>NC_140477.1:19055091-19672591 GCF_051167445.1 Perissodus microlepis | reverse complement strand
GTATATAAATACAGCGATCAGTTGTGGAAGTATTCTTTGTTTTCATGATTCAGCAACGCGTATTTCGGCAGTTTTTGTGTTTTTCTTCTGAGGGTAACTGCACATGTGTGTTTTTTGTGATTTGTGACTTTTCATTAATCGACCTACCTGTTCAAAAAAATCTGTAAAATACTCAAAATGCTCCTTGTAATCATAATGTTATCCAATTTCACCTCTAACACTCCGAAATTCATCACATTTGAGAAGCTAAAAGGAGTGAAAACATTTGGATTTTGAATATTTTTGAAACACGATGTGTTCTTGTTGATGAAAAGCCCAACATCGTGGCCAGCATGTTTATTAGTTTCATATTTCTGCGTAGACACTGAGACAAATCAGCAATGCAGTAATCTGAAGTTTCAACCCTGAGCTGAGTCGTAGCATTTAAAGGCAGTGACGCACTGCTGATGAACTAAATTAGTCATTTTGGTCTCAGCAGTTTGCTTTAATTAGCTTTTTGTCAGTTCAATAGAAACAAACAAGAAATATGAATGTGAACAGCGATATTCAAATTAAGCAACTGAGCTGAGTTCAAGAAACAAAACAGAACAGCAGGTGAAGCACATTTATTTTGATCATGTTTGTTTCTCCTCTTGTGCTATGCGAGGGTGGGCGGATGACTGGAAACTGAATGGAGTTTGGTGCGGCGGTGGTGAATTTGTATGCGAGGAGTATTTTCACGCACTGCTGCTTCTTTAGGGAGACGGTTTCCCTGCATCGCACCAGAGAAGGGCCGCATGCTTTTACTTTGTTAGAAACCTTTTAATGTTTCTGGGATTTGATCTCCGGGGTTTGAAGAACTTGTGTCAAACAATGTTCGGTGTTGCCTCAGAGACTTTGAGAAGGTTTGCACGCAGTGTCTGCAGGTTTAACTACACCAGACTGAACAGTTTTTTTTAAGCTTCCTGAAGTTGAACTAAGATGCTTTAAGACAGAAGATCAGGAGACATTTCTACAGCATTTCTAATAGCAAACTAGTGTACGGATAAGACACATGTTAGCTGTTAACATATGTGGGTTCTGATGTTCATTATGCTATGAAGCCTGAGCTGTATGTAAAGGAGCCTCTGGTGTTTTCAGGGGGATTTATCGGTTTATTACTGACCTTTGTTAATCGTCACTGTCTTAAATTATCAGCAGATGGAAAAGCCTGAAACAAGCTACAGAAACATCTTTCGCTTTAGTCTGCTGGCGTGTGAATAATACAAGCAAGGTCAGGCGTCTATCTACTGACCTATTTCTTTTTATCCATACCCACGATTACCCATAATTACCTTACTAGTAGACAAACCCCACACTCTTATTTTGAAAGTGCTGATGAGCACCTGGTACTTTCATGCGTTTCCTGACCGTGTGTTAGAGGAAGGTCTTGACGTACCCGGTAGGTAAAATAGACCTGAGATGTCCCAGATCGTTCTCCTTCAACTGTTATCTCCACTGGTCCGCTGTTGGTCCTTTCAAACGGGAGGTCCTGTGGTGGGTTTCGCTTCGCCGGGCCGATCTCACACACCACGCTGCCGACAGAGAACAACAGAGGCCGCGGTCAGTGCCCCTCTTGAATCAACCCCTTAATTGTATATTACATATGGAGATTACTTGCAAGTATGTAAGTAATCAAGTTTTGGGTCAGGCTAATAGATCAAAGCCTTCACCTGCGGGGCAGTGCCTGGTACAATCAACCAAAAAACCAAAATGACGTGCAGAACTACTAAGCTTCCACCTTTCTATAGATTTTTATCTTTAACTAATAATTCATGTCAGCACACTGCCACAGGTGCATGTGAAAGAGCTTCAGCTTAATGTGTAAAAGCAACAGATGTGCTTCTATCTGCATGTTAACGAGGCCGTCGCTCCTGTTAGATTACCTGGTCGAGACAGAGTATCTGTCCTCCTGGTGAATGCAGTCCACTCCGGCCACTGTGATCTTTTTGATGTCTTCCTTCTTTATTCCCATGTTGGAGCCTTTGATGGTCACTGAGATCCGGCCATTCAGAGGGCCGTACCGAGGGCTGATCTGGAGAAGGAAAGAAAAGACTGTTTGATATCACAGATCATAGCAGGAGAGCTGAAATTCCAAAACCTGCAATAATACCAGAGTTAATTTTTCTGTCAATCAGTCACACAAGCTCTGGGTAGAAACAGGTTTGAAAGGTCCTTACAGAATACTGCACAACAATCAAATATTAACAATTTTGGCTTCCTACAATTAAGCAAACGGTACCGAGTGATAATGAAGATGCAAAGCATTCCCCAAATCACAGAATGATGCATGCGCCACTCACAGCACACCAGTTTCTGCTTGGCCAAAGTGCCCAACAAATGAAGGCTTCAGGGATGCTTCAGGTGAACTTGAATGCTAATTAGAGTGTAGCACAGTGTAAAGGTGAAAACAGCGCCGTGCTGCTTTTATTTTAATGATAAGTGACCTACCGACCAATGAATACGTCCATTTTCTAAAACAAATATTCCATTAAATGCACTAGATGCTTTGCAATATTTAAAAACAATATTTTTTTCAAATATTTCAGATTTAATAAAGAAAATATTTGTATAATTCTGTGCTTTTTGGGGTTTTTCTCTCTGTACTACGACTTTATGAATTAAAGGGAAAAATCTGAAAATGGGAAAAAATATAAAGAAAGATAAAAAAACAAACTGTAAATATTTCTGCTTCCAATGTTATGACAATAATGTATAAATATTCATAAAGATGTTGAAGTACAGCCTGTGAAAACACATCTTCTGAAATAAAGGCTCCGCATATCTGCTTCAATTTGGGCCATCTCATCTTCAATTTGACGTGACTGCACGACGTATAAGATCAAATTCATCTTGTATATATTCACCTCCCTGTTGTCCTCAGCAAAGTCTGCTGCGGAAATAACTAACTTCTTCTGGCATAATCAGCCGCAGCCCAGAGGCAATCAAGACGGGGCCTGAAACAAATGACTGATGTTCCAGAGAAAATAGGAAACATACTGAAGCAGTGCAACCAAGGAGGAGACAAACAGCGAATGCAATATGGGAAGGAAAAAAAATTAGCTCAGTGACAAAAAGAGAAGAGATGAATTTGTGGAAAGATGTGGATTTCTAAGACCGTCCACACGGATGTAGGTGAGGGTTCGTGGATTCTTGCTTTGTTTTCTTTGATGTACAACTAAAAGGAAAAATCCTGAAGAACAAAATGTGTTTGATACTGAACAAAATGAACAAAAAAACCAAACAAAATTCAGTTTAATAAATTAGGACGGGGGTGTCCAACTCCAGGCCTAAAGGGTCGGTGTCCTGCAGGTTTTAGATGTGTCCTTGATCCAACACTGCTCATTTAAATTACTAAATTACCTTTGCAACATGTCTTGAAGTTCTCCAGAGGCCTGGCAATGAACTAATCACTTGATTCAGGGGTGTTGACCCAGGTTGATATCTAAAACAGGACACCGGCCCTTGAGGCTTCGGGTTAGACACCTGTGGTTTAGGAAGATGACCGACTGCCATCTCTCTCAAACAGATTGGTGAAAGGTTGCAAAGAATTGCTGTCTAATTTCTAAACCACGCAGATTGATTGCAATGTGCTGGCAATCAACCCTTTGCAAAAAGGGATTCGACTCAGCTGGATGCCAACTAGGTATTGGTTATTCCTCCTAAATAAAAGCAATCCTGCCAAGCGCCTATTTTCCAGTTAAACTGGTACTTAATGTAAGTAGAATTTCTATCTGTGTAGCTAAAAAAAGATTTGAAGTTTTGGCCAATTTATCACAGTTAATGGGTGTATTAACCCAAACAGACTGCATGTGATTGCCAGATTGGCCTCATTCAACAGCAAACTGAGAGCAGACCGACTGTCTGATTGCTGTTTTATCGCCATCTTGATGTGGCAAAGCTGCTTTGAGCTGAATCTGAGTGGCCGCAGACCCGATCCCCATCTTTGAAGCAACTATTTCAAAGGCAACGAGGTGGCAACTTCATAATTCTGGTTGTGCTACTTTAGTGTGACTGTAATGCATCTCACCCATTTAAACTGCAGTAAAGATAAAAATGTGTATTATTAATAGTGTGGCTAACTTGAATGGCCTCAATTAATTCAAGTGATTGGAGTCGACATAATGATCGTGGAGTGAAGTTGAATGCTGCCAATTAATTAATCTTTACTTCCAGCTTTAGTGTCTTATTTAATACTAATTAGCAGGTGTTTGCTTCTCTGTGTTGCACAAATATAGTCTGTGGATCCAGCTTGCTAACTAGGCGAGCCAGGGTTAGCTGATAACGTAACACTCCATTTCTTTAAAGATGATGATGATGGCCATCAGGTTAAAAGTGAGAAACTTTTAGGCTTTGCACCAAAAACTTGGATGCTGGCCAAGAAAGAGCACTCACAAAAATATGTTGGTGAGCAAATCAGGTTGTGCAAAGTGACAAAAATCAAACAGATCCATGTAAAATCATTCTTGTCCTCTGTCATCCATATGATTGCTTTCTATGTATGTTTTTTTTCTGCAGCCGCAGCACATTTCAGAACTGGTTGCAGTTTTCCCACTGCACTCTTTTCTACAAAGGACAACTTCACATGAACGACGGTGTGATTTATGTCAGTAGGTTTTCTCGTCTTCTGTTACGATGAGAAGGGAAAATGCAATACTGGCTCTATTAAAGGTGCTACTCACAGATCTTCTCCTGGATTTCTGCTTCTGTTAAATGACACAGCCACATCACAGCTCTGCGGTTTAATCTCTGAAATGCTGTGAGGCCACTCTCTGGTTCAGTGCAGATTATAAATGGAACATGCTGCAGTTTTTGTTCAAGTCTTTGTGGTTGTTATATTTGTGTGAAACTGAAGAATAAGACATTCTTTGTGCAGATCTTTTACTCAGTCCCAGGGATTCTCACCCAAAACTGGGATATCTGAACATGATAAAGCTCTCTTATTAGAACATTTTACCTGTGATTTTGCTGAATGATGAACAGAAAAATGTAGTGCTTTACCCAAAAAACATTGGCACAGACAACAAGAAATCATCCATCCAACATCCCCCTAAGTACTCATCCACCTTAAGATCACGGGAAAGCCCAAGGAGCCCATTCATGATCATAAACGAAGAAAGTTAATCAGAAAATGGGGCTACATTAAATGAGAAGTAAAATAAAAGCAGTAGGAATAAAATGCCTGGCTGTGAATTAGTCCACATGGTCTTAAAGATGTTCTATCCAGGCTGTGTGTTTTATTCATTTATGTATTTTTTGACTGTTTGGATTGATGGTTATTGGAGTCCAGTGGGTTATCCTTTTTTTTTTTTTTTTTTTTTTTAAACATATGAACAGGATGTCAATGTGAGGAAGATCTGTTTGAGAATCATGTTTCAGATTTTTGTGTGGACGATACGATTGCAGAGTTGGGGGAGAGTTGGTGCCCAAAGCAAAGGAGTTTAGCGAGAAGTGGACCAGAAGAGGGAAATTGCGGATACAAATGGCAGAAACTAGCTTCATCTGTTGGGTGTCTGGACTTTTCGAGAGCTCAGATATCTGGAGGAGCCTCAGAGTATGGTTGCAGGCTTTTCACATAAAAAGAAGCTGGGTGAGGTGAAAACATCTGAAGTAAACGATCCTGTTTATCCTGCTGCAACCTGCTTCCACATCGGATAAACAGACGAAAATGGATGAAAGGTTAGATGAATCTCACTGCCATAGTCTTACAGAGGGTAAAAGTTACCGCACATACATTTCACTCATTCAAACCCATCAGGCTCCCAAACATAGAACCAATCCTGTCCATAAAGAAGTTCCAACAGTGTTTCCTACCGACATGTCAGAGGTCGTGGCTTTGTGTTTTTATGACTCACATCAGTGATTTCTGGGTTGGGGCACTGCGCTGGCTGTGGTGAACGGCAGAGTTCCCGGTAAACGCAGCTGTGTGAGGCAGCGCACCAAACACACTGGTACTTGGAGTCGGCATGTTTACACAGGCTGCAGTCCTCTCTTCCCACTGAGCAGCTATACAGTACGACTGTTGGGGAGATGGCGGCAAGAAGAGGAGAGCAAGATGAAGAAGAAAATGGAGAAGAGAGGGTGAGGCTAATTATCATAATGCAGCTGGAAGTGAATTTGAAATGAGCAAAGGTGACACTAAAAACAGCGTGATAACTGCACTTTCACACTTTATCCTGATTTATGTGCGATTGTGAAGTGTCTGTGTTGGTGAAATACCAACCTGTCAGGGTGCTGTCAATCTTCCTGTCAGTGTCTCTGTCCTTGATGTGGAAGGATACGTTCACCTCCTGCTGCTCGTCGTATTCAAACTGCACACACAGACACACAGCCATGTTTCCATCACTTCAGAGGACATTTCATTAACTAAAAAATATGTTTCTGGAGACCAAAACCACTGCCCATCTTATCCAAACCGTAATCATAGTTTTAACTAAAAAAAATTAATGACTTATATTAAGAGAATCTAAAGTCCCAGTGGCGTTGTGGTGGTTGTGTCTTGGAAGGACATACACTGCAGCTTTAACCTAATACAACTACCTCATGGACTGAATATATAAAGGATGGACTTGGATAACACGCCGACATTCTACATTTGGTTTGTGGAGAGTTTCGAAGCCAGTAGTTCTGCGTTTTGGTTGTTACCCTCTTTGATTTTGAACCTGGCTCATACATTCGCAGCTTGTCAATTACAAGCTAGCCAAACCCTAAAATATACACAGTACAGTACTGTGCAGAAGTCCCGAGCCACCCTTCATTTCTTTACATGTTGCTAGAAAAATGGGACACGGGTGGAGCGATTTATTGAAACATGCAAATAAAACAGAGTTTGCACAATTCTAACAAGTTTAATAGTCAATATTTGGTGTGACCACCTTTATTCTGCAGCACAGTCTGAACTCTGTCAGGCGGCTTTCTGCAATTTTTTTTAAATAGTCTTCAGGAATAGTTCAACAGGCTTCCTGAAGGACATTCAAAGCTCTTCTTTGGTTGTTTCTGCCTTTTGTTCTGTTTTTTATCAGGATGATCACACACACAGACACAAACAGACACACACACACACACACACACAGCTTCAATAATGTTGAGGCCAAGCCACGACTCATAGTGTTCCACTGTGTGTTAGCTACCCAGGTAAGCTTTCTCTGCATCAGCAGTGTGTTTGGGATCATCGGTATGTTGAAAAACGAAGCTGTTGCCACTCAGATGTTTTCCAGATGGTGGATTAAAATCTGATGGTGCTTTTCTGTGTTCATAATACCATCAATTTTGACAAGATCCCCAACACCACTGGCTAAAATAAAGCCCCAAACCACAACAGAACCGCCACTGTGTTTTACTGAAGAAGCTCACTGTTGTGCCTCTCTCCTGACCCTCTAACAAAAAATATAAAATTTCTGTTGATTATTTTTTGTGTGATCTGGCACACCTCAGCCTTTTCTCCTTGTTTCACATCTACAACCGCTCTTCCACTGAGACCATTCTGATGAGGCTTCAATGAACAGTATATGGATCATCTGAAGGTCCAGATGTTTCTCTCAGGCCCCGTCAGGACTGCATGGTTTTTTTTCACCAGTTTCTAAAGAACATGTCTTTCAGATACGATTCATCTGATGTAGAAAGCTTCTGCTTCACCAGTTCTTTGGGAAGTTGGTGCAGAAATATAAATATATATCTAACAAACTGTTATCTTTGGCATTTTTCATGAATTCAACTAAAGAAATAGGAAGAAATGATTGCTACTAGCAGCAGGTACAATTACTGGACTAAAAATGAGTGAAAAAGCAGCCAACACCCTTCAAAAAGCCTGGAAAACTAATGCTTGAGACAACTTAAAAAAAAAAAAAAAAAAAAAAATCAAGAAAAACTGGCTCCTTGAAATAACAATATAAAGAAATGACGGGTGCCCAAGACTTCTGCACAGCACTGTGCCCTGTTTCCTGTTTTATTCAAAATATATGGATAATAATTTATGAAATAAACACAATGACACATGATGTTTATTGGGGTCCAAGATATTCAGTTCTTTTCTCTCACACTGCCATACAACCAAAGAGCAGAGCAGTCGCCTCCTGCTGGCTGTTAGAAAGAATGCAGGCTCAAGATACTGTCCAGTTGTTTCATTTTTCAGGCCTGGCAGCTACATCCATCTCTGATATAGTCTGATTCCACATCTGCTTTAATAACATAGGAAACACAGCACAGCACTAACTGGCAAGCGTCTGATTTAAGAGACATTTTAAAGACATTTTGCTGACATTTAAAATGAAAAACTCACGTACAAAGGAACACTTTTGTATTGCACAGTAAGTGCTTCCTTCATCACTTATCAAAATTCCCCACTGAGATTATGCAAAAAGCAGTGTGACACTGTTATCCAATGTTATGTCCATTGCATCATCTCCTGGAGCTTCCACTTCCTCTACCATGCAGAACACTTTAGTACAGGAGTTTTATATTTACGTGACGCCTACAAGTCCTTAAATGACAAACTGTCAGGCAGTTCCCAGAGTTTGTCCTCAATGCGGTTTGATCAGGTTACTTATAACACCAGGAAGACGGTGCTGCCTACATGTTAAACTCAGGGAACAGAGATTAAATGAAAGACTACAGCATGAGTGACTGGAGCCCGACACCTTTACAAGGTGTGTGCTGATGTGAATCCCCCTAATGCTCTCCTTTTTTTTTAAAAAAAATGCATGTCCCCACAACACGAGTAACACAATTAGACACACGCACACTTCCCCTCAGGTCTGCATTAACACAGAACAACAAAACCTTCCTCCCTATTTTGGAACTCCACACTAAATTACCTCGCCTCTATCCAACTGTGAAGGTCAGCACACACAATGAAAAAAGCAAAAGCAAAAGCAAACGCAAACACACACACACACACACACACACACACACACACACACACACACACACACACACCACTGTAGCCATAAATCAAGACAAGTTTTCTTCAGGATATGTGAAAAAAAAAAAGTGGGGAAAAAACTAAAAGAGAAAAAAAAAAGTATCATGTAGAGACAAATACCAGAGGTAATGAGAGGAAAACCTGCAGTGACACACACAAACATGAAAGCACACCCCCACACAGACACACACACTCTTTAACTGCATATTGGCAGACTTGGACTCAGCGTGAGGCAAGGATCAATGGAGGCAGAAAAGAGGAAAAACGGGGGGGGGTGTACGAGAGGGATGCGAGCAAAACGTCACTGAAAGAAACACACACGCACACACCTGCGGTTCAGTGAATCAGGGAAAATAATTATCCATCTCTATAGTCCATAAGGGGGCGCCATTGCACACATCAGTTTGACAGCACAATCAATGTGTGCTCAAAAAAAATGAAAACAGCTGACGAAACACATAAAACTAAACACAAGCACAAGATTTCAGAAGCAATGAACTAAACTTAGAGCTGCGCTCGAAACACTTTCTGACTCCCAATCATGTTCATTTACTCACAAATTAACTGCTAACGATACACTAATTGTCTAATTATCATTAATGATGCACTCCCTGATTTTTCTATAGCTTTCGGCAGCAACGGCGAGCTTGAAAACAAACAGAAAGCCGAGAAGCGGAGAGAGATTTCATTCTTTCTGGAGGCTGCTAATGGACGCAGCACAAGAATCAGAGTGGGGTTTTTTTTAAGTGGGTTTTAATTTGTGTACGTTAGCAAAGACACAGAAAAAGCAGCATTACTGTTCACATTCAGAGACTGCTTTCTGTTTTTATCTTGTCAGCTGATTCTTTCCTGTTCAGCACTCCTTTTTAGCTTTTATTCCCGTGCCCTTTTTAAAGGCTTTCAGTGGTTTCATAGCAGAGACTTTACTAAGTATTTGGATTATGTACAGCACTGTGCAAAAGTCTTAACCTACGACCTTCGACTTGTAAGAAGTCAGACCTTTCTTGGAATGTTTTGAAGTGGTCCAATAGTTCCCCATGCTTTCTAAGGGTCATTTAGACATTGGCTGTTTTTTTACTCATTATTAATCCGGTCCTTGTACTTGACCATTTTCAGAGGAATATTTTGGTTTGTTAAGCCTTTTTGCAGTGACCTGTCAATCACTCAAGCATTAAAAATTCACCCAACTCATGCAGCCTGTCAAAACTATTAGGCGAAAATTTCTCAGCCTGGTGTGTGTCCTTAAAAAAAAAAAAACATCTGAGGAGAGTGGACAAGTGGAGGACAGTGGCAGGCCTAAAAAACTAGCAGATCTGAAGAATCCAGCACAGCCTGACAGAGGTCCTGTCAAATGTCTGCACCCAGGATTATTTCCAGTTCTACATTTTTATTCAGGGACTCTACCTGTGTGAATTTATGTGATTTATATTTCTAAAAAATGCACCTTGTTGCTGACCTTCTGTCTTTTTCTAGTCACATTTCTTCAGGAAATGATGCTGAGTGTTGCTGCCGTAATGTTTTGTGCTGTAAATGTTATAAATATAGACAAGCGGGTGGAAAATATCACTATGTCAACTAAGGTTAAAAACAGAACAGAGCTTTGCAGTCACGAGGGTGAAATGACATGGCTGCATTAAGAAATGCTGTTCACCCTGCTCTCCGCTCAACATGTTCTCTTGATCCACTTTAACTCTTCCTTTATTAAAGCTTTCCGCATCTCTGAAGTCAAATTTAATTAAAGATAATCCTGAAAGCTGGAAATACAGCACGCCAAAACGAGGACAGCGTCAGTGCAAGCCGAGTTACACTGCAACATTCACTCCACTCCAAAAGTAGCACTGCTGTATGATTAACTAATCTTAGCATATCTGCATATTAGCAGCAGTCATTCAGTGATGATCTCTGTTCAGTCATGCTGACCTCCTGATGGAGCGTTCCTTTGAATCGTGGGATACCATCTTCTCCTTTTCTTTCAGGGAGGATCCTTCAGTGTATCCTCTTCTAAAGGAGGTAAATAAAGGAAGCCCTGAGGCACCTGTCCTTAGTGTTCAGAGGATCAAACCAGCTCGTATTACGGCTTAAAGACAGATCAGTGTCTGTGCATGTTCATCCAAGTCTTCTTTCAGATGTTTCACTTTCCACCCAAGAGCAGTCTTCATGAGTAAAAGAGGCCATCTACGTCGACGTGGACCGACCATCAGAGAACCGTAATGGCCTATTACACCAACTATCAGCCACCTTGACACCCCTTGAGATTCAGATGCTCAGACTCAAATGAGGACAGGGTGGGTCAATGAGTCTCAGGACCTCCTCTGAGGTGACAGCCTGACTAGGGGTTCAACATCTGGTAACCTTTTAGAACTGAAGAAGTCTTCGGGATAAGAGGTGACATGTCACAAACCTTCAATTCGCCTTCAACTGGTAGTTTCAGTGATTAAGAAACCCTGATGAAAACACTGACAACCTGTAACGTCACATTTACTCTAATTAGATGACTTTGTGTGCTTACATTCACAGCTGTGTGTCTGAGATGACCACATTGGATGGAGCGGTCTGAAGTCTGTGATTGGATCACAGAGATTACTTGCACATACACTGACCTCATTATGACCCCCAACTTGTCACGATGACTGCCATTCCCTGAGCCTGGTTCTACTGGAGGCATCCTCCTGTTAAAAGGGAGTTTCTCCTTCCCACTATCACCAAGTGCTTGCGCTCAGGGGGTCGTCCGGTTGTTGGAGATTTCTCATTATTATTATTATTATATGTGCTAAGATATGCTAAGGGTCTTCATCTTACAATACAAAGCACTCAGAGGAGATGAGTGCTGTAATATGGCACTATTTAAATAAAACTGAATTGAACTGAACTGAAAACCTTGGTCTTGTTTAACATGAACATGAGTTAACAGGTCTGCTTTAAGTATGAAAATCTGCACTGAAACCAGAATATTTGTCTTTTTTGGGCTCAAAGTATTTAATCTTTATCCCAAATTTTAACAAAGTTGTCCCCTCTTCATCCTCGTTATACTGACCTTATATCCTCTGAATCTGAACTTTGATGTCTCCTCCTCCTTTGCCACCTCCTGCTCGCTGTGTTTCATCAACTCAGTCCCGATCAAAAATGTCCGGTCCTGGAGAGACACACACGCACACACACAATTGAGAGAAATGATCACACAGATGATGTTGACGACAATATTTGGATGTTTATGAAGCAGTAAGTCAGCAGCTCTGACTGATCTCACCATGTAGCTGTCCAGGTTTCTTCCCTGGAAGCTGATGGGGATCTGGTAGCCCACAGGGATCAACGCCGGCTCCGGAGACTCAAACTGAGGACAACTGTCGGACTACATCACAGAAAGAGAAGCAGGAGCAGAAATATTAAGCTCAACAGCTAACAGCACAGTTCACACCTTCAAATACAATGTAAGTACTCATGGGGAAACAAAACACTTCAGGCAACGCTGTGAATTATCCATCCTCGAATCAAATCATCATAGCTCACTGTGAAACACTTCAGACACTTAATAACTCATCAATATAAACAGAGAAAACATTCAATTTCCTTGTTAATATTTGATTTTAATGATGAGCTTCGGCCACTCCATACTCTTTCGTCCCCATTACTAGGTAGACTTCATATGCAAGTTAGAGCAAATATCCTATTAGCTAATTATAGTGGTAAAACTGAGTACACCTGCTGGGATTTTCCCACATAACCACCTCTAGAGTTTACAGAGAATGATCCAAAAAAGAGAAAATATCCAGTGAGCGGCTTTTCCTCTTTAAGAGGAAAAGTCCATGTTGAGGAGAATGGCCAGACTGCCTCATGCTGATAGGAAAGGCAAAAGTGCTCAACTGACCACTTGTTACAACCAAGGTATGCAGAAGAGCATCTCTGAATGCACAACACATTGAACCATGAAGAAGATGGCCTGCAGCTGCAGAAGACCACGCTGCTTTCCAATCTGTTAGCTAAGAACAAGAAACTGAGGCTACAGTTTGCACATGCTCACCAAAATTGTACAACAGAAGTCTGGGAAAACGTTGCCTGGTCTTATCGATCTCAAGTCAGACAGCAGGGTAACACGAGAGCACTGCTCCATCCTGGCTTGTATTAACTGTTCAGGCTGCAGGTGGTGTGATAGTATTTGCTTGGTACACTTTGGGCCCCTTTATTACCAACTAAGCATCATCTAAACACCACAACCTACCCTGTCTGTCCCTTCAGATGGACGGACATGTGCATACCATCTACTAAAGGCTGCTTCTATGTACCATGTCACAAAACTCAGATCACCTCAAACTCTCTCTGAGGAGTGTTTCTAGCTCCTTCATTAATCTGTGCTTGAAGAATTAAAGCAGTTCTAAAAGGCAAAAAAGCTGCAGATTATTATTTTATTACCTGTTGGGGTTTGATTATGTAATCTCCATTCACATTATGGTCGTCGTCACTGCAGCTGTGAGTCTGAGCGTCCCACTGACAGCCCCACTTACTGGTCACACACGCTATACACCTGAAAACAACGAGAAGTGCGTGCCATCACACATCTGCTTTAAGTATGTAAAGCGGACGTGTGATTGGGGATTTATACATGCGTGTATACTTTTTCGGTATACACACACGTATATATGGGGGAGGGGAGGTTACATTATCCATCTTACGGTGTATTTTGGTTCTTCCTGACGGTGGCAGCACAGTTGTAGAAGTCATACTTTCCTGACGTCACCTCGATTGAATTCACCACAATCCTCATGGGAACTGACACAAAGTCTATACACACACAAACACACACGCACACGCATTAAAATCAAGGTTTTGTTGGTGTTGTTTTTCCTATTAACTGTTAAAGGAGCAATTTACCGAGAGTCAAACAAAGTAAGTTTCCATGATGCAACCACTAACAGCCGGCTAACTTAGCTTAGCATCAAGACTGCAAAGCTTAAGGAGGGAGGAGGCAGGATATGGCTAACTTTGGTCAACAGTAATAAAATTCCAGCTCCTTTGTTTATCAGTTTATATATCAGATGTTATTTTATTATACACACGTGAGAGTAGCATATGCTAATATTTATATCTTTATATTCTTCACATTTCAAGAGTGTGCAATAAAAAAAATTACACTAGCACTGTATTCACCAATTTGCTGTATTTTGATACAAAATGTAAAAACATTGGCTTTACTGTTAATATACTTTTTTTCTGTTAATTATTTCTCCATTTATTTCTGTTATACTACATTAATAAATGGCCTAATAACCTTAACCAGGTTACCACTAATACGTGGCACAAAATAAGGGTCAATGTTAGGAGGCAATGTCTTTTAAAAGGGCAAACTGCAACACCTACATTTTATATTTAAAGGTTTTTTAAAATACAGCTCACTTTCTTGCTCCTGGAGCACACAGCTGATAACAGTTACACAGTTACCCTCTTTTTAATATAAAAACAGACAGAACTTATTGTACACCTGAGTAAAAATACAATAGGATTTTAAAATAGTTAGGTTGAGGTAGCTCCAGTCTCGCTGAGAGGAAGCCAAATACATTTACACAGCACCTTTCATCAACAAGGCAGTTCAAAGTCATTAAAATGCATGAGTATGAGATGTAAACAAACAGTAGGTAATAGAAAAGGAGATACACAGTGTGCTATTAGGATTTAAGACGAGCCAAATAAAAAAGAAAAACAATAAGAAAAATACATCAAACCGGAGAATAAAGATAACAGTCCAGCTCAAAATATGAATGAATATTCCCAAATCTAATTAAATAACAGGAGGAGTTGGAGAGCATGTTCCATGTTTGTGGACCTGGATCATGATCCAGCTTTGGATAGCTTGAGTAAATGATGCAATAACTCAAACTTAGCACTAATTAGCAGATATCAGTGTGTCTGTTCACTTTACACATACCACTTTCTAACCAAGGTAATACCTTAGCTTTTCCACATTCTCAACGGGTTCTTTTAGGATATTAACATGATTGTGGATTCTAGTTTATGCTTATATGTGTTTTTATGATGTGTAATTGAGTGACAGTCCACTCCAATCCAATCCAATCCAAAGTCCATATACTGAAAACAAACTATCTGTGCATCCTTCATCTGTTCACATACCCTGCTGGTCAGGAGTGGCTGGGATTTCCACAGGGTCGGGCAGCGAACAAGTAACCTGCCTGCCATGTTTCACGGCTCCAGTAAAGAAAGAGCCAAAAACGCACTGCAAGTCATCAGACGGCCTCAGTGCGGGGAGAGCAGGTATGCTGATGTCCACCTGGAGACAGAGTGCACAAATTAAAGGAGTTATGAGGCACAATAAGGGAGAAAGAGAGAGGAGAGTTAGAGATGAACCCGAGAAGGAAAATGAAAGCAGAGAAGTAATTATATTTCACCTCACACCTCAACTGGCTGCGGGGAGATAAAGAAACACGAGAGGTGTGAGCCACTGCTAGACAGAGAAAAGGGAGTGTGCTTTCTGTGTACGAGTATGAATTACAGAATAAGACGGGGTGTGACAGAGTAATTAAGATAGGAGCCGCAGTATGCATGCACTGTGCAAAGGTTTGAGGCAGTTTCAGGCATCATCACGCAGAGGACTGACCTGATGAATTTACTGTATTATTAACAGCAGCGCTTGCAGAACTAACACCAAGACCTAAGTCTTATATCTTTTTAAATTTCTCCTCTAGGAAATGGTGGCAATGCATTTTTATAAAGTTATACATGACATTGTAATATTGTTGTCATATTTTTATTACACCTGGACATTCACCTGTTTTATTAAAAACAAACAAACAAACCCAGTCGTAATATTTATTTTTGTTAGTTTGGCTAATCGACATTGAACACATTGAGCAGACAGATTAATATGATGGTATAGATAATCCAGTTCAGAGATGCACTGCTGCTCAACAACTAAGAAAAACATGCACAACACAGCAACAGTTTGGTAACCCGGAGACCACCCGTGGCTGCCCCTCTGATCTGCAAAGCACCAGAGCCCTACAGCTCCTGCTGCGCGTGGTGAGCCCACAGGAGGGCAGCGTCTGCAGTCGCTGATTACTTCTGGATCTGCGTTCCTAATCCCACCTAAGGCTATGAGCTACGGGTAGCTACTGAAAGAGTAAGATGGTGGATGCAAGAGGCTGAAATGAGCTTCATCCAAAGGAAAGGAAGTCCAACCAGGGCAGAGCCAGGAAGGAGACTCTGGAGGGATGAAGTCTCTTTGCTTGCTTTAAAATTTCAGTATAGCCTCCACAAATGAAGTGGTGGAGGAGACCGCTGCTGCCCTTGCGACCAGGATCTGGTCAGGGCCATTAATTACACTTGGCTGGATACTCAACTCCATGGAAGAGTTCAACTCAGGATTCTTTAAGTGCCACACCTCTCTCTTATAGTGTCTCAAAGACTTAAAGACCTTGAACTGTAATTTCATACTTTGAAATCCAGGTTTTTCTATATTTGGTCATGAAATCCTCAGAAACTTATAACAGGGACTCATTCTGGATGACCTCCAGCATTAATATGGTCTGAGAGAGACTGACATTGATGAAGTCTCTTGGATTAGTGACTAAATGTTTTTCCCCACAGAAATCGCTACGTCCAGATGAACAGAATCAACTTTTTGGGGATTTCCTTACCTGGATGATTGAGAATGCATCAAGACACATTCTAAGCTTGTAATTCCTTATTATCAGGTTGTTCTTAAAGCTCCATGAAAAGCCTTCAGTGTATCCAAAACACTGCAGCAGGACTGCAAACAGGAAAAGAGAGAGCCTATTTCTCCCATATTAGCTTCTCTTCATTGTCTTCCTGTTAAGCCCAGAGTTGTATTTCAAATCGTTTTCCCTGCCAAACTGTAAAGAGCTGATGTTATCATATTATCCCACCTAGATGGAGCACGTCACTCTCACTCTCATGTCAGTCTTCATAAACATCTATCTACTGCCAGTTTGTGTTCAGGTGACAAACTCGTGGCTTCAAACAGTGCTTTTTGACCTCTTTGGGATGCTGCTATAGCCTCAGGGTATCATGGACTTCACCCTTTCATTTATCCATGCTTTTATATACCACTAAAGGCACTTTCAGCTGTTCCTTCATTTACCAAAGTGTTGCCACACAGGATTTGACTTGGCACAAATTTTACACCAGATGCAGCCCTCCCATTTATCCAGGTTTGGTACCTGTTCTGAGAGAACACCAGCTTGTGACCCTTAAAGTCCGGGTTTCAAAGAGGGAAACTTTCACCTGTAAGTCATGTGTGTGTTAACCATGTTACCATTTATATTCCATAATTACCCATTTACTACTCTCTGCTGTAGATTGGGCCCTGTGTGCTTTTGTAGGCACCCTTGGCAGGTCTCTGAAGCTGCACCTTACTGGTCCCATACAGCTGTGAGGTGTTTGTTACATCCCAGTAACACCAGCAGAAACTCTGCCATTCAGCTGAATTTGTGTTTGTGCCCATCTGATTAGCCTAAGTCCGTGACGTGTCTGACTCTCTGTGCATATACATGTGAGTTTTTGTGTGTGAGAGTTGCGGTGATAATTGCTATTCATTGGCACTGTTCAAACATCAGCTCCTCATTACTCTGTGCTGACCTCAACTGATTTAAATTTTGCTGCTGAAGTTTTAATTTCAAACTTTTTGATCTTAGCGAAACTATCGGACCAGAGAAGCCCCTGGACGAAGTCACCTGGGACGCTTTCTTCTTTTTAAGTATGTAAAATCTCGAGAAGAAAGTTTTTCCTTCTTTTAAAGCTAAAATCCAATTGTCTTATCAGGTTCAAATCACAAACTAGGGGCTGCAACGGAGGCGATAGCACCAAATTTCCCAATTAAGATGCAACAGATTTATCTGTCTGGTCTCAGAAGATTGTTTGCCGGGGTTTAACATACAGAGTCTTCTGATCAAAGGAATATGAGCTCAACTCCTTTCCACCAGAAACTCACGTCACCTCAAAAGGATTCTGACGTTCAAATTAAAATACTGAAGCAAAGAGCAACGTTTGACACCTTTTCAATTTGCAGATCAGAGTTTCTGATTGTATGTGCGACTTTACGAGATTACAGCAGCGCTATCTGAAGCACATAATTAATTAAAATCAGATACAGGCAGGGCTGCAGACGTGACCTGAACTTGACTGCAGACCTAACTCTCCAAAGACTTAATACTTAATGAAAAAAATTACAGACCTGAAAAACAGAAAAAGATAACAGCTTAGAGTAGAAACACATGTTTAGGAAGCTCAAACTGTTATTGCGCCATCATCTTCTTGCTCCATAATCACCTTTGCTGGTTTGATAATCCCAAAATTAACTATTTCTAAAAAGGCCTTAACTGTAATACTTAATTAAAACCCCAACCTTCTTATAGCATCTAAGTCAGGAGGGGCATTTAACCTTAAGACACACGAAACAGGAGCTTACAGCGATGTGTTTCACTCCCTAGTCTAACCTCCTTCCTGTGATTTGTTTGCAGTATAAAGATGTCACACATCCTTGATTGGAGCAAATGTTGCCAATGAACACAATCAGGGCAGCAATTACTTCCCCCCCAAAACATATTCAACAAAGGAAATCAGATGAATATAAACATAGTTTGAAGTGTGGCACATTACTGCATGGCGCTGGTATTAATTAGGCGCTGACAAGACTGGGTTTAACTTTTGTTTAACTCTTTTTGGGAGGGGTTACTTTTTAGCTACACAACTTCCTCAGTTAAATTGCTTGTGTCCTGTCTTTCTTGAGTTAGTTACTATAGGTTGAAGATTTGTTCTGTTTGTACCCCTGTTATAAAGAAAGTTTCAAGGACTTGTGAGAAAAGTACACCCTTACTGCTTTCACAGAAATTATGAGGATAAGCACCATCGGGTGCTGCGAATCTTTTGTAGGTTTTGTCGTTTTCTTAGCTCCCTCTCAGACTCTACAGGCCTCAGATGTTAAACATTACAGATCATTAGTTAAAATTAGAAAAAGACTCAACAAGTATGGCTTGTTTGGAAGGCTTGCCAGAAGAAAGTGGCTTCTCTCAAAATGTGGAAAAGTTTGGCCATAATGGACAGCACAATGCTGGGAGAAAACTAAACGCAACATATTAGCACAAATGCCTCATACCAGCTGTCAGCACGGTGATGCTGATGTTAAGAAAGCTGCGAATAACAAATGCCCACAAATATTAATGAACTAAAGCAATGCTGAAAGGGGGAGCTATGATGTGATAAACTCATAAAGTCACACAGAAAACCACTGCTTCAAGTTATTGCTGTTAAAGGTAGCTCTATTACGCTACCGCTACTCATGGAGGGTCCTTAGCTTTTCACAGGACTGCAGAGCTCCATGATAAATAATATAAAAAAGATCAAATAGCTTAAAAAGAAAAAAACTTGGTACATTTAATGTTTGACTTGAAGACTTAACTCTCCCGCTGCCCTGAAGGACAACATCTGCTTTTATACTTTGGACTTATCTTGATTAACTTGTAACTTTGCCTCACACAAACAAATAGACAAATATAAAAACTGGTTTGAAAGTTTCTGTATTTACGACTACCACCTACTCGTATTTGCATAGCGTTTATCATAGCCTCACCTGATTGCATTATCACGCAGCCATAATGTTGTTTTGTCGTCTCATCACATCTGATGAGAACAGTGAAGACTATGGTGCCAAAATAAACAATCACCAATGTTATAATCTACATACAAAACATTTTTACCCTCACAGCAACTTCAGTCGTTTCATGTCATTCAAACTTGCGACTGCTGAAACTCTTAGAGCTGAATTTTAGTCCCTAAGAATGCATAATGAACTAGATTTTATGCAAGCCGGCTGCATCTGCTGGATAACACCTGAGATTTGGAGTAGAAATATCACGATGTGGGGACGGCGTCGGTGGACAGCGTGGTGCTGCACGCGTTGAAGGACGACGCGTCTTTCTGGCACATCAGCTCTTTGATCAATCCCTCATTAATTCAGAGAGTGAAGCAGTCATGTTAAGATGTATTGACGCAGCGCAGCATTCTCTGCTGGTGTTTGGTGTACTCCATAAAATTGCTGCTACAGCATTTCGATTTTGAATTTTATAGCGTTACATAAATTAGCTGCTCAGTGTTACTTTAATGCTGTTGGCCAGGATCATTTTTGCCTCCTTGAAAGTACAAGATAAAGTTTTATTAAGGCGGCTGGTACATAATGACAACACCTATTCAAAGACAGAAACTTTTAAGTTTTAGGCGTTTTAAAAATGCCACGTAGGAGCTACAAGTTCGTACCATGTTATTAAAGGGTTTAGATGTTGGCGTCTCCTGTTTGAAACAAATTTTTATCTTTAAAATCTAAAACACGAGCAAAAGTATCAGTCTGAGAGTAAAAACCCTCCTATTTGTTTTTATACTACTACTACTTCCATTTGAAGTTTGCTTTGAGGACACTTTCTGTGCCTGCAGAAAATCCATGTCTACCATTATGCTGTAGCAGGTACACACAGTAAAGTGTTTGTAAATGCACGTATATAGACATCCTTGCATACACCCTCTAACGATGCAGAAACAATACATGCTTGCAGTGGCTAAGGACCAGACTGGAACTGTGTGTTTGTCTCCTCTAATGAAAGCTGCTAATAGCAGCTGATCCCCTGCAATTACAGCTGAGCATTACTTACAAAAGCCATTATTACCTAACTTTATGCATTAACAGGTTAAACAGCCACAACATTTTTACCACTGTGTGGAAGCCTGGGTCAGTTCAGACTAACATTAACCGCTCTATGAGTTAAGAATTTATTCAACATAACACCATTAATGTTATAAGTTTGCTGTATTAGTATTCAGATAAATGTGACTTTCAAAGTCAATTTTTTTTGTTGACCTGCTGTTTACTGATAAAAAAACAAAAAACAAAACAAAATGTGATACTGGTGCTATATTCCTATTATGTGGGAGGAAAACTAAAGATGGTATACTTTATGATTGCTGTTGAACACTTTAACCATACTGACAAAAGACTGTGAAATTGGGATCTGATGATAGAATCCATAAGAAGACGATATGTATCCTCACTGATGGTAAGGACAATGCCAGCTAAGGCCTCAGTCCCCTTGGCTGCCTTTGGTTGCTAGGGAAAAATGTATATTCCCAATGGGTTGCCAAGTGGTTTTTGTAAGTCGCTGGCTGTTGCTAGGTGAAGTTGGTTGCAAAGAGGGTGCTGCACCAAAAACCCCCTTGTGCTTGACTGCTAGCAGACTACCACAGTCACCTGTAGTTTGCATGGATGACACCGACTTGTCTGCAAACACTTGCTAATTGAGCACAGTCTTTCAGAGTGTCTGTCAGTATCAAATGATCAAATAAGTGTACAGAATGAAATCTGAAAAAGTGCAACGAAAACCAGAAATGGAGACCTTAGGGACTAGCTGGCAAGTGTTTGCAGACAAGTAGGCATCTACCATGGAAACTACGGGCAACTGTGACAGTCTGCTAGTGGCCAAAGCAATCACCTAGCCTCAGCGAGCAAAACCCAGCAATCTCTCGCCAACTGGTCGGGGGAGTATACGTTGTTCTGGAACCATCAATGTATTTACTTTATTAGTAAAACTAGTTCCAGACGTTTAATGTCAAATAAACTGCGACTGACTCACTATATCACATTTGTTTTTATGTGCTCAAAATCGGATTTTTAAAATTGAGGGTACAAATCAGCCACTCCTGCTATGTGAACCTTTTTGTAACCATAAACTTGAATATTTGCCATGAGCGGACATGAGGCTGGAAGATTACCGGACAGAATTAATTGACAGCAAGTTACAACAAGAAAAAAAAAATCCACAGCTTATTACAGTAACATGGAAATGTTTTTAGGATGGTTAACCGCAACAAACTGTGTTGGCTGATCTAATCATAGATCAATCTGTGTCGCTGTTGGTGCTGCTCCAACATGATTTTCCAAAACTAGACACCATCAGCAGTTTCTGGGTGTGATGCAACATTTCCAAGAAGCACATTTTTCACTTTCTGAGTTTCATCAGCCTGAAAACTACAGAGCTGTTTTCAAAGGAGCTGTCAGCACAAACAACGATGCAATATACATCTGGCTTGCATAGAGGAATTGTAAATTATAATGTTGCTGTGCATCAAAAAATGTCTTTATCTCTCTGTAGCTCCCCTGAGGGGCCCTGAAGATCCATGTACCAGAGGTTAGAAAGAAGTTTGAAATGCTGCTGACAGAACAGACAAAGAGCCCTCCACCTCTGCCAGAGTTTCAGCTTTGAGTGGTTTAAATTAAGCAGAGCTCAGCAAGAACTGATCTTAGCTCAGGGGGGTTCCAGCACACAGAAGAAAAGATTCACAGCAATATGCATGCTCTTGTATAGCTCCCTCATACCTGGTCTGTCTTCTTGCAGCTGAGGTTCGGCGGGTTGAAACCCTGGATCTGCACACACTTTCCATCTGGTGACCACAGCCAGGTGTTCAGCTCTGATGACCTACCGCAGTCCTGCTTCCTGGTGCACCTGTGAACCGAGCAGATGTTAAAGAAAGAACAAGTGACAAAATGAATATGAGCTTGGCTTTATAAGGTGGTAATATTAAGTTGGTGTTTCCCGAGTCATACAGAGTTAGTTTTACATCATAAATGTGCACAAACAAACCGACACAGCCTTTGTTTTAGAAAAAAGGTTCTTCAAACCTTAAGGCACCATAACAAGTATGCTTGTTTGTTTGTTTTCTACACTCGTTTTTTTTTTTTTTTTTTTTGGGGGGGGGGGGTAGCTGGTCTACAAGCTGCTCATGTGCGACTCACTTTCCCTCCAGGACACACCAGCCACAGTACGGGTCCTTCAAACCGATGCAGGAGTGGCAGCTCGTCTCCTGCTGGCAGGCTTGGACTGGAACCTTGGTGATCTGCACACATGTGACAGGCTTTTATTGTGAAAGTTCCGTTCTATTAAACAACTTACAGGAGATGAGGGAAGAGGAGAAACCTGATAAAGACTAAACAAAAAAAAACAACAACTTTCAACCAGGGAAAAATATTTTCAAATGATGGTAAAAATAAATCTGATATTAGCTCAGCTTGGAGTGTACACACTATGATTATCACTTAGCAGTTAATGAGCATCATTTCATAAACCCCATTTCAGTTACTTCTACAGCACTGATTGCCTCGTGTTTTTGTGAGCTAACTTGTGCTCTTATTTAAAACCTGTGAGATGGGGCATCTTTATAAAAGTTTAAAACATATGGATGGGCCAATTTAACACCGGCAACGGAGGGGGGTGGCAAGAGCCCGAGAAATGCTCCGTGCTCTTCTGGTGATAAATACGTTTGGGTCGCCTTTTAGCAGTTATGTGTTTACATTTTGGGAAACTTAGATCTATTAATGAGGTCAGCATATGTGCAAGCACTCCATGTGAGCCAAATTTTCAAGCTTCAGACTGTAAACAGTTTGATTCAGATACTTTCTGTCTATTCTCGGCTCTTGTTGTTGTTGTTGAGAGTGGATATTCCTAATATGGTCTTATAATGCACTTAAATCTGACTTTGAGCACTCACCTATTGCTCATAACTTCTGCTCACAAGAGGCAGCCAATCAGAAAGACTATGGCTTTGAGGTCGAGGAGCTAAAATGGCCCATTTGAGAAAGAGCATGAACTATGGGGGCACAGCTAGGTTCAGCATAAGATTAACAAAGCTTTATCTGGAATAAATAAAGTGAATAAAGAATTTGAAATGACAATAATCACTCCACTTTATGATATCTGATACTGAATAAATCTTCAAATTAAGACCAGTCCAGTTAATGGATCTGGTGAGATTGAGGCGAATGAAAAAGGATGAGGAGGAGGAAGAGTAATAGTAATAAAAGAGTCCACAAAGAAAGACCAGCACGAGGATTTGAACCCAGAAACGTCTTGCCATGAGGCGACGGTGCTAACCAGTCCACAAATGTTCCACCCATTTTTAGAGGCAGGACTCGGGATATAATAACATATCATAAAACATTACAAAACTGAATTAAGGAATTAATACATTTACATATTATTAGAACAGATTAATACTGTAACAATGTAACAGATTAAAGTTAAATTCAATACCACCAGCAGCAAAATTAAAGTATCGTAAAGTATCCTTTTACAGTGATTTACTAGCAGGTTTATGGCATTTATTTGTGACATTTGAGAAAATGATATCCTCCCGAAGTCTATATCACTCCGGATACCTTCAATATTTGTTTAACATCTGTAATTTCATGTCTGGCTCACTCATGACTCTCAGCAGGAGTGTAAAGTTCTTCTCTGGCTTTGTCCCACTGGATGTCCATGAGTATTACACACGTCCTTTCATTTTCTGATGGCTAAATGTCATCAGGCTCGATCAATTAAATTACTGAAGCGCACAGTCAATATTTAATTCCCCACCGATCGCTGTAATGCTAATGGGGTCACAATGGGACGTGAGCTTGAAAAGCAGGCACAGGTCCTACACCAGAGTCCAGAGGACACCTGATGATCAGCCTTTATGATCGTTTCTGTTTAGTAAATTAGGATGTAGGTCTTCTGACTGATTGCATTTTTACTCTTACAGCTTCACTTTCAGTGATTGGTTTAATGGCTTACACTCAAGTGATTCACGTGACTGATGTTTTACGGTTCTAACAGATCTGGATCATTTGACATGGAGCATAAATAATCTTTTACGCAGACCGCCTATTAGTATTTTCGATTTTCCTTTACTGAGCAGTATTTTCTTGTAATTGAAAAGCTTGCATTGACGGTATTTCAGTGGAGAACTTTTTCCAACCAGCGGTGGAAATAATTTTCCTCTCTGACATGAAGAGGGCGGCCTAATAAATTTAAATGAGCAGATGGAACAAGCTCGGGTATCGTCACTTGACTTGATCAAAGTAAATTGCCCTCCCGAAGTGCTTTCTAATTAATTCATTTCTAAATCAATAACATCTTTTTCACTTCGCGGAGAGTGATGGCGACCGAAAGATGAAAGGACAAAGGAAAGAAAGACAGATGAAGAGAAAAAGCCGAGTGGAAAACAAAGGGAGCCGTGGAGAAAGGGAATGAGTGAATAAATCAATGGCTGACTTCTGTGTGGTAATGCAGACGGATGTATTGGTGTTATTCGAACGGATGAATAAATGATCAAATGAGACAGACAGAATAAATGAAAGACTCATTAAGTCTCCGGCCTGATGGATGAAATGGAAAAAAAGCAGGAGTAAGCACACGACAGAGTCCCTGACCTTCGGTTTGAGGTGACACAGAGGCGTTGGATGAATGGAAGGAGAGAGAAATGGATTTAGTAAAAATGAATAATCAATCAGCCCCACGTCGGAGTGAGTGAGTCTGACCTTTTTCTCGGTGGTGATGTACAGGTGTTCGAGGCTCGAATCGAACAGCAGGTTCTTGTTGACCTTGTCTCCAGAGACTTTGCCAGCAGCTCGCCCGTACACCTCAGGATGGGCTGACAAATGCACCTTCAGCACCTGCAGAAACACAGAAAGTGCATTAACACATCCAAAACCCACACCCAATCCACTTTTTCAAAATAATATCACAGAGTGTCGTCTCAAGCCTCAAGCGAGGGAAGATGGATTGCCCTGTGAGTCTACAGTGATGAAGAGGGACCTGAGCATGAAGGTAAAACTGTTGACTGAAAGATCGAGCTATGGCTGCCAACTCTGGGCTGTGACTGGATGAACAGGATCGAGGATACAAGCAGTCGAAGCAGCTTCCTCTGGAGGGCGTCTGGGCTCACCCTTACAGATATAATGAGGGACTCATTATGTCTGTGGGAGGTTCAGGTGGTGTTTAGAGCAGAGCTGCTCAACCTCTGCATTGAAAGGAGTCAGTTAAGATGGTTCTGGCATCTGATAAGGATGCCTCCTTCATCCCTTCCAGATGAAGTGTTTCAGGAATATCCAATTGGGAGGAAACCTTGGGGCAGATCCAGGACCCTCCAGAGAAATTAGATCTCTCGGCCAGCTTGGGAACACCTCTGTGTCATCCCTGAAGAACTGGCCTCTTTGCTTAGACCGCTGCCCCCTGAGCCGGATCAGGATAAGCAGCAGAGAAAAAGATGTTGGATCCATTTAACTTGCTACTCTCTATCCAGCTATCCACCAGCATGAAGGTAAAACTGTTGATTTAATGGCCTACCTATATTCCTACCCTTTCCTATTGCCATGAGCTGTGGGTGGTGATCAAAAACGTAACACTGTGGACCCAAGCAGTCAAAATGAGCTCAGGCCAAATGGTGTCTGGCCTAAGTCTTAGAGGCAGGGGAAGCGCTCTTGGGATTTGGTATGAGACTCAAAGCACAGAAAGTACATCTGCTGCTCCCCAACACTGTAAGGTGCCAGATGAGAATGCCTTAAGGGTGGGGTGGTTTGTGCACGTCTAACTGAGAGCCTGGGGTGGACCAAGGGCATTCTGGGGAGAAGCATCGCTGCTTCGACCGTTTTCCTAATAACCCAGAAAAGTGGCAAAAATGTTAACAGTCAGACATAATTTTCCAGCATTCAGGGAATAAAAACAGACAAAATGGCGTTCCTGTCTTTAAAAACCTCACTGAAAATATAGCACTCACTGGTTTTATGTACCCGAACCAAAGAAAGAAAAGACAACGTAAAAAAGAATAAATAAAGGCGAGGAAGGAACGAATAATCTAGAAGTGACAGGATAGTGAAAAACATTTGTTACCTCTCCAGTGGCGGTGCCCACAAACGCCACAGCGTGTCCCATTTCCTCTGCCACAGCGACGGCGGTCAAGTGAGCCTTATGGGTCAACGAGGGCTCGGCTGTTAGGGCGAACTCAGCCTTACTAGCCAGTGGGGAGGGCAGGAACTCTGCTCCACACTTGTACCTGTGAGCCATGTCATTCTAATGGAGCGGAAATATATTACTTTATAACCTTTCATCTACTGCTGTAGCCATGCTTTATTTTTGACACAGATTGATGTTCTCACCTGATTGTTGCTGAGGCACAGCTCGTCAGATTTGGAGGAATAAGGTGAATAAACAGCAGGTTTATGGTCAATGATGCCGCTGTTGCTGTAACAGGCTCCTATTATCTGTACCAGCTTATCATTAATTGCCTTCAGAGGGTACATGCCTACAAACAGGAGCAAACACATCACGTCGACAATAACCTCATTATTAATATTCACAAGTTGTGATAGAAGAGGACACTTATGGTTTCTTTTCTCAGACCAAAATGCTTGATTTTTAATCCCACTTCAAAAAGGAGTCATTTATCAAAGTGCCCAGTATCAAACTGGATCCTGGGACAGGCTAATGCTAGCAAAGGAGATTCTTCCATCTACCTGAACTCCTGCTTTAACAGTGATTAAATACACTTTGGCAAAATGCTGCTGTATTTAACATTTTTACGCACACCGGAAGATTAATATCAGATGTGATTAATGGCTACACAAGTCTTGGTCGTGGAATTCTTTTGCTAGCTAAACTTTAATCTTAACCTGTTGGCCGCACAAATGCTGGAAACCACATCGCACGTCTGTGATAAAAACCCACAGATTTCATGCTTGACAAAGAAAAAAAATTCACTATAAAAATATCATTTGCTGTTTTTTTTCCCTTAAACAGGCATTGATGTTTTACAGTGTTTAACCAAAAACAGTACGTAGCTGTACAAAATTTCCTGTTTTTAACACAGGAGTTTGTTAAACTATACTTGCATAGTATAGGTTGTTTTAGTGGTAACACATTTGTCCTTTGCTGTCCTACATTACTGTCCAAAAGTCTTGAGCCATCCCCCATTTCTTTTTAAAATAAAAAAATGGAAACGGGTGCAGTGATTTATTGAAACATGCAAACCTACAAGTAAAGCATATATGGCAAAACATTTATACAATACTAAGGAGCTTGAAAGTCGCTGTTTGTTTAATTTTAATATATTTATTCATCAGCACAGCCTGAACTCTTAGGAAAACTTTCTTGAAATTTAAAAATGAAGCTCGTGCCAGTGAGATGCCTTCAAGATGGAAGACATGTAGCTCCAATCCATACTCTTTGTCTCCATGTGAACCAGCTTGTTGGTGGGAAACTACTACTTTATGTCTGTCAAACTGTTACATCTTTAGGATTTTTTCCAACTTAAAATCTTTTCTTTGCAGAGTTGTCTGTTGTGCGTAGACACAACACTGGTTTATCCCGTGAATTTGGTATCTCTTTTATGCATGAATGACTCATAGGTCGGCGTTTAGTGGCTTAAACACGAAACATTCCTCTGGTTCAATCGAGTAAAAGCCATTGGTTATATTACAGAATCTAATTTGCCCAGCTGTTATTGTCAGAGTACTTTAAAAGCTTACAGTTGAGGTTTCAGGCCAAGAATGCAGTTTGATCTTTAAACATTTTAGCTGATAAAGATCATCTGATATAGTAAATAAAAATCCAGAGCTATGCTTGAATTGTTCAGGTGCTGTCTCACTTTGCAAAGATCTGCTGGAAAGAAACTTTAGAAAGTTTATTCAACATTAGTCCCAAGCTGACACTCACACATGGCTGAAGTGGACGGGTCTTCATCAGAAGTAAAGGTGACAAAGAGCACCTTGTCAGAGGCTGAAACTGTTCCGTACTGGCTAGAGCTGGTCATACTCTGAGCCAAAGCTTTCCCCGGAGTTGCTACATAAGCAGCCTGGGAGAGGAGGAAAAGATAAAAATGCTGAATGTTTGACTGCTTTGTCTAAAAATATGTGTTTATCTGCGATACAGAGAAAGTGAACGCTGCATAAATGGAATCTACTTCCAGTGCAAGAGCATGTTAAATTTATTTTTTTTTAATTTTAAGAGGTCAGGACCGAGACACTCCTGAGAAGGATTCAATTCAAAGAAAACTCATCCAAACATAAAATGTGTTTTTCTGAGTCACTGCTGAGAGTTATACTGAATTGCTGGCAGCTTATTTCTGTGTCTGCAAAGTGCACAATCATTACCTGAACTTTGTTGTACTTGTTGGTAGCGCTACAGTTCAGCTGTAGCTCAGTGTAGGAGTAATAAAAGTGATCGTTCTCGCACATCCTGGAGATGAAGGTGAAGTTCTTGGTGTCCTGCACCCCGAGCGTACGGGAGAACAGGAAGTACACAAAGCCGCGGTCTTTGAAGGCAAAGCGGAAGTCGTGCAGGTACAACAGGACGAAGGGATTCGCCTGGACCGCAGAGGCCTCAATGATGCTGTCAAAAACCACCCAATCGCGATGGTCCTGGAGGATTCGCGTGGAGATCAGCTTGGTGCTGTCGTGGCTGCCGTACCCTTTGGCAACCTGAGATAAAAGAGGTGACAGATTCATTTAGGGTTTTGTTGCATAGGTCTTGAGACCAGTTGGCAACTGCCTGGCAACCACTGGTAGCTAAGTAAAAATGAGTAATCCCAACCAGTTGCTGGACGTGAAACTGATATCAAAAGCCCCATTCATGCAGGCTTAGAGACCAGTCACCACCAAAAACCAACAGTCTTGACCTTTCAGTCGAGAGGTTGCTGAAGGTTGCTAGCAAGAAAATTGGTCATGAACAGGGTCCTGTTGGAAAACTGTTGTTATTACTTTGGTTCCAAACACCTGGAAGTTGGCATGGAAGACTGGACTGCAAACCTCGCCAGCTACTCGCCAAGCAGTAGTAAAACAGTGAAAAATTCAATGCACACCAGAATCCCCTGTGAAGTAAAAGTTAACCGTTATGAACTGTGTTACTGTTGCTGTACGACAACTTTTACCTTGACACATTGTCCCTTTCTGGTTTGCATTTTAAGCTTCACTACAGCTCGGAGAGTAAATGGTGAGTGTTTGCAGACATGGTGGCATCTTCCATGCAAATCACACACAACCACAGCAATCTGCTAACAACCAAAGCAATCCTAAGTATAACTCTTTATGACCAATTTCACCCAGTGGCAGGCAGCAACCTTTGGAAAACACATTTTTCCCTAGCAGCTGGAGGTTGTCAACCGGTCTCTAGGCCAGTATGAAAACATCTCACTTCACTACTTTGCTGAATTTAAGAAATTCCAACATGGCAGCCCCCACCACTCATTTTTTAAAATTAGTTTTTCTTAATGTATCAAACCCCCAGTAGCAGATTTATGGCTGGAACATATAATGAACCATCCATTTACAGAACAGATGGTGAAGAGCCTGAAATATCTTAAGAAAAATAAGCCCAGTTTCAAAAAACATGTATTTTTTTCACATTCCACAAAAAAATGCTACATTCATAAATCAAAGAAAGGCATCGGCGTGGCTCCTCGCTTTAACCATCTTCATGCTGGTGTGGCATGGCCCATAAATTCATGCAGTGAAGAAAAAAAAAAGGCGCAGGAAACATTAAGCAGTTGATTTATTTGCATTTTTACTTACAGTTTGCTCTTTGTGACTCTGAGAACCTGCACTTAACAGTAGATTTACCTTAACAATGGATCAAGCAGCTGGCTCGTGAGGAGGATGGAGCAACAAGAAGCCAAAGAAAGTGAATACCAGACCTATATTCATCAAGTGGAGAGTATTTGAATGCACTTCTTTGTTTGTGTCCACTGGATGTGCACATCAACCACACATTCATCTTTATAGGATGAAAATATATTGCTAAATGCATTTAAAGTGCATCCTTCTGTTGAGAAATACAACCCATTCTCCTCTCACTCCAGCAAACAGAGCCGTCGAGAGGGGAAAAATATATTTGATTTGATTAGAAGAACCATTAAAAGCGTCTATATGCATGTTTGGAATAGAAGGGAAAACTCAGTGGAAGACATAACATCATAAACCATCTTTTAAAGGCCAATTCTCCGATGCTGTATAAATAAAACGAAAAACACTTAAAGATAACTGACAAGAGAGCTCATTTCCCATATGGCTCTCAATTTAATTTCTCTACAAATTGCAGTTTTATTGTGTTTGCTCACACAGTATCACAGATGGTGAAGATCATCATCAGATTATTTTTTATTTACTGCAGGAAATAATTTGAACTTTCCATTTGTGTGTGTGAATGTGTTTTTCCGTCCTCACCAGAAACACTGTCAAGTTGTCTTTCTCCTCTGTGAAATACGACATCACTCCCACCACAGAGACGCCCTCCTCGGCGCTCGCCACGTACGACTTCTCCCCTTTGTTGTCGCTGAAGTACAACTGGTGGTCCACCTTGCTCAGGTTGCGCAGCGAGCAGATGCCTCTGAAGAGGCTGCCGCACACCACCAGCACGTCTTTGGTCCCGTGCACCAGCAGCAGCTTGTTGTGGTTGTTGGTTTCCACGGCCTCCTCACAGGCGTCGTTGACGGGCGGCGTGCACTGCCGGTTGTCCTTCTTCGGGCCCGTTTTGGCTTGGAACTCGAGGTTAAGGTCAGAGTTCAGCTGGTATATTGCGTTAACGGCGGCGACGTACAGACGGCCCGTGTGGGGATCAGCCACCACGTTGTTTATCAAAGTTTCGGATGAGAACACTGCATTCTCACCGTGGGAGGGCCTGTAGCAAAGAGCTGCCACGAAGACTAGGGCAAAACACCACGCCCACCACCGCTCCATTGTGTCTGGGACAAAAACAGGAGACAGAAAACATTTATTTCAAATGGTCATTTTTCCTGATTTTTTAGCTTACATTCATAAACGAATTATTGGCAGCTAAGTTTTACAAGGTCCAACAACAATTTATATATTTTTATACTTAAATCACAACACTCTGATCAACAAACACCTCATAGATGATTCTTTTGACCTGGCTTTTAACGCTCTCACTAAAATGTCACAGGTAGGCCAAAAGCGCTGGACAAATAGAGGCAGGGTTAAAAGTCCAAAATAAAATCTTTAATCAATGCTGGGGTCAAACACAGAAAGGTGAAGGCAAGAAGCAGGCAAATGGCAAAATCGAAAAAAAACCCGAAAATGTGTGGAGGACACAACGAAATGCCTGGAAGGACTGATGAGTGATAACAAGACAGCCTGGCAGCAAACAAAGAGAAACCTTTTCACACTTCTGCCCTCAGGTAAGCACTACACAAGTCTGAAATCAAGCACAAAAAACCGTCACAAATAGCTTCTACCCACAAGCCGTCAGACTCCTGAATAGGGTAATTAGCACTGCCCCCCACTCACTCCATCACTCCTCCTGACTGCTGCTTCTCCATCTCCATTATTATCAACTGCATGCAATATTTACACCAGGCAAAAGCAGCTTTTTTTAAACCCAGATTTTACCTGCACACTGATTTTTCATTATAGTTTCATGTTTTTATATGGAGAGCCAAGTTATAATCACGGCTTAAACTAGCATGCATGTCTTTGGATTGTGGTGATGGTCGCGGTGCCCAGGGAGCTCATGCGTGCACAGGGGTGGGGGAAACATGCAGGCTCTACATGGCCGATGGATTCAAACACAGGACCTTGACCTCAGTGTTAGGACTGGAACTGAATTGAGCCGATAGTCAGCCGACTGATAACCAGTGAATTGGCAGGTTATTTAACTCCACTTTGAGTAACACTTTTCCATTTATTTATGGAATATCTTTGGACATGGATGTTTATCTGAACAAAAATATATCAAGATTTTTCATTTTTGTGATATTAAATATTGTTTAAGACCGCTTCATAAAAGCCCTGTTCAACTGTCTTTCTCCAACAAACATTGCTGACAACGAACCCAGTGAACTTGAAACCGTGGAGACACTGGGAATAGTGCTTGTCCTCTAAACAAAGCAGAGTCTTTAACGGCACTCTGACATTGCAGAGCAGCACCAACAGCAGCACAAACTCAAGGAGAAAAGAATGAACGCTGAGAGCAAACAGAGACGCAAAGAAATAATGAGGAGCTTCTCATTAAACCCAGAACATCCTTTACTGGAGGAAGAGGAGAGGGTTGGGGGAGCTGGGGGAGGAGGAGGAGAAGGTGGAGGTAACGAACTCAAAGTGAGAGTTGCTGAGCCAGATTAGATTAGCAAAGACAAAAGAAGTGTGTGTGTGTGTGTGTGAGAGAGAGAAAGAGAGACTGAGTGTAGCAATTAGTTGTCTGACACACTGAGATTCTCCTTCCATTAGTCTAGATGGGTGTGTTTAATTATAGCTGTGGCCTGTGGCTGTAAAACAAGGCTCTAGTTTTCAGCAACACCACACTCACTGTAACGTCTTTCTGCTCTAACCCTGTGCAGATGTCCAGAGGTGCAACTTTCAGGTTCTCCACAACTGCTTCACATCAGCTGAAATCATTTTCATCACTTTCTTCCTTCTGAATGTTAGCGGGCACCTCACGAAAATCTTTCTAATTAACGAGGCCTCGTCTCTGCCTCCCCGCTCACATAAATCAAAACGCTTAGTGTCGCATCATGGTTATTTATTTTTTGCTTTCATTATCTGGTATTTTACTGGCCAACTGCTGCTTTTACAGCAGGAATCAGATAGTTCTGATTGGTGTTCAATTGACTGGTGCATCCCCTGTGTTTCTGCTCCCTGCTAATTGAATTCACTTCAGGTCGGTTCACTGCAAAGGGATTTATTAGCGTGAAAAGACTTATCTCGCTACCCACCTGCTCTCCCAAATTACCCATCCTCAGATATCAAGAGTCAGGTAGTCTAATGGCTGCAGTGCAGAGTTTAGAGAAGTGCTAGAGAGGAGAAAACGCTGGGAACACACACACATACACACACACAGAGCTACTCGAGAACAGTGCTTACCAAAGGTTTGAAACCCTCTTTTTTGGAAAATGTGAATATTTCAACAAGTCCTCAAACTAAATCATCATATCTGGGTTTGGAGAGGGAGGCGGGGGTGGCACAGGCATTTACTCTCACTTGCTCTGGTTCAGGTGCTAAAAATAAAGGGATAGTGTTAAGAAAAGTAAAGATTTGGCTTAAAATACTCAGTTTTTCTGTGTTTCCAGGGTAACGCAAGTTCCTCCACCACAAGATGTTGACACCCTCAGGCCACATGCACTTCTTCAGATGGCCACTAAGGGCCATTAAACGTTAAAATGACATATAGTAACTATAGTAGCCATAGTAGTCGGAAGGTCTTCCCGTTTCCGTTTGCATCCGGGCTTTTCACAGTCCTGGTAATCTACCAGAGCTAACCCTCAGTAAGAAGTTGGCAAGAGTCTGCAGACAAGTCGCTATCTTCTATGCAGATTCTGAATACCCACAGTAACCTTAGTAATTTACTGCCTCTTAATAATCAAATAACTGATACTGAAAATACCTGTCATTGGCCAAAGTCAGGGAAATGTAAGAAAACAGGCACATGGAAGTATTCAAAATAAAACCAAATAAAATGGACCCAAAACCAGAGTCCTGTACCCTGGATGCATGAAGTCTCCCGTTGTTCTTGTACCAAAACAAACATAAGGAGTAGAAGAAAAAAAGCTCAGAAAAAGAAGGCCAAAGTTTGGTTGAGCTTTATAAAGGTTGTTTGTTAAAATGAAAAGATTGCGCTGCCGGCTGACTGGCAGATTTAATTTGGCTGGACATCATTATTCTCAGTTTTCACACATTTAAAAGAGATGCAAACTTAAGGGCTGATTATTATGCAGCTCTTTCAGCTCTACAATAGTCAAAAGGTTAAATTCTACAGTGAACTATAAACAAGCTTCTTATCCCTCCTACTTCTGCTTTGAGCCTTTAAAATGTGCTTGTTAGCGAATGTGGTTAAACTGCCAAATGAGGGTGCGGGTCAACACCTACTCCTCTGCGTTTTTACCACCCTTTGCTCCCACGTTAACGCTGCCTCTGTGTCGCTGTCATGTGGCCGCCTCTCTCATTAAATTTCACATCTCCAAGGTGCCCAGCTCTGTAAGAAGGGATAAAGACGACAGGTATATTCACCTTCTCCTCTCGCTCAGAAGCCCTGTTATGGATGTGTGCATCTGCCACATCAAAGGAGAAAAAAAAAAATCATCTCTGGCTCCACTCAGGAGCCGACTCTGTGCTCTGCCAGCCATCTTGCCCCTTTCTTTTCTCTCTGCAGTATTTCCTCTCTTTCATCCTCCTGCTCTGGTTCTTTAACCCTGACTGGTGTCAGAATAAACTGGGTGTGTGTGTTTCTGTGCGTCTGCTCTTGTTCTTGTGAGAACCAGCTTGACTTTTAGATGTGCAGTTGTCTTGGGTGAAAAGCGTCTCTTTGCATTTAAAGAGGACCACAATAAAAACACATATTCATAAAGATCAGCGTTGACATCACCGGTGTCTATGAAGCCTATTTTTAAAGATGTTTTAAAGCATGGTTACTGTTGAATGGAGGGAACTGACAAAGCTGAAAACTGAAAAGGATGCTCACTGCTTCCTCATTCCTACTGAATGATTCAGGACGCCCAAAATTGTGTAAACGAGACAAAAACTGGTAGGCAAATGAGCAGTTTTTAGTTTTACTACCACTCGGCGACGTTCATACAAACTATGCGTGACCACAGCAGTCTGCTAGCAGCCGCAGCAATTGGCAAGAAGGAGGTTAATGGGGTCGCACCCTTGTTAAAACTGATTTCACTCAGCGACAGCCAGCAACCACTCGCCAACAAGTCTGAGGGTGAGGAAGTACCTCTGTATGTAGTGACCACAGGACATTTGAGACACAGAGGGCTTAGACAGAGTGCGGAAACAGACAACTCACTTAACTCACAGTGAAAATATTACCTGAAGAAATAACTCGATGGCATCATATAAATTAGCTTACAAGTTGCAAATTATCTGATATCATGCACAGCATGTGTCACAGATGAAACGCACCCCTGACAGACTCGACTTTATCTCATTCCTGGCCCTGTGGGATGGACAGAGGCGGATGGGTTCCAGGCCTCAGGCCACATTTTGCCCAGCACAGCTCAACTCACTCATTCAGTTAAATTCAGTTGTATTTTATATACATAAACCTGTGTCTGTGGTTAGTCATCTTTAGGAACTAATGACTTGTTTAAGGTTATGAATTTTTAACATTGAAAAACTTGAGCTTAAAAAAACCTAGTGAGTTTAAATATGACACAAATGGGTTTACATCATATTTAAACACATAGGAGACAAAATAGGAGCGAGACGTGGCGTTTGACACATCACGTGTGTACTTCACTGAATAAACAGCAATACCTGGGAATGATAATAGTCAGATTACTCTCATGTGGCTGACAGTTTTATCCAGTATACTATGAAGAAGTCATCATATCTGCCCTGAATACATTGAATTTTGGACTCTGTGATCATCTTTGTTGTCCTTGACATTCAGCTTATTACTTTAAATGTTTCTGCATATGACATCCAGTGAACCTGGTCTCCAAGGCAACAGAAACATGCTAAAAAGACAAATATTACAACATGGGCCGCCTTAAAACTCAATTTTTGGTCTTGACCAACTGCTGAGAAAAATATCTGGCTCTTTAGATGCTAAATATTCCACTGTATGCAGATGGTAGCCAAAAATGATCCTGATTAGAGCGATGCCACATTTAGGTTGCAGGCAAAGAAACTGCAAAATGAGCTATAAGACACTAAAATTACACATTTGGCAATAAACTTGTGTGGGCTCATCACAATCAGGGGACATACAGTGATTAGGTCCATTGTTTACATAAGTAATACTGACCCCAGCAGTAATTTTTCATATCAAATCTGGTTTCACCAACTTCCCCCTTCTGTCTAATCACCACTGTAAAATAACCTGAACACAGCACCTTGGGTCTCGGTAACTTCAAGCATTTAAAGCCATTCTTTTAATGTCTTATAGACAATGATTAACTGAGAAAATAATCACCCAGTTAATTGAGGATGAAAACCATTGTTAGATGCAGCCCTTGTGAGAAGGATGCTAACTGGCTGATTGTTTTATGCAGTGCACCTGCGCAAAAGCATGAGCCCTCCTCACGTTCCTCCACTCATTTATTTCCATCTGTAGCACGCCTGTATCCATCTGGCGGGAGTCAGATTATAGGTTTGACATATCTGGGTTAACAGAATTCAGGAATTAATGTATTCAGTAAAAGGTCTGCTTAAATTTAGTATTACAACTGCCTCCGTTGTAGTACCAGCACTGCATTAGACTGAAAACTGGAATTACCAACAATGGGATTAAATGCAAATGCAGTGATAAAAATCAAAGACCAGGACACACACATACACACTAATAGGCAAGCGAACAGCAGTATGTGACTCATTAAAATCCTGGGTGCATACTTTGTAAAAGTCTTGAGCACAGACCCCTCTGCTAAAAAGTTTGGAGTGAAACTAAATCCAGGAATGTCTGCCGAAGCTCCAGCCAGGGGAATAAAGCCTGACTGATTTTCTCCTTCTGTCTAACCTCTCTAAGCTTTTCTCTTTCTAGCTGCTCTTTATAATTCACATTGTTTCGCTCTCCCGCTCTCTGTCTTTACATCTTTACCCGCGGGAACGAGTTCAAACAAAACCGGTGTTCTGACACACGAGATCCCGAGGGATTAACCTGGTCTGAAACGCCATCTATGGCTCTGTCTGTCAGTTTGTCTTTCTCACTGAGTGTTTGTACTTTAACCTGCCTGTCTGTCCACATGTGGTTTGTGCCTGGCTAACATTTCACCTCAAAAAACACTTAATATGTGACAGTCTGGTTTCCATTAAGTTTGTGATCCAAGAACATTGTATAACATTCTTGGAGAGACACCCGATCGTCCAGTCTTAGGTTTTGTTTTAGGTTTTTCTCTGAAATGTTGCAATGCTGCAAAAGTTCTATTAAACAGTGTAAAGGCAATTTAACCAGAGCTAATTGTACTCAGTGCAACATGACAAAGCAGCTGAAAGAAGGCTCATTTTTTTAGTAAATCTGGCAAAAATAATCTGAAGCACCCAAACCACCAGCACTGCTAAAATAAAAGCCAAGAAAAAGGGTTGCAAACCTGTGGCTGATGAGCCAAAACATAGCCCTTCTTTCCTGTCTCTAGTGGCTCTCTGTGGCTTTGACAAGAATCCTAGATGACTAGAGTTGTTTTCAGTAAAAGACCAGTTGTGCTTAGGTATGTAATAACTTCCTGAAAGACCCGTTTATGAGCTAGGACACTTAATTGTCCCATTTTTATTTATTTTTTTTAATTTTTTTTTTTTTACAAGTCATCCACAAGAATTTAGAAATTAAATTGTCAAAGTCACCAAAAAATCATAAATAGCTTATTGCCGGTTGCGCCACCTTCTCTATTAGGCTTAAATGTGTTTTGTGGCTCCTTAAAGACTTTAGTTCAGAAATTGCTAAAGAATTTGATCTTCCGACCCTGTAGGAAACCAACTAAAACTAAATCACAGGGTTGCTGGGAGGGGGGGGGCATCTTTTAAACTATACCATCTGTGTATATTACAGGGTTCTGTATTATTTTGGAGACATCCCAAGTCTTAAGTTATGTTCAGACAAGCCAGTTCTAGAGTTGCCCTGACTGCCCACAAACCAAGCTGGTATGATTGAGAAGGCTGAAACTGAAAACTTAAATCTGCTGCTTGGCCTAATGAATCTGACTTGCCCGGGAGCTAAGGTGAAGATAAGAAACAAGTGTTAAGTTTAGCTACAGGTTGAGAAAAACCCACAGAGAAACAGTCCATGAAGTCATCGCTAGCTAGCTTGGAGCTAAAGACTGTAAAGTAAGCACAATGATTGCTTGGGGCAATAAACCATAGACATTTTGACAAGGTCAAAAATCGGCTTCACTGTCTGAAAATGATCAAACTCTCTCCAGAAGAATTATATAACTGTTTTCATGAGCTAAGAGGTTTAAACTATGGCCAAGTAACTGATCCTGATGGGTTGTGTTGATGGAATATCACTGAAAATGCCAGGAATTTCCAGAGAATGTAAAAATAACTCATTTTAGATGAAGTTATCCACCTTTAAGTCCCGTATAAATGTGCAGAAATCCAAACCAACATTGGCTGAGCTCTTGTAATATTTTACAGATGTTGGATCTCCGAGTCAGAGCCCAGTTGGGATGGAAACCTTTTCAAATATGCTGCACCTTTCTCCAGGAATAGAAGGATCTCAGATTCCCAGAACTGTTTATCAAGTCAGCTGTAAAAGAGCTGAAAATTAGCACTGTTATTCAGTGTATGTATTTTGCACATATCATGATACCCAGTCACTATTTCCTCTTGTTAATATACATTAGGTGATTCTAGAAAAGCAGCTATTTATCACCTTTTCTACCTGCATTAGTGGATCCCTGCTACTGTACCCAGATCCATCCTTCAGTCTATATGCTCCTCAGGTGTGGGGCTGACATTTAGACATGGTTCTTAACTTGGCTGGATATCTGCAGTATCAAATGACACCTTATTTTTTTCCATCTTACTTTCACATTAGTGTGCTGGAAATTTATGGTACCAGCAGAATCGTTTTCTTGTTTATGAGAGGAATCTTCTCTGATTTTAAAACGCCCCAATGTGGTCTCATTTACATTCATGCCCACTGCCGGGCGACATTAGCCATTCATGACATCGGGCCGCAGGAACATTGGAGCTGATTGGCCGGGCCTAGAGGGGATATGAGTGCTATGATTGGCGGAGCCCGGGGGAAATGGAGTTCTTATTGGTGGTAATGAAGAAGCCTGAAGGAGAGCATGGCTGAGACAAAGTAAGCATAAAACTAAAAGACCAAAGAGGATAGAACACACACAGTCGCTATACCTCATCTATCACCAACACACTCCCCCACACACACTCCCTCCCACACACACACACACTCCCTCCCACACACACTCTCCTTTACCATTCCCAGAGTCCACAGCTACATCATACAATTTACACTGCAGAGATACAAACAGAGACCGAGAGGATGCAGAGGTATCAGAGTTGCTTTTGAAGAGGCTCTTGAGGAGGCGCCAGGTGTACTGAAAGCAATGGAGAGTATTGCTGTATTAGCACCACATATGCTGTCTAGATGTCCGAGTCATCCCAGAAAGATGGGTTTGAAAAAGAAAATATGTCACTATACCAGATGGAAACTTATAGACATGATATGAAATGTGCAGTAAATGTAAACAAACGCTGAAGCGAGAGCTCACTTCCAGCTAACCTTCAAAACACTGGTAGGCTTTAACTAAATGACTGTTTCGCTTCATAGTCACTATATTTTACCCCAACTTATACCTGTATATAAAAGATGGACCATAACATACCATAACATCACCCACTGGTTTTGGACACCACATTTTGCAGCCGTTTGGTTGACGCCATGTGAGTTTTTTGGATTCCTATTTGGACGAGAGGATGGAGTGCTGAGTCATCACCTAATGTTAGCAAGCTCCATTCATGAACTCTACAGGTGATACAAAGACACAAATATCTGCTAACTAGTGCCCGGTAAGAAACTTAGGTAGAAAAGCATCAACCATGATAGACCTGCACTCAATCTACAGCAGGCGGTGCTGGACCAAGGCCAGGAAGATCGTGAAGGACCTCAGCCATCCCAACAATGGACTGTTCTCCCTGTTGAGGTCAGGAAAGCGATTCCGCTCCCTGAAGACCAACACAGAGAGACTGAGGAGGAGCTTCTTCCCGCAGGCGATACGGTCTCTCAATCACACCACCACATAGTACTGACCCACACATATGGTTTTTACACACACACTGGGCATTCTGGACTTTGTTTACACTAGTGGCCACTGCACAACTACACTGCGTGGTCATCTAATCGAATCACTTTATCACTTAAGTCACTTAAATAAATCACTTTAAGCATATTTGCACTGCACAAGACACTTACACATGTGGATTGCACAACCCTGGACATTATATTTCTTCATTTCCATTTAGTACTTGTATAGCTGCTGTTATTGTTCTATATTTCTTCATATATTCCTATATATTTCTATATTGTGTATTTGTGTATTGTGTATTTTGTTGTACAGTTATTTTATTTTCAACTTTAATTTTTATATTTTACTTTATTCTTTCCCAGTTAAATTTACCCTTCATTTTAATTTTCATATTTATTTCCTATCCTATTCATAGTCTTTTTTTCTTTAGGTCACGAGCAGTTGTCTAAGCATTTCAGTGCATATCGTACTCTGTATGACTGTGTATGTGACAAATAAAATTTGTGTCTGCACACCATCAAATATTCAGCCATTGTACAGTTCTTATAAAGTGGAAACTATCCCTACAGACCAAAAGCGTTTTTTTGTAGCAGGCTGCACAGAGTCTGTGAGGATGGATTCTCTTTTGGAGCCACCCTCAAGTGGCTATAAGAGGAAGTGCAGTTTGTAGCACTTTCATTTTCGCATCATTTTTCAGCCTTGAAGGTTTCCACTTGATGCAGACCAAAGTCAAAGTTAAAAGAGAGTGAAGTACATTTTTTAAACCAAAACTTTGAAAATCTAAAAAGCATTACTTTGTTCCAGACTCTTGTGTCTGCAGACATTCTTTGCCCTTTTTTATTGCAAGAAACCCCCCCCAAAACAGAACACTGTTGAGGGAAGGAGGTTAAAAACTCTTTGCATGTGCATGGAATTGCTAGGTTCTTGTCCATAAACACTCAATAAAACCCCTCGACAACAGCAACCTCCATATGTCCACAAAATTGCAAGGAAAGGTTACTAAAGCTGACTAAAGCTTATCTAGAAATAATAAGTCTCTGGAAAAATCTAGTTTTAGCATTTTCATGTCTAACATTTTAATCTTTGACATGAAATGTATCAACAAAACTAAATAAGCATGCAATGTTGCACACGTTTCCTGCAAACTGAACAATATGTTAACTCTGGTGCTAAGGTAAGTGCTGCTTATCTATGGGATGCACAAAGACATGTTCGAAATGTTTTTAAAAGCATTTGAAGAGGCAAAACTGTTAAATAATCATTCCAAAAAAGTAACCTCCAAGATATTGTGAGTGATGAACTGACCGAAGGATACAATTGGTGGGGAATAAAAAAAAAGGACACTGGGAAAATAATCTGCTCAGCAACAAAATGAGTTCATTAAAGCTTCGAGGATGCATATTAAACTACTGCCTGTGTTCTATATTAATCTTAAAGTGGACATTATAGCATGACAGGATAACACCCTCTAATGACGTGACCTTTGAGAGGAGGATTAGTCTTATGATGGAAGGTCGGAGGGGTCAGCAGTTATTAAGCAGGCTGAGTGCGTTACAGCTACACACACTCTTGTCTGTGTAGTACCACTTGGTAACGTCTCAGCAGGGCAGTGACACAGACAGCAGAAACAAACAGTGTCGGGGCAGAGACAAAAGACAGACTGTCAGAGGAGTGATAAAAGACACAGACGACCGACTGTGAGGCCACAAAAATGATAGGCAGTCAGATACAGGAAGGCGAGCCTCACGAATGAGCACGCCTCCATTAACTGGTTCACTGCAAAGAAAAACACTCAGTACTGACACATACTGAAATGTCTTATTGCTTAAATGACAAATATGACAACAGGAAGAAGTGCAGTCAATGCACTGTAACGATTTTTCGTCTATCATATTATTGTCTAGAATCTCTTGTAGTTCAGCTCTGTTTCTAGTTTGTAACTAGTTTGTAGTCTAAGCTTTTCTCTTCTCTCTCCCTCATCTTCCAGCTCATTACAGAAAATGCCCGACCCTTCCCAAGTTTGGTTCTGTTAAAAGGGAGCTTTTCCTTCCCGCCAATACCTTGTTCATATTGGACAATTGTTGGGTCTGTGTTTCCACGTGCCCCGCTAGTTTAGAGACTTATTATCATGAAGGAAAAACAAAGCAACAGCGGTCGATCGATTTACTTGCACAAGGGAGGCCTCGTCAGTATCTCAGGAACGCACTTCAAATCCTACCACAAAATGACCCCGACTCCGGCCTCCGCTCGCTGCCTTTTATTGGGAAAAACAGTTCACACAATACACATCACAGCAAAAGCACCTCCCACTGTAAAACCCCCCTTGGTTACAAAGACAAGGCACTATGTGTGTGTATGTGTAAACACCTGTATGCATGTGTGTGTGTGTGTGTGTGTGTGTGTGTGTGTGTGTGTGTGACCTCCTGCTGACCAAAACGGTCATGGCTGGAGATGCTGCGATCATAAACAACGCCACAACCTCCATATACAGAAATGGCATCTTAACAAAATATCATTCGTCTTCCTCAGCTCAAGTCTCCTTTCTCGAAGCGAAATCAGGGCTCAAACAAACAAAAACGTGCACAGACATGCTTACTTATTCCCAAGACTGTCGCAATTACTTACCGTCACCAGACTAGACATGACACCGTCTTGTCTCTGGAGAGATGAGAAGCCAACTAAATGACAGCAGCTGGTTATAAGCTAACATTATGCCAAAAATGTTAGGATAGAGTGTCCTAAACTTCCCCCTTTCCCACTAATAAAAGGTTTGATTATATCGTTATATCATACAACAGTTTATTCACTGAGTGTCCGAGGCCAACCATATTAGATCCACTTCAAGGACCGGTTCATTAACGCTAACAGCAGCTAATAGCAGCTAACAACAGCACTAACGGACAGAAAACGTCAGGATATTCTCAACAACTCACCTCACTATAGCAGTCATCGTAGAAAAGTGAGTTTCACCAACTCATCGACCTATATCAGACTCCTTTCACAAAGTTCCACAGACTCCTCCGGAGTAAATAGATGTAAACTCCAGCTGGGAAACAGCAGAATGACAGCCTACACTCACTACAGATAAATGGCAGCCAGAGCTGTTTGTCTTACAGCAGCCAGCCTAGCAAGGTTTATTCATTTAAATTGTGAAGGATAAGATAACAGGACTCAACTAAATGGAGTCTGCAATCCACTGACATTTGAATGTGTGTGTGAATGGGTGGATGACTGGTTGTGTAAAGCGCTTTGGGGTCCTTAGGGACTAGTAAAAGCGCTATACAAATACAGGCCATTTACCATTTATTTAACACCGACATACACAGCGTAACTTTAAATAATAATTGAACAGATTGAGGGAACCATTCAAAGCTGACGTATTCTTACTTAAGCTAAACTAAGCTAGCTATGCTAGCTGGCCACTTCAAAAAGTCCAACTTTTGGTTCAGAGAGTCCAATTTATTTTGCATTGCATCAACAGATATACAAGTTAGATCTTTTCAAACATATCTGACGTTACTGTCTTTACTAATATGGTAAAGAAGTTGCAGTACAACCACCGCACAAACTTGTGAACGTCTAAAACCCCCCAAAAAGCATGCTGTTGATCATGCTCCCAATCTGAAGGACCATCTTCAGCCTTGGGACCTTTGGACTCCTGGAGCTGCTGTCGGGTTTCTGGGTTGAAGCTGGTGAGACGTTAATCAACAGTAATGATGATCAAAAGCTGGGTCAGTTAGATGTGGTTAAATTGCACCAGTTTGAGGAGTCAGAGCCAGATTTCCACAAATTTCCTTAAAAGGAAAATAAGGGGGGGCAGGAAGAGAAGTTGCTTGTTATCCAAATCTACTTTTGGCGTTTTAATTTCAGCCTTTCTTGGTAACTCTTGAACAAATCACGTGCATTTGAATGCGCCTCAGTGACATCTCTAATTTACCAGGAAAACACGAGTTTAATGAAAAATAAAAGCAAAGAAACATTCTCCCAGATGCGTTACCAATGTAAAGAAAGTTTCAAGTCAAATTTATTTTCACAGCACTCTCAAAAAATGAAGAGAACTCCTTGGACTGCATGGAAGGAAGGAAATCAATCTCCTTAAATAAATATGACTTCACATCAATGCATTGAAAGCTGTTTGCTATAGACAGAAGTGAGAGAAAAAAAAAAGTGATCCCATTTCATGGCAGTAAACGCACGTACAGATTTAATTCTGTGTTATGCAAATGTAATTTAGTGGCTGTGTCCTCTGCATTGGAGTGAGCGATTAACAACCACTTTCTATCCCAGTACACTCCCATTAACCTGACAATGACATACACTGATGAGACCACGTGTGTCCTTGTGTGCGTTTTCTCTGCATACCAACGGGAACATCTCCTGCTTTAATTATCCCTAAGCGGCGCTTCCAGCGACTTTAAAAATCAACACACTGCTTTGTCCTGTCAGAGTTTCTGTCAAAGCAATTAAAGGATGTTCGTGTCGTACAGCGCAGAGGACTTATTCAGTGCACCTCATCCTGTTTGGTGTAAAGTTGCATTCGGCTCACATGGGAATAACTGTCAGAGCACCCAGACAGCTCTCAGCAACTCATTTCTAAGTCCTTAAGATGTAATGATTGAAGTTCTCTGTAGACTCCAGAGCGTGATGATGTTGCTTTAAAGGCACAGTAAACATGAAGAAAAGAAATCGGCCTTGGATCAAAAACCTGCCAGGTGCTCTGTCACTGTGGTTTTAGCTGAAATGACATGAATCCCCACTGACATAACTCCCAGCTTTTGTTTAAATACAAATACTGTCATCCAACCTGAAGGATGAGCCAGCACCATTCTTTATTAAGGTTCTCTCTTTGTCAACAAATCCTTTACAAAGACCAAACAACTATGCGTTTTATTTTCTGATTTCCCTGCTGAAGATCTTAAATATCTGATATATGCAGGTGTTTTTTTCTTTTTCCAAAAGAAGACCAGTGACTAAATCAAACAACTTGCAATAGAAGATTACTCCACATTTGGTGACAGACGTGCTAGAAAACCTATAATTGAAAACAAAACAAAAATCCATTTGTGTCTCTAAAGCTAGTTTAGCCCGACATAGTAACTACAAAGGATATGATTTTGTTTAAATAGCTCATCATCTGGATTTTGTTCAGGTTAAAATGAGGGCCAGGCCGCTTTGACTAAGAGGCCGGTTGTCGATACGGTCTCACTGACTCAGAGAATTATAAAATCTAATTTCTACTGCCGATTGATTACATTAGAGTCGACTAGAGTAAAACCCTATGATACACAGTTTGAAAAACAAAATCCTTTACTTTATTCTGTGCCTCAGTCAAATTTTATTTATATAGCACCAAATCACAACAGTTCCCTCGAGGCACCTGATATTGTTAGGAAAAGACCCTCCAATAATGGAGAAAAGCACAACAGTCAGACAACCCCCTATATGAGCAAGCAGATGTCAACAGTAGGAAAGAAAAACTCCCTTTTAAAAGGAAGAAGAAGAAGGTAAAGGACAAAAACCTTCTGACTGGCTGCCACTTGTAAGTAGGTTTGAATGGCAGTCGGATCAGACGTCAGTGCTCACAGTGTGCCTGAAATGAGCCCTTTCTTTGACAACATTCACATCCAAAGGCAGATGAAACCGTCTGAGGCCTGAGCTTGTAGTTCAAAGTAATAACTTGCACATACAACAAAGCTTTGGCCGTGTTTAAAACGGGGCATCCAAGATTGGAACAGTATATAAAAAAGCCATCCATCCACCCCAACCTCCTCCTCAGTGGAGATCTGCACCAATCTTGATAGCCCACATTATATAATATAAAGGTGACTTTTATGTGGTCATATTTCTTGAAAGGTAATCAGACATTAAGTGTTTTTACTGCACTAAATGAAGGGAGAATAATTCCAAAATTGGTACTACCAGTAATGAAGATTTGGCTAATTGTCATTCATTATTCTCTTCGCCTGCACTCATGCTGCAAATGCAGCTACCTGAATTCACAAACATGACTTAATGACGGGTGTAGGTTTAAAGAGTTCTGGATGGGTAAAGGAGAAAAAGAAATAAATAAATGCAGCATTGCTCAGGTCTGTGCTCATTACTCAGAGTGACCACATTATGAGCTAATTCAAACAACAAGCTGATAATTGCCATGTGATGAAAAGATTTATTTAATAGTCCAACTTCCTGAATGGAAATTAAAACCCCTTGATATAATCTCTTCAAGAAAACCAGGAGGTATTTGGAGAATTGGATTATAAATCACCTTGTAATCAGACTAATCAGCAGCATGGCTCAACAGCAGCTTATTTATGGAGGATGGAGACATTAATAAAACAGGTAGAAAAAAAAGGTGCAAGGGGTCAAGTTTCATTTGGAAGAGCTTTTTCATCTAATATTAATAAACCCACAGGTTTAACTTGAGAGGAAAAATGGAAAAGGATAAGTTGTTGATTTTAATGTATGGTCACACAGTATATCTGTACAGCTGAACACAGAGGTGGGCAGCCTCCGTGACTGCAGCTCCTGCTGTCGAGTCATTATGTCTGGACCAAATCCCACAGATTTACTGCTTCTCCCCACATGCTGAAAATTAAACGTCTGTCTCGTCCGTGGAGAGCGAAAGAGGGAGAAATCGAGCAAAAACTGGGCGCAAAAGCACTTTATTAAAAATGGCTTGTCTCTCCAAAGTCGTATAAAAAAATAATAATTAGTACTGACTGCACACACGGAGCTCTGCCAAAGCCTCAGATGAGGTTCGAATGCGTTTCTGCTCATGCGTGTGAACCCTGTCCAAGCACTATCTCGACTTCTTAAAATAACTTTTAGAGGTTTTCTTAAATACTCTTTTGTACTCCTGCTCCTCAGCTCCTGCTAACCTTTACTCACCTACATGTACATAAACAAAAAGAAAGGGTGAGAGTGAGGAGAGGCAGCTCTGCCGGCTCTCCATTAACAAGGCAGGCTCTGTTTCAGCAGTGGTTTGGTGAAAATATGTGTGCGAGTGAAAGGCAGACAGAGAGAGAGAAGGAGAGATTGTTCTGAGCAGCCAGAAGACAGAGATATAGCCCTCATTCCTACTCAGATTAAAGGATTTAGAGCAAGGAGCCTTATTACAGACCCAGAGAAAGAGAAAAAGGAAGAGCTTTCCCTCCTTCTCCCTCTGTTCTGTGCTGATTAAAACACAGATAACTCTCCCTCCCAGGTTGAGAGCTGCTGGAAGCCAGCCACACACACACACACACACACACACACACACACACACACACACACACACACACACACACACACACACACACACACACACACACACACACACACACACACACACACACACTAAAATCCAGACGTAACAATGGTTGCTCTGAATTTCTAAGGATTTCAACCTGTTGGACAACCAGCCGCCTTATGCACAGCGCCCAAGCTCGCTCTGTTATCACTGCAGCACTCAGAGACCTCCTGGAATCAGTGTGTCTCTGTGTGTGTTTCTGGACATGCCTCGTAAATGTCACGCCATCTGCAGATGTGAGTAACACAAGACTTCTTAAGACCATTTAATGCTACATGGAACTCAGTTCCAGACCTCCTTAAATATTGAGAATGGAGAAACGGAGCAGTCAAAAATGTCCTCATTTTTTTTTTGGACTTGAATGTGTGGGTGAGTGTCAGAACAAAAAGATAAAAAATGCAAAAATTATAAGAATAAAGGACATGTTCATTCCCATCAGTCAAGGCTTTCACCAAGTCCTCTTCTACCTTCATTACTCTTTTTAACAGACTCCACAATGAGCACAATTTAAACAGTAGGAGGAAATGTCTACTGTTTCTCCCACGCAGTTCTTTTAACACAGCTTTAACCTGTATTGTAGTTAATTTGCATGAAGTTTCAACAGCTTTTTTTTTTTTTTTTTTACAAAAAAGTTGTTTTTAATAGAGAATGGAACTAGAGAAAAAACAGTGCATTTTCATTATACTTCTGTGTAACATTAAGTTTACCAAACATCTGTCATTTTGGAGTTAAGTTGCTGTCCTGCTGCAACCACGCTCAATGCAGGTAGTTCATGTGAATTCCTGCGTATGTAGACAACAACAGATTTACATTTTTCACTGGTTAATCAGTTAATCACTGGATTATTACAACACATTGTATGTAATTACTAGGGGTGCAACGATACTCGTATCGATATTGAACAGTTTGATACAGTGCTTTCGGTTCGGTATGCATATGTATCGAACAAAACAAATTTTTTTATTTATTTTATCAACTTTTCTTCTGACGATGCTGTCTGTGTTGAGAACTCAGTGAATCTGCGTTCGACTACTCCGCCCAGGCTGCACTGTCGAGCGCAGATCCACTGAGCGCAGCGCAAGCTAGCGAGACAGAAGTTAAGCTCGTTGCAACATGGCAACTGCCTCAACGCTACCCGAAATTGAACCTCCCCCACCCTCATTCAGATCTGGCGTTTGGAACTATCTTGGTTTTCATGTGAAGTATGACCCTAATGGTAAGTGTGTCAGGGACAAAAGTAAAACAATATGTCGGATGTGCCACGCAATGCTCAATTACATTGGTGGGAACTAGTGCGTTAGCGCAGTCAGCTTGTTAACGTGTTGACGCCGTCCAGCCCCACACACGGGACGATCCGCTGTAACTCGTTAACGGAGATTTGCCGCGTTATGGCGTTAACGTCATTTCAGATTAACGCTGACAGCACTAGTGGGAACACAACGAATATGACTGCACATTTACTCCGACATCATCCTAGTGCAAAGACAAGTGGAAGCAGACAAAAACAACAAGCACACATGCTACAAACTTTACCCGAGTCATTTAGACAGCCGTTAGCACATGATTCTCCTTATGGGGACCTGATATGTTTAATATGCTGCTGAGAATATAGCCCAGAAGAAGCGTATAGTATAGCTTTTATTTTGGAAAGAGCCATTTCTCTGTAATAAACTCTCTTTTCCAAAGATGAGTGATTTCTCGATCAGATAGATTTATTTATTTTTATTACTTTGTTGTTTCAGCAACATTAAATTTAAAAACTGTACTTTTGAGTTAAAATATATATTTATAATTTTAATAAATGACAAATTAAAAAGGCATAAACATTTGTATCGATACAATATCGAACCGTGACACCAAAGTATCGAACCGAACCGTGAATTTTGTGTATCGTTGTACCCCTAGTAATTACTTAACTGACCCCCAATCACAGACTTCAAAGCAGTCATCAACAAGATGCCGAGTTCATTGCACACAGTTGCAATAATAATTATGGCCGTGCCGTGACCTCCAACCACCAATGTCACTGTAGCATTTAAGCGGACTCAGAGGATTGTCTCTACCCAATCAACTCAAGGCCAACATTCGCTCTATTGCATCTCTGCTTTATGTCCACCAGCTCCTGAGAAGAATATGATCATGTTTAACAGCAACTTTCACCAAGTTTCCTATTCCAGGTTTTGGGTCTGATAATTGATGTGGGATGGGCCTGGTGTCATGATATGGTTCATCATGATACCATGCCATTTTGCTTTCACAATTTTATTTATTATCACAATGCCTTTTTTGCATTTTGCTTTTTGCATGCCAGTTAAAAAAGCACATCCAAGCCTTGAAATTAAACACTATTTAAACTGCTATTATTAGTGTGCAAAACGTGACCAGGTGGAGGACATGTATTACAGAAAAAACTGTAATACATGTTCAAATGTGTAACAGAGGTTGAATTCCAGATTGTTTATCATAAAAAAGTGGATTTGCAGCCTAATATAATTAAGGCATCTAATTTTAAATGACGATATGAAACTTTATGAAGAAATGGAGCGTGACGAAAAGAGGAAAACATTAACATTCATGCAACGGAACAAAATGTTGCAAAAATATACACATTTTTTAATGGTTTTGGCTGATACGGCACATAACTTCTAGTGTCCTTCCAGTGTTCTTTAATTTCCCCACAGGAAGCCCCTTTTACAAGTCTTAAAGTGCTGGTGTGCTGTCAGATCTTTCAACTACATTTGATGATTTAATAAGTATTTGTTTGGTGGGCTGTAGGGTGTATGTGGTCACGGTGTTGGAGCAGAATTGGCTGTTCTTTTCATAAGAGGGCATAGTTTTATTATACTAGAAAAAAATACATTTGTAATAAATACTTTTATTTCTCACTAAATGAAATAGCACAGCTGGGTCATGCCTGTATTTTTATAATTCTTTGTTTCAGTAACAAAGCTGCATCAGCTCCACTCAATGGGACCTATTCTATGTGTACAGTAGCTTGTAACTGAGCCTTTCAAAGGCTCTTTCTGAGCACACTGCATCCTTTACGCTCAATTGCAAACTGCTGATCACATGTTTTTTTTTTCCTGGGTGACTGTTCATATCTATTTTAGGCTGTAATCCATATCCAACACCTACACGAACTGACTGAGACGTCAGGCAGAGAAACAAGAAAAGACATCACATGCAGATTTGTTTTCAGCTCAGTCTGGCTTACAGGGTGCTCTCAGTGAGTTGTGGCTGTACAGCAGAGTCTGTCTGTTATTTTGGGATAGGGGGAAGGATGAAAATGACAGCGGGGTGAAGGAATATACTGCACGATACATACAATCCCCCTACCACCCCCCCTCAGAAAAAAAACCCCCTCAGGGATATGTTAAAGAAATGTTCTTGTCATGAAAGCCTGATTCAATTTAAACCTGACCACAGCTGCTATTTGCTGTTGATTAACAAGCCCTAAACCATAAATAGACATCTTTAAAGGTTATACTACATCCAAAAGATGTATCACTTCAGCTTCTCCCATTCAATGCACTTTTTAATTATGAAGAGCAAATGGCGAAGGAAGCGCAATATAGACAGCATGCACAACAAAAACAGCCAAGACATGAAATATGGAGCAGGAAATGTAACTCAGTGTGATGCAGATGTGCCTGATGTTCAGTCCACTCAGTGCACAGCTGGTCGTGTCTGAGCGTGTCCGACTGAAAGGCTGCGGAGCTTCGCGGCAGCAAGGACGGGAATGAGTGAGCCAGAAGAGCGTTCTACGTTTATACTGCGAGGCTTTCCATCCGTACAAACTGCCTTATCAACACATAAAACACAGGGCACGGTGTGAAACGGCACTGCGACTGGCCTGCCACACTATATTCTGTCAAACCAAAGGGTGTAGAATATGAAACAGCACAGGAGATTTCTAGTTTAAAGTAAGAGAGAACAAAACCTGACATTGGTGTCTTTTCAAACCTGAGGCAAAAAATTAACAACTACCAGATTATAATAGTGCTGCTGCTGCTTGTGGCTACCAGACATGGACTCATAATTATTTTAGTGACCTTGCTGTCCTTTCCTCCACCAGAAAATTTAAATTCAGTTTAATTCAATTTGATTTATACAGCAACTAATAACAACAGCAGCCTCCTTAAAACACTTTATAATCTAAGATAAAGACCCTACAATTATACAGAGGAAATTCCAAAACTCCAAACCAACCCCTTATGACCAAGCACCCTGTGACAGTACAAAGGAAAAACTCTCTTTTAATTGGAAGAAACCTCAGGGAGCAGAATCAGGCTCAGGGAAGAGCAGACATCTGCTAACTGGTTGGGTGTGAATTTAAATTGTAAGACTGGAGTAACACCAACCTCTGCTATGTAAAAATGTATATTCTGCAACTGGTTGGGTGGGTGGTTGCTGTCGTTAGCCAAAAATGGTTATAAAAGATTTATGCAAAAACCATGCAACTGCTTTGGCTGCCAGCTCGCTTGTAGTGTGGATAGAAGATATCAACTTGTCTGCAAACACTAGCCAACTACTCTCGAAGAAGCACTGAAACTGTGAAAAGTGCAATGTAACCTGGGAATGGAGGCTGACCTCTTTGTGGCCAATGTCACGCTAGCGACAGCCAGCAAGCACATTTTTCTATAGCGACTGGTGGTTGCTATTTTTTTGCTAACCAGACTTGTATGACTGAAGCCTAACTGGGAGTGTGGTTAACTTTACTAACAGAAATCTGCGCTTCAGTCTAAGGATTATGGATTCACCTCACTAACCAAATAATAACCAAACGTACCAGCTCTACCTGACAACTTCACTGCACTGGCTAATCTAAACGTGTATTTTAGTCTAATACTGGTAAATTAGAATGGTGAAAAGATAAAGGTGAAGTGGGATCAATCACAAACTAGTAGATGACATCATGCTGGCTACGCCCACCTTTTATATACAAACCATTGTCTCTTCGCATCGACTCTTTCACTGCTAAGTTCTTTGCGATATTCAACAGTTAGTTGCTGATTCTGTTTGTTACTTGGTCATAAATGGGAGATACTAATGGACAACCAAAGCACTATATTGTTATAAAACCACAACATAAATTGGAAATGCTCAAACACACCATTGAGCTGAGCATAGAGAGGTCTCTGTGGGTTTGTCACAAACATCTGCTCGTTTTTGAATATCTGAAGGATATTTTACATGTTTACATGGAAACAAAAAAAATGCAACTTATTTAGAATCCACGGCTCCTTCTATAGAGCGGTCTCCTTTACACCATTAACAGGATAAATGTTAGGACATTTTAAATCACATTACAGGTATGGCCAAGTAGGCGATGCAGTCTTTTAAGTGTTATTATCAGCTTAGCCTCTAGGTGGGCTTACTAGGCTTTACACTTTCTCTTCCCCACGTAAATAAAATATGGTCATTTACCTCATGCTGAGTTATTCAAGTGAGCCAACAAATGATTAATTTAACTGTAGACAACAGCATCCATGTGCCTGATCTCAAGCTGTGATGAAGAGAATCAGGGCTAGAGATGATAAACAGATAATCTATGGAAGCTCATGAACCCTCCAGTGTTTCATCTTACAAACTGTACATAATAAACTGAAGCGTCTACCTCGAGGCCAACACACACACACACACACACACACACACACACACACACACACACACAGTAAGCCGTGTGTGTTGGCCTTGTGTGTGTGTGTGTGTGTTTGTGCAAGAAGACAGAGTGGATATTCGACAACAAAGAGGTAAAGCGCAGCTTGCATATCAAGGTGCGCTTACGAGCTGCTGGGAGATTAAAGGGGAAGAAATGAAGAGTCAGTGAAAGAGGAAGATCACGTTGCCGCTAAGTTGCCGTGTTAAAGTAGTGAAGGGTGCATTCTGGGACATGTCAGAAAATAAGCCCTAATGATACCTAGCCTAGAAAGTTGGCCTTTATACCTCCTAACAAGAGCTTGAGAGAGTTTGACTGAAGGAGACCCAGCTCTCATCAGACACCTCTGGGTCCTCTCTCCCAGAAGACCCACTGAGGAACTTTTTTGATTTTAATGTGGAATCAAATGACTCTTGATATCATTGCAGATTCCACTGGGAGTCTCGAATTGTAGCTATGAGCAACATTCAGGTTTATTTGTTTTAATATCAGCAGCTCTAAGCTCACAATACAGCACATTGACTTCCGTTCGCACACTTTAATATAATCTTAAACTTCAGATTAGTTATTTTCATTTGAGTACTGCAGTTTGAGTTTTTGTAGGTTTTTAATCAGTTTGAACTGCCTGAACCCACGTAAAGAAACCATGGAAATGCTGATTAATCAATAGAAAGCAGTAGGAGGACAATACTGACAAAAAAGCCCAGACATCTCAAATGGAAATCAGGTAAATCAGTGGAAGAAACTGAGATATTTTAAATGTAGTTTGTCTTGTGGATGTTAAGACTACATGCAGTATTAAATATATGTGGGGGGGGAAGCATCAACAAAGAAAAATTATCAGCTTCAAAATGCTTTGTGACAAGTCAGATCAAAATCAAAGCAAACTGGTGTGTGTGCGAATGTACAGCATATGCCATTGAGGATAGTGTTTGTGTGTAATTATATTCAGACTGGAAAACAAATGTTTAAAATCAAGCTGCAGCAAGCTCGGGGCTTTCAACAGTATTCCAGAATCTCTTTAACAAAGATGGAAAGTACCCGCAGAGATACAATAGCTACATTAATGAGATATATACTAGGTCTGTGGACACTGTGCGCTCATACAGTATAATGACTTGCCAGTCACAATGTAGTCTACATTGCTTTATTATCTAGTTTAATCTAAATGGGGCCATAAATTACTGAAAGTACATTATGCTGTTCCAATGCTTGAAGCTAGTGAATGAAGCAGGAGGACCATTTTCTTACACATTGTACAAGCAGCCGCCCTCTTTGAGATTTAAAGGATGAATGTAGCCACAGTGAACTAAAGTTATCAGCTAAGGCTAGCATGCTTCGATAGAAATGCTGCATCCATCCATTCGCTTCCGCTTATCCTTTTCAGGGTGGCGGGGGGGCGCTGGAGCCTATCCCAGCTGTCATAGGGCGAGAGGTGGGGTACACCCTGGACAGGTCGCCAGTCTGTCGCAGGGCTAAATACCGCATCCATAAACTGTAAAAGGTGCAACACAGATATTTCATTTCATCAAACTAACTCGAACAATTTCAGGAACCAAAACTTGAGCACAGACGTCCGGGACAAACCGTTAGGAGAATTAACGGCAGAGTGAGCAGTCATAAAAAAAATACACCAAAAGGCACCAAAAGCACAAACAAACGTCTGTTTGAGTAACTGGAATAGGCCTCTAGCTTCTAGCACTCCCACGAGCAGATCTGCCCCCTGCTGGCCACTAGAAGGATTACAGGTTTAAGAGATTTCATTATGTCTCACTGGCTTTACTTCTCAGAGGTGCGGCTACATTCATCTTTTATACATAGTCTAGAGCATGACTTAGCTCCTTAGTACAGACAACAAAACCTCAACCTTTTTTTTTCTCTCGTCTTATCAAACCTAATTTCCACAGCAGAGCTTCACTCGGCTCACTGGTGCAGTCACAGTGGAAATGATAGCAGTTTCAACAGTTACAGCAGCAAAAATAATCCGAGGTACGATAACACAAACACACAAAAGCAGAAATGCACAAGCATGCCTTTGTACTGAGGAAAACCGGTTAGGCTTTGATTTCAACATAATAGGACGAGTCAAAACTATTGGGGTCAATGGGGAGATAGCTGAGCAATAGGAGGCGCAGGTGCAGGCAAACACACACACACACAGGCACTAGAGAAAACGTGTGACCCAGGTTTAGAGCTGGGAAAATTGAGAGGATTAGAGGGTATTAAAAGTTACACACTCTCTCTTTCTCTCTCTCTCACACACACACACACCTGTACAGTGAGTTCAAGCAAGCATGAGCCCATGGACAGGTGTATCCACGCACACACGCGAGAAGTGTGTGTGACCCAGTTCATTATAAGAGGGTGTTAGCAGGGAAATCCACAATAATAGTATGCAGTTTGAATTTAGAGGCTATTAGCAGTTAAATGCTCCTCAGCCAGACTATGAGCACCTCAATGTGAGAGCGTAAAGGGATTTTTCTTCTTCTTCTTAAACAAATGTGCCCCATGTTTGTAGATGGAACAGCAGAGAAAGAGTGTGTGCGTTTTAAATGAAAAAGAACAAGCTACCATAAGCTTCTGTTAATGCAGCCTGCGTTGTGTAACAGAGCGTACGTATTACTGTGTGTGTTTTTGTGCGTAAAGCAGCAGCGGCACTTGTTACAGTATCAGCCAGTGACAGGCAGCTGCTCGACAGTGACAGAGAGACCTTCAGTTTACATCTCTCTCTCTCTCAGCCCTGAGGATGTGTGCATTAATACTCAATGTGTGCCCTATATAAACAGCTACGAGGAAACAATTACAGCACTGCAGAACACCCAGAACATTCCTCGTCTGCAAATGCACGCAAACACTGACAAACGCAAAAGCATCCAGGGAAAACTGCGCGCCCTCTTAACTTTGCGTTTCGGGGAAAAATTAGTGACTTACTTCTAATGTTTACGGGAAGAAGTCGAATGACTTGTGCTGCATGAAGCTGTTTTTAAACTTCATGTGACTGAGTGGGATCGTCTAGAAGTCCACTCTGTCTTTATACGTGCTGCTGTGATATTTCTAATCACAAAAATGCCTTGTAGTTTAGGTCCTTAAAAGTATTCATGTTAAGTACAAAAAAGCACGTTGGTTTATTAGGTTTTTTAATATTTACTTTATTGATCTTGAGGCAGAGATCAGGTTTCGGGTGAAAACGTCGTCACAGTAACGCTGCTCTTTGAGAAATCGAAGCAGCAGGTCCTGCTCACTAATGCCATCACCAGGTGCACAGAAGCAGGAGGACACCTTGTGTGTAAATGAGCCACGCCAGTGGCTTCAACAAAAACGGCACTAATTGACACCCGAGGGATGAGAGCGGGCTGGGAAATCAGCTTCATTTAATCCTCAACCCTCAGCAGATAACCAACTGCACCTCAGCTGCTACATTTAAACAATATAAAATCATGAAGCTAATTTTTTTTTTTTTTTAAGTAGAAGAAGGAACAGTCGAATAAGATCAACTCTGAAAGATAAGCAGTACGAGCTGAAGAACAGAATGATTTCATCAAGCACTGAGCCTGGCTGAGGGGGGACCGAGGTCAGCGCAGGGAGGTTAGCGCAGGGTATCATTACGCCTCCTTCAGGTGAAGCTGTGCTGGTAATCACGGAAGAGCTGCTGAGGACTTTGATAATATGAGAGAAGACAACAATTATGGAGAGGCTCATCACAGGGGCTGCAGGTAGCACTTTTCTGTATTATAGTGTGTGTGTGTGTGTGCGTGTGTTTCACCCAGGCTGTGCTATCTGACGGGGCAGATTGTGATTTTTAGCTGAGCAGCTCTAATCTCTTGTTACAATATGAGGTGCTGATTACACCTCTGCACAGTGTGGGAACGAGAGAGGCTCTGTGTGTGTGTGTGTGTGTGTGTGAGTGTGTGTGTGTGTGTGTGAGTGAGAGAGAGAGAAAAAGAGAGAGTGAGCATATAAAAGGGCAGATAAGACGACAAGGTGAGGATGGGAGTCAGAATTATAGTTCAGAAAAGGAAGAGAGGTGTCTAAGTGTGTTAGAGGTGAGATGAGGTTATGGTGCATTATCTGCACACACACACAGCTGACAGAACAGCATGTACAGTAGGGATGTTATGACTAGGACCTGGCTCTGCACTGTCCTGTTATGCTTGGCCAGAGCTATTATACCCACTCTCTCCTGTGTGTGTGTGTGTGTGTGTGTGTGTGTGTGTGTGTGTGTGTGTGTGTGTGTGTGTGTGTGTGTAATGTAGCGATAACACTAAAAATCTAAGCTGGAGTAAGCACAGGGGCCTAGACAGGAAAACTCTCCATGAATGGTTGACACACAAAATAAACAGTGCTAACTCACACTGCTGTTGATGAATTAACGTCCAGCTTAAAATCTCATTTGTGACCATAGAAGCAGTTCCTGCAACACACTGAGAATCAGGAGATGAAAAATACATAAATAAAATAAAACCTCAAAGGATTTGTCACTGAGTAAATGACTGAAAGGTTAGTGTTTCCGAGGGGTCTTTGGTCCTGTTGCTAGGTAAAAAAAAATTCAGAGACTTTCCAGACAGGAAGAACTCCTACTCAGGAGACTGCAAAAATCGTTGCATTTCTTCTGCACCAGTTAATTTAAACTGTACTTGACACTGAGCAGCAGCACCAGGAGCTACAAAATTAAGCAGAAAACTGCAGTTTCATTCATGGCCACTTGAGGGTGGCTCCAAAACTGAATCAGTGCCCACCCATAGACGATTGTTACACTGTTCAACTTTACAGCTTGGTACAAAGAAGGTTTTGGTCTCTATGGAGAATGGGATTATCTTGCAATTAATATTGTTTGCCATGTGGTTCAGCCCACCCAGAATGCACAGACAAACTGACATTGGATGATTTCAGCTTTGCTCTCCACTGACCCAACTCAGATTCTCCCACAGATTTTTTCTGTTTGTTTTTTTGACACCACTGAATGGAGGAAGCTTCCTGTTCGGAGCCTGAACAGCAAGTTGAACAGCAAGCCTGAACATCCGAGTGAGTCTGACTTTTAAAGGACGATCTTCAACCTCGAGAAGAACAAGGAGTCCTGAAACAGATGGACGGCCCCCACAGAGCCCCGATCAACATTATGGAGTCAGTCTGGAATTACACGAGGCAACAGACGGCAGAGAGCGCCTCAACCCTCACAAGCACTCACACTGATGAAGACAAATTGTCTTTTTACATACAACAGAGGTTGTTTTACTGGTAAACAGCTGAGGAATTCTTGGTTATGTGCTGCAAAATATCTCAATTCGTGACTGAATAAAAACTTAAATTATTCAGACACAAACAAATCCTTTAATCCGCTAATCCATCTAATTTTATTCTCACCAAACAAAATTCCCTTCTGTTCATATCAAAGTAGCAGTTGTGGGTTTTGGCGATGGTCACGGCTCCATCTTTCCACCACATGTTTATCACCGTGACGTCTGTTTTCTTATTCAAATGTCACTGTGGATGTTAGTGTCCATTTTTATTGCTTTATCCCAGCAGAGACCTACAGAGGGGGAAGCCTCTTTGACCACCAAGGAGTTCATTTCTGCTATTCTGCTATTCAGTTTTCATTTTCACACACCCGAGCTTTTCATTTTGCATTCAGAATCTATTATGTTTCAAACTGTGATGTTTTTGACTGATAACAACTCAGATCCATTAAAGTTTCTTCTCTTTTTGAAGAAGACCTGGAAGAAAAACTCCTGAATAGCTATTAAATGTCCTGCATGCGCATGCCATGATGACTGACACACACACACACAGAGCATGTGTGCATGTTTATCTCTGGCAGGGATCACAAAAGAACTCGTAATTCATAAGTATATTTTCTGGAAGAAAACAAAAACTCTGTCGGAGGCGATGTTGCCTCACTTAGAAAAGTCTTCCTCAGGCCTCAGTTACACAGGTCTATGGACTGCACAGCAACCTCCAACAACTACACCCACCAACATTAGCTGCTATGTGAGTGGTTGCTGGAGGCTGGCAGGTGAAACGGGGTCACAAAAGAAGGGCCCTGCTCTAAAAACCTCCCAGAAGTGACTGTGCTTTCTGTGGAAGACACCAACTTATCAGCAAACATTCACATTACTCAACAAGCAGTAATGAAAATTGAAAAAGTTTTCATTACCGAATGGAGATGTCCCATGTTGCCTTCAGAGGTCTCTGTTTCCACCTAGAGACTGCCTTAACTAAGGTAATCAGTCCAGGAATGTACATTTTTCCCTAGCAACCCGTGATGGTCAGGGAGTCGCCAACCAGTCTTTACAGGTCAGTGTGACTGGGATCTAATAAATACCCCTGCTTCTTTCAAATGAGTTCCTAGCATTTGAAGTAGCTTCAATACTCCCTTAAATCTACACCTATGGTGACATGTTTCAGAACAAGCTGAGCCATGAAGGATCCTCTGAATCATGTCCCATTACTGACATCCTGACTCTGGGACATTGTGACTGTAGAAGGCTGCTAGTTAGACTCCCAGGTCCTCCTGTGTGGTTGTTAAACTATTTTTGGGCAGATACTAAACCCCAAATCCCCACCGATGCATCCACTGGAGTATGAGTGTGTGGGTGGGGTGGCTGGAAAGAGCTTAGAGGCATGGAATAAAAAAATAAATGTTAAAATTGTACTTACAACTCCAAAGAAAAAGCAGCTTTTGTGTTGCTGCAACAAATCAGGCTTCAAGAGTGTAATATTAAAAGCTCTGCAGCAAACAACCACACGCATGTGTTTTTCTGCTTTTCCAGGAAGCCATTCATTTAGATCCATTCACACCGAGTCTTGGTTTTCAAGCTAAACAAGAACTTTTTCATAAGCCCGCTAAGAGAAACGTTACTGAAAGGCTAGAACTACCAGATGGATTACCAGGAAATTTAGTGCAGGCTTTCATGTTTGCCTCAGAATTACAATTAGCTGAGTCATTTTTATTCACACTTGTGGATGCCACCTTCTTAGATACAAATATTTTCTGTCTCTCTCTGTTTTACATAATTTTACATTAAATATATTCTAGTTTTGGACTCCAAATAAAATAAATTAAGCATTCCGAGCATGTCGCTGTTCCCACAAAACAAAGAAAAATCCTCTATTTGAGTCAATTAATATGATATACAAGTGGTTGTTAATTGCATCCCGGTGGAGCCTTCTTTATCCTTGTGCTTGCTTAGTTAAAGCCCCCCAGTACAACACTGTCTCTGGATGTTTTTCTGTTTGTGAAATGCAATCAGTTATTTTTCTCTCAAACTATTTTATTTTAAAAAAAAAAAAGTCTCTCAATTGATTCATCTATTCCTTTGTGTACATACACAACCACAGACACACACACACGATGACCCAGGGAGATGTCAGATAGTTTTCACATTTCTCAGAAGCCTAGAAAAGGGAGAGAAGGAAGAGAGCGAGGTCAATGAAGACCTTTCATTTATTGGTGAGTGAAGAGGGGAGAGGAAGACCAGCTGGGAGCAAACGGAGAGCATAGGAGGAGAGGGTCAGTGCAGAGTTTTCTTTGAAGACCTCTGCTCCGGAGACAGGGGGTGGGGGGGTCCCCATCATGAAAAGTGCAAGAAAAGATAGGGGAGATGACAAGTAAGTGGGAAGAGAGTGAAAACAGCACAGTGACCGCTGTGTAGGAGGCAGACAGAAAAACACGCTCGATGAAGAATGAATAAAATATGAAACCATGTGGGATTTTCTTTGGTACTGCAGAGCCTCAGAGGTTACACAAGAAGAGCTGCAAAAAAATAAAAAAATTTTTTTAAAAAAAGTCAGTGTGGCCATCCTGTGGGTGGAAAAAAAAACAACAAACAAAGATGGTCTCCATGCTTTCTAAATTTAAATCGGGCTCGTGTCCCTTTTGTCCTCCTCTGTGTATTTATTACCTTTCATTTTATGTGCAACTTAGCAGAAACAAGAAATGGATAAAAACGGATCATCCCGATTGTGTTCCTATCATCTGATCCATGTAAGTGTTTAACAGAAAAAAGCAAAACAAAATAAACAAGGTTTGCTACTTTGTAGGAGGAAAGCGGTGAAGTGTTAAGACCGAACAGTTTGGCGGGATATAGCTGATTTATCAGAGCAGCTGGGATAGATCAAATTTAATTGTCCTTTAGCACTGATGTTGTGTTGCACACTATGTCATTTGGACACTTTAAAATTGCCCCCAGCACATGTTGCTCTCCGACTGGACAGACTTCCAGAGTTGGGTAGTGCTTTCACTGCGCTGTAGTGTTGATGCGATTATTCATTGCTCAGTGTTTAATCAGCAAGTTAATGCTGCAATTACTTCACCTGATTTGTCATCTATAATTTATCTACAGTAGGTCATTCTACTTGAACCACAATAAATGGCTCCAACCTAATACCAGAATATCAATTAAATGCAGTCAAAATAATTGAATTTGCATAATTTAGCAATATATGTTATGCTTAATCAATTATTTACTGTGTTTTTGCAAATTTATAAGACTTTCAGGGTTGTTTCTCCAACTTGAGATCGCGGTCATGTGACTTTTTTCAGTATGGGAATCACCGTTTTGCAATACTGAACACAAATTTAAAAAACACATACAGGTTAAGCTGTTCAATGTGAAGGTTTCATATTGTGAAACTCAAACCATGATATTTTTCTGAATCTAATCAAGCAGCTTTGGTTCCTAAATATCACCAGCTAACAATATAAATGAGTAAAAAAGTGCAAGCGTGAGAAAAGCTGCCTCTGAGCGGTGGATGGGAGTTTACATCAGTTTCATATTTACCAACAGTTTGTTTAAGTTTAAACAACAAAAACCCTTTGTTAGGATCCTAAAAGTAAACATTTTTGTTCAAAATACACCTTTTACAACATTAAAAACATAGAATGCAATTCCCTAATTTATCTGGGCACTTTTTCAATACCTTTCTTTAGCTCATGTTTGGTCTCCACTATTTTCTAGCTGCTAAATCCACATATCAATATGCTCAACAATGGCTCAGTCACATGAAAGTAAAAGTCAGACAGCAACGTCCTTATGACTAGGAAACATCAGCAGTGCGTATATTCTTATATAAAAGGAAGGTTGCTGAGCACCTGTATCATTTTTTGCAGTTGCAGCACCGTCCTGCAGCAATTACATCAATACGGATTTTCTCCATTTCTAGTTCTAATCTACGAGGCTCTGGCTGGACTCTGAATGTCCAAAGCAAATTTCTGGATTTGGAGACAGCAACAGATTTGCGATTTTCACCAATTTATCACAGTTAATTGTTTTATTATTGCAAACAGATTGAATGGGGTCAAACTGGCAATTACCTGCAATCTTAAACTGGTAGCAGACTGACTCCGTCTCACTGCCACTTTATCACTGTGTTGGCAGTCCAAAGTCACTTCAAAGACCTGGTTCCAGTCTTCAAAGCTGCCATTTCGAGGGCAACACCATCGCAGACCCATTGCACATGTTCACCCCTGTGACTGTGGAATATTCACCAACATTATCCTTCTGCCATTTGGTGTTTGGGAGTTATAATCTAAATTATTTTTGGAGCTTTTTCACTGTAATCTTCTGCTCTGTGTTACTGGAATCACAAAGCAAACTTTAAAAAGTGAAAGGTGGAAGAGCCGCAGGTGGGTGATTATTATCATTGGTTTTGTTTGAATATCAGCTGCAGTGATGCGTGTGTGAGATAAACACACAGCAATGACTAAACTGCTTGATTACTTAGATTTGTTTAAGTTTTGAGTTTATTTTATAATTTTGAAGTTTTACATTTTGTGAGTTCCCACGACAAAAAAAGAAAGAAGGAAACATCTCTTTAATAAGCAGAAGTCAAAGTTGCCTTATTGAGACAATTTCAGTTGGAATATGAAGTGGGAGAGACACAAAGCGCCACAGGGTCTTTTAATATAAAGTTTCTCCTTCATTTCTCCTCCACAACTTGGCAGGCGATAACAACTGGATATTAGTTTCCTGCTGAGGATTTCATATACTATATCATTACTGCACTTTGTTATCCAAGTATTATCTTCAATATGGACTATTACATTATATCTAATGCAGGAACACACTCTAGTAAGAACGGCTTTCTCATTTCTCTCTTTATCCTGTTCTCTGCAGCAGTTCAGCACAGTCTGAAAACCAAACTCGTTGAAAGTCAAAGTCTTCTTTTGCACCTGAGATGGTTTTGGACTGAAATCCCAGATGTTTAAATCTTTTTTTTTTTCTAAAGAAAAAGAACATCAGAGTTATTTCACAGAGTTCTCTGCAGCCTAGTTGTTATGGAAAACTGACTCCACAGTGAAATGTAGGCACTGGAAATTACAATCTTCGGAGGCAGAGGAAACCAGATGCTACTTTCAACTGAATAGATTTTCATTCAGAGTGTAAATACTACATATATCCTCAGTTTCTACCAGATGGTCTCTCACAATTTCAATGTGGGTTTGTTAGTTGAGTAATCCACCACTTTGCTTTGCATGATCTGTAGTAATGTTGGTGATACAAAGACTATTTAGCACCACAAACAAATGGACACTTGAACTTATTGTGTGCACCAAGCTATCTGGACTGCAACAACATTGGAAACATTAAGGTTTCGGCACAAACAATGCAGCCAAAGAAATCATGCCTTCTTTTAGAATTTATATAGAAAAGCAGATGGACTCTAGAGAGAGTAGCAGGATGAAAATATCAAAAGAAGTACCTGAACTATCATTTGAGAAGCTGCTGGCAAAAGGCTGAGGCTACGTGCCTTGGGTAGGGGACTAGATAGCATGCGACTGATCCATCTAAGTACCATTTCTAAGTAATAGTGTGTTTCATGAATAAATTTCCCTTTCAAAAGAAGCAAGAATTATCTAACAATATACAAAGCCAGATACACAGACTGTTCACTAACCTATAAATCTCCTATGGTTGACTGATCTAAATGGGGGATAGTCAGCCCATCCAATCATCTGCCAAATTTCTGTTTGAAATACATGCTGTTTTTACCGTTTCCCGTTTCAAAAGATGACTTCCTAGATTTTTATGCTTGAAGGAAGAGATTTGATCTTTCTGCATTGATTTGCATCAGTTGGTCACTAGAGGACAATCCAGGGTACAGTTGCCTAAGGTAACGGTCTACTATATTTACCAACCTGTCTTATATCAATCAACCATTGCTTGCCTTAAAGTTGAGAAAAGTTCAACTCTGGAACCGGCCTACATTGCCCACAGTTTTGCCCATTGTTGATGAAGGTCATCAGTAGGGATGGGTACCGGTATATGGTGCCATTATGGCACCGGTTCTGACAGTAGTAACCAGACCGAAAAGCAGCGCACATTTCGGTGCTTTATTTCGGTGCTTTTTTTCCTGAGATGTCATACACTTTGGATTCTAGCCAATCATTTTACCTTTCCAAAGATAGTAGGCGGGCCCAGGTACGTACGTTCTTTTAGAGCAGAGCTACAGATTAAAAATGCCCAAGGCGAAGCGGTCAAAGTCTGGCTGTACTTCACAGCAAAAGATACAATCTCAGCAGCCGGCAACAAGTGCTTTAAGGTGATACTGTGCAAAGCAGGCAACACCTCGAATCTGATGAAACACCTGGCCACGCATAGCGTTTTTTTTTTTTTAAAAGCCGAGAAATGCACCGTATTTCATAGCTTGCTGCAAGACCTCACACCGTGCACATCTACTGCGGGTGTGGTGCCTGTTATCGGACCCGGAGTTAGCAACATCCCCCAAGAACCCGAAGGGGAGAGTCCTGGCCCCTAGCCCTGCCAGTGTAGCAGAAATGATGACGGATGATGATGGCAGCAGCAGCCGTTCTCTGGGAGAGTAGCTTAATGTTGTTCGTGTGTAATTTACGTTGAGTAGGCTAACCACGTTATTAAATTAATGCACGTAAGGTGAACTAGCAAACACCGTCGTAGTTACATGCGGCTGTCTTCTTGTTTGATGGCAGATACTCCCTTCACCCTGGCCAAAAAGGCTAAAATGACCAAAGAAAAAGTGGGAAACAGCTAAACATGAGAGGTTTTTGGACAAAGTTTGTGTTTTTTCCATTGCTTAAGCACTGCTTCCAGCCAAGAGTGATACCATATATGCCCTATAGCTGCAGAAAAGGCTAACATTGTTATCTTTTTTTTTTTTTTTTTTTACAAAAAAAACCAAAAAACAAAAAACAGCTAAACATGGTTTTTGGACAAAGTTTGTGTTCTCCATTCTTTAAGCACCGGTTCGAGCACAGTTTAAGCACCGGCACCATTTCAAAAGTACAGGTTTGGCACCGGTATCAGATAAAACCTAAACGATACCCATCCCTAGTCATCAGTGGTCTCTGGTTTCAACCCTGTGAACCTGTGTTGCAAAGACTAGCAGATTGCTTCAGTCACCCATAGTTTGTGTGGAAAATGCCCTCTCCAAACACTTACCTACTAGTCACTAAGTGATTGTTAAAGTGTGATGAGTATAACGAAAGGTAAGTGAATATGCATATTTTCTTAGTAAACGCTGGTTGCAGGATGACCAGTCACTGAGCCAGTACGACCAAAGCTTTAAATCATCTGTCCATTAGCATTTAGCTAAAAGCACTTCTACACCTCACAGAGCAGCTGCTGTGGCTCAGTCAGACTTGTGACTCAGTTTCCTTCTCATTTTTTCCCCCCAGCTGTTCAAAAGCTCTCAGAATGTTGAGTTATTGAGCCAAAAGCCTAGAACACTTACATCTACCACGCTTTTGTCGATTTTCTGTCAGTGATCTTACAGTGCTGCCATTTAACTATTTATTAAATAAACCATGTGAACAAAAACTTCCAACCTAGTCAAAGTAAGGATTCACTAAATGAGATGACTCAAATGTGTTCATTAGATTAGAAAAAAAGCTTTTTAGAGTTGCAAAGGTAAAAATCTTTCTGGCCTCCTTGTGCAACAATGACTAATTACTGGAATTTTCTGGTTTATTTCAGCTTCAGTGAAGCACTTACAGTAATTAAAACACCAGCTCAGAATGAATTGAGCAGGTGAAGAAGACTCGACAAAGATAACAGGATACACATTTAACCTCACAAACTCTTTTGTTGCTAATGATGTTTTTGCAGCAGTGAGCAGATTACAACAGCTTTCCAAAAATGAAACAGCTAAAGATTAAAAAGGCCCCTGAGTGCACGTCTTCACCGAGACTGCAACATTAGAAGTTTGTGTTTTTATCATCTAAAACGTGTGTGTGTGTGTTACTAAAGCTGAAGTAAGAGGAGTGGTTCATAAAAGAATAGTCAAACATGCTCAAAATGTCCTACTTTCAAAACAATCTGGGATCTGCACCAGAAATGAATCACTACTTTCTTTGGCCCAGAGCCACCAGACTTCATTAAAGTTTTGAGATACTCTGCTAATTAGCATCAGACAATGAAAGACACAATATGGAGAGGGGTGGAAGTGATTTTGTGCACAAATTAGTTTCCTGGAGTCTTAATAAAGGCTAATATCAGCAAACAAATGTATTCTTATCCCTGCTTGTTTGCCTTTCTGTCCACTGTCCCCTCGCCTTTTTCTTCTTCTCTACCATCTGCCATTTTCACTCCTATCACACCATTTCCATTCTGAACTTTCCTGATAACAAACCATTTTTTTTTCCTTTTCCACTTCAGTGGACCAAGGCTGCAGTCCTTCCAAATTCAGCGTTATCTGTTGGTTAACTTGTATTTTTTCTTGTCTCTGCTCGCTTCAGTCAGTGCCTTTATCTCTGATAGAGTAAGCCCAGGTTTCCCTCCAACAGTCTCACAGATTCAGACAATCCTTAGACATTTCTCTAAAACTAAATGTCAGATTGGCTCTTTGATGTTGCAGAGACTGATCTAGAGTGCTACCTGTTCTTACTTGTGAAGACAAAAATGAAACTGATAGTGTAATAAGTGCTGAACTTTTTAAAAAATTTCAGAAATGCAATTCTTGCCACTGATTTATTTGAGGAACAAGAGGAAGAGATTTGTGAGTAAGACAAAAGTAGAAACAGGAAGCAAATATCTTCAAGATGTTCTAGCATCTTGTTCAGTATAATCTGGAAATCTCTGAGTTTCTGCACTGATATCAATTTCTGTGATATCACAGAAACTGTCTTATGTCATTGTTATTTTATACAAAATCGGTGGGAATTTGTGTCAGTGGATGTAATGTCAGTTTTGTTTTTTGACAACAATGGTGGGTGTAACACACGCTTTGACACCAGAGCAGAACAGGGTTATGGTCACCCCCAGGACAACAGACTCAATGGAAAGGCAGAAGAATGACATCGAGGACAGCCACAGCAGCGATCTGATTGCCTTCACATAGGAAAGCCAAAAGGTAACAGCTTTAGAGGGACTGAGCTTTAGACTTCAACAAGACTATATTAAGCTGCTTTATCCATCTAACCTCATTTACACATTTGAGCTTTAGAGGACTGAAGTACAACAGTGGGGCCTACATCTTCTTATCTTCAAGCCCATGAAACAATGAAGTCCAATGAACGAAGCAAAGGAAAACATCCAAACATGAGAGGATAAAGTCCAAGTGGGAGGAGGTCGGGGTAAATGGATGGATTACTCAAACACTGCATTTTTTCCCATGGTCAGTTTCTCCCACATGTCCCACAGTTTTTAAATAATAAACATTATCATTTCACATTCTTAACTGAGTGTTTATTCTATGGACTATTCAAATGCAGGTAATCTGATCTTATTAAAGCAGACATTTAAAACAAAACCAAAATCCTTCTCTAAACATATTTTCTCTTCATCTGTAAACCTTCAAGGAAAACGTTCATATATTTATCTTGTTTCTAAACTCTGCTTCAAACTAAAAGTCTTGCATTGGTTTATTTAAAAATAGTCAAGTGTGAACCACTTAACTGAATATACATCATTCTGTGAAGTAAAGGTCAACAAATCCCAAAAAGCAACACAGGAAAACAATTAAGAGGAGCGGGCCATCAGTCATTTTTGTCATCATCATTCGTGCTTCAAGCCTCTCAGATATGCCTTCTTTCTCATTTATCTTTGTAAACCAAATACATTTATGAAGCAGCCTGGCAATCAGACTACAAGCACATTTAAAGATGGAACTTTTAAGAGAAATTTTCACCATTTTCTGACAAACTTGAATGATTAACTGAAGCCGTAGTCAACAGTACGAAAGAAAAAAGTGGGTACTGTGGTTATTTTTTAAACTTCTCCATTAGTATAAATCTCTCATTTGATCCCATCTTTCAGTGAAAGACATTAGGCACTTTTAATGACTTGGAAACTTTAAAGAAAGTGTATCCACGAAACAGCACCGAACACTGAAAATGTAAAGCACAAAAAAAAAAACCTCCCAGAAAACAAAATCCAATGGCAGAGAGTTTATTGAACAAAGCTGATTCATTTTCCTTCACAGACCAAACAGAATCGTAAATGTATAAAATCCATATCACGTAGCCGCTTTGTAATTATAAAAACACTAAGGCTATAAATAACTCAGTGCCTATCGACTATATATGTGAGAGAGAGATTGCTATGAACTTTTCAACTGTGTAACAGTGTGAGTGTTGACTAGCCCATTGGGAGAATGAGAGAAGAATTGGTCATTTTCTCCGGCCTCTATCTGATCCATCGTCTTGAGAGGTGAAACTGGAGTTGCCTCACACACACACACACGCATGCACATGGAGCACAAAGTCAAAATCCAATTATTGAAGTAGCTGGAGGAAAAGGTTACTCCACTCTTTCTCCGTCTTTCTCTCATTTGCCACAATTTTGACTTTCCTTTAACTCCTTTCACACGTGTATGTAGCTGTCTCATAACTCCTGTTAAAGCCTTGCTAAGTCAGATCTATTTACCTTTTGTCAGTACCTTCAACATTACAAAGTAGTGATGTAGGATGTTGCAGGTGAGGGTCCCAGCCAATCACAACATCCCAGGAAGTGACGGGTGTCCAATTCAGAGTCAGCAAATGTAACAGTTCATCATTATTAAAACCTTTTTAGAGCTTGCGGTCTTCATAAATATTACCAGATACATCAGATAGAATAACCAGGATGTAACATAAGACGGCATCTTAGGAGCCCTTACTCACCTGTACACACCCATGTTTGACCAGCTATGTTTGACACACCTTTAAATTGTTGTGACTAAAATGAACAGTCTCAGCTTTATGGCTTTGACAAAATCTGTCTACACTCAGACGTAAACACATGCAGGTTCCTGAGCACCCAAAGCGACCTTTGAGGTTCATCAAAATAATTTGCCATCCATCCATCCATCTTCTTCCGCTTTATCCGGGGCCGGGTCGCGGGGGCTGATGCCTAAGCAGAGAAGCCCAGACCTCCCTCTCCCCAGCCACCTCTTCTAGCTTATCCGGGGGAACACCAAGGCGTTCCCAGGCCAGCCGAGAGATATAATCTCTCCAGCATGTCCTGGGTCTGCCCCGGGGCCTTCTCCCAGTGGGACATGCCCAGAACACCTCACCAAGGAGGCGCCCAGGAGGCATCCTTGTCAGATGCCCGAACCACCTCAGCTGGCTCCTTTCGATGTGGAGGAGCAGTGGCTCTACTCTGAGCCCCTCCTGGATGACTGAACTTCTAACCCTATCTCTAAGGGAGAGGCCATGTGAGCCAGATACAGACATAAAGACCAAATGACTAGGTGAAAACAAAACTGTAACAGTAATAGTCGTTGGGGCTAATTCTGAAGTAATATGAAATAAACTTAGATCCACCGATGCATTGATCCCACATTAGATCCATCTAGCCTTAGATTAGGGCTGTTCGATATAACGATATATATCAGATGACGATATAAAAACGTCTATTGTTTCATTTTACGCTATTGTTTGTTTCGTGGTGTCGCAAAATAAACTGTTTACGGCAATATTTTTTCATCGTTTTGATGGTCACTGTAGTGGCTATATTAATGTCTTAAAGTTCTCTCTTTCTCTTATATTTTATAAAACCACACTACAGACAGACAAGCCTTTGTTTTTATGCGTTGTCGTTAGCAACAACGATGGTAAAACCACCATGTGTCCGCTTGTTCCACATAAACCTTTCACAATAAAGCTCAAGATCCTGTTGAGACTTTTCAAAATAAACTGAATCACGTGAAAGATGCAGAGTGTTTACAGATGAGAAGCAAAAAAGAGCCGTCAGGTGCTAAAAAAATAAACCTTAGACTCAAACATTAGAACAGGCCTTTCCCCGCAGCACGCCGTGTAATAAATACTCAAAGAAAACGGCGGCCGTTACAACTTATGTCTAAAAATGTGTAGTTTCATGCATCAGTTAAAACACTCGACTCCAAGTACGCGACGCCCAGCTGGAAACACTTCACGCAAGTCGCCCGAGATTCACAGAATTTATAGAAAATGTTACATTTTTGTGATTTATATGTCTTAATATCGGGATATGTGATTTTGGTCATATCGCACAGCCCTACCTTAGATCCATCCATTGAGCCACCTGTCTCTCCACCCATCCGAAGAGCTGTCCATCCATCTTTTTATCCATCCTCAGCTTATCTCTAGAATAACCCCGCATCCATATAATACAATTTGTTTGGTGCTACAAAAATAAAAGACGCACCTAAACAGAGCTCTAGAGCCTATAAAGCATTGAGATTTATGACCGTCTTTACGAAGCCAGTGAAGACCTTTTACTTTTTTTAAACCATATCTGACACATTTTATGCACCAATTAGATTTCTCTACATTCATCTTACAGCCCAGATCCCCTCTGTTTTCTAACAGCCCATTTCAGAAGCTATTTAGATCAAATCTGACCACCTACTATCTAATAATGCCTTTTATTACAAACATGCACCTTCCCCATGATTACTGGCGTCACCTGAACTTTCAAATTACATAGTGGTCTGAAAACTGGATCGGGACCCTAGTTCAGAGACTTTAGAGTGCATTTTCCAAACGTAGGCCACACACCCCAAACAAAGTCAAAACATTTTATCAAACCAGAGGCTGCAATCTTATCTTTAACAAGGCTCACCAATAGAAAAAGAAGGACTGCCTCCAGAACCAAATTCCAGCCATTACTCCTCTGGAGGTTTGTGAAAAGACTTTAAATGGCACCAACATGCCTACAGCTTTCTGCTTTGCACATCGTCTTCACCAACTGCAGGTCAGTACAGAAGGTGGCGTGCTTATGATAAAGATCCCCAGGTAACTTGACTTGACTTTCAGATGTGATCTACAAGAGCAAAAGCTTGAATTTTCAAATTTTAGATAATTTGGCAGCTCCTCAGTGCAGCACAGAAGAAACCAGCCATCAGCCTAATCCAAAGAGCTGATGTTGGTCCACGTGACATTTATGACTTCATGAGGCCTACTTTTATTTTAAGAGCTATATATACAGTTTTCTCACTACAAAAATGGCCAGAAATCCATTAGCGACTGACCGAGAGAAAAAAAAATAATGGGATTCGGCCATTTGTAGTGAAGTGCCATCTCATATGAAAGCGCCGAGGTGGACCTGGACCATACTGACGAAATCAAATAAGTGCAGACAAGCAGTGCACCACAGAACAATTCTACAATAACTTTCCAATCAATCAAACTGGATCATTCGTCGTATCAGAGGTGGGCAGCATGTGAGATTTTTAATAAAAGTATAAGACCAGCTCTGTGCATTGGTTTCATCTCACATCCCAAAGGTGTTCTGATTTAATTTACTTTCCATCACCTTTCTCTTCTTCACCCTCTACTTACCCTTTCTCGGCCTGCAACCTTATCTTTCCGTCTAATATACTCCCATTCTCTTTGCCGTTTTCTCTCCTTTCCACCCGGTCGAACTATCATACGTATTCACTCTGGGTTTAATTTCGGCTCGTCTCGTACCTGTCCTTGCCCTTTCTTTCCATCTCGCCCCTTTTCACTATCGCTCACCATCTTTCCCACTTGCTTTCTGAATCTCATTCCAACCACTCCTTCCCCTCCCTCATCCTTTCCCCGCTCAGTATGAAACATGGCGAAGCGTGGTGATAGGGATGGGTGATAAGAAGGTGATAGACAAGTCAGATGGAAAGATAAGGAGGAGGAGGAGAAGAAGGTGGAGGAGATTGTTTTTCTGTGTTAGTATCAGGAAAGGATCAGGACAAGAGACAACCACTCCTTATGTTACGCCACAAACTGTTCTGGACTCATATACACTATTTTTCAACTCTTCAGCCATTATATACCCTGTCCAGAGGCTTTAATATGCAAATTATACATTCATATTTGTCTGCTTTGGTAATGCTCATTGTTTTTAAAGCAGGCCTGCAAATATTATCAGCAGTGTACAACTTCAAGAAGAGCATTTTTCTGTTTTTATAAACTTCCATGAAAGCATCTCCAGTAAGAACCGGGACACCACTAAATTACTCCATTCTAATCTCAGTCTACGACACTTTCTTCTAACATCCAAACCAAAATTGAGCATGCTCAGTGATGTTTTCCCCCTCCTCCCACAAGTGCTGGAGCACAGTTCACAAATCCTCTTACAGTAAGAGGAAAACAAATTACCACACTGGCCGTGTTAACGTGTCTGAAAAGCCATTTCATATCATCAAGGACCACTTTAAAAAGCTAATTCTTTATTGATCAGTGTGAGACTGAGGTTTGGCAAAAATTTGTACCTTTAGCTACAAATTAGTTAGATTATCTCGTGTGCTTCAGAGTTGCCCCTCATTTGCTGGAGGCTGTTTTTGTATATAATATTTCATCTACACTCACCAGCCACTTTGTTAGGTATGCCTGTTCAACTGCTAATTAACACAAATATGGCAGCAGGAACTTATTCAGGGATGTAGACACTGTCAAGATGACCTGCCAAAGTTCACACCAAGCACCAGAATGGAGAAGAATGGCGATTTAAGTGTCCTTGAACACAGCATGGTTGTTGGCGTAGTGACAGCTGGTCTGAATATTTCAAAAATTGCTGATCTGCTGGGATTTTCCCACAAACCATCTCTATGGTTTACAGAGAATGCTCAGAAAAAGAGAAAATATACATTGTGTCGCAATTTTAATAATGACCAGCAATTCAATTAACCACTGATTATGGCTAAGGTATGTAGAAGAGCATCTCGCCAGGTGCCCCCCCTGTCAGCTTAGAGGAGGAAACTGCTACAGTTCCCACAAGCTCACCAAAATATGACAGCAGAAGATTGGAAAGACGTTGCCTCGTCTGATGAGTCTCAATTTCTTCTGCGACATTCTGACGTTACGATCAAAAATGTCATGAAAGCACGGAAGCGTCCTGCCTTGTATCAACAGTGGTGGTGTAATTATGAAGAGGATTGTTTTCTTGCCACAATTTGGATGCTTTAGCACCAACTCGCCATTGTTTAAATGCCACAGCCTACCTGAGAACTGTTGCTGATCATGTCCATACCTTTATGAGGACAGTGTATCTTCTGAAGGCAGGTTTCAGCAGGATAACGCTACACATCACAAAACTTAAATAATTTCAAACTGGTTTCTTGAACATGACAATGAGTTCACTGTGCACAGACGGCCCCCCACTGTCACCAGATGCCAATCCAATAAGGACATACTGGAATTGATAATTCATGTCATTTTTTGTGCAGCTTTCTACATGTGCATCAGTAACTCCAATGGCATTTTGGTGAGTGCATGAAATTTTTATCCATTTTCATCACTACATCCACGTTAATAAAGGTCAAATTTCCTCCTTGTTAACACTCAGACAAGGTTGAAGACTCCGACAGTGCCAACTGCCAAAAACTTCCTACTTTGTTCTGGAGTTTTGACCTCCTCGAAGATTTCCTAACCTCAGGAAGACAGAATGTGACTCACACTGCCCATAACAACACTACTTTTATAGGCCTGGCGCGACAATAAAGTGTTTTTAATGCGCATACCACAGCCTCAATACATGAATCCCACTTCTCCTGAAGTGGTCGAGTCCTGCAGACCTAACCAGAAGATCTGCTATTATGACATCTAAAAGACTTAATTACATCTGTAAACGCAATCCAGAACACCAGATCCTATTTTTCCACACCATTCATAAATACATGTTCCTGCGTGCTGCAGAAGGAGTGAATTAACATATTTTTGTACCATCTGCAGCTGCAATTGTATGAAATCAACAGCTAATCAGATTAAAGGCTGTGCAAGAATAAATAAATGTCTTTCTGAAAGACATTCAACAGATGAATATTTATCATGTAAAGCTCTTGTTTTAATTACTTTTTTTTTTTTTTTTTACTCTTTTTGGATGAGCACACATGTTGTGTAATAGCAGTATTCCCATGGGGGTTTCCAGGAGATTACAGATCATTACAGGAGATGCAGGTGACACATATTGTTCTGTGTAACAAACATAGCCATTTTTTCTGATTAACAGTAAACCGGTTACAGAGCCAGAGGCAGGAATAGCTAATGTGGAAACCCTGTTTTTATCACTTTAATTCAAAAACCGGCTTATGTAACTGCTGCCTGTGTCGATTTTATGGGTATGTTTTGATGTCAACATTTCAATAAAGGAATCGTGTTGACCTTGATGAGATTGGATGGATAAATAAAAATCGAGCAAATTAAATTCAAGTTCATGTCACATTGTTCTTCCTCAGAAGCCCCCTTTTTAACACATATTTTGTCCTGTTTGCGTTGGTTCCATTTTACTTTTTATTATTACATGAAGAGAAGCACTTTGAACCTCTTTGATCCAAACACTTGTTTGGAGGATTTTATTTTTCTGCGTCTCTCTGGCACATCACAAGCCTAAAATCAGATACAAGCGGAGATGTAAAACGCAATGAACAATCACAAAGAGCGTTTTGATCTCACCTAAAGTTTATCCTCACATTGTTAAGCTACTCTAGAGACAAATTTAACAAAAATTACTTCAAAATATAGGACATTCAAAGCTGAGCTGCAGTTCCTCAAATGGCCACTTAAGGCTGGCTCCCTTTTTAAAATTGACCAACTTTATAGCAGAATAAATAAATATTATTTCAACCTGTTACAAAAAAACCCAAACAAGCTGGGCTCTATGGCCAACACGCTCCTTAATAACAACCGTTCAAAACTCCCCAGCTCACATTGCTTTAATGCTTTGATCAGCACGTGTAAACACAGGCTGCTGCAGTGACCTTTTTATGATTGCTTTGCTTGCTAACAGATTGCTACTGGTTGCATGGGGGACAGCGACTTGTCTGCAAACACTGGGGCACTACTCAGCGATCCAGTAAGTTAAAATTTTGCCTCATTGATGCAAGAAAGCAGTTTAAAAAGGCACAACTTTCATTTTGTAGGTGAACGGTCTGCAGTTGGCGTTGCACTTTTCACAGTTTCACTTCTGCTCAGCAAAATAGCGAGTGTCCGCAAACACTTTACTTGTTGCCCCTACTTCCATGCAAAGTATGGGCAACCGCTGCAATCTGCTAGCGATCTGTTTCGCCTAATCACTGTAAGCAACCACTTGCCAACCAGTTGGGGAAGATGCATTTTAGGCCTAGTTGACGACTAAGCACTTCTCAAAACAAGATTTAGAGAAGCAGCGGTTGACTGATGCCACCCTCAGCACCAAACATCGGACACAAATGTTCACCAAACAGGCAGCGCCCCCGCCCCCATGGTGACAGTGACCAACTATGGCTAAGAGTGGAATTAAATGCATCAGGTGGCCAGAAAAACAGCTCGAAAGCTCTTCGTGTCTGACGGATGTGCAGAGAGTTAACTGCCATTCGATGCAAACACAAAAGCCAGAGAAAAGGTCCGTGCTGTTCGTGGTAGCTTTTATTCGTTGGGTTAATGACTGAAGGACGTTTCTTTTCAGTTCAGATGGAAGTTAGAATTGCAACGAGAAGACTGGGTCAGGGGAAAAAAATTTGAGCTCAATATGTCAATGTGAAAAAAATAAAGCCGCAACAGATGGTGTCAACAAGCAGAGCGCTGCCACATTGACTCAGCTAAAAGATGATTTGTGGAAATTCAAAGCACGATGTGCTTCAAATGAGATAATCAGAAAAAACAAAAACAAATATGCACTCAGAGCCAAGCTATTTATTATTTTTCCTTGATGACAAGAATATCTGGTTTCATTGATAATAGCGTAGAAATATTCTTGTTATGCTGCAATGCAGATTAGATCTTTCCTTTCTCTGACTTCCATTAAACTTGCTCTGTGGGGATTCATCGCACTCAATTGATTTGAGTTGATGGGTGAGCTTTTTGAATTTAAAAAAAAGAAAGATAATCTCTCCCCCCCCCCCTCGCATCAAAATATGCAGTGTCTGCACCGCTGAACTGCAACGTAACTAAAAAAAAAGAAGTTGGTCTTAATTTTTCTTTTGGATGGCAGAGAGATTGAGGTTATGAACTCAATTGAGGTTATGGGCAGAGGGGAGCCGGCTGTTCCTGTGATGTAGTGAAGTTTGTTTAGTTGAGTTTGAGAGCTTTTCATGAGTGGAAACAATGTGAGAGAGTTCAGAGGTTACAGCTCGCTTTACAGAGCCTGTCTAGGACCCAGCGGGGACCTTGGCTCTTCACTAAACTGCTGTTTGAAATATCTGACATCAAGAATGTCTCTGTTGTGACTGTTTTGTCTCTCTGTCTTCATTTCTTCCTCGCTGTCCGTCAGTTCAGAGTGTGCACGCATGTGACGGAGCGCTACGGGGATGAAAATGACGATGACACAATGACAGCCGGAGCCGACAGCCCTGCCAACCGCACACTCGAATGTGCAGACTTGAAGCCACGCGTGCACACACAGGCACGGTCTTTTCTTCTGATACGGCTGCCATTTCTTATCATTTAAGTCATCTGACAGCTGAAGAGAAGGAGACAGATGGAAGGAGAAATGGGAAGGAATAAATACTGACATGTAGGAAGAGACCATGATGGACAGGAAAAAAAATAAAAGACTGATTGGTGAACAAATGTCAAGAGAAGGTAGACAGTAAACCCTCCAAAGATTGGTTTGTCACAGTGCTTTATCTGTCAGATATTAGAGAACTAAAGATGGGAGTTCAAACGGGCCATTACAAGGCATGGAAGGGAAAAAAAATCATCCATAAGGGGGCGCGGGACAGAGTGAAAGCTGCTGAGCGAGGTGATTCACTTGGGATAAATATAATAAGAGAGAGTGATTTACAGCCCCTGTAAGCCTCCCTGAGTTGGCTTTGAGAGAGAAAAATTCACCTGAGAATAATCACGAGTTTTCATCCCCTCCCTGTAGAGACATAAACCTGCTCTGAATCTCACTGAGCTGATGCTGCATGGAGCCAAACTCCTTTCAGGCTTCCACTGACAAGAATAAACTTCTAATGTCCCAATTATATTTGCAATTAATGCCCCATTAGATGCCAGAAAAGATTTAGAAAAGCCCATCAAAATATCCTTAAGCACAATTTGGTGTGATCAGAGAGCTTGTTTGGTCTGACAAAGCCAGACAAATGGCGCTCATAAGAAAGCTTCAGTTTTATATCCGGGCATCATGCTGGCAAGGTGACTGCAGACAGAGCGGGAGTGCGGCGTGATCACAGACAGATGCATTCATCAACACAAGGTTTTAGCACTGGAATCAGCAGGGGGCTAATTACTTCACAGCTCCTCCTTATTGAAGTAATGTGTCCAAAAAAAAAACAAAAAAAAAAAACAAAAAAAAACAAGGAAGCTTTTCTTAAAGTCCTCTTAAAACAACTATTGGCTCTCTGTTGTTGGGCTGATCTGGAGAGGAGCTTTTATTCTTTCTCCCAATCAGGGTCGCTGTGTTGGCAAGTTTGGGTTCAGGTTCCTGCCCCAGCACTTCAAAGTGTCAGCGGTAACCACCCACAGCGAGCAGGACCTCAGCTATAAGCTCGCCAGTCCCATTTCCCCTAAAGAAACTCCATATTTACCTACAGAGCTGTAAACAGCTGCTCAGTAAGTGCAGTAAAACTCTATCTGACAATGTCAAAGATGTGTTATGAAGACTGAGTTTATATAAAAGATACTTTCAAGTGTCAGCATGGGGCGACTCTGGTTTTTTTCTCCATTTATATTTGCTCTGTAATTTCTTTTTTTCCTCTTTTCCTACTTCTTATTTTTTGTGTGCAAAAGATTTAAATGTTTAAATTCAATTGTGTTTGTCCATACATGTTTTTTCTTGTCCTTGGATTCTTTTCCAGTTTTGTGGAGGTTGTTGTGATAAAAGTTCAGATAGTTTTAATCATTTCATGTCTGTTTCTGATCAGCTTTCTTGTCTTTGTGCATATTTCTGGTTTTTTCGTGTCTGTGTTTGATTTTTACTTTATTTTGGTTGTTTTGTAAATTATTTCAGTTTTTTTACTGCCCTCTGTGTGTTTGCTTACCTTCTCATTTTGGCTACTCTGAATTTTTGTGTGTAGAGTTTATTTTGTGTTTGAGATTGTTTTCTCTCCCTGCCACTGTTTTGCACGTTGTTAGGGTTTGTTTTGAGCACTGCGTGACATTTTCACTGCTTTCTTTCTCTTTTTGGTCAGTTTTCATCTCTTTGCAGATGTTTCTGGTTTCTTTTTGGTAACTTTGTCTCTCTTTGTGTTTGCTTTGAATCTTGTTTTGGTCATTTTGGATTTCTGTGTCTACGAGTTTGTTTGTTTTCTGCCTTTGTCATCTTTTGGGGGTTTGCGTGGAATTTTTGTTTATGTTCAGTGACATTTTTACGTTTTTTGTTCTCTTTTTTGTCATTTTGTTTCTGGTTGTTTTTGTTATTTTTCAGATATTTCTGTTTGTTAAATCTGTTTATATTGTTGCTTTAATATTGTTTGGCTGATATTTTAGGTTTTTCTTTTGGTAATTTTATGTCTGCATGTGTTTGTTTTTGGGTGCTTTAGATTTTTCTGTGAGATTGAGCATGTGTGTGTCATATTTCCACTATTTTTTTACTCTCTTTTAGTTTTGGTCAGTTTGCATTCGTTTGTCAATGCTGGTTAATTTGCTCTTTGTATTTGATTTTTTTTTGCAACTTGAAATTTTCCTTTCATAGCATTTTAGTCTTTGTATGTATTTAAGGTTGTTTAAGGGGTAATTTCGCAAGACAATTTCACTGTTTTTGTTCATATTTTGAAAGCTTTCTGTACTTTTGCTTTTTGGATAAGTCTTCAATGCTGTTTCAAGAAATCTCTACAATAACAATTATTTTATTTTATATTAATTTAACTTATTAAAAGTGCAAAAACACAGCACAATGTAAAGTCATTGAATATATATTTTAATATCTACTATAAGAGACCAGCCATGTGTGCAATTACTGAAACAACTGAGGAAGCACAGGTCCACACACACTCACACTCTTCTGTTAAAAATAGCCAAATGTAACGTCTGTTCTTCAGCAATGTCAAGTATCATCCTGGCACCACAGACGCTCCAGCGTTCCCTCTCCACCTCGGAGAGCTCACTTCCAAATATGGAGAAGGGCCATTTATTACTGGCAACGTGTGGCGTGAATATGCTCTATATTTCATCAAACAGCCGAGACAGCGTGGTGAAAATGGCACCCGGCGATTCTCTCCTTTGCACAAAAGCCCGATTTTTTACACCAAAATACTGTTTCTACTGATATCGATTCAAGTGAGAAGGCAGCATGTGGAATCCCCCCCCCTTACATTTGCCAGATTTTCAGGCCTCCGCAGGAATACTTCCACTCTGTCACTTTTCTGATAAAGTTCAAGGGAAAGTTTTCCTTTTTCCGATGCCCTTATTTCCTTCCAGTTTCCCCACTTAACAGCCGATGAGCGCGCGTGTGTGCGCGCACGTGTGTGTGTTTGGGCAGTTTCCTGGCCCCCATAAGGGCTCCTAATGACCAATTTACATAATTAACACACTGAGGCATGGCAGGCTGCCTCTGCCTCAGTGACACACAAACACAGTCGGGTTCAGTGTTAGTGAATTTGAATGAAAGCCAAAATCTCTTTCCTCCATTCTTGGCTTTCATTCCTCCATTCACTCAGAGCTTTCTCTCTCTCTCTCTCGCTGAAAATATTTAATAGCACGCTGCGCTCGTGTTGGTCCCGAGGTGCACGTTTAGTGTTTAAAAGCAGGAAAATAAAGTCTTTTTAACTCCGTCACCGACTGTGAAAGAAACATGGCAAAAAACAAGCCGTTTTAAGCCAGTGAAAGGAAATAAAGCAGACGTTATAATTAGCAGGATGAGGTCAGAATAAAAAAAAAAAAAAAAAAAAAAAAAAAAAAAAAGGAAAACATTTTAATTAACAAAACACTATGTTTTAAAAATTGACTCTTACACATTAATATACAGTATATTTATCTTTTATTGAAACACCAAAACATCTCAGTGGCTTAGATTCCTCAGATAACCAAACTGACTCTGGCACACTTATTGAAATAAAAAGAGGCGACAGCATTTGGCGAAAGCAAAAAAAAAAACAGCTTTAGCTGAAGAACTTTGACTTCACTGTATTAAAACACACTTTAAATTTATTTGTGGTTATTAGTTAAGCTGTGGGTTTCCAGTAAACCCTCTGTGGCCTCATGATGATTCATAGAAATGGGGGCGTGTCTCATTTTAATCCAGCACTCATAATATCGTATCTTCAAACATTTCATACCAACACCAAACAGAAAGGCCTCAGCCAATCAGAAAGTTTGCACCTGACCTTCTTACAGTGATGTCACAACACTAATCAGTTCAGTGTTTTGATCAAGTTTTCATGTCAGCCTTTTAACAAATAAAATTAAGTTTTTGTCCGGTGCATGCAATCACGTTCAAAGACCCATCCATCCACCCCAATCTCCTCCCTCCTTTGTAGCGCCGCAGTGATGTTACCTTCAATCCTGCTTCGCGCATCATTACTGCATCCAATGAAGAGCTGAAAATGGGTGGACGTTTTTACGGAGGACCATTTCATGCTAACAAGTGCACAGGTGAAACTGTCACATATCACAAAAAAACTCTTACAAGGATCAAAAATGCTGCTGCAAGACAAAAACTATAGTTTAGCTAAAATCCATTGAGGTTTCAATGTTTGTTTATTGCTTTTTAAAATATGTCTTTGTTTTTGGACATGAATTTTCTCAGAAATTAAACACCCAGCAGCCACTTTGTTAGGTACACTTGGTTAACTGGGGGTAAAGAGTGGAAATATATTGAGCTAAAGAATCCTGCGCACATCCACCCTCTCCTCATCAGCTCTGTGCATATTTAAATGCCACCGTGCCAGGCAGACTAAATCAAACAGGATTAGATGGACAAGACTTATTAATCCACCCCAGACAGCGAAAGGCTAAATCCATAATAAAGATTAGTTATAAAAACCTCATCTACACAACCCGATCAGTCCGAGAAGCAAATAAATGCGGTTTCCAGACTAAAAGTGAATATTTAGAAAACTGTTCCCGCTGTCTGTGATTAAGCACTGTTAGTTTTGGAGACAAGTTTTCCACTGCTCGCAGGAATGATGTGTTTCATATTTATTTGGCAACATCATTGAGTCATTATGGCTCCTTGCCGTCGAGCTTTGTGTCAAATCTAAGGATAGAATCACAAGATCCAGGCAGCATCTCCACCACAGCTGGTAGACTGAAATCTGACAATGAAGTTTTCTGGCACAAAGTCTTTCTGGTCCTGAGGGCAAACTGTTTCCACTCGAGTATAAATAGCAGAGTAGTGGCTAACTGTGAACCCAGACCGTGCCTCTTAGACATAGCTCCTGGCTGTGTTGACATTAGCAGGCCTGATAAGTGGGAGAAAAACACAAAAAAAAATTGTGCATATCCAAGATTTATTTCTCTGCAGTGGCAGTAAATACTAAGCGGGCCTGCTGATAACTATGCTCCATTCAGAGGTTAACAAGATATTTAGGGCTGAAGAACAGCAGCATTTGCCATGATGAACAGCAGGGCAGCTTTTGACTCTCGCACGGACACACAAACCCTCGCACAGAGGAGCTGGGGCTCAGGTACCCTCACAGGGTCGCTCTCAAAGGGTCAAAAATGCTCTTTCATGATTGAAAAAGCTTCACAACATGCTCGACCTTTCCAGGACAGACACACAGAGTCTGAAAGAAAATTCTCGTGATTTTTAGCTCCGACTCCAGTTTCATTCAGAATCAACCTCTTATAAGCTCATTAAGCACTCATCAAACAATGACACTCAGCAAACTGACATTTTAGACACGCACTGATCATTACTGCATCATCACTGAGAGCCGTTCAGTCATGCAAAGGTGATTTTTGCAACAGTACAAAGTATGCCATTGCATTTCAGGGGACAAATCCAAATGCATGCATTAGGTACGGAAGACAGTTTATGTCAGCGTTTAAACATTACATGGATCATCCAAACATGTGTCAGGTCTTTGCTGGATGTTTTTTTTTTTCTATTTCTTAAGGGCATGACTTCCAAATACCACTTTAAACATACTACTTCTTTTTTTGTCCTCCACTTGTCCAGTTTCCTCAAATTCTTTAAGGACACACTGCTCGCTGATTCTGAAGATTTTCCCTAACAGCTCTTTGGGAATTAAGCTTTCAGCTTTGCCAATTTTCACAGATTCAACGAAAGATACTATTTAAACATTTTCTTTGCAATGTTGTTTGTTGTGTGCAGACAACCCTAGTTCATCCCTTGACGTTCTCATGCATGGATTGATTCATAGGCTAGTATTTATAGCGTAAACAAAAAAAAGAGAACTGGACTGAAAATAAGTGAAAAAGCAGCCAATGTCCAGGGAAGAGTTTTGAAAGACCTTTACAAAGCCTGGAGAACTACTGCTCAAGACTCAAGATATTTAAATAAAATCTGGCTGTTTGAATAAAAAAAATAAAAATAAAGGTATCTGGGGGTGGCTGCAGACTTTTGCACAGTACTGTAAATCTGGAATGGTAATATTCCAGACATGTGCAACATGACTAAGTCACAGAGCACACTGCACATTCATCAACAACATATCAATCACAGAGACGCCCTACAGTAAAACCTGCTTCACTGTCCTTGTTTGACCCTCATTGGGGCCCGTAATTCACAAAATGATCATGTTGGATTCAACAACATGCAACTGAGACCATGTCTACTGAGGCAGCAGATTTATAGAGCTGAAAGATCCTTTTCCATAGACTTCTAGAATAGTTGCCCCGTACTGGTCATTAAAAAGATTCATCTAAAAGGCCTTCACTTAAACTTTCATACTTAGAAGTTAAATCCATGTTTTGCAAAAGTTTGGTCAAAAGAAAAAGAGAGAACTCACAATATGTATATATGTATGCCCTCTAGTAGCCAAAAGACATCCATGAGAGGTCACAAAGCAGCACCAGTGCCTAAAAATATTCGGTGAGGCTCCGTTTAAACAATAACATCTTCCAAAATAGCGACACATGCACACGCTGACAGCTGTTGTTATACGGGGACAATGCTGAATGTCTACCCGCAACAGTTATCTTAATTATTACCTCAATTAAAGACCTGCATTTCATCTCCCTCGTCATTTTTCAAAACCTAATCACGACTTTCATCTCCTGCTTCAACTCCATTTTGTTTTTGTTCTTCCTTTGCATTCAGATCAGGCCTCCATCATAATTTCCTCAGACTGATAGTTTATGAAAAGAGAAACTGCACCGAGGCTCCGCCAATGCAAATACAATTTAATGTGAAGAAAAGAGGGAATGCTAATTCACCTGGGAGGACTGAGAGGTTGTGTCTTTCTTTGTGCCTGTGCGCGCTTGTGTGTGTGTTTGTCTGTCTGTGAGAGACTCTCACAGTGAGGGGTGTGTCTGGTGTTGTATTTCCTATCTGTATTCTGAATAGCGAGTCCAAGAACACACTTGACTGCAGTAATGAGGTACTTTCAGTACTGTCTGTGTGTGTGTGTGTGTGTGTGTGTGTGTGTGTGTGTGTGTGTGTGTGTGTGTGTGTGTAAACAGTCTGAACCCAGAGTGGAGTGAAAGAATGAATAAAGAAAAAAAAAGATAAAAGTAAGAAAAAAAACCTCCAGAGTGTTGAAAGAGGAACAAGAATCCCTGGAGTTCCTCCCTCCCTTTTCTTCCTTTTATTCCTCCTCTCTCGCCTGTACAAACATGCTCCCGCCCTCCTTCCTCTCCTCGTCTTCCCCTCCACCCCCTTTTTCAACTGCCCTCTTTATCTCCTTTCTTCCTCCTCATCTTTCTCTCCGCTGAAACACAAAACCCTTGTAATCCCCATGATCCAGGTCTGTCCGGAGGGCAAGGGAAGAGGCACGAGCGCGAGAGTTTGAAGGGAGAAGGGAGAGGATGAGGGGGAAATGAATGAGAGTGAAGTGAAAAGGATGAGGAAAGAAAGCGTGAGTAATCTGTAAAATATCATCGCTAGTTTAGCTTCCATTTATTTAGAAGGCAAACCTGAAATTATTTTAATAAACAGGAAATAGTTCTGTAGAGGTAAGTGCTGTCTATTTCCTACTGAAGCTGTTTGGTCCTGACTGGTTGACATTTTTTATTTCAGCAGATACAACTCTTGGTAATTTGGCCACAGACTGTATATAAAAGATGGGTGTAGGTACTGTGACTTTACCTGTTGGTTCATGGACTACTGTTTTGGAGCCTTGAGTTTGTTGTCTTCACTTTATTATAAGCAATCTCCTCTTCCCCACTTGAGAAGCCAGAAAAAAAACCTCCTTGCCTACTGCCCCAGTTTCCATGTTCAGTTTTACCGAAATAACCATAAGCACGACAGCATCAAACTCATTTTTGTCCATTTTCTTTTCATAAATCCTATTTACTCCATCTGAAATAGACATATAGTTTATAAACCACTGGATGATGGTGTGTTATCAGCTAGGCTAGCTATCTGCAATTCACTATCACAAAAACCACAGTGTTAATTTTGGCTGCTAAAAATTCTCCAAGGAAATTACAAAATTCTTATTGTGCCTTTTAATACACCCAAATGTGAAGAAAGACATTCTTAGATGACACAACAAAACACAACTTCAGTACCAGTGGAGTTACTTAATAATAACAATAATAGGACGAGTCGCCCCCTGTTGGCCATTAGGAATAATGCAGGCTAAAGATATTTCTGCTTTGACTTGAGTTTTTGGTTCATGAAAGACTGTAGCTGTATTTTCATGAGCATTCTAAGAGTTTCATCACTTCCTGTATGTTCCCTGAATGACATTAGCAACTGTATACAGCTTTTAGGGTAGACTGATCAAAAGAATAGAAAATTGATTAAAACAGTTGCATTTCCATTGTGAATGCAAACTCATTTTAAAACTGCTCAAACCTTCCTGACATGAAGCTTCAAGTTACAAATCCACAAATCTAAACTTGAGGTAGAAGGGGGGCATGTGTTTGAAATCATGATAATGTTGAAAACAAAAACAAGTGTATGGTCATAACAGCAGGAAGTGTAACAGATCAACTGCTTGGTGACGTTTAGTTTGAGGAAAAGTGTGTTTAAACTATGGAAGGTTCGGTCTTTTATCCATACTGAATTCCCATCCTTCTTTTGACCTGGTGACATCAGTGTTGGCCAAACTATGAGCGGTCCAGCAGAGGGCTCATAGGATAAAAGATTTATAAACTCTCTATTGAGCCATTTTGAAATTTTTGGACAAACGAGTGCTAGTTTTAAACATAAGGGAATGCGGTGTAGAAGATCGAAAACGTAACTTTCAGGACCTGATGTGAAGTAGAACTCTTTTATTCACATTTAGACTCCTAAATAACATATTTCATGTGCATGGAGTGAAATTTAGGGAAGTTTGCTGAAAGTGGAGGGATTTTCACTATATTACAGCAGCAGAGCAGTCAGATGCATCATTTATCAGAGGATCAGTGGGTTTTTTTATGGTGAACTACTGACAGGTACAAAAACATTTCAGGGTTCAGGACCACCTGTGGCCACGGGAGAAATAATAAAAGACTCAAGTTTCCGTGTTGAGCTGCAAACTTGTCAAATGTCAAAGCAAACTCAGTTTTGAAACAGGTTCAGGCCTCTTATGCAACCAGTGACACACTGTTCATCTTTAATGGAGGTCCTGCTGATGAGCTGTGATACAGAGAAGCGCTGCGATGAGAACAAAGGCTTCTCTTCTCTATGAGGTTTGGTTTACGTCAGAGGAGCCCGAGAGACTTTGAACAGCAAGACGTCGAGGAGACGGCGAATGAAGTCCACCTACTTTACTCTGTAATTTATTTCAAGGGGAAAGTGTACGGGTATTTGGCGACAGACAAAAACCCATCAGAGCTTAGCTATCAGGTGGCTTCAGGACACACACACACACACACACACGGCCATCTACTCGGGTTGCTGATAATAAGAGTCTGTTAGAGCTCCCTTTCCAAATCCAATCACGGCAAGATTTAAAGGCAGCAAAGCGTCTCTGGCGACTAAAACTATTTACATCACATTTCCCCCCGATTTCGCCGCCTGCTGCCTGCGTTCAGAGCGCTGCTGGTGTGTTTTCTACACGGCCGAGCAGTCACCTCCAGGCATCACAGCTCTGGTAGCAAACTGATTTTAAGACCAACATCTCACACTGAGCAAAATATTTTCTCCTGCTGAAGGAGAACAAATCCCACTTCTGGCAGCTTACTTGTTTTTAAAAGAGAAAGAAAGAGAAAGAGAGAGAGAGAGAGAGAGAGAGAGAGAGAGAGAGAGAGAGAGAGAGAGAGAGAGAGAGAGAGAGAATAAATGTTTTTTTTTTCTTTTTTCTTTTTAAAAAAGGGCAGCAAATGGAAAAAAAAAAAGGCTTGAATGTAGTAAAACAAAGTTGTGCTCAGAGAGACAGAGGGCTGTAAAAAAATAAAATGTAAAGAAAACATTACAATAAATTATTAGCAACTTCAAATTACATCTAAACTTCAAATTACAGCTTTTACACCCTGAACTTTTTCCATTCTTGACTATTTCACAGCAGCAGTGGGAAATAAATAATATTCCTTCTTGAATATGGGGCCTGGGTGGGCACAGCCCGAAAAAACGAGTCCCCAGGAGGGACTTAAGCGTCAATGTGAGTGTGGCTGGTTATTGTAGTCCTGGGTGTACCCAGCCTCTCACCTCTTGGCAGCTTCAGTTCAATAAGCCGATGGAGATTGGTTGATGGATAGCACCAAATAAGAACAGTTTATACTGTAAGGTACAGACAGTATACAGAGAAAACACTAACAACCAGACAACCCACTATAAGCGCTTGGCGACAGTGGGAAGGAAAACCTCCCTTTTTAACAGGAAGAAACCTCTATCAAACCATTCTCTGAGTGACCAAAGGCACACAAAGTGGATTGGGTGACTACTTTTTGCCATTTTTACCTTTTCAATGAATTGATTGATTAAACAGAAGACAATCCCCTGGCTTTTATTTTGAAAGCTCAGTTGCGTCGTCCCAGTCTTTGCCCACCTCATGTCGTCTTTTCAGGAGGCTGACCGGCTGCTGTTGTGGCAGTCTTTGATATCATTCAGCTGCCTTTCCAGAGAGTCTCTTGTAGTTCAGACTCCACCTCTGCAGATTTAAACACAGAAGTATTTGTTCTGCTGCACTCGGCTTACTGAGGCTGCACAGCAGAATGAAGATCATCCCTGCTGAGAGCTCACCAGCACAATAAAGTTGAAGTAAGACAGGATGAGAGACTCATCGGCAGCTGATTATTGCTCTGTTGATTATTTGTCACAAGGTAGACCTACTTATATTTGCAGAGTGTTGTTATATAGTGTAACTGACTGTATTCAAAGGCCACACTGTATCTCAATGTGAATTGCTGAAGGAGACATTCCAACATCTGAAACTGGACTACAAATTCTATTAACTGCTTGTTAATGTGGTCTAAACTAGAAAAAGAAATCAGGGACTACTTCACAAAAGCACAAAAATAAGCCAGATCCACTGTTATACGCACTTTATTATTGGAAAACAGACTTTAGGACCAAAAACACTCTACTTTAACCTTGTTAAAGCTCTTTAACAGTCTCGAGCCAGTTGTTAAAGCCATTTTAAGACTTTTTCAGGGTCTACAAACAGCCCGATGAACTAAACACAAAGGAAAAGGCAGGCAAAAGCACTTTCAGTGGGAAAATAATTGTTTTCAGTTGCACAATGCTGGAAAATGGAGTGGAGGGGAAAGAAAAAAGCCCGAAGAGGAACGCAGACACAGCAGATGAGCAGCAAAATGGTTTAATTCGAAATGATGACAGTGAGTGATTCAGGAGATCAAAATGATCCAGGAGATTAAAAATGCAGCCTGTAGCAATACGGGGGTGAAGAGAAGGAGATAGTAGGATAGGAGCGAGGGGGGAAATATCTAGGAAAGTAGTTCCATTATCTTACTCAATCCCTGCTGAAGCTTTTGGAAATGTCTGAATATTTGAATGGGAGAAGAACACTCTTGTTCACATGTGCACATGCACACACACACGGATATATAGCTCTAAGCGAAGATAATCTTGAGAGAATAATTTTATTCTTTCATTAAATCCTCGCAGATGCTTCCGAAGAATATCTGAATGAGAAGAAAACACACACACGTATAATCATGAACACACACATGTGCAAAAACCCTGCAGGAGTTGGGAAGGAATCTGGGAGAAGTGCTTACAGACAGACGTGTGTGTTTGTAATCATCTTTTTTCATGTCATTTTGCTTGATTTGTCTGTGCTTTCATTACACGGGTCTGTGTGCACGTGCAAGAGTGTGCGAGTTGTACGTGTGCACCCCCTGCTCTCGGTGTTTGCTGTGACATCGTAATTCATTAATTTTGACGGTGCTGTATAAGCTTTAAACTCCTCGCAGCTCTCATGGGAAGTCAACGGGCCCTCATGCACATCAAACTGAACACTTCTCTTACAGAGAGAGAGAGAGAGAGAGAGAGAGAGAGAGAGAGAGAGAGAGAGAGAGAGAGAGAGAGAGAGAGAGAGAGAGAGAGAGAGAGAGAGAGAGAGAGAGAGAGAGAGAGAGAGAGTGTTTGCAAAGTATCACTGTACTAAACAGTTAACATAAAAGGCACACTTTACAACCGTGCAGTGTTTTCACATGAACATATCTGCTGTTTAATGTCTGCATGTCATGTCATGTGATCACGTCTGCTGAGGCTGACTTCAGTATGTTTTGTCATGCAGCGTTATGCCAGCAAAAACAAAGCCAAACCCAGCCAGATGGCGGGCGTCTCCTGTAAGTCTCCTTACGCCGTCCAATATACAAAGGTCATCCAATCTTTGAAGTCTAATGAGCTAATTAATGACCCGTCAGTCAAACATCAAAGGCGCCACGAAGGAGAGATGAGCGGTCCATATTTGGAAACCTTCCAAACTACATGACCACGGATAAACAGGCTGCGGATGATGTGCAAAAAATAGACTCGATGGACTTGAAGACTCTGAAAGGACCAAATATTGGATATTGTTGTATAAAACACAGCTCTGTCCTTTCATTCATCATTTACCAGCTCAGATTTTAACCTTGGAAACAGGCCACATTGAAAAAAAAAAAAATCCCCTCTATCCTCCCAGGACAGATATATTTGCTTACGATGGACAAGAATGCAAGTAACGTTTAACAGCGTGTGCCCAGAACATTCTTAAACTCACTGCCCTTATCAGACATGTAGCTACTGAAATTGCTTTCATTATAATGCTCAGTTACAAGCTCACCTTGTAGCCTACAAAGAATATTTAACAAAAATCTAATTTTTAGATTCAGTAAGGTTATAAATATGAACAAACACAGAAATCTCACAAACAATCAGAAAAAATATCACCCGAATGTTATCAGGACAGAAAAATGGGGATTATAAATCATTATCATTCCCATAAATATGGCCAACTTAAAGCATCATTTTTCAAAGTGTTGGAGCTTTGCGAGACTGGAACCATATCAAGTAGATATCAGTAGCACGTACAAACAAAGTGAAATGACAGTCTTGTGATTTATGCCACTGCCACTCATTTATTTAGGTGGATTTTGCTGCTCCTTCAAAGAGGACCATTGCCTCTTACCAATATTGCCTCTTGCACTCTGTGTGCTAAGGTGCAAATACAGTAAGACACCTTGTCCTTGAGCAAATTTTCACCTTGACAAAATGTATTTGATGCCCTGAGATGAGACGTGCAAGAGGTCCTCCTGGAGCTTTCTAGTGATCAGTGTTGGGGTTAATAAAACGTCTTCTGGCTTACTTTCAGATAAAGAGCCCGTCTATTAGCCTTGATGATAGTATAAGAGTGATTAAAACTCACAATGGACATTCGGTAGGTAACTAAATTGAGTTTGCAAGGTTTTTCTGCCTTCCACGCTGACAGCGAGGAAGTTTATCGAAATCAGTGAAACTTAAACGAAACAATGTGTCCGTGTGTTTATTGTGAGAAAAAAACGCTATTGTATATTTGGAGATGAAAGTGACATACCGCCTGATTAGTGTTTTGTATGCAGCGAGCCACGAGTATTACAGGGATTTAACATTTAGATTACTTGTCAGGATGTCAGGAGGTGGAGATGATGGATGGAACAATGCTGTGCCTCATTTCGGTTGAATCAAATCTGGCAGAGTTGTGGATTGGAAATGTTTTGAAAAGGTTCAACAGCATCATTGTTATAAATTTAGATTTATGTTTAGGGGATGGCAAAAACACTTTTTCATAGAATTTTTCTAATTTAACTTATGGCAAGTGATGGAGTTATGCAGACTTACTGCATTTTAAAAAAATGAACATGTCCCTTATCCACAGAGCCCAAGGCTGTTTATTCGGGCCTTAAGGTTGTGCAGCTTCTACAGATTGAATCTGGGTATGTTTTTTCAGGCGGAAATTCAAAATAATAGCCGAGGGCTTAAGGGGTTAAGGTTGTTTAAAAGTTCCTATGGATGGCAGTGCAATAGTGCAATATACATCATGATTTAATCCCATGAAGACTAAAGGCACAAATATTAGTTTGTTATTTTTTATTCAAAAAATAAATAAAAGAGTATTTCGCTGTGAGCAGGAGAGGATTTTTCTTGTTTACAGTGATGACTCAGTGAAGCTCCGCAGAACTCCCTATGTGAAAGACATTAAACCTGAACCTGTTGCGACGGAGCCAGATTTCACTTTGGCAGTTGAAAATGAAGAGAATAATAGAGAAAGAGGCTGTGGAGAAGAGTGAGGTAAGCTGTTAAAGCCATCAGAGGCAGGGAGGGTCCCTGCTGTTGTTCATAAAAGCTTAAATGTAGCCGGCAGCTTAGAAAGTCTGCTTCAGTACTTTCTTGCACTCTCCTCCTCTTCGTCTCTTTACTTCTCACTTCTTCCTTCTCTGTCCCCAGCATTTCAAAGACCACGTATAATAAAATGAGCTGCAGGTATCCCTGATTCAGCTACTTTTTGTATTCAAACGGGAATCAAAAGAACGGGAAGTCGATACTTGGTGGGTAACAACAAAGCTCTGCTGTGGACGGCGCACAAGTCGGCAATAAATATATTCATTGACATCCAAAAACTGACACCTCTGGGTGCACAGGCACGGGCGAGGGGCAGCGCTCAACATAAAACAAAAGAAAATAAGCAACTGCTAAAATACATTTATATGCTAACAGCAGTGCACAAGCTCCACTTCTGCACAACACTGGCCTATACTAGTACCTATATTAGTGTCAAACGACACATGAGGAATGATAATAACTAATAATGGGTTCTTAAACATCCTCTTTAGTTTCTCATTATAAAAAGTGTGACACTAATTGATCTCTACGGGTCAAATATGAGCCAGATAACAGTGACTGGCTCAACCCGCCACAAACAGCAAACAGATAGTTCAGATGTTTCATTTTATGGGAAGAAATAGAAACATCCTATGGCAAACTGGAAGGGGTGACATTTGTATTTCAACGTTCTCTAAAATCATTTGTGATAAATATGCACAGAGATGAGGAAGCATCTCTGTTCTTTCTGCTCCATTAACTTGATGGAAAAGTACTCAAAGATGCTTAAACACTCAAAGAAAACTGCATTCGGGGACAGAGAATATTTAATACACATTTACAGGCTCTCTATTTTGGCATATCTTTCCATGAATAACATTTTAAAAAATAAAAGTTACTATCCCTTTAACAACAACAGTCTGCCTGTTACTGAAGCTGGCCATTTAGGCTCCTTAGAGCTGCTCTTGTAATTAGCCCACTCTGTTCTATTGACTGACCTCAGGAGTGTTTTGGTTTACAGTAATGTTTCCTGTACTGTAATTTATTACAAACTCTGTATAAAAAGCATTGCTTTATGGTAATTCAACACACAAAAAAAAAAAATCTACTATATAAATGTACATCCATGCACATTTGATATCATATATATGTTAGTGTACAATAAAGTTTGTAATATTGTACATGTGTAGAGCCATCATCAATCAAAACCTCAGAATAAAACAATCCTCAGGTCAGTAGTTCCAGTAAATACATTAAATGCATTGAACTGAACTTTACTGTAATTTAACATGGAAATTTGTTACATTGTAAATATGCAGTTTTACCGCAAGGTAACTAGGATATTTGTTAAACTGTAACACGTTAAACTAATACTTTTCTGTAATTTAACATGGATTTCCTTTACACTGTAAATGTATAGGACAGCACTTTGTTGTAATTTAATAGAAAATCTGTTACATGATAAATATGTAGGCCAGTAATTTGCTACAACTTCACAAGAATATTTGTTACACCGTAAAAATACAGCACAGTACAGCACTATAAAACATGAAACTGGTTTTTCTCCCCCAAATGTAACAGATCTCTTTGCTGGACACAATGTCACAGACCAGAAACTTTCCATAATGTATATAACATGACATTAACACCATGAACACAAATCAAGTGTAGGACACTTTACAGCAGAGCAAAGTATCTCATGGATGACACAAAGCTACAAACAGATGTTCAACTAACAAAGCCTTTAAAGAGAAGGAGGAGCAGGAAAGGAACTTGAGGGGGTAAAGTCAAACGTGGAAAAGAATCAGTACAACAAACACTATTTTTCAGTTAATGTGTTGACGAAACAAATGGCTGAGCAACTTTTCTTCTTCTCTGGTCTAATCCCAGAGAAACTTGGAGTGACTAAAAGAAAGAGTATAAAGCTTTCCACCATGCTGAGGAGACTAAAGCCACACTCTGCTGGCTTACACAGAAAAGAAAACACAAAAACCACACATGGGCATCCATTCATCCACACACACACACACACACACACACACACACACACACACTGAACACGCTAAAACACTGGCAGCAAACCTGAAACTATTCAATCACACCACACACACATAAACACACCACAGCACCAGTTGGCAGCTGATAAAAGTCTGCTCCAAGTCATCAACTTTGCCTTCTGAGTCTCTTTAGCGTTCACTCTCCCTGAGTCAACTTTTTTCTCCTGTTTTTCCATTCCTGTTCTTTTCTGCCCTTTCTTTTGCAGCTTTCATCCATCTTGGCGTTCTTCCATCAGTCTCAAGTTTTCCTTTCTCTCTCATCTGTCCGTTCTTGCAGTGTTCCTCCACATCAGTCTTTTCTCCCTCCCTTGTTTCCTTAGTTCCTTCCTCACATCCTCCCCAGTCTCTCTATATCATTAAGGCTTTGAATTAATGAGCTGATTAAGGGGAAATAATGAAAAAGACGGACACACACTGAGCGCTGGCAGAGGTGGAGTGATGTTTGCCATCTGTGTGTGTGTGTGTGTGTGTGTGTGTGTGTGTAAAAACCAAAAAAAAAAAAAAAAAAAAAAACCCAGAGCCCGGTCCAACTCGCACACCTCAAATTTCACGCAGAGCAACAATTCTGGGCCTAAACCCAAATACAACAGTCGGTCACACACACAAACACACAAACTGTGCCTGAATCACATCTAAAACTCCAGCAGAAGACGTGATGAAGTAAGTGATGAAGCGATGAAGATGATTAAAAGCAGAGAGAAAAAGAGAAGAGTCGCTGAAACCTTTTTCTGATTTCCACAAGTCACAGTTTTGTTGCACACACACACAAAATTGTGTTTGATGTGGCATCAGGAAGGTCAGTATTGGAAGATTTTTTTGCCTTAATCTACTAAGAACTCATCATGTGTCTATTAAAGATGCCACTGATATGAACAGTGTTGCTCAATGGGTGAATAATTGGTCAGTTTTACTCAATAAAAACATAAAGAGATGCTTTTTTTCTCGCATGGATCCAGTAATGAGAAGTAGAATGTTTTTATATAATGATTTCCTTGATTGTGTATGGTCATTACCGGCATCACTGGACTCATTCAGACACGAAGCAGACAAGTCTACGTGCTGTCAGTTCAATAGAGAGGAGTGCTCGTCTAAAAGGGGCTTGAGTCACTGCTGTAATGCTAGCCAAATAATTCCTGCTGCTGCTTCACACTGAAAGCATTCGACTGGCAAAACAAAGGCTGGCCTTTATATTCGGCTAATCGCAGGAAAGGCATTCATCTAAAATAAGCAAAGCAAGACAATTAACCCCATGAGGTCTAAACCACATTTTCAATTATCAGTTTGCCTGTGCTCGTTTGTTTGCATAAATCAACAAGAAGTCGAAAATGTGTAAATACAATTGCAGATACTGAAGACCTTTAGTATGGGTTATATGATGATGGATTTATTGTCTTTGACTCATGGCTGGACAACAGAGCTTCTGAAGCTATTATAATTGTGTCTGAATGGTGCATTACATTTATCTAAGCCTTTATTATATTTTTCTGTTGCTGTCATGGTAAATTCAATTCAATATCTTTTATATAGGGCTAAATCACAAAAACAGCTGCCTTGGGACGCTTTATATGGTAATAGAACACAATAATAAAGAGCAAAGACCATCAATGAGCAAGAACTTGGTGACAACAGGAAGGAAAAACTCCAGTTCTCCAGCAGACCTGAGCTCAGGGAGGGGCTGTGACCGGGTATGTCAGCTTTGATTTCAGAGCAGGTTAACTTTAAATGTCATAATGTGGGAAAAAAGCAAACAAAATGATGCACAACTCTTTCCACTGTGGAAAACCATCCACACCATGTGCACCATCAAATCAGATCCCAGGTCAGTTTATTAAAACTGAGCTCTGAATTCTGTTGTCTAAACTGATGATAACTTTAGGATTAAAGTGCCACTCAGTACTTACAACACCGTCCCGTCTCCCTTCCCTCACTCCCAACTGGTCACGGCAAACAGCGTCCCCTCCCTGAGCCTGGTTCTGCAGGAGTTCTGTTTAAAAGGGAGTTTTTCCTTCCCACTGTCGCCCACGTGCTTGCTCATAGGGGGTCATCTGCTTGTTGGGGCTTTCTCTGTTTTCTTTATATTAGTGTAGCATCTTTACCTTACAGTATTAAGCACCTTGAGTCAACTGTTGTTGTGAAAAAATAAACTGAACTGATCATATGAGATATTTTGGTTCTCTTCTTCCTTGACAATATTGATATTTTCTAATGTCCCGAGGTTTGGCACCAGTATCCTAGACAGCAGACACATCCGAGTGTAATCTGGACTACTTTTGGCACTGAGGTCTCACTTACAGCGCTGCCAAATTTTTCATGGGCCAAATGTCACAACACAGCTGACATCTGGCCCATACAAGGTGTGACTGAGACCCAGTGTGGCACATGAGGTCCAAATGTTCAGCGCTATCAGGGATGCTCTGAGATTTTTAAAAAAACATTCACTGAAGCTCATGAAAATCCTTGTCAGAAACAATCAACTCCATTATTAGCAACTGTGTTCTTGTCAAAGAAAAAACAAAACAAAACCACACAAATATTTGAAGATCATTAGTTATTTAAGACTCAAGTCTCATGTTGCAGAGCTAGCTGACAGCTGACTGGCAAAATCATGTAATTATAACTTGATTTAAAGCTGAAATGAAAATGGCAACAACAAGATAAATATTTGATCCATTCAGGTTTTCTTTGAAGTTTTTGAAATGTTGACACATTTAGTTGGTTAAAATTCCTTCTTACTTACACATTTTTGTTAAATTGCCACTGCAGACTCATTTCAATTTAACTGCCTTACTTTTCCATTCATATGCACTTAGTATAAGAACCCGTCTTACGTGTGTTTACATAATAACTATATTGTGTTTTATGCTGTAAATAATCTCTGTTTCCAACAAACTTCCAGCCGAGGTGGATTTCATTTCATGATGCTTTATGGTTGCTACACGGGGCCTCTGTGACGCACCCCAAGGCCCTAGTGACCTCAGCTAAAACGGGGTCCTCGCCTCGTCTCGCACCCCACTGTTCGAACCATCTGCTGGGTCTTTTCTGTGGCAGCCGGCCTCAGGAAACACATTGCAGCAGGGGGTTGATGGGAAAAGATGCTGTGAGTTTTACTGTTGCTCAAGAGTGTGTCTGTTTGGGTGCATTTGAAAAAAAAAAAAAAAGTTTTAAAAGTTGAGACAGAGTCACTGAGCCAACACCTCGCAAAGTTTTAATGGCCTGAAATAAACGAAAGTTTAACCTTAACTCTCTGTAAACTCTTACTAACAAGACTTCCAAGTCTATGCTTATTGGTCAAACTTTTGTTTTTCCCTCAGGAAACTGAAGTTAGAACAGATTCAGCCAAATAGAAGAATTCGAAATTCAGTAGAAATGTTGAGAATCTTGTTGGGTGTAATATTCTTACATCATATGGCTATTTTATGAAAAAAGGACATTAAATTTTATTTTATTTTTTTAAACCACACGCACCCATTCTTCTGATAGACAAAACTGAACTAAATATGCTTTAAACAGGTCTGAGCAGCTCCACTCGGCTAACCACATCAAGCAAAATGAGTAAATGCTCTGCAGCATTCAGGTAAACTATGAATGATAGCTGTAACTCGATCCTGCTGATATGTCACTGTCACGTAACCCTCCTGGTTTGCCTCCGTTTACATTCATTCCCTGACTGGATGGTTTACAGCGCCCTGAATGCCTGCTGCACTCAGCAATGTCACTGTTTGCATTTCTACTTGTGCACTCATGTGTCTGCTGTGCTGTGCCATCATTTGCGACGTTGAGCCGTTCACGCTGAGCCTAATAAATCCTGATAGCAGTTTCAGTGAAACGCAGGAAGGAGTTTCAGTCTGTATTCTTACTGCCCGAGCTATGAAATACAGGTGTTACTGCAACACTAGAAGACAGAACAACAATTTGAAACCATGAACGTTTGCAGTGTTAAGTCTGATCTCAAGTAAAGCACAGTTACATACCTGATCAGGAGAGTTTATTTTAAGTGAAAAAAGCCTTTGTTTTTCATGTAGCATCAGCATTTGTTCCTCTCTACTAGATGAGTGTCTGCACTGTTATAACAGCTGGCCGCAGGACTGGGAATGATTTTCTAAACTCTATGAACATGTTCATTGTTAACACTTTTAGAATGAAGACAGACTCACAAGAACGACAACAAACTGCAAAGGCTAAAACCGCCGGCTTATTTTTATTGTTTTCATTGCTCCAGTGCTTACTAGATTACAAGAAGTGTAAGGGAACAGGTTACCAATCCAAAAACCTGAATAAACACGTCTTTAAATGCTATAAAAGTTTTTTGTTTTTTTCCCTGGTGGATTGTGACTCGTACGGAAACGTATTAATAGTGCACCAAGTTTTGTACTCATACCTGAGGTTGCAAATAACTGCAGTTTGATCAAAAGCAAAGGGTAAAATAAATAAACCTAAACAGTGCAGGGCTGATCGGCTCACTGGGGTCACATCAGATAATAACTTGACCATGAGAAGCTGATATTTTTAAAAGTCAGCCAAACATGGTTCCTTGTATTTGCTTTTCTTCAAGATCTCAGAGAGTGACAAGGAACAAGCCGCTGTGGACGGCTGAGAAAATGGAGCCGTTTATGGGAACAAGAACTACTTTAAAAAACACAGTGGATAACACCGAGGGAATGAGAGACTGAGAACATGGAGGCAAGAGGAAAACGGTGATGGATGGAAGACAGAAGGGGAAGCGGAGGAGAGGCAGACACACACACACACACACACACACACACACACACACACACACACACACTCAGACACGCTATAATATGAGTTGGCAGACTGCGAGCGAACAGAAGCAGATCATAGAAAGCAGTCATTCAGATCAGACGACCATTTAAATCAACCGGTCACACAGAGAGGTTTCATTTCAGTCCAGCGTGGGTTTCTGAAGTCCACCCCAGCAACGTATCTGGACCGAGAGAGCTGATAAATGATTTCACTAATTGATATATTTAAACTCTTACATCAAACTATTTTAAAAGCATTCAGTATTTTATCAGCATACGGTCCACTCATTCTCCGCAGGGTGCAAAAAGCCTCTGGAAAAATCAGTCGAATCAGGTCCAGATGAGCTGCCATCAAGAGGACATAATTATATAAAGAGAGAAAGGCTGTTAGTGTGCTGATGTAAAAATATGCTAAACACCTCATTCTTAAAATAGAGCGGCCTGTAGCTGCTGCACATGCAGCCGAACCCCATCGACACGACCAACACGGCTGACTCTCGGACAAAAAGCAGCGCTGTTAAATGCGACCGCCTTGCTACCGAATCTGACGGCAGAAATTTTAAATCTCCACAAAGCCATCCTTTAAAGTTTCCAAAGATGTCAAACATAATAAGCTTTCAGAATATTTAAAGCCCCGTGTTAAATGATCTCCCCCTCAGTGGAGACATCTTAAAGTAAACAGCTTCTCTGGGAAGCCATCGAAGCTGTGCTGGCTTATCCTCTAGGGACAATCGTCAGTTTTTTGGCGCGCTAGCAAGATGCTATGCAAAGGAGTTGCATGTTAGTAATTATTTCTCTTAGATATGATTACTCGTGTAAACGGAAACTGAAAAGTCCCGTCTCTTACCTACAGATTCTGCACTTTTATTTGCAGATATCTGGCTTAGCACTTTAGGACCTAGTCTGATAAATTTTAGGTGATGCCAGGTTCTCTTATACCGTGTGAGATATTGGCTGTACTCACAGCTTCAACAGGCTTTTACCTTTCAGGGCCAATGAAGCCACATTTTCCTCTTTTCAAAAATCTAGTCAGGACTTTCCATTTAATAGGAAACAAAAACAGCAAAAATGCACAAATACACTACAAAAGATCCAACAAAAGCAATCTCTGTTCCAGAATGAGCCGTTTATTCACATTTAACTCTGGGCAGCTCTACAAGTAAATCTAAAAAACGGGTAAGACAGCCATCATCGAGCCAAAATGCAAAACCCTAAGTACACAAACTTGTTGTCGCCATCATCTTGTTAGCACCTTCTGTTTGGAACTGGCCACAGTATAAATAACACTGAATTGAACTGGGGAAAAACTAATGTTCTTGGGGCCTCTGGGGTCCAATTTGAAACTGGAGAGGAGCGGTCGAGAACTATGCTGGATGCCACCCAGAACGAAAAGTAGAGCTGAGATTGGTTCATGTCGGGACATGTGGCTGAGGTCCGCTCCGATCAACCCAAAAAACCTCTAACAAGCTTGTCCGGTCGACATCTAAACAAATCCTCATCCTTCATGCCCAAGACCCACAGAGGAGGAATCAGAGTTTTAGAGCTGGAAATGAGGAGATTTTCAGAAAGTGGAAAACTTTTGTTGAGTCAGATTGTTCAAAAGGTTAAAGATTAAAGATTGAGCTCATGAGGGCACTCATAAGGAAAGTCTTTCACCTAAAACTCACCAAGTTCTTGAGGCCCTAACCTCTCAGAATTTAGTAGAGAATTAGAAGAATTACTAATGTTCTGATGTTTTTCACTTTTCAGATCCCGGACGGCTGGGAAACTCAGAAAATAGATGGAGAAAGCTGCATAACCAGAGCCAGAGAAAGGTGTGTGTAGAGTGTCAGTAATTGGCTGATATATGAGAAGAGTGCTTGTTTGAGGGGCAGCGGGGTCTCAGCAGGAATTCATTTCTTAAAAACATCCCGAAGCCTTCAATTAACCCCGTTAGCCCCCTCCCACCAACGCCACAAACACATGAGCAGCTGAATCTGCCAAAATAAACAGCCAATGGCATTCCTGAAAACCCCCAGCAGAGGAAGAGGGGTGAAGGGGAGCTTGAGAAATGAGCAGAAATAGGAATGGATGGGAATGAATAAAAGAGCAGGAGTAGTTTCTAAAAGCTGCAAACACAATAAATGAAAAGGGCTTTCAAAATAAAAGGCAGCAGCAGTTGTAGCTCTTACTTATTCAGTGTTCAGGCCTGTTGATCCCCGGTGACATCAATCACCTCAGTCTCCTGGAAGAAGCACAAAAACATGACTCGAGTTAAATATAAAAAAAACCTGTTTGGGTAAAGAGCAGAGGCCATTAGTCATCTGATATCTCACAGCACAGCTTGGATTTGCTGAAAACTGAAGGAATGAATGACTGGCCTGAGGGTTGCACTAGGATTACAGGTCAAATCCAGGTGACATATTTGTTCCTGATTAAACCTGAGGACTGCAGGGACTGCATCATGTTTCTTTTGTTGATTCTGTCTGAGGCGCTTAAGGGCAACAATCCAGACTTTTCCTTACAAATCCTCCCCATTATTTTTTTTTCTTTTAGTACTTTGTCCATTTACCCTGATCATCTCCCTCGTGTGGAGTTATTAATGACTCTATGCTAGCATCATAGTTTGTAGCTATCTGACTAACCATGCAACATGGGCTGGTGTGAATATTTCAGAAACTCCTGATCTGCTCAGATTCTCCCACACGGCCATCTCTTGTTTTTGCAGAGCATGACCCAAAAAAGAAAATATCCAGTGAGCGGCAGTTCACAGGGTTGAAATGTCTTCTCGATGTCAGAGTTTAGAGGAGAATGCCCTTTGGCTGCTTTAAGCAGATACGAAGGCGACAGTGACTCAAATAGCCACTCATTACAACCAAGCCACGCAGAAGAGTATCTCTGATTGCACAACACATCGTACCTTGAAGCAGAAGACGACACCGGGTGTCACTCAAGTCATCCAAGGACAGGAAAACCAACCCATCGTTCACACCGGCTCACCAAAATAAGACAGAAGACTGGAAAACATTGCCTGGTCTGATAAATTTCAATAGCCGAGGCACAATTTGGTATGAATACCATGAAAACATTGCTCCAGCCTGCCTTGTATCAACGGTTCAGGCTAAGCTCAAATCTCAAATCATCTCTAACTGGTTTCTTGAGCATGATAACTAGTTCATGTGTTCTGGACTCTGCCCCTAGTCTTATGTGCATGACCATAACGTTAACAATTAAAAGTGTGATAAACACTTAAATCTCTGATTATCAGTTATTATGTACTAAAGAAATGTGCCATCAGAACACAGCAACACCACAAATCATCAAATACTTCATGATTTTTGTAGACCGAGCCTCATGTCCAGCTATGAATTAGCTGGACTTCATTTGTTGGTTATTGTCACATTTTCCATACAAAGTCTGGGTACCTCAGCCTGCTCCGTGCACAAAAACAGAAATGAAATGTGTCCTGAGAGCTGCAGAGCCTGCTACACAACGAGCCTGGAGATCACAGCGAAGCCACTGATGGCATTTTTAATTAAACCCAGTTCATTCACAGCAAGAGCCAGAAATATTATACTATCTATTAGAGAAAAGACATATTACTGCCTGGACTAATAACAAAAAGCTGGAGCTGTGCCCGAGCTTAAACAGAGCCCTTCACTGGGGCATACATTAAACTAAAGGCATTTTAATTTGTGATAATACAGAGAGAGGGTCTCAGTTTTCCCTCTCATAATGATAGCATTAATGCTTATAGGCACACCAGGTAAAACAAAAGGACTTTTTAAACGGAAAAGATAAAAAGAAAAGAAAAATCAATTTGGGGACTAATCTTCATAATGAGACAACCGAGCAGACAAAAAGCTACAGACGCTGCGAACATTTAATGAACAAAGCCCAGCCGAGGTCTAAATGTTGCTGAATAAGCCTGCAGTAATACGGTTCACAGGTATCTTCATTTTCATTTCACACTGCGATGAGGACGCCGCTCGCCTCTGCTCCAGAAACAAGAATTAAGGTCGTCCGTGCCTCTGTTCGCATCACACTGAAACCAGCAGAAAAAGAAGCTAGTGAGGCGAGACTGTGTGTGTGTGTGTGTGTGGTGAAGTTTGTTTGGCAGCACTTCTAACAATGTCGAGGCCCTCGGTGCTATCCAACAGAATAGCCCAGTCTGTCTCGACTATCTCAAAGAACCATATGCTTCTGGATCCCAGCGCCCAGTCGTGTGTGTGTCTGTGTGCATCTGTGTGTGTGTGTCCATATGTTCTAGCATCTAAACATCCAGCATCTAAAAGATCCAGATGGCGAAGCATCAGTCGGCACAATGTCTCCTTCCATCAGCAGGAAGTAACTTGAAAACCGTAAAGACAACAAACATTCATCATCCGGGCTTTAGGAGCCGATCACACCGCTCACTTGACAATTAGAGAGTAGTTATCATATTACGATAAGTATAACACACACACACACACACAAAAAAGTGCTTTTTATTTCTAAAGCGCACAGAGCTGCGAGATGACGTGGAGAATAAGGAAACGTGGCGTCTGAATAACCCAAAGCGACGGATTAAATCTTGAAGGAACGACAGCAGTTGAGGTTTAGCCACAAATCAGACAAATTCTGTTTTTTAAAATGTTTTTATTTGGAGGCTTTTGTTCGACACGTGTGTGTGTGGATGATGATAAATCCTGCAGCACTCCAACAGCAGATACAACCTCTTCCCCAAGAAACAGACACACAACAGAGTGACTCACATTTCCAAGTTCATGTTATTCCCAAACGGCAATCTACACTTCCTATGACCAAAACCATTCAAGGGGCTGAAACTGAGATGCTCTATGAATCCTCATATTTTTAAAACTCACGTGGACAGGCTTATACGATAAACAGTGATTAAATAGTTACAGTAATGCATTCAAGGTAAAAACAAACCCCAAAACGTTTGTTTTTACCTTTTTCTTTTTGTTTACGCCTGTGAATTTTGGCTCTTTAATAAAATTTTGGCTCATTTATAAATGCAGGTAAATGTTTCAGGAATGTCAAGGTTATAAAGTTGTTGATTTTTTAGTTCATCAAATGACAGGAGAACATTAAAGTGTGACTTTGATTATTTAGTGTATTCTAAACATTGTGTTAGTTCAGGGAGACCATGAAGTCAACCTCAGTCACAATCCCGGTACATTTAGGTCCACACTAATGTGTTTTCATTTGAAAACGCAACTTTTTCTCTCCGTTTTGGCCCTTCGTCCACACTGAGACAGCGTTTTCGGTCGCGTTGTAGTGTGGACAGCGAACCCGGAGCCTTTTCAAAAACAATGACACATTTTAGTTATGTGATGCAGTCATGTGACCAATTAAACTAAGATAGCGGAAGGCATTACACAGCAGTTGTTTTGTATCAGTCTGTACATGCTCAGATAGCTTTTCTTCAAATTCTTTAATTCTCACTCGCTTTTGCAACTTTGTATTTTTGTGTTACTCGCAGCAACAGCTCCACCTCATAGTTAGTCCATTTAAAAAACTCGGTGCTTTTCCTCAACATTTTGCCGCGACGTTTCAAAGAGCCAAAAATTTAAAAAGTGGCAGACAGAAATGAGGCAGGTCGAATTGTTTTCAGCCGTTTCAACGTGGATGAAGGACTGTGAAAACGTCTGAAAACGATAGTGTGGATGCGAAGCGTTTTCAGACGTATACGTTTTCAAATTTATCCGGGCTAGTGTGGACGTAGCATTAATCCCAATGCCAGCTCAGCAATATTTAGGTTGCTTTACACCTATTGTGCATCTGCAAACCACTTTTCTACCCATCTCCACCATAGCACCACATCATATCTGCATGAATACCTCATACCAGCTGCCAGCATGGTGGTGGAAGGGTGATGATTTGGGCATCTTGGAGTCACCAAGTCAACCAAAAGCTCCTTCCTCTGTATACAAAAGTATCCTGGAGGCTTGGCCCTAACTGGGTGATGTGACAGGACAATGATCCCAGTCACAGCAGTACATCTACGACAGAATAAATGAACAAGAGAAGAATCGAGCTGCTGCAGTGGCCCAGTAAAAGTGGGACTTTAAGAGAGCTGTGCAGGGAGGAATAAGTGCAAAACTCTGTGAACTGAAGCAACATTGCAAAGAAGAGTGAGCAAACATTCCTCCACTTATTTACTGATGGAGTCTCACTGCCAAATATATATGACTACAGATAGAAATCTCTTTTTTTTGGACTATAGCAATCCTAAAATGGAATCCACTTTGCCAGTCGGGCTACTGCAGAACACTTAAATGATTTAAAACACACTATAAATAACATGAAAGTTTAAAGTTCAACCCCTGTTAGAAACTGTGGTAGTCAATCCAAAAAGCATGCATTATAATTAAAATACTTTAAAAAAATTATTGTAATACAATTTTCTTATAATGACTAGCAAAAGGTCAGTTAATCACAAGCCCATTGTCTCATAATGACAAGATAGTAAATCAAAATTAGTAGCTCTGAAAATGATAATTGGAAGAAAACGGCATGTATTCTTCTCTACTGAGATCATTTTAAGTAAAATAAAGGAATACCTCGACCTGCGGTGCGTGCACTATGTGCAGAGATAAAATGGTAAACTTTCTTTTTCCTTAATTGGAGCCCTGACAGGTACAGAAACACAAGAATCTGAAAATATCTGAAACATTTCCGTGAGTTTTATTAAATTTTCAGAAGGCTATTGTGCATTCTTCTCTTCAGCTCACCCTGCACTGACCTCCTCTCCGCCTCTTTCATTTGCACTATGCTTCTTCTATTGAACGGGATTCAAAAACGGGCTCTGCTGTCAGTCAGCAAATGGTAGGAAAAAGCTAAACGGACCTGGGCTGCATTTTATTTTGATTTAAAACTTTCTTCAGCACTTTTTTTTTTTTTACATATATAGTGTGATGGTGATGTGAACTGAATGCATTACCACATTGCAATGATTTATATTAGGGGGCAGAAATATAAATCCTGATTTGCTTTCCATTTTTGGCTCTGCTGGAATACAAATGAGGCAGACGGAGGATGGAGTGTCACCCAGCGGGTCCAGATTGGAGGCAGGGATGCCACTCTGCTCATGCTCTGACCTCTGTGCCAGAAAAACACACACATACACAGCGCGAGCCAAGAGAGACAGTCAAAACAGAGGCTGCCCCAAACACACTTTGCACTTTCCCCTAAATAAAAACCGCAGCAGCTGCTTCCAATGACCGAGCTCGTGCAAAATTCGAGTGCGCTACCTGCCCATCACCAGGCAGCAGCAGATGGACAAAGTCTAAGACAAACCGAGGAAGAAAGGGGAGTGTGCAGCAGCTACATGGCTTCGTATTCTGCTCATGAATTGGTGTGAATAATCTTCAGGTGGACACAAACATGCCCGCTAATCAACGCTAATGTCTGCAGGTGCTAATACATTAGCCGCAGCGTCTAAAGGAGGATGCACAGAAATCAGGGAGGCAAAACAGAAAGGGGGAAAAGTGTGTGCAAGCACTGTGAAAAAAATAAATTAGCTATTTTGTCAAAAAGGATAATGAATGTTAAAACTATGCAAATGCTAAGAGCATCTGCATAAGTCCTTTTTAAACATGGGATTTCCAAATGTGTATATGTGCGTGTGTGTGTGCAGGCTTATTTGTGTGGGACTTTAAGCAATTAGGACAGGAAGCAGAGGCGCGCTGTTGCTTTGGCTTCCCGGTGGAATTAAGTTATGCACCATCAACACACACACACACACACACACACACACACACACACACACACACAAGAGCAAATTCCCATACTGACCAACAACCCGGTCTCAGCTGTAAAGCATCACATGCACACACACTTTAAAAAAAAAAAAAAAAAAAAAAAAACCACACACCCTCAACTTCCTCTTGACCCACTTCCCAAACAACACGCCACCTCTCTCGTTCCATCCATCTCTCCATCCCTTCATCCCACAGGAAAGCAAAGCAGAGCAGGACACTTCTGCTCTGTGTCACCAGATCAGATGACACACACACACACACACACACACACACACACACACACTGTGCTGTACTGAGTCTTTATGCAACTGTGCTGCTCTTCTTCAGAGTTCAAAAACGTAATGAGGCCTCTGAACAGGACTGATACACAGACCTCTGCATTATTACTATAATGCACACTGGAGCCAAAACATGCAAATCCTCTCTGCATCAATAACACAGCGGGACCACGGTGGTCTTTATCGATGTAATGGCCAGAGCAGGATCACAAAGTTCTTCATCTTGGGTCACGATCAACGTTAATGTTACAGTCTGGTGTTACGTCGTCTTCTCACGGACGTGACGCTCACGGTTTGTGCACATGTTTCTTGGCACGTTAGCTTGTAGAACATGTGAATATGCAGAGGAGCAGAGATGTGACGTAGATATTGGATAGAAACTACCCTTAATTTAGAATAGTTCCCATGTCTTTCCAAGGGGAGCTGCATAGACAGAGGTCATCCTCACTAACGTCTGATGCAAACCCAGTCATTTGGTTCTATAAGCAGGCATGAAGCAGTGCCAGTGGAGTCAGTAGGTTTACACATTTGTCATGCCCTCCACATTTGTCAATGCTGGAGATTAAACAACAGACTTGGCTATGGAGAAAAGAATCTTATATGCAAAATTTTTAATTGTTTGGTTACCCAATTGGGGTGTTGGTGGCGTGTCAGCAGCAATCCACACACTGTTTCGGCCTGGTGAAGAGAGGTGAGCGTGAAAGCGAAGCTGGTGATTTACCAGTCGATCTACATTCCTACTCTCACCTTTGGGTAGTGACCAAAACATTAAGATTGCTAACAGAAGCAGCTCAGAGTAGAGCCGTTACTCCTCCACGTCGAAAGGAATCAGCTGAGGCAGTTCAGGGATCTGACTAGGATGACTCCTGAACACCGACTAGGTGAGGTGTTTCGGAAATGTCTTCCCAGCACAAACCCAGGACCCGTTGGAAAGATTAAATCTGTAGGCTGGCTTGGGAATGTCTTGATGCCTCCCACAGAAGAGCTGAATGAGGTCTCCCAACAGAGGTACTCCTGCTCCCGTAACCCAGATAAGCATCAAAACACGTCTGGATGGTTTGGTTCTTATTTAGTCATCAAAACTTGTGTTGGTGACAACATGTCTGAATAGGCCAAACACGTTTACACGCCGCAACACAAAAGCTCACCTACGTTACTACGACTGTTTCAACCCCCTTTAAACACCAACCACTATCCTTTGTGGTGAGACTGGGCTGTAGGATGAAGGCCAATTTGACACATTCCAATACATAATCACAAAGTGGTTTACATTAAGCAACAGCTTTGTGTAAAGCAGGAAATTTGTCACAAAAATAGGAAAAACTACACCCCCCACAAATGTTTAAGCTCAAAGAGAAGAAAAAGAGGAGGCAGAAAGTCTGAACCGAGGGAGGGAAGAGATAAAGGTTGGCAAGCTGAACAGAGCCGCAGCAGTTTGTTTAACAGTCCGACAGGAGCTGTTGAATCTGGCTCTATCAGTACGCTGTGATCAGGGCCGCTGAGACAGCCCGGCTCCGAAATGAAGTGGAAAGCTAAACGGATCCATGTTGGTGGAGGAATTTCTTTGTTTACAGAGATATGTTTGGAGAGTGGTAAAGAGCAGGAAATGAGAAAAAGACAGAGGTCAGACAAATCTTAGATACACCAACCAAAAACCAATATGTGCAAACAGTAAAGAAAAAAAAAAAAAAAGGATCTTTCTGCCTCTCTTCAACTCTTTTTTCCATCTGAATATCTCACCTCCTCCCACCTCAATTTATCTCTCAATGAAAACTTATTTCCAAAGATTTACAAGGGAACATTATCCTGCAACAAACGTTGGCAATATTCCTTTATTTCCCCTGAGAAGGCCGACTGCACACCCTCCTCCTCCACATTCATTTACTTCCATACATTTATAAACCTGAGCTTCTTAACATAACCACAGTGACTCGGTCACTTAAAGTCTAACTTCGAAACATTTAAAAGATACAAGTTAAGAGTCTGTAAAATGACATGCACATGTCTCCATAGAACAAGATGACATCTTTTTTTTCTCAGAGTGAAAAACCAGGGAGCAGACCTTCTGTTAGAATCCTGTTGTGTTTGAAGCACTGGGCATGGTCGGGTGCCTGCTAGGCCACTTTGTGCAAATCAGCAGCATAACCACACACTGCAGGAAACTTTGAACAGTCACCACTGTCTCTGGACTATTCCTGGAATATAAGAGAAAGTTATGAAATGAGCCGCCATGTTGGGTTGGATGCTAAAATCCGTGCGCAGACAGCCCCCAGAGGGCGCCGGTCCAGGCAGCTGAACGTCAGTCTATGCAGGATTGTAGGAGGCTGTAGTTGACGGCGCGTCCTTATGAATTACTGTGTAACGGATCTTGTATCATGGATCAATGATGGGAGGCAAAAATATAAGGATGCCTCAAAAATGACCTTGTTTAAAGTATCAGAAGATCATCGATCAGCTTGATTTGAATGCCTCAAAATTAAAATCACTTTTTACACTAAACATATTTAAAATTAACCTTTTTTTGTAACTGCATGATGACATGACTGATCAATGTCCCATCATCACCCATATAAGAGGCATCTGCCTATGATTGGTCGGTAGAAAGTGCACCTGATATCTTCACTTAGTGCAGTTCGAGCAAATGAAAAGAAACTACTGGGTTTATTTTCATTACAACTTTGTGCATTTCTCTCTGAAACAGCAATAAGCCATACCAAGTGTTGATATATTTCAATTTGACTACTTAAGACATCATCTTACTTCCTGTGACTGGTCCGTAAATATAGAAAGCCAGAATCTAAACAATGTTTTCACACCTCAAAGGTTTCACATCTGTAATTTTAGTTTAAAATAGTGGCAGAGGACGCTTAAATAACCAGTATGAGCAAGAGTGGCGTTTACAACATTAAACCCATCATTTCAAGGTTGCATTCAAATTTAAAATTGCTGCATTTTGAGGCCAAATCAATTTATTTTAACTGACTGGCAACAATTTAGAGAAATCTCTTTTCAAAACTGATGTAATTATTGTGATCATTAGCAACCGCTGTACTGACAGCACACTGGCATTGTGCCCTGGAGTGTGAAAAGCAGGAAAGTTACTCACTTATGTCTTTAAAATAAACTGCACCAGCTGTTGGTGTTATGAATAATGGATAAGCAAATTAGTTAGCACATGTATGAAGTTGTTCATCAGATATCCCCCACCTGACCATCTCACATTTACCTTCTCAAAAACATTAATTTCATGTAAAAACTAGGTGAGCGAGCTCCTTATAGGTTAAATATCTGATTCTACAGGTCTATGAAATGTAGTTCAAGCTAACACAGAATGATGGATGCTTCAAGCCCATAAAGTATTTGAGCACCTGTAGAAACTGCTGTTATGTGATTAGGTGGACTGATATTTAAATTACCCCTTCGCATGTACAAGGCACACAATGTACTTAAAAGCAGGTGAATGGTTTCACACATTAAAGCGTGAATGTGATAAAAACGCAACACATTCTCAGCTTCAGTGTGACATTCCTTAGGTATGACACCACAAAACATATCCAAATGAACGTTTAATAAAGAGCAGTTTTCTATTATTAATATTATTTATAATTTATGATGGTGTTCTTGCATACTTCCCAATAAATAAATGGATAAATCCAATGCTTTTTTGATATTTGGTCTAAATTTTACCCAGTGCCTGTCATTTTACTGCATGAGATAACAGTAGTTGACTTTTTCAGCTTTCTGCTATGACCAATGACAGCATTAAAAATAAATAAATAAATAAACAAACACCTTTGTTTTTGTTTTAAACAATCTAAACTTCCTCCTACTTTTTTAAAAAAGTCTCAAGTTTAAAACTACACTAGGACATCAGTGTGATTGGGAAACTGATGGGCTCCTGAACATTCTTATCGTTCTTTTAGTGGTGAAATAAAGCAGCTGAAAGAAATTACAAAAAACAAAAACAACAAAAAAAAAGTGAGAAATTCACAGAATTCTCACATTAATCTTTAAAAATCTTCAAAGTGGATAAAAACTGAAGAGATGGATGGCTGGAAAGGTGGGGGTGAGCACATCTGGTTCTACTCAACGTGACTGACATTTCTCAGGGATAAAGGGAGACACAGAGAGGAGGCTTGATGGCAGCGGAATGGACTTTTACACAATATCAGTCTCTCCCGACGGGTATCTGCACAGATCAGAAGCATGTGGTGTTTGCCGAGTAAACAAAAATCCCACGACTTCCAATCTGAAGCAACCAGAAGGGTGTGGAAACCGAGCAGATGCTGTGGACTTTAAATTTATGACTTTTCCCACTGCTGTCCATTACTTTCAGCTTTAGTGACTTCAGTGGATAAAAATGTTCTTTCCTAGTTTATTATGGTCATTTTTCAATGTGCTGAACACATTCGAAATTTCCAAGTATGACTTCAAACTATTAAACTATTTTAAGTATAAACTATTTTCCAAATTTCCTTGTGTCTATATTTTAACGTTATATTTTTATGACATTCCAAGAATACCATGACAAACTCTGGGGGCGAGAGGAAGACAGACCATTTTGAAAACCTTAATTTCAGTGCTAGAAAAAAATAAAATAAAAACAAAAACAAATAAACAATTTGTCCTTTAGGATGAAAGAATTTGACTCCTATTATATGATGTCACAAGTTTAATTTGCTTCATGAATGAGACGGATTTCTCTATTTCAGGCCTAAGGCTGTGTTTGAGCTCAGCATTAGCACTGCATGCCTCTCCTTTTATTTCAGGGAGACTGACACCAATAATTCAGCAAAAGAAAAAAGTGAGTTAAAACACCCTTTGTATCGAGGACATTAAGCCTTTATATAAAAGATGGATGTAGCTTCGATTTGAGGTCCAAGTTAAATCTGCATTCTTCCTAATGGCCAGCAGGGGGAGACTCCTCTAGTCAAATAAAAAAGGTTATAAGTAAGTCTACTGGAAAACAGCTCTAGGCTTCCTTGTCCTTTGACCTCAAGGAACACAATCAATAGCAGGTTCCAAGGCTTCGGGTCTTTATAAATCACAGTCACCATTTGTGTTCAGAAATGTCGAGGTGACAGACGAGGTAAAACCCTACTGACATCCACTTCCATCGACACCATCCTCACAGATTTGTTCTTCGCTGACATCGACATTCAAACCACGTCCATGCGACAGCTTAAGATTTTCGGACACACTAGAGCAGGGGTCCCCAACCTTCTTTGCACCACGGACCGGTTTATGCCCGACAATATTTTCACGGACCGGCCTTTAAGGTGTCGCGGATAAATACAACAAAATAAAACTAGTACCGGTACCGAAAAAAAGGAGATTTATTCATAACACACGTGAAAAGACCCAGGAAAACAGAGTTAACGATAAAAACGATAACAAAATAACAATGAAAACCGATAAAAACCCTGAAAACCATACATTTCACACCTGAGCCTCAACTCTCGTGGCCCAATACCAAACGACTCACGGACTGGTACTGGTCCGAGGCCCAGGGGTTGGGGACCGCTGCACTAGAGCACAGAGCGCTCCTGTGAAAATAAAAACTTTACACCGCTCGTTTACAGAAACAGCAGCTCCGGAAAGAAAGTGAAAAGAAACTCTTTTTTCTAAGATAAAGTCAGTTGGGGACCGGTTGGTGACCGGGCAGTCTCTGAGTCTGTGTTACTGAAGCCTTAAACATAATTTTTAATGTTTTGTTGGCTCTGTTAAGGCTTTTTTGTTTTCTCCCTGTGCAGCATGATCAGTCTTAACTTCCATCTTTGGTTTGTGGGGTTAAAAAAAATAAATAAATAAATAAATATACGGAATTCCTCGTCCTCATATAAAGCACATCATATCACCTTGCAGCTGATCTCCTGTCATTACGAACATCACTGATTCGATTTACCACCCTCTCATATCAGTCTTTGCTCTCACTGGTAGTCGCTTCAATTGCTTCGCTGAAAGTTGGGAAAACTCAGGACCCAGCACAGGTTGTTTTACTCCATACTTTGTTGCTGAATGTCACCAAGTTTCTGTGGTGTGGTTGATACTTCCTGCCAATTGTTTCCTGTGCTGATGCCCGTGAATACAGAAAATAAATCACCGACAAATTCTTAAATGCAGGAGTGAGACTTGGCCGGCAGGTCCACGGCACTTCACTGCGTATGGATAAGACAAATGTTAGACAACCAGCTACAGTAGCTTGCTGGTGGAAATACAAATGGTATCAGGCTACAGTCAACTATTTACTTTTCTGATTTTTAATTAAGCTTTCCAGCTGTTGGTGCACTGATAACCACCTATCTGGGAAATATATCTGAACATCATGACTGATCACAGCAGCATAAATTACATGAAACCTACTAAGCTCCATGAGCTACAGGCTGGCATTTAGTCTCAAACATCTGCTGCTTCAGTTTGATTTCCATTAATCGTAGACGTCTATTTTTAGGCGTAAATACAACCCCTCGTGCCCCACATTCCTGTCGGCGCGGCGCTTAATCGAGCAGAAATGCAATATAAAAACTAATATTCCAAACACACGATCGAACCCCGGCCCAGAGATGCGGCACACACCCAAAGCAGCGGTGGTGAAAATCTGAACTTCTCTCTCTGTCTGCAATAGAAAATGAAATGCCAAGCCTGGCTAAGGACATAATAAAAAAGCTATTATCAGCATAAGCTTTCATCAGCACTGCATTCAGCCATGTTCAATACAAACTGATTCTCTCATCTCACGCTGTACCCATCTGAATGCTGGGATATAATAAAGGACGCAAGATAAGAGAGTGAGAGAGATCACTTCTTTCTTTTTTTTAAAAGTAGTTTTTAAATCGTGCATCAGCACATTTACAGCGAGACGAAGTTTTCATCAGCGACACACACGGATAAGATGGCCCTTGCGGACGCCGCGATAATCAGCCCGTGATTGTCAGAGTCCGATCAAGTCGGTTCATTAGTGACGAATGTACACGTCTTTGTCCGCTCCTGCTTATATCTGCATCCATTCATGAGCCTTTTCATTTTCCCGCTTTGTTGTGACTAATTATTGGTGAACTTATTCTTTCCGTGAGACTCCGTCTGTCACCTCCAGCATCACCATCCCTGAATTCAAATACAGCCTCCTCATACAAAATACAGCACAACTTTAAATTATACATATTACGATACAATATTAAAGCTATATCCAGCATATATTAAGCAATAATGAGGAGGGGCTCGCTCGAGTCAGGCCTGTCAAGTACAGAGTCAAATTGCAAAGAAAAATGTGACTGTGAATCAGCCTTCTTTTCCCCCTCTCTTGTATAAAAGCCGTGCAGAAATGTCAGGTCATTTACCGAAATCCAAGCAACCTTTACACAGAGAGCCAAATTGAGTCCATCAGGGCAGAGGTAGGTGGCACCAGCAGGTATATGAGGTAATTTATGCCATCAACTATTGGCGTTTTCTGAGCTAAAATACAATATTACCCGTCTCTAGCAGTGGGTGTGAAAATACTGTCCCCTGGATTTCACTTTGGTTGGATCTTTCGTAACAAAATACCATCTGCAGGCCAAATTGCCCCTCGGGGACATTAAAGCTCTGTTCCAATCTAGTCTACTCGACAATGTTATTACCAATAACAGTAATGGCAAATGCAGAGGGGGGGGCATGAGGGAGTGGAAAGGGTAGCACAGTGAGAGAGAAAGAGAGAGAGGAGGCAGATGAAGAAGATAAAGTGTAAAAGAACAACTGAAAGTTGGTTTAGCTGGTGATTTGCAGATTTCTATTTTGCTCTGTCCAGTATAGCTTATTTTCTCCATGAACAGTTGTATGTCCTGTATCTATTATCAATAAATGCAGAGAAATCTTCTTATAGAGATAAAGAAACCAATGCGGATGTGCCAAAAATTGCAGTTCCTCAGACGTCCACATGAGGCTGACTCCAAAAGCGAGTCAGCCTCCACAAACTCCCACGTGAAGATTCCCAACTTTACAGCAGGAATAAAGACGCCACAAAAAAACTTCCAGAACCAGTTTTTAGTTAACCTTACAGGACATCTAATATCTATTTTTATGTTATTCTCCTGAATAAAAGATAGTGATGGTAAATGCACAAATTAATCTATTACTGTACCGTTTAACTTTTATATAGTCGTGTGAAAAACCATGTACAGCCTCACCCCTTTCATAAGAGTTAATAAGGACAGCAGCAGCCAGGTGGTGCTAATCAAATGCTCAACTGATTGTCACAAAGTGGGGCCACCTCAATAAAAGTTTTGACAGTTTGCTGGTCTGTAGTGTTCAGCAATGTGTTAACACAATATCACAGTCTTCCCTGGATTGGAACTCACAGCAAATTCACTGCAAAGTGAGACAGAGCAACTCAGAGGAACTGCAAAAACCCACAAGTTACATCTCTGACTCTACAGGCCTCAGTTAGCATGTTAATTAAAAAAAAAAAAATTTTTTTAAACATGGCAGTATGGCTTAGCTTTCCAAAGTTGCTTCTGAACCAACCAAGCAAGACTTCAACCAAGACTTCTGGAACAACGTCCTTTTTATTTGGGCTTGTTTTACAGCCACAGGGCCTGGGAACCATGAACTCTTCTGTACACCAAACTATTCTAGAGTCAAATGACGTGGTCCACCTTGTAGCTAAAGCTGGACTAAAAGTTGTTTATGGGGTAGGACAATGATCCCAAGAATGGCAGCAGATCTCTGACAGAATGGCTGAAAAACAAACGACACAGAATTCCAGTCAATGTTCAGACCCGACTAAAATGCTGCGGAGGCGAATGTGCATAAATAAATGCCCACAAACCTCAATGAACCTGTATCCATATTGCTATTGAAATTGGTTCTGCAAGTTACCAAATCATGGAGTTTACTTCAGCATCAAATCAATCAGGTGTTGACTGTCTGTGATAGGAACACTTAAAGGACCTGCTAATATATTTGGCACATTTAACTGTGTCCATTTATAAAAATGTGAACTAACAAACAAGAAAGTCTCTGGAGCTGTAGCCCGCCACTAAGTGCAGCCGTCTACCATAGCAAACCTTATTTTTTTCTCTCCGTTAAATCTTAAAGTCAAACACTGCACTTTGAATTCCAAGCCACTCCTAATGTTGTGTGTCTAACCAGGAAATAAATCTCTTTCATCCATCCACTGCTTGTTGCATCCTTTTCACCGCGCTCACACGTAGGCGTTCAGTCCCTGTATGCACAATTGCTTCCTCCTGACAGTCATTCTCACTGCCAGAGAGCCTTTTCTGCAGGGCAAATTTGAAGAAGGAACTCGGAAATCTTTTTGTTAATAGAGGCCTGTGCAATCACGGAAGCTCTGTGATATAATAAAGGAGAAGCGGTGCAATACAAAAAGGTATACGTGAGCATGTTGGTACTGTATCCGAGCGGCTGCTTTTTGTGTCGGACATAAATCCTGTTTGATCAAATTCATTCCAGAGTGAATGCATCTGGAAAGAAACTGCAGCTGATGCTCTTCTATGCATGCACTATATGTGCAATAATTCAGCGCAGACATTGCTGGAGCTAGTAAGGAGCTGCTGGACTTGTTAACAGTAACGATGACAGTCTCTGTCCTCTCCAGCGCGAGTCGAGTTTACAGTATGGAGCCAGGCCTCGCAGCTGTGGCTCCCCTCCGAGACGCGCAAACACCCACACCGAAATGAAGACGCAGACACACTGAACTTCCTCCTCCAAAACAAACCAGCGCTTTCCTGTGCAGCTCCCAGAGGAGCGTGGGTGTGCGTGTGCAGGAAAAAGCATGTGAACTAATATAAATACATAAACACAGCTATTATAAACACACATAAATTTAAAAAAGAAAAGAAAAAAGAAGCTGTTTACAATTACATTTATAAGCTTTATGACCTGACATATGTTTTGGAGTTTTACAGGAACTTAAGATGCAGTTTACGTGTTTAGTGAATTTTTATCTTTTAATGGCGTCTTTTTAAACAGCCTTACTGCACTGCTGACTTTTCCAGACATTACTCAATAATGCACAGTCAGAACTTTAACTTGTATCATATCTGTATGACGGGCCAGCTGAGCGCTCTACATCCAGGCAGCACCCTTGCCTAAAGCAAAGGAGTAAACTAAGAGTATTCCCGGTAGTAGGAACATGTTTGTGCAAGATGGAAGCACGAATGACCTGAGAACAATCCAATTCTCCTGAAATTTTCTTGAGTTCTTGGTGAAAACACGACTACTCAGCCATAACCCTTCAGAGAGAAGGATTTGGGATCAGTAGGTTTAAAGCCTCTGGGGTAAATGAAGAGTTAAAGTTAAGGTTTTGTTTCGGAGAGTTTGTTGGGTCATCTTTGTTTAGAAGGCTTCACTGCTGAACATTTGGTACTTGTCGCAGTCACTAGCATTACAGCCAGCCCATTGCAACCCTTGAACAATTCCTTGAACTAGCTGTGTATACAACCCAAAAACCGCAATTTACAAAAACCAGCAAGAAAATTACAACACTTCACTCAACAGCATCTAAAGTGTATTTAAAAACACCACAAACTGCACGTGTGCATTTCAACAAACAGTGTTCGTCTTAACCGTTGTCTATGTACAGAAGTTCTTGGAGTTCCCATCTCAGTGGTCTGAAATTTGAGCCTCCACATTTGGTCAGGAGGCTCCTGGGAATATACGGCCGGGATGATGAGAGGGTGGCTGAATACTGGATGTGGAGAAGCGTGTCTTCCTAACACAGGCTGGATCAAAGAAAGAGAATATGGATAATGCACTACCTGGGGTCAACAGAGGTCTTCCCTGTGTGTATAAATTTTAAGTATGAACAGCACTGCTTTTGAATTGTAACTATAGGGCTGGGCATCTGTCGATCGCTACCATTTACAGCCTGATGTTTTAGCTGAATGCACACTTTGAAATGTGTAAGTATTGGTGATTGTAAAATGAATTAAATGAGGCAACAACAACATTTTTACTAAAACTGGATGATGAAAGCTTCAAAACTTTAGGGATTGGTGAACAACCAGTGACTTTTTAACAGTTTTATGCATTTACACTCAGAAGTGATCACTTGATGTCACGAGTCTGATGTTTAGTTCTAATTAATGGAAAAATGTGTGGAAATCTATGTTAGATGCAGCTAATTGATGCATTTTTATTTGCTCATCTGTGAAAGCCACAGTTTCAAATTGCTCACATTACCGCAATGCACACTTTTATGTTACCCATCTGCCCATGTTCATTTCATTTCCAGTCCACTGCAAAAACACACAAGTTACCTGATGTGTTTAGTTCTCTGTTGACCTCTTTTATAAGGCCAATTATTCACTTTCGGTTTTCTATATTTTCTGCATTTTGTGGTGGACCTAAGCTCCTGTTCCCCCTTTTCATCACTATTTGGTCTCAATTATTGTCAGTCACTCACTCATGACCCTGTGTTTATTACCTTATTTGTTAGTCTGATCAACAAATATAAAAACATGTAAGCACTGTTTGACAAACTCAACTTAAAGTCCATTTAATGGGTTTTTTCCAGAGCTTTCAACCACAGAAATCGACCCATGTGCACACCGGTTACAGTTTAAAGTCCCACACCAGCCTACAAACCTTCAATCTGAGGCTGACTGCTGTCAGTCCCGAGTGGGATCACGATTGTTCAGAGATGGATCGCCTCCAAACAGCACTAACCATGGCACGGTTACAATTGTGAGCCTCACATTAAGGTCCTGCATTTGAATCCAGGCTGGGGCCTCTTAATACAAATCTTCTAGCAAACAGCAATTCTCCCGACCCCCCCAGTTGCAAAGAATTTGGATCCTGTGAGTGAGCCCTAATAATCTCACACTATTCCACTGATGTTCAGGTGGCAGAATTGCAAAAATAGCAAAAGACAGGAAAGAAGATTATAACATGGATGCAGAAAAAAAAAAAAAAAAAAAAAAAAAAAAAAAAGCACCAGGCTTTGATTTTCTGTTCAAACTGGGCATCAGCGGGAGCTCTTCTGATTTAAGGTGAAACAGCCGAGTGGAAATGTTCCACTTCAAAGGATTTACCACCTGATATGATCTCGACTCTGTTCAATACACACTGTTAAATACTAACAGACAGTCTTTTGTTGTACTTAAGACTGTTTATGATAAGCATCAGCACAGCTCCACAACTGTTTCATTACTGCAGAACTACTTCCTGTGTTGGAGGCGTTATCAGACGCCCCTTCCTGTGCTCTCTCCATCACCCTGACAGCCTCCCGTGTGTGTTGCAGAAATACTGCATGTTTCTGTGTCCATTATGAGGCTAAATAATAAGAAGGCACTTAAGCAAAAGGTATGTGTTGACACAGCAACTTCACTTTAATGAAGCGACTTTGAGAATTTTATATGATATAGCCCACAGAAAGAAAAGCAGTAGGTCTTTGTCTGAGTGGAGGAATTTATCAATAAAATACCACAGCGCTCTTACACTGTACCCCGTGAGGGTGTAATACTCATTATACAACAGAAAGCTACGAGGAAAAACTTGTTGGACTGATGAAAAGCAGAACCAGCATTTTTACATTCTTACCACTAACTAACTGCAGAAGATCTCTGTGGCCATTTTTGAAACAGTGTTTTCCAATCCCATGCAAAGCAGACCTACTCCAGGCCACAGGTATTGGCCACCCCTACCAACATCATTGTACTAGAGTACAGTCTTGCAGTGGCCAACAACACTGCATGAGAGCACGGACAGGACCAGCAGCAACATAACTTCATGCATTTACTGACGTGTAATGCAACTTTCTGCTTCTACTCCACTAAATATTATATTTTATACTCTACGTTACTTTAAATTACTTTAAAGCTTTAAAAAGTCAGCTTTTACAGTCATTTTACAGATATGTTGCATTATTACATAAAAAGCAAAGTAGAAACATAATTTTCTATAATTGCTATTTGATTTTCAAAGTGCATGTATTCTCATTATACAACTTCTGGACTTATAAGCTACTGAAGTAAGTAAACATTAAAATGTACCCAAGTAAAAAATCTGAATAATCTTTATTTACCACTTTGCAAACTGGTGAATGTACCACAGCATTGTGTTTAAGCAGTTTTTCAAGCAATGAACAGACAACAGGACGCTCAACAAGATGTGTTCACCTTTAAGTTTTCATGGTTTGTGTCTTCATCAGTGTCAGTGAAGCCCACTACAGCCGGATCAATGACTGTGCTCTGACCTGTCAGTCATGTTTTTATCATCGGTGTAAAAAGCTAACACAGCCAAAATCAATGTTCAGCTGACAGGAAACTTAATTCAGAGTTAACTCCAGTGTTTGACCTGCTGTTTGCACCACATAAAAGGTCAGGTGGAGATAAGAGTCACAGGGATTCATCTTCTGTCTCACAATCCCTCAATCACTGATCCGTTTTACCAGTTCTGAGTCATAGTTTGCTCCGATATATTAAAAAGCTACAAAAGCCAAAATTTGATTTCTTTAAATAAAAGTTTTAAACTTAGGTTTAAAATGAATTTGTATATTAAAATAGTGCCCCCTTTCTGCAGCTGATTTTACCACTGCTTTCCAAAACAGGACATAAGAAGTACTGATAAGTATAACAGAAGGGAAGTTTACAGTTTAATGCTGCTTTAGGCTCAGATTGCTGTGGGACTTCCCACAATGCACTGAGGACTTCTCCTTGTGGCATTTACATGACACTGTGCATGTTTTGTCTTTCATGTAGTTTGTTTTTTGTCCTGACTGACGTCCCCGTTCTCCAAGATGTTTGCCCCTCCTTGAGCCTATTTCTGCAGGAGCTCCCTTCCTGCTTGAAGGGAGTTTTTCCTCTCCACTGTCACTAAGTGCATGTTCAAAGGGGAACGCCTAATTGTTGGGGTTCCCCATCTAATATTGCAGGGTCTTTATCTAAGAAAATTAAGCACCTTGGAACAACTGTTGCTGTGAACTCGAGCTGTTTAAATAAGATTTGAATTAAACTGACGCTCGCATCCAAACACTTCTGAATAGAGTAAAATATGTTAAAATGTTTCTCCCAGTGCTCCCAGAGGTATACGGATGTTTTAAATCATAGAAAATGTGAGGACCTACATGAAGCAATCAGATGAAAGACTGCTAGCACCCTCAGAATGAACAAACAGATGGGGTTCAGTTGAGTTCTCAAGCAGGCAGACCACCAAATCAAAAAAAAAAAAAAAAAAAAAAAATCAATATTTTCCTTCAATCACAAGTCTACCACTGAGGTCGTCATTGAAATAACATCATCAGGTGGCTGAAAGCATGTCCTGAGTGAAGCTCTGATTAGAGATCTTAGAAGGAAAAGAGGGAAGATTAGGGTGGAGGTGATCAAATCTTACCTGTTCAGTGATGAAGCCTGTTGAACCCTGATGACATGAAGAACCTCTCTCTCCTCACCTATGAAAGACACAAGAGTTGAGTTTGTTATTTCCTTTAGTTATACTTTGTAAACTTATTGATCAAAGCTTCAAACATAAATGCATATTTTTGGGTTCAATGGTTTAAACATTCAAAAACGTTGCTTCTGTGTGAACGCGGCCCGGCGAATCACTCGTAGCTTTAAATCTGAACTCGCTAATTAACTCTCCCACGGAGTTCGACTTGAAACACACAAATTAACAAAATTGAAGCGATGAGGTTTACGCCGGCATTTGATAGAAGGTTAATTATGCTCAGAAACAGCTGAAAAACAGGAGAAAGAAGCAGCCAGGAAGTAAACTTCAGAGGAGACGACACCCCCACACACCAACGCTGCTCATATACACACACATGCTAATTACGCCTAATGCAGGAATCACTCAGCCTCCAACTTTTTTGTGACTCAGCTCAATCAGACTTTAGTAGTCCATGTGATCTGGACCAAACTAATCAACCACCTACACTACCAATCAGCCACGAGTCAGAACACTTAACTCCACAGCCTGGCAGGGTGACCAAGCTCAGATTAACGCAGTCTTCAGTACTTCACAGTTACCCCTGATTAAAGTGATTTCATGCCATTCATGACACGGCGCCCCGATAATTGCTCTTAACATGCAGGAATTTCCATCGCACTTCACACAAAGGGAACTTTTAAAAAACGCTTAACATGAATCTCATAGAAAATGCATTAAATGCACCATTAGCTCAATTTAAAAGCTCAAAGGCAACAGAGAGCTGTTCATATAAGCCAAATGTCTGAAAAATATGGACGAGACAACTGAAACTCTACACACTAAAGTCCACGGAAAGACTCCATCTGATAATCTGTCCTTCAGAAAGCAACGATTTGACTGATCAGAGTTATGAGTTATGAAGTTGAACCTGTTTTTTCCTTCTATGGACAAACAGTTCAGTTTTCTCAAGTTCTCTTCTGCACAAGTTTTTTGGTGTCAGTGCCAATAAACAGAGTTTCTGACAATGTGTGCAGCATAAACGTTATAAAAACGGCACATTTTAACCGAAACCGCAATCTTTCACTGAATCTAACCAAGTGGTTTTATGCAGGACATGAAGCTCCCAAAGCAGCTCCCGATGAATCAGTGATTCCTCGAACGCTACCCCTCCTCCAGCCTCCCAGTGTGGACACCTGTGGCATATCTGTGAGGCATCAGAGAGGATTTTTAAACCTCTACCTAGCCATGAAATGAAAATCTTTAGATTTAGAATATGTTCTGTGAGGTGTGCTGTGGGCAGAAATAAGCAGCGCCCCTGGAGCAAACAGCACAAAGAAGAGGTTCACCTGGGTTCAGAAAGGAAACCTGTTGCCAGACCTGAGCTGTGGAGCGCTCCGCCTGCTCCTCTGAGGTCTGGTGAGTCTGGACTTACTCCACTCTTAGTTCTGTAGTATTTTGCCTCCAATGAGTGTAAATGTCATTTTTGTATTTTGTACATTTTGTTCTTTTATATTCTTTCATCCGCTGTCCCCCTTTTTTTTTTTTTTTTTTTTTAAGATTTTGCACCATCTGAGATCAGTTTTGTAAAGTGCTTTGTCTTGGAAAAGCACCGCATAAATAAATAAATATGGTTTGCTCCCTCTCGCTGTGAGGCAGCAGCGCCAACAACCGAGCCACGCTGCGGCCCGTTTGATTCCTAGAGATGAGAATGATTTGTAAATGTAAAACGTTTTGTGTGCACATGCTGACATCAATAATCGGCTCTTCCCCTTGAAGTGGATTACGTGACGCTTCTCTGTGTCGCTGAAGTTTAGGTGCCTGTCAGGTGTCCATCTGCGAGCAGCGTGCTTATGATCAGCATTTTTAACAATCTGCCAAATCAAACATGCGGAGCTACCCAGTGTGGCGACTCCTTGTGATTAAGGCGGCGTCTGAAAGAAGATTTTGGATGCGTGTGAAGACTTCAATGAATCAAAGCAACAAGTCAAAGACATGGTAACATCTATTAATATCTACAGGTCTTAAAAAGTAGTGGTTAACGGCTACGATTTCAGTTAAGTCTGTTTTCACTTCTTTTAAAAATAAAAAAAGATAATTCGTATTAGCTTTGATATTCCTCAGAGTGTACCCCTGGGAAGTTGTTGCTGGTGATTAGTGCCGATCCTATAAATACACACGATACAAACTCTGCTGGGTAAACATGCATCCAGCTGCCGAGTGTCAAACGATTAGCCTCTGTTTGACCTGCAGCCCAGCGATAAGTTATTTCCTCAAACATTCACACGCCCGACTTGGCTGTTTGTTCTGGAGGAAAAAACCCAGAGGGCCTGCTTAAATTTGCTGCATTGTTTAGCTGAAAGATGGCAGTTTAACGACTGAATTCCTCGTTAAATATGTTGCTTATTAATCCTTCATCTTGTGAGGCATTGAAAATTGAGGCATTGAAATTTTTGAGGCCTTCTGAAATCGGCTTGCGTGCGTCTCAGTTCAGGCGTTGCAGCTGGAAATTCTCCATCTAAACTTTAATAACTTTGGTTATCTTTCTACAAACATTTCCTTCTCTCCGTGGAGCACTGAGTGCTGAAATATAAACGAATGATTCTGTTAACTCTAACTGGAGGTCAAACCAGTGATTATTTTCATTATGGATTCATCTTCTAATTACTACCTTATAAAATCCACCAGGCCTTTAGTCTCAGGCTAAAGATATTTAAATGTAAGGTTTCATAAAAGACAAATAAGCAAAATCCTGACACCGCATGAGCTGGAAAAGAGAAAATAGTTACTGATTAATTTTCTTTCCTTTTGCTTTTTCGTTTTGCTCCTCTGCATTAGAGCACGGTGACTAAAAAGGCCAGATTCTTTAGGAGTATATCTGCTGGTGATCCCATTTGTTTAATGGAAAGAACTGAAGCTAAATTAAACTTTATTTGAAAGGAAATGCAAGATTTAGTTGAAAATGACAAAGAAAAAAGCGACTTAAAAAGATAAGAAAGCTGTCAGTTAATATTTTCTATTGCTTGATCCTCAGTCCATTCATAATGCATGACAGGAGATCATTTTAACGCTCTCTGGACTCTGATGTTGGAGGTGATCTGGACCTTTTCCCCATTTCATGCATGAAATAAAAAGCTGCTTTGATCAAATTTGAAAAAACACGCGCTTTAATGAAAGCTGAATCAAAGCGTTCCTGAATCCAATTCTGTCTTATCGTCAGTTTACCTGTATCGCTTTTATTTGAACTGCAGTGTGAGCAAGAAGTCAGAGTAGTTCCAGGTGGATACTGGACTCCACTGGGGGCTCCTTTTGTTACAGATTCATAACTTTTTATGGAACGAATTTCAAGTCAAAGCCGACGTGCGTCTGACTCTGTAGTCTCAAGGTTGCATTAGCATTTTGCAGGTGATGTGGTGCCTCTGGTTTCATGACTCTTTGCAGACTAGAGAAAAGCATATTGGGGTATGGTTCATGAGAGGGGAAAGGAGAAGTCAAAAGTCACAGCTCCTATTTCCCTGCCCTGATCTATGGCCACGAACTGAGAAAAAGAAGAAAGAACAAGATAGCAGATTCCCTCAAAAGCCAAAAGCGACACCACAGCCGACGCGAGTCTCAATGAGAGCTGAAGCTACTGTTGACCAACTTATGAGTAGATAGTAAACACATTAGATCTTACTAGGAATGAAATAATGCTGGATATCTGCACTGATATGGACTTGGTTACATGTTAGGAATGAAAGAATGCCACATCGTTTGACCGAAATGAAAATCATCAACCTACAGAGGGCTGAATTCAAAACCACCCTGAAAACCAAAGAGCAGAGCATTTTGCCAAAACGTCACTGCAGCAAGTATGGTGTCCTGGGGGATCTCCTCTTGGATCAGGACCATCACTGAACTCTTGGACAGTGTGAGGTGCAACCTGGAAGCGTTGGATGGATCAAAACATAATGTCGATGAGGTGTTCTATTGGATTTTGTTCAGGTGAGCATTAGTCAGCCAGTCACTGCCTTCATCCTCCAGGAACTACTTGCATAATCTCACCACATGAGTCACGGCATTGTCGTCTACTAGGAGGAACCCAGGGCCCACTGCACCAGTCTGACAGTGGGTCCAAGGATTTCACCCAGATACCTGATGGCTGTCAGAGTGTTGTTGTAAACTGTGTAGAAGTCTGTGCCCTCAAATGTTATGCTTCTCCAGACCATCTCTGACCCACCATGGAACCTGTCATGCTCAACAATGTTAGAGGCAGCATAACTGGTGTAAAACCAATGGTCAGCTATGTTTCTCTATAAATGTGGAGAGAGCTTTCAGGTAAGGTGAGGAGCTCAGTTATTTGGCAGCAGAAAAAGAATCTTAACACTTTCACTTTTTAATCAACTGGATACTTTGCATTCCTTCAACATTCTGTCAATCGATCTTGCATGTACCATGGGGTAAATACAACCTTCTGTACTGCAGCACAGCATCCTTGAGACTTAAGCAGTCTATTATTCAAAGGGAGTGGGTGTTCATGTTTCTGTCTCGCTTGTTCTCCATAGTGGGACGGGCTTATATACACCGCTATGTATTTTCTGAAAAGACACAGACACATATGTGGAAGTTGAGTTTTTCCACTTAGAATTGAATCAAAGAAAAAATCTGTCACAATGAGACAGTAACACTGACAGTTTCTTTTATTAAACACTCTGTAACAGAGGACAGGTTGACAGCATGATTACCTCTTTACTGTTTTTATTGTATTTAAGGCAACACTTGTCTCATCCACTTTCTTAGTGCACCTTATAAAAATCATACCCAGGCTTTCCAACCCCACAGAACAGCTTGAGGTGTCTGCACACTATTTTCAGCACAGATTTCAAGGTTTTGGGTTGCTTTATATGCCTTTAATATCAAGTTAGATAGACAACGGAGAACATCAAGAAAACTGGATAGAGTTCCCTCCTCAAACCCCATCTGAACTCAATTATGCAAGGCGTGATGAAAAAAGTTCCAGAAATCAGCCCATTAAAATAAATAAAAACATATTTTACCACATTTCCTCTCAAAACTCCTCTTCACATGCACCTTTTTCAGTACAGCCATTACTTTTCAACATCCTCCCAGTTAGTTCTGCTCACTGCAATCCTCAGCATCAAGTCTGTGTCATACTGACCTGGCTTTTATCGACAGGATCGTGTGATGACAGCTGGGTCGTTTTGTGGTCGTTAGCAACTTTCAGTGGGAGAATTTTTTAGTTTTTAAGACCAAAGCTCTAAGGCAAATGCTTTTTCCAATGCTCACAGAGACCACAGACACGTAAGTTTACTACGACAACTAAAGGTGGTTTTTTTTGGCCATTCCTTTCCTAATAGCAAGATTTGGCTCCCCGGGAAATCTGTCCACTTTCTTTCTGCCATCCATCCATCGCTCATTATTCACACAGCACTCTGAGAATCCCAGACTTTCCTCTTCCAGGCCACCTCCTCTGGCTCTACTGAGGAGCACTGAGGTGTTCCCAAACCAGCAGGGAGGTAATCTCCTTAGCATGGCCTTGATCTTCTCCGGGACCTCCTCCTGGAAGGACTCCCCCAAAACTCATCCTTTAGGAGACATACAGGAGGCACCCAAGTTGCCCAAACCTCTAAAACTTTCTCCTTTTGATGGGGAGAGGTAGCCGTTCACATCACTGTAGATGTTGCACCAATCCCACTCCATACTCATAAATAACACCAAAAGATACTTAAACTCCTCCACATGGGGCAAAAGTTCACCAGCGACCTGGAGTGGGCACTCCAGCCGATTCCAACTGAGAACAAAGGCCTCAGACTTGGAGCTCATTCACAGCCTAACCACTTCACATTTGGCTGCAGACAGTCACAGTGCAAGCAAGGCTCAATGAAGCCAACAGAACCACATCATCTGCAAAAAGCAGATGATGAAAAACTGAACACCACACCCTCCACCCTTTGATTGCACCAAGAAATTCTGTCCAACTACACAGGACTAAGAACAGGACTGTCACCAAGTGATCTCCACCTAACAGTTCTGTTCGAATCTGTTCAAACATGCACAAGAAAGGGACCCTGAAGAGGAGACTGGCCACATTTAATTATAGTAGTTATGGTTTTTAATTTTTGTCAGCCGGCACCTAGAACTATTTCTAACTGATAGTTTCAGGAGGAACTTTGCTCCCGAAGGTAGACACAGAGGCTGGTTTTAGCACTTAATGATGAAGCCATTTCCCTCTAAAGCTTGTGGAGACAGAAACAAGATAAAACAGAACAAATTTTGTGTTTGAAAATGTGTCAACAAAAGAAAAAAGTCAAGCTGAATGTCCTGTAGTGGTTGAAAGCACAGTTAACCTCTGCCATGTACACTCACATCACTGCTGGTTCTGAGTTTAAAGTCAAGAACACTTTCCAGCTCGGTGTTAAGTTACTCATAGCATAGATATTAAGGACGCCCCTGGTGGCTGGAAATCCAATAAAGGGAGTTAACGCTTGCTTTCTTGGAATTTCCCTCCCCTATAACACTGAGACCATATCAAATGACTGGTGCTGACAGCAAAAGCGAGAAGATAAGTATGAGTGTGTCAAGACACAGGAGTGAGGTAAACATATACACACAACGAGACGCAGAAAGTGCAGAGAAAACATAAAAAAAACAAGCTGAACAAAAACCCACAAGAGGACGAGGAAGACAAAGAGATTTAGGTTCAACATGTGCAAAATGAAACCTGCATGAGTGTACTGTAAACACACACTGCTGCTGCAGCTGCATGACAGATGGAGAACAAGTGCTGAATGCTGTGATGTGATTTACAGGTTGATGTGCTTTTCCTCGCAGAGATTGTCACGATAGTTTATTGTACTTTAAGTCTTCTAAATCAACACACACACACACACACACACACACACACACCCCCCGAGTGGAGAGGAGTCTTGTAAATCAGTTTTGCTAGCTGGTTTTTATCCGAGAAATGCGAGCTATGAGAGCAGGGCGGTACAGCGAGCTCAAAGCTGTGCAGCCGAGCCGTCTTCCCCCTTCAATGACTCACACGCAGGCGCTGCCTCGCTGAACAGCAGGAAGGAGGCGAGCGGCTGCCAGGTTGAGGTAAGAACAGCATCATGCTGCGCAATTAATGATGAAACATGATGAAAATACACTGTATGCCTTACTAATGTCTGAACACCATCATATCCACACATAACCGACTCAGCTGCTGCCAAACTAGTTAGATGGGTTAATTTCAGACCAGTCCAGACAGCTTTTGCAATCACCCAAAAATCTAGATGGTGCTGAAATGATCTTTTTTTTTCCCTTTTTTTTTTAAGCTCTCAAGTGCATCCCGTCTCGAGTTGCCTTTATACAAGCGACACAGGTGTTCTTTAGGCCACAGTCAGTGACAACCACCCTCCGGAACCCCAGTTTGCAAAGGGAAACATAAAATCACACTGAAAATGCTCAAAAGAGCAAAAAACAACCTAAACATGGTTAAAAGGTTGAATTCAGTGGTGTTGTGGAAATCTGTCCTACCTCACAAACCATCCAACCTGTTGTTTCTGCACATATGCACAACACAAAACCCTAATTTACTTCATTGTTTTGAACCCATTGTAAATATTTGTTATGTTATGGTGAGGATTAGGGTTAGGTTTAGTTAGAAGTCACCATCAAATTATAATACGGGTAGGACGATTTGCCAAAGTAGGACGGTTTCTCAGAACAGTGGCTCAAGTCAGTAGCCAGCAGCCACATCCCCAATTAAAGACAGCTTAAGGCCTCACTTAAACAAGTGAGTTATAAAAATACCAACTGCTTGTAGAGTCATCGTGAAAGGTGAAATTAACCATATTTCATATCAGGACGTAAATTGGACGTAAAGTTGGACATTTTAACATAACCTATTGGGACTGACAAGCTTTTAGAGCCTCAAGTGGACATGAGAGGAACTGCAGTTGCGCTTGACTGCCTGCAAGCAATGCATTAACCAGCCACTACTTATATCTAAAGTACTTTTCAGTGCTTTAATTACTGATCGCCCATAGAGAGCGTGTCTCAGCTCATTTAGTTTTAAACTCCACCTACAGTCCAATTTGATTTTGAGCGGGCTGAACCAATAAAACCATCGTGTGTCAAGAAGTACAACCTTTTTCTTCTTCTCAACCTCTTTAATGTACAGCTGAGAGAGGTTATAAAAAAAATACCTGTAATTTTAAGAGTAGATCTAAGTTCTTCCACATTTTCTCATTCTGACATTACACCCACAATATAATGCAACAGTGGCTCTTTAAAGGCACAAGCCTTCACATGCTGGACACTCTGAAACTAAACACGGAAAGTCTTTTACTTTTTTATAAAATAGTAGTGCACTTTATTGAAAAACTTTAATTATTAATGACTTCACTGCAATTTTCTCACTTTGTAAAGTCGTCCGGCGGCCCAGACTGGAGCCTCTGATGGGCTGTAAGTTTGACACCTCGGCCCTTCAAAGGTGACTCTCAAAAGCTTGCACTTTAATTCTTTGTGAAATGTGACAGCCACAGCCAGCAATATAGAGCCGAAACCATTTTCGATTACTGGCTTAGTCCACTACAGAAACTTAATTGCCACTATTCTTATAATCATTTTAAATCCCTTTTCAAGCATAAAAAGGCTTTTGTCTCTCGGTGTTTCAGACCGCTGCGCATGGAAATGGTAAATGGCCTGTATTTATATAGCGCTTTACTAGCCTAAGCACCCCAAAGCGCTTTACACAACCAGTCACCCACCCATTCACACACTGGTGATGGTAAGCTACATTGTAACCACAGCCACCCTGGGGCGCACTGACAGAGGCGAGGCTGCCGGACACTGGCGCCACCAGGCCCTCTGACCACCACCAGTAGGCAATGGGTGAAGTGGCTCGCCCAAGGACACAACGACCGTCCTGTCCAAGCTGGGGGCTCGAACCGACAACCTTCCGATTACAAGGCGAACTCCCAACTCTTGAGCCACGATCGCCCACACGATCAAGTCATGCAAAGATGTTAACTGTGCTCTATTTTTATATATTCTGACAGTGACAGACTGTTGTTTTTACAATCTGTCAAAGCAGAGCATTGATGGAATTCCCTGCAGCACGATCCGCCTCTTCGCTGTTAGTCTGAATGTCGGGTTTGGTCCACAATGGGCGAGACCCTCTTCATACCAGCATAGCTTATTGGCCAATTTTATATTTAGTCCTTCATTGTGGGTGTTTTGTAACTTGTGCCTTTAAGATTTACTGTGGCATGTTCCTCTAACAGCAAATTACCAACTGCTGTCAGAAAGGGAACAAAAAGTGGTTATTATTAGTCCTAAAAAGCCTCTGTTTGTGTTTCTGAAGGGAACACCTTATCTTTAACACGTATTGCAGCTCACAACTTGTGTGTGTGTTTTCTTCTTGTGTTTTTAAATAAGAGATTAGTGTAAAAAGTGGCGGTGTTTTTGAAAAAAACACCATTTATCCATCAGCCTTAACCTCCCTTTCACTTCCTTTTGCCTCTCATTGGCTCACACTCTGTTTTCTCTCCGAATCCTTCACAGCCTCACTGTTACTGCTCAAACTGTGTGGTTAATCCACTGTGGCATGGTAAAGGCTTCACACTCACACACACACACACAGGTCTGTGCCTGTAGTGGAAGCCTTGCAGACATGGGATTTCCTTTCACATCCAATTGAGACCAAAGAAACTTGGTGAGAAGAGCATGGAAAAGATAAGCTGCTGGTGCACACTCACACACAAACATCTGTGCAAATATTACACCAGCATCACACACAAACATCAGCAGCCTCAAACACAATGTTAATGTGATATAACATGCAGCTTATAAGGCCCCCTCCCCACTCGTCAAAGAGTGTACACATCAACTGTACACCAAAAAAAAAACAAAACCAAACAAACCAACACACATCTTTCCTTTGTAGGAGTGTGCAGACAGGAATTTGTTGAGACATAATTACAATGTGAAGTCTGAACAGCATCCGATTACGATCCGGAGGTTTTATGGCAGGCCTTTGAAGAGCTCCGAGTGCAGCAGCTCAGCTCGGTTCACAAAACCAGCCTGCCACAGACTAAAGCCAAATATGAGGCTGAAAATCAAACAGATTTCCAGCGCACATAAATGTGATTTCATCAGGAAAATCCGAGCTGACACACAGCATATGAAGACAAAGTCAGTAGAGGCTCCTTTAAAGTCTTCAGAATAACGCGGAGGGCCAGACTGCAGCAACACTTTCTGTGCTGTGAGGGTTCGAATAGCTCAGAGCAAAGGAGGACACGGAGAAAAATGGAGGGAGCAAACAGATGATATGCAACGTAGATACCAGATCGTATCAGAAGAAAGGATATTGTGACCGCGTGGACTCAGCCAGAGGCCGTCGGTTTTACATCCCAGTGTTACAATCAGCAGAATCTCTGCTGCAATGCTCCGAGGGACACGAAACTCCTAAATTAAACTAACCAATTAGTTTCCCATAAACAACAGCTCAAATGGCAGCGAGGGATGTGGTGATTGTGAAAGTCTGGGCTGACTCTGAAATGTTTCAAACTGTAATCATTTACTAAACCAGATCTCACATGCACCTAAAGAGATATGAAAACATGATGTAATTCAACTGCATTTACACTTACAATCCTTGGGCCCTGCAGACGTTATTTGATTATGTTACAGTATATAAAAAAAACCTTGGATTCACTCGACTTTTATGTTAAAACTGTGCAATCCAAGTAAATCTGAAACTGCTTAAGGAATTAAAAACACGCAATATTTAATCATACTTTTTTTTGCCTGCAATAGGTTTATTAGAGGTGGAGAAGTATGTTAAAAGTGTCCTTTTTTCCTTATCATTGCAGGGTCTTCACCTCACAATATAAGTTAAAAGTTCATGGCTGGGCCACAAATGTTTCCAAAAGACGCTGCAGAACAAGCCAAAACCGAAAGTTTCCCAACAAGCTCAGTAAGTTTCCCAGTGGGAGAAGTAACGGGGATCAGTTTTACCTTAGTTGGATTTAAATATGTTGAACTCATCTGACTTCCTAAATAAAGGAGCACAAACATAAAGCATCAGGAGGGAAGCTGGCCTCATCAGATTGTAATTCACAGACTCACACACACAAACACACAGTTTGTCCCGTCACACGATCGTGGCTCAAGAGTTGGAAGTTCGTCTTGTAACCGGAAGATTGCCGGTGCGAGCCCCGGCTCAGACAGTCTCGGTCGTTGTGTCCTTGGGCAAGACACTTCACCCTACTGGTGGTGGTCAGAGGGCCCGGTGGCGCCAGTGTCCGGCAGCCTCGCCTATGTCAGTGCACCCCAGAGCAGCTGTGGCTACAATGTAGCTTACCATCACCAGTGTGTGAATGTGTGTGTGAATGGGTGGATGACTGAATGTAGTCCTTAGGGACTAAGTAAAGCGCTATACAAATACAGGCCATTTACCATTTTCTTGCACTACCCTAATGTCAATCACCACCAACACTTGAGCTTACCTCGGCTGTACAAGGGGAGTTTTAGCCTCCCTCAGCTCAGTGTTTTGGTTTTACTTGTTTCACTCTTAGCTTGTGTCTGATAACGAAACTGAAACAGTCGTCATGCATCACACTTGATTTTAAACCACAGTTTAGAGGAAACATGGCACACAGGGTGAATTCATAAGATTGCAGCCCTGGTTTGTCTCAGCTGACTGTAGCTTTATGGCTAAATGCATTTCCTGCTCCACTGTTTTATGGCTCTTAGCATTTTTTGGCAGGTGGTAAAAGGCTCCTGATACCTATGACTGCGACTGTGTCTAACACTGGTTTCTGTCAGCCTCAGCAGGGTGTAGCAGTGTTCAGGCTTTACACAATCATCACTCAACCAAAAGTCCTTTCTCACCATCACTACAATGTCTCCAGTCATGAAATTATAAACGAGTACTTGTGCCTTCTTCCTGCATTCTCACCACCTGCATCCAAACAACACGAGGACCTCAGTAAAGCTTGTGCTACGGCCACGTCGGGTAACAGCATGCAACAACGCTGAGCTTTATTGGTTTATCACACATAACGTCTCATGTTCACATGAAGATGGAGGGGAGTGCACGGGCAGTAAACAAATGTAATTATCCGAGTCGAGAACTTTCCAGCAGGCGCTATTGATTTTGTGTGGCGCTCAAAAGTTTATGCTCCGAGAGGCAGGAGGAAAAGATGAATGTAGGAATAAATCTAGCATCACTTCCAAACACTCTGTAGTCATTCAGGGCTGTTATGACTCCGTTTGATGGATTACATTCATTTGGGTTTGAGATTATTAATGCTAACCTAGTTTCACCACGGGAGCTGATTCACAGAGTCACTTTAACAAGATGTTATGGATGCGTTTTCTAAGTTGTTTTAATAACCAGAACAGAAACACATGAAATATCTCTGATTTGTTTTCCATTAGCGGCATCTTTGACTGCAGCTGTTAGTTTAACACTCAAAGGCTCAAATCGAAAGTAGTTTCTGGCAAAGCGAAGCAATTTTATTTAAAGTCTGCTTCACACACAGACGGAGATTCAAGGTGTTGCAGAGGGAAAAAAGAAAGGAATGAAAACGAGACAGAATACATGCCTGCGGATGAGAGGGAGGCGGGTGTAACAGCCAAGCTGCAGGAGGCTGAAGCAGTGAAGGTGGATGAGTTTAAATACCCGGGGTCAACCATCCAAAGCAACAGACAAGAGAGGTGAAGAGGAGAGCGCAAGCAGGCTGGAGAGGGTGGAGTCCAGAAGGTTTACGAGATGGTAGTGAGAAGTGTTTTCATGTAACACACTGACACTCACGCCGCTGTGGCGACCAAGAAGTGAAGCAGCCGAAAGAGGAAATCCGTTAAAACAGAGTTAAGAGTTCAAACAGCACAGACCAGATTAGGAAACACGAATCAAATGGTTCAGATTTCAGAGCTGCTCTAACACGAGATCAGAACAACTGCTTTTAAAGTTAATGGGTGAGGAAGACGCTGGGAGAGCGTTCCTCTCTGAATCAAATGCTCGTGGTCCATCGACCCCTTTTAAGATATATCTCAACCCTGTAAAGCCTGAACTATGAAATCATTGCCACATTATATTATTTTTGGAAAATGAAGTGAACCCTCTGACATCATTTTTCCTCCACCCAACATTTTTGTGCAATTTAATTTTTTTTTAGGAAAAAAGAAAATCAAAAACACCCTGATGATGTAGACTTCCCAAAAACTAATGGATTAAATATGATACACACAGCATCACAGGCTTAAGATGTATCAGTGTTCTGTGGCTTTTGATTTCTTCTTACTGTCATACTATTTTTGAATCAAGATTCATTTTATTTTTCACTTTAATAATCAAGCAAATAAACCTGATATACTGTTTCTGTTTCATTTTGTTTTGATTTGTTGCACAATTCTGATACTGACACACTTGGTTCATTGTGCTATAAGGACACATTTGATTTCATAAAACCAAATAAAGCAGAAAAAGATCAATCAGCCTTTGACCTGCCCGTCACCCTCAGTTTATTCAGATTCTGCAGCCTCACACATATATCTGATGCAGAAACAAAACATCTAACCACAACAACCCTGATTGTGCTGTTTGTTAGCAGCTTTCCAGCACACAGTTAAAATAGTAGTTTATATAATAATACAGCAGTGTATCCACTCTATCCATTCCCTGTTATCTTGGAGTGTTTTTATTTGGAAAGTCTTCTTACCTATATACAAGGTCAACATTGTGTGATGAAGAAAAGTTGAAATTTGTGTTACACACGAGTCAAATGAGTTTAATAAGTAAGCTCAGCAGCAAAGCAAATTACAATCATCAAGCCAGACTTGGGATATTTCAGGAGCATCATGCAGATGACTAATAACTAAAAGAAGCGTCCCATTGTTGTGTTTCTGCCCAGGGCACCTCCCAGTGATGAAGAGGTTTTGCAGGGTCATGCTTGCTTGGCCATATTGGTAATGTGTTTATCAGCAGCCAGTGGCAACAGGTCCAGAGACTGGCTCTGGTTTACTCAGGATTCCCACAGATCAACTGTGGATCATATTTGAACTCTTTTGTATAAAGTATTAATACTTGATATTAAAAAAATAATCTTGTTTTGTCCTCTGAATTTGCCATTACAGTGATAAAACATTTGCTTTTGTTGGTATTTTTTCAGCTAATTCGGAAATAATTTGGAAACTGATGATTTCTGGAGCTGTGATCGTGTTATTGGATGTAAACTAGGGATCTGTGTATTCTGTTCTATTTTAGTGTAAAGCTTTGTTTTAAATCTGCTACAGAAATACAATTTAATAACTTAATTACAAGCTTTTACATCACGTTAGCATATTGTGAAAAACACACAGATACTTTGTCATTACAGGATTGCATGTCAGCGTCTTTCACTGCAAATTACAGTGACCAACACACACACACACACACACGACTTAGTAAAATAATGATGAAGAATATCTGACATATTGTAATGTAGCAGCCACAGTTTGGAAAACCACTGCTCTAAATTCCACAGCATGGCTCAACAGTCTTCTGAATTACCATTCAGAAGACATTCACTCAGGGGTCAAGCTACAAAACAAGGATAGAAAAATAATCGTTCAGCCTTGAAACCAAACTCTGAAAGGAAAAAAAACAAAAAAAAAAAACATCCAGCCTCATGAATGCACATTGTGCTCTTCTGAGGACTCAAATTGGACGGATGGAATCAGGTCATCAATAAAACTCGGCAACTCAGATAACGGAATTTTACTTCCTGAGTATTAGATTTGCTCCTTGACACCCACTCAGAGTTTACAGACTCCTATCGACACATTAATACGCGCTTTGTTCCGACCTTGAAGTTTTACGGTGGATTTACAAGTTTTCCGAAGTCAGTCTGATAGAATTACAAGACAATTCAGGGACTCGCAGGAGCCTTTTCCAGCCCCGTAAACACTGGCTACATCGTCTTTCACTGTAATGGCCCGAATACAAGAATCTAACTCTAAAAATGCATCACTGCAGGTATACCATGATACAGGAGCCATTCTGATGTTTGGTAGATCATTAAAGTACTGCATTGAATGTTACGATGGCAAACTTTGTCTGATCTCACCAGAAAGACGATAACAGTGGTTGATTTTTAAAAATAACACTTACATTAGTTAAGTAAATAGTTCAGTTTGGAGAACTTTGCTTTCTAACATGAGGTCACCCTTGCTGCCATTTTAATCTAAATCATCGTGATTTCCTAAAACTAACCAGGTAGGTTTGGCGTGTGACAACCATCCTGCTTTGGCCAGCCGTGGTGTATGGTTAGCCCTCTGTCTTGCCTCGCAGGTCCCTAAAAGGCCAAGCTAATGATTGTAACTGAGATCACCCTGGCCACTTTCCCCAATCCACTCAGCGCCATGCTTTCTGTTTGGTTTGGACCTTATTTTAGCCTTATTACTTTTACCTGTTCACTTACTCCACCCAGTATACAAATAGGTGACATCATTCTCTGCAGTGTGTGAATGATGCAGAACCATAATTTGGTGCGTTGTTGCTGTTATACGCTGTGAAATGGAAAGTAAACACCCATCCTCACCCAGTGTGTGAGCGCATAGGCCAACACAACTGTGCTGTTCTCTCTGGGGCTTATATTTAACATCTATTAAAAGTGACAGCACTTAATCCCTTCAGTGCAACATTAAATTCCACCCTCTGGTTAAAGGTGCTGGAGTTAGAAACTTTACTGGCAAAACAAATAAAAACAAGGGCTGTCCATAAAAGTAATAATCCCAAAGAAAACCCAGAATGACACCTGAAATAAGTCTAAAAACAGTGCTTAGTACTCCCACACGGAGTAGCTAACCCAGGGCTTCTGGTTGAAACTCGTACCACCACCGTGCCCTCTACTTCGAACTTTGAACTTCATCAGCTTTTTCTACCTCACCGAGAGCACTACAGGCACTAGAGGCAAATGGAGAAACATTCAGATGTTGTTTTAGGAGTTAGACAATCGACAGGGGATAGATAGAGCTCTTTGCATTCTGAACAGGTCAAGGGTGAATTCTTCACAGGCGTAGTCTTTAAAGAAAGAACTCAAAAGGCTTCAAAATCAATACAGAAGCTCTGTGTGGTTGCTTTCCATAGAGGAGATCACCAACAATCCACATCAGATCAATGGTAAACTCATGGAAGGACTGCTCGTCTTTGATGCTAAAGAAAGCATGAAAACATGCCCCTGAACTGTCCTCCTCTGTGGTAGCCACTGGTAAACAGCTGCATGCCAATTGGAAAACAAAGGCTTTTTTGTCTTTCATGCAACACGCAAAAAAAAAAAAAAAAAAAAAGGGCGCCATTAAAATTGACTCAGTCACATCGCCTGGGGAAAAAAAAGAAAAGGATTTCTAAGAGCAAACACGATTCTCTTTCATACATGACATGAAAGCAGAAATGTTGATCCCGGAACGATCAGGAGAGTGATGTCTGAGTACGCCGATGCATTTCAGCGTATGGTGCAAATTTAAAGCTTCTGACCGAGTTATGTAACATCAAGTCCACTGAGAAATGAGCAAATCCCATAATCCTCGGACAGAAAAGGCAGTGAACAAAGACGCAGAGCGAGCAGAGGGCAGAAATGAGTCAGCAGAGGTTAGGCGCTGTAACGTGGCAAAGACAGAAACGCAAACACCAGCTCTGTGTTGGTTTCTTTACATCCTTATGGCATTTTAAATACTCTCAATGGAAAATAAAAAAATCATACCGGAGGTAGATCTGGACCAGACTCGGTAATGATCTTTTTAAACTTTGGACATACTTTCGCATCCAAAAACCAAGAAGCTTAACAAATTATCTTCCAATATAGCTTGGAAATTCATTAAGAACACAGTGGCATACAAACCTGAGGGTAATTTACATGGTTTCAAGTTATAACTAAAATATGCAAAGCCAGAAACGCATGGGGAGCTAGTATTAACGACAGCCTGAAAACATTTGCGGTATCGTTACTGTTTTTATTGGCTGGCTTTCGAGTATTACACCCATAAAGTTAATTCACAGAGGGCTGTTTCCAGAATTTGCAGAGGGCCTGTCAAACACTGAGATCTAATGAGGATTGAAGCTCTGGCTCATGCAGATATTTGACAGGACTGGGAAACAATGCAAAAATCTAACCATCAGGGGGCAGCATTTTACCAGTGCATGCTGCTAGAAAAATTGCGTATTCCGCGATAATTGGCGAGAGCTTGCTGAAGATTGCTCTGAAATCTCACAGGCCTATATGCACACGCTTCAACCAGTTGTCAATTGGTTGCTGGCGGTTGCTGGGTGAAACTTTTTGCACAGGGTTATAAAATGCTCCTGAAAAACTCCTTGCTAGCTTTAGTCACTAGCAGATCACCGCAGTCGCTCATAGTTTGCATGGGAGACAAAAACTCATCAAGATGCTTTGAAACTATGAGGACATTGCTGCAAAATTGATCTATGCCAGACCCTAGCATAGATGTTTTTGGACACAAAGTAAAAGCAGCCATTTCCTTACATTTTGTTGAAAGCTTTAGCTAAATCAGCTGGTATTAAATCATTTTAAACACTTAGATTTTCAACTACACTATTCTGTCTTTTATTCCCCTTAAAAATTAGTTTCACACTTAGTATCAACCTGTAGCAGATCAACAATATCTACACTGATATTCAAAACCTTTGGCTGCACCACCGGTTCATATAAATATTAAATAATTATGGCTCATTATGATTGATTGCTCTAGGGTCTCGTCGTCATCTTATTGGCCGTTATAACGTTGGACTCATCAACGCAATGGGTGCAATTGGAGAACAATAAAGTCTAATTTTTATATAATACACACTTGAATTCGTGATTAGAGGGACATAATATGTTGGCAGCAATTTTATCCTTGGCCTTATTTTCAATTTCCACAAAACATTTCATTAAACCAAGTATTTGTTTACAAATTGCTGGACAATGTGAAGAGAAGAAGGCCTAGAAAAATACGGTCAAGACAGAATCACACACTGAATTTCCATTAGTACTGATAAGATAAAGCACCGTACAGCCATGAGCAGCTTCCTGTTAAAAAAAAAAAATTGAAGGCTTGCATGGGAAAGTGCACAGACTCACTGAAGTTGCAGAGGTCATTTGTCCTTGTGCTGCAGTACGTCTGTTCTTAATTACCTCCTGCTATGTCACACCACAGCACGCCAGTATTCCTCAGAGAGCTCCAAAGGGGCTTTCCCCTTTTCCCATGTACAGGGGCAGGACTCTGCTTTGGGAGTGGACATGCAGAGAACACCAAAACCCAACATGAAGAAATGAGGTTGGGAAACAACCGGGCAAACCTCAGCTTCCAAACAACTCCACCACAACAATAGACTAAAGATAGAAACTTTAAATAAGCCTGAAATAGATGACATCCTTAACTGCTGGACCTCCTAGCAGACGAGTAGATTTTGGGACAGTGTTGATCTAGCAGTTTAACCTCACAAAACAGTGTCTTATTTCAGGTTGTTTAGATACACAGAGTTCAGTCAACAGTGTAAACATCGTTCTTGTGTTCAGTCTTTCTAGGATTCAACTAACAATTCAAAAATACTGATTCTGATGTAAGATACCGATGTGGCGTATGACTCAAAAACACCAAACTGACTATTTTTGTCTCTTTGATAGGCAGGTCTACTTGTTCCTATTGAAAGCACAAATCCCTAAACCTTGGTGCACAAGTTTGCTGCCACATGGACCTCTGTTCACTTTACTCAAAATAACTTCCACTAAGAAAAGAAAAAAACAAAACAAAACAAAAAACTGGTACCCACACAGCACCACAAAGTTACTGGGAAGGGTGGCTATGGAAGGAGTTGCCCCAAGAAATTCACCAATGATTGGAAGATGCAGCCCACAGATCAGACAACAACCCAACCTCTGCTGGTTAGACTCTAAGGATTGCTCCTCAAACCCATTTAAATGTGGCTGCGTCTAAAACAGCAAAACAACACCGGCACCTTTTATATATGGAACACTCCAAACCCGTTACTTTACTCATTTAACAACTAAACAAGCATTAGCAACGGCTTTAACATCCAGACACACTCAGACAACGTCAGTATGATAACAGGCTCTTTTTCAAAGCAATAAAAAAAAAGAGCAACAAAGCATTAATTAACTCCATGCTTTGTTCTGGTGGACAGAGAGCACCATGGAGAGATCTGTCAGCACGTCCAACCTCAGAATTCATGACTTTGCACAGCGACTCGTCTATACAAGGGTACACGTCTGAGCGTTATCTAGAAGACAAAGCTGTGGCAGGGAAAAGCTTTCAGGGATCTGTCAGGGTCGCACGAGGGTCATGACCTCAAGATCAAACAATGAAGTGTCCAACTACTGAGGCAGAGGTCAAAGGTTGCATGAGTGCCTGCGATAAAGCAGGAGCCTCTGCCTGAAGACTCGTTATCATTCTGTCAGTGCTTTACAAGTAAGAAATATTATTACCAACAAACTTTTACTTTACCCATAAAGCTATTTCACAAGGTCAGAGTTAAAATGATGAGGAAGAATGCCAAATATCTGATGTTTCTCTCTTTATTTTATTTTATTTTTTTAGAAAGAGTGTTTGATTTTAATATTAGTTCAACTAAACAACACATTCAAAGAGTTGGCTTTAGCTCTGGCAACCTGCAACGCACATTTGCTGTCACGACTTTTCCCCCCCACATAAAAAACCCCCCAACTGATTAAAGAATAATATAATGGAGATTAATGCATAATTATATTATTTTCACTGATTAAAAATCACAATGGCAAAAATATTCAAACTTGATTATTTGGCTTCCTCACAAGTTTCTGTGCATGAATATTTATAAACTTCTATTTGTTCCCATTTGTTGTCTGTCTGGACTTAGATGAGACAAAGTATTACCATGCTATGGAGGTATAAAACAAAAACTGGTGGTTCACATTAGCACTATAATAAGTTTAAAGTTACTGTGTCAACAGGTACATAATTCCCTAGTTCAAAAAGCCTAAGTATGCTCACATTCACTAACTAATACGAAATGCAAATTCAGAGCATATCAAATGCATTTAATATTGGCTGCAGAGGTGAATGTCTGCCTGCTTTATGGGGTTTGAATTCAGTCTTCCTATGTGGAGTGCACTTTCTGCCAGGTACTCGTGCGTCTTTCCACTGGCTAAAAACATGCATGGGGTTAGGTTAACTGGTGATCCCACATTGACCATAGGTGTGAATGTGATGGTGAATGTCTGTATGACAGACTGGCGACCTGTCCAGCTGGGATGGGCTCCAGACTTCATGACCCCGACAAACCCCTCAATTGGATAAGTGGAAGAAAATGGATAGATGGTTAAATATTTGAACAGTAAACAATAGTTCTGCACTCTTTGACTCATTGCTTGTTACTAAGATGGATGCACCTCCTTGTGTTAGCCGGCTTGTAACCAGTCTTGACTCTTCAGGCCACCTCTGCAGTTACGACTGTTGCTTTTACAGAGCTGGCCAGGCTCTGTAACAGCACTGGGATGGTCACAGAAACTAATATCATGCTAATTATTCTTCTTTTTGGCAAATCTCCCCAGGCTAGAGTACATCTTTTTGGCCATTATTTGCTTATCCACACATGACTTCATGTAGCGGTGACAGCGAAGGCTCTCGTTTAAATAATCCACAACTGAAGATTGGAACGGCTGTGGAAGCTAATCTTTTTAAAACATTAACAAGATAATTTACAAATGAAATGCTGTTAAATGATACACCCCTGACAAATAGTTCTGCAAGAACCTCCTGCAAATAAAATAATAGTTACTGGTTTATCTCCAGTTCGAGAAGTATGTGTGTGCAACACCAACACTGGTGGTGAAGGGTTCCCAGCAACTTTATGGTGGTTAGGTCCACACCTTAGCTCAGCTACTGATCATAACACTGGATGAACTCTCTTTATGGTTAAAGGTTACAGGAGTGACTTAAACATTAAAGACAAATTTTCTTAAGAGCAATCCCAGTTTAACTCTGAACCATAATAAGCTGCGAGACAAGAGACCTACAGCTGCAGCCAAAAAACTAAACGACTTCCACAAATAACTGAAAAAAAAAAAAAAAAAAGTAAACAAGGATGTCCTCTGCACCTTCTCTCTGTGGAAGACTTACTTGTTTTCATCAAGCTATAAAATCCTGACATTCAACATACGCTACAGAAGCTCTACACCACAGTACCCGGCCCTGCACTGTTCACGACTTAATCTCTTTCCAGCCTCAGTCATCAGCTGGAGACACACACAGGGACAAACACAAATGCAGCCAAGCAATCAGAAATGTAGCATATTTCCATAATGAGGTTCAGAAGGTGAAACAAAGTTCTGCCCGCCTGCCCCTCATCTCTTCCCGTTTCTCTGTGGGTGGTCTTATTAAATCCTCTCCATCGCCACGACCTCCTCTTTCCTCTGGCCGTTCAGAAACTCATTAGACTGCTGGAAGATGCTCATATCCAGGCTATTTAATCCATCTCTCAGGGCTGTCAATCTGTCTCTTGAGGTTATTTTTTACCTTAATCTCAAATAATCAAACTTGATCTATTGGGAGTACTGAGGAAGCTGCTGAGGTCTGGAGCATATTATGAAATCTGGCTCAAGCGAGGGAAACGCAGGATAAATATTAATATGTGTAAATCTCTCTTTTGAGTGCTACCTGTCCACTTATGTAACTGTGAGCTCTTAAATCAAGCTTCTTTACTATCATCTTGAGGACCGTTTCATCTTTTCATCTGGTAAATCCTAATTTGCCTGGACAAAATTTAAGTAGTTGAAATGGGTGGCATAATGACAAAGGGTTTATTATCACTCTTGCGGTTTTGTAGGCCTGTGTTTGGACCGAGTCAGGAATACTGAAGGGTCTGGCTCAAAAAAGTTGCTCAATTTCTCTTACTCAAGCTGTGCTTTGTTCAAAATGTTAATTTTACGACTGAGCAGTTTACAGACATGGAGACAGGGACCCATCATATTTCATTAATGCCTGTCATCTATACTTTAGGAGGTCAATAACAAAGATTTCTACTGGGGCCCATAGCAGAAAAATGACCACAATATATCTGCTGAAGTTGATAGGGTTGTTGATCAATACCAGTGACTCGACCATTACTCGGTCTCTGTGATAAGATTTTTGGCTTTCAACGCTTCCATTTCAAGCCCTTCTGCTGCTGAGCTAAGAACGGGGAAAAAAAAGATCCACTGGACTTTAGAGAAACTCCCGAAAGTCATAAATTATTTGGCACCTTTAGTCGCAGAAGAGCTGCACTTTGCACATTCATTTTGGTTTTAGGGCAGGAACTGGTTAAGAGTTCAGTGTACAGCAGGAGCCAGTGGACAAATATATCCGGGATATTAGTCAGACCACTGCAGCAGTGCTTGCTTCTCAGAATTCAAAAGCATTCTTAGTATTCTATTAGTTCAGCTGATTGGATCTAAATCCAGACAAGTGAAAAGCCTTAAGTGGAAGCAGCCTACAAATGTACATAAAAAGCATCTTAACATCACAAAGCAACAGATCTGAAAAGAAAAGCTCCTTTTATTTTTCTTCTAGAGCAGCAACAGCTGTTAACACAAACTCAGCATATTAAAAGGTTTTTAGCATTAATTTGGAGTCGTGTCTCGGACCGGCAAATGCGTTAAAAGCATTTTTCTCACATGTAATACAGTTTTTGATTTTGACAGGACAGTGAGGATAAGAAAGGAAAGAAAACACGTGGGTAGATTCAAACCGTGGCCTCTGCCATAGCTTGAAGAAACATGGGTTGCTTGTGATACCCAGTGAGCTATACCAGCACCTAAGGTTCATTCATCTTTTAGCTCCATCTTTGGTCTCAACCACTTCCTGCAACAAAATCATCCAACTCTGTAGCCTCTAAATGGTTGCCTTTCTTCAGAACTACCTGCTGCTGTTGGAGACGAGATGGGCTTACAGTTGTCATCCTTGAGCTGCACACAGACAGCTGGAGACACACCGGCTGATAAGCTATCCCTGTTATAATTCATTGAAGTCCACTTGAAGTCCAATCCAGCAGCAGTGATGGTTTCCATTGAGTGTTGAGTTGACATCTTCCATGCAAATGCAATAACCAAGCAATGACCAACGTGCTACACCAAAATTGCAACTCCAGTGAAATGAATGAGAGAAGTTGGCATAAATATAAAACTAATAAACATGAGTTTAGCTGCAAAGTAGCTTTATTAACCTATAAAGAGTGAGAGTTTATTGCTAATCCTGGAATAGCTTTAATATTGGCTACTTGCACACAACACGAACACTAAACAAACTGGCATGATAAACTTGCTTACAGTGACTTCACCAAGACTAAACTTTATGGGGGCACAGTCTGAGAAAGCTACAAGGTTTTTTTCCCACCCCGACCACAAGTGAAATTGCAAAATTCAAATAAAAATACTCATAATGTAATTTGAATTAAGAATTAGTCCTGGATGTTAACTTTTAAGTGAGATCTGAACTCCTGCAAAGGTTCATTAGATATACGAGCCACCCAAGACGTAATATTATCCTCAATCACATCATTAGAACTAGAACCAGCAGAGATCTGGGCCTTTTAGGAATGCGGTCAAAGACCACTCCAACAAACTGAATCCAGACGGATGGTTTAATTGCTTCATTCAAATCTTATTATTTCTCTTCTTTTATGTCCAGGGAGTTGTATTTTAGATCTGTGGTCCACCTCATGAACTGCAGGTGCCATCTGAGCTGATTTTCAAAACTGTACAGGGACAAACCCGCCTCTTAGTGTCCTTATAGTTCAGCAAAAGGCCCGTATTTGTGACTCACCCCCTCCATCAACTTATGACTTCTGTTGAGGAAACGACTGCGATGCAGAGCCCATACTGCCAATAAAGCCTCAGTAAAAAGGACAGAAATTGAAGTTCCTCTGTTGGTAATTTAGCTGCTCGTTGTATATTTCGATCATATTGCTGCTCTTTTGAGACCTCTAACTCGGCAGTTTCAAAACAATTAGACCAGAAAAAGAGCACAGAGACAGATGCAGCGTAGCAAAACAACCATAAGAGCAATTATGCTAACTGTTCTTCCATCTCTGCAGTTTACCGCCGAATGCTCCCGAGGTTTGCGGAACTAATTCGATGAATCACGTGTGACTGGAGGTGTCCAGTTTTTAGTTTTAATCTCACGCCTGCAGCTCATTTCTTAAACATCAAAGAAGGATCTGGATCCAACACAAACAGCAGATTATTTCACAAAGCTGTTTAGTGTTGTCGTGAAAGAGTTTTAAGGTTGTTGACAGAACTTCTTCGCCGACTCCCCACTAGCAGTCAGACCACGTCTCCTTTCCCTCTGCAAACAGCTGACATCTTGCTTTGGATGTGCCGGATGTGTCACTGATAAGGACCAGCAGTGTGGTCTGTATTCAGAGCTTCCTGCTGGTATCAATCACTGTCAGGATGCTTCAAACCCACTTAAGCTCCTGTTCTCATGGGTTCTAGAGATCACAAGCTGTAAGTCATCTAAGAACAGGATGTGACTGTTAAAGGGCTTTACTGCCTGCTTCCATCCACACACACATTCCTGGGTTGTGCGTTGCGAGTTATGAAGTGGCTTTTATGAAAGCTGACACATTTACATAGTGATAATATCCTGTGACTTAATTAGGTCTTAATTCATGGCAGGACATTAACTTGTTCAGTGGCTTTGCTCCTCTAAGGAGCAAGGATGTGCCCGAGCAACCATCCAGATGTTTAAAATTTCCCTGGCCTCACTCGTCAATCACGGAAATACCAATCAGCTAAACTAACTAGTCAGATCTGATTTGTTCACAATGCCAGCTGTTGGTTCAAAGGTGTCCCAAAATAGTTAACACTGCACCTCTTTGTGGTGAGAATGTTTAAACAAGCAAGAGGAAGACACGTGCACCACGAAGTTCTGCAGTTCTCTGTTTTTCCACTTCAAACATCTGTATGTCAGCTGTGTGACTACCGAGTACCAAATCAGTCAGTGGCAAATTTCAGTCCCAGAGCACATCTGGGTCAGAGAAAGACAGCGAGACCATGTGACATCACTTCTGCAATGTGTTGAAGAACAAGCAACACACAAACAGGGTGTGGTTACACTTTTCAAAACTCAATGGAGACAATGTCCAAAATACAAAGGTGTCCATGGCAACAACTAATCTGAGGAACCACCTGGTTAAACACAAAATACAACAAAAAGATGAAGAGAGTCCCATATTTGATATTCTAGTTCAAAGTCACCAAAGGACCTGCAGCTGACTTCAGCATGTCTGTTAACAACGTGTAAGAAGCTAATGATGATGAGCTTCTGAGACATTAACAGCTTCATCGGGATCGTCTTCAGGAATTCAGATAGCTGGGTAAGCTATTCTTAGAAAAAAGGGACTTTTCACAATGACATTAATCCACTCGACCACACTGCTCAGGTGTGCAGGTTTTTACCTGCAAGGAAAGAAGGCTGCTGCTAACGTTAATCAGTCTAATATAACTATGGGTGTGTTCAGTAATCAGTGCATACACTAGTCCATTTGTTCATGTTTTTGTGGAAAGGAATTCAATTCTGCTTTTTCTGTGCAGGTTTAAGGAAATCTAAGCCATGACTGAAGACCGACCAATCACAGACCTTTCCAGACAAGATCACTTGAATCATATTAAGTGGAATAAAGAGGGGGGAAAGTAACTGCAATTGGCTAAGAAGAGGACTTTGGAGAGTGGGGTTTGAATCCAGCAATTAATTATTTTTTTAATTTGTGAAGCGACTTCACCGTGGTTCATTTTAGGCCTTTTCTGGAATATTAACTACTGCAGATTTAACCAAACTCATTGGAGCTACAGCTACCAGATTTTTAATGTGTGGAAGCATCATCGTATTACTGTTTAAGAAATCATTTTATGGTTGCACTTCTGGTTTGAGTCTTTACTGTAACCTCACAAATTAAGAAACCAACACTCTACTCCCCTCCGTCCACTTTAGATAAAAAAAATAAAAATGTATCAACCTTCTGCAAACATTTTCAAGTCCACTCCACTGAAAAACAGAAGCACAGCAGTTTAATACCCCTGCACCAAAGGCATCGCTTTCTCAATCACATCACTTTAAAAAAAAGCCATCAGTATTTGAAAACAGTACCAGTCAAAAGAGTGTCCAAACATGTGAAAATTAACTATGTATGAGTACACAAGTATAATCAGACTTGCTTCAGGCTGATTAGAGGCATGAGGAAGCATGCTAGTCTGAGTCCAAATGTGTGCACCCTGCTGCTGCTGCTGCTGCTGGGAGCCGCTGTTTTTATCTTCCGTGCCATCGTGCTGCCTCCTCTCCTGAATGCCGAATGGATTCGGGGGAAATCACTGTGGAAATCGCACTAACCGAGATGACACAGAACATTAAGAAACTGCCAGGCTGCAGGCTGCATCTCAACCCATCACTCCTCCTTCACTCATATTTACTCAGTTTCACAACCGTAGGCTGACTACAGGGAACCCATGGGTTCAGACCGACTTACACTTCTTGACATTTTCTCCTCACATTTTCATCTCCTCTTCTATTTGCCTTCCTTCTCCCAATAATAATTTTTCTCCCATAATACACTTCTGGTTTGGCATCGCTCCGACTGCTGAACATCATATTTGCTCCTCCTTAATGCCAGCCGTCTATTTTCCATCTTCCCTCTACAAACCCTTCTCTTGGATGTGGTTCTTGCATATTCCTCGATCAGTGTATCCAAAGTGTGTGGCCTCTATTTGAAACTTCAAATAATGAATATAGCACTTCTGATATCCTTGAAAATGTACTGTTCATTTAGATTTAATCAAAGCCTTGCAAAAAACTAAGTGTGGTAGATTTATCTGAGTACTTAACTCTTTTTTTCCCACATAAAAAAGACAGTTTATAAAGTTCACCCTGTGATTCAGGAGCTTGTAGAGCTACCTTTAGCAGGAATAACTTTTCTATAAGACTGTATCAGTCTAACCCACACTTCTTTACAGCATTGCTTCAGTTCAATATTTCAATGCATATTCTTGCAATCATGATACATAACAAAGGAAAATATAACACTGACTACTCTGTTGGGAACGAGCACTCATTTTGTATTTTATGTGATATGCGGTCCACATTATAGAAGAATTCATGGACATGCTTAGATTAGTCCTCCAAAACGCGAGAGGATGGATACACACCACTGAGCAGGAGACACGGGAGGGAAAGCAAACACACCGAGTGCAACCTAATCTCCTCTTACTGGCTGAAGCTTCTGCTTTATTCAATAAGCTATGAGCTGCTGTATGATGGCACTCAGCTGGACTGAGGCCAACATGAAGAAAGTGCATGTGATGCAAGAGAAAGAGTGAGAGGAGTAGTTACTGAGATATTGCTAGATGTATCCAGTCGAATGCCACTTGTTACTTATTGGGGCAAAAGTGAAACAACGAGTGATCGATCACTGCACTTCCATCTATCATCGACACTCTCCTATCATACAGGCTCTCAGTGGGATTAGAAACTATTAGGGCTGTCAATTACATGCTAAATCAGATTTACAGCCCATATAGTGTCCTAGAAACTATACTAGCTCATATGGAGCAAAAGAGAGGGGTGTGTGCACTGATCTGCTCTGCAGTCTATCACAGGGTGAACACAGACAATTATTCACACTCATAATATACTGAAATATGAATATGGCGGATGTTAATTACTAATTTGGAAAAGCTGAGGCAGACGTGCCACGAACTGCAGTTCCTCTAATGGCCACTCGAGGCAACCTCCCCACAGACTCCCACGTTAAAATTTCTAGCTTTACAACAGAAACATACATATTTACAACCTGCTGCAAAAACTTGTTCTTCTGTTAAAACTTTTATTACAACTTGCCTGATGATGCTTTGATGAACGTGCTTATTGAGACTGACATATGTCCGCCATGCAATAATAGTTAAAAATTAGAAGCTAAGACATGGCGGTCGTTTCCATCTTTTATCTACAGCAGGGGTCCCCAACTCCAGGCCTCGAGGGCCGGTGTCCTGCAGTTTTTAGATGTGTCCGTGATCAAACACAAATGATTTAAATGGCTAAAAGACCTCAACATGTTTTAAGTTCTCCAGAGGCCTGGTAATGAACTAATCATGTGATTCAGGTGTGCTGACCCAGGGTGAGATCTAAAACCTGCAGGGACACCAGCCCTCATGGACTGAGATTGCCCACCCCTGGTCTATGGCCTACACAGTATCACCGGCAGACTCACTCACCTCTTCCTTTTTCCTTGCCCTTTCAGCTCAGATTGCACTGCATATAAACAGAGCAATTTATACCAAAACAACCATGTTTGTTTTGGTATAAAACATGGAAAAATTAGCATTCCTCTGGGATTCACGGAGTCCTCTACCACCAGGATGTGCGTTCTTTACTGACCTTTTTTTTTTTTTTTTTTTTTTTTTTTAAACTGGGTTTGTAAAGACCAGAAGCGTAAATGAAAACTTCTGACTGTGGGCAGAAGCTGGAACTGATTTGAGCCCAGGCCGTCTTTTCTGGATTACACCATTTTTATTTCATCTGTTCAGCCCTTAAAGAACGCAAACCTGCCTGTTACATGTGTTGTGCTCCGCTGATCACTCTGTGGGAGAGCGAGAGAGCGAGAAAGAGAGAAAAAAAGACATGTCCAAATGAGCCAGAAATGAGTTTCCAACGCTCCCACGAACACTTCTTTGTTGTCTGATAAACGACTAATACTGGAGGTTAATGGGAATTTGCCAAAATGACTAAGCCTCAAGGTTAATGGGGATTCCAGTTCAGGGCTGCAAACAGCTGAGGATAAATTGGCAAATTTGCTACGGAGGAAATTACAGTTCCAAAGGCGCTGAACCGAAGCGTTTTTTAATATCACCTGGGAAGGAATTTTAAGAGCAACATAACAACGTAAATAATGAAAACAAAGCTGCTCCATCAGCCGGCTGTTTATAAGTAACGACAGATTTTAAACTGCAGCTACAACCGTTAGGATATTGGCTGTTTATAAAAGCAGAGGGGATGCACATTTGTTCTGCCATCTTTGCTTTTCATTAGAGCATTTAAAGCACTTTAAACTTAATTTGATTTAAATCATTTTCTGAAAGCTACTTAGTGAAGATGGGAAATTTCACCAATAAACACACAAAGCAGCTTTACTGGATGGCTGACGCACACTCATCTGCACTTGGAAGTGGCAAATGCTTCCTCCTGCTCTCAGTTTAACTCATCAGATGTGGAAAAATTCCAGACGAGAAACACAGATAAAATGCCACGGCACGCACAAACATATTTGCACACATGCACACATGAAGCACAGACCACCTCAGGAGGGCTTCTCATCGCCGCTCAATCTGTCAGCCTGACAGAGAGACGCATAGTTTGTCTCTGTAATGCCAGTACAGAGAGAAACTGGTGTCTAGAGGGAGTCCAACAGGTAGACAGATGAGTGATGCATAAAGCACAAACAATCTTATCTAAAACTTTAAACTGATCATTTTTCAAACTGGAAAATATGAGAGATGGGATAATTCAATCATCTAATGCAAGTTTCAGTCCAACAAAAGGCACTTCTCAATACTCTATTTTGCTAAAGAAACAGCTGTTTTGCTGTGTTTTTCCTTCGTGTTGTTTGTGTCATAAGCAGTGAGTCAGTGATTTGCAGCTTAAGATTTCAGGTTTAGTGGAACCGAAGGCTAAACAGCACTTCAGTGGACCTGCAGTTTGGACTATATTTAGGACGTCTAGACATCTTTTTACCTGCAAATCACCAAATGAATGCTTTCAACTGAATTATTTCATGTGTTCACACCAAGTGGGAAAAACAGCTCCACATCCTCAATTTAACTTAAAATACAAACTTCAGGTTAAAAACACCTGGACTCGAGTTCCATCAAGCTGCGAGAACAGGGACAAAAATGAGATGCCTCCAAACTGCTTTTTCACTTTTTCAGAGGATTGAATGAAACTGATAAGAGTTCAGTTCAGGCCTTGGAAAAAAAAACAAAACTTTATTTCCTTACAGTGTTCCCCACACACAACCTTTACCTGGATGAATCTCCAGGTTTACTTCATTCATTTTAGATCTTCTCTTTTTACCTTTTCATCCATTAACAACCTCCTCGCTCTTATTGTGAAAGTTCAGTTGCTGCTAACAGCCATCCCCGACGAACACCATGTCATGGCCAGGTCACTGCTGTGCTTTGACCTGGTCATGGAAAGCATTTAGCTGCTTTCCAAAAATATCTTCCCATTCTGTTGTGGACTACAGCTGGAAACAGTAGCTCTTGTTCTCTTCTGTAAAGGAGCAGGCTCACACCACAGGCTGTTGTGTGGAGAGAAAGGAAATTACTGTTCTCTGAATGAAAATGCTTTGCTGATGCCAGGGGTCAGAGAAGAAGTGTCAGACTTCTTGAAGCTGATCGGAAAACAACAGTAACTCGAACAACCAGTCCTCCCAAGTATGCAGAAGAGCATCTCTGAATGCACAACAGGTTGAACTTTGAAGCAGATGGGCGACAGCAGCAGAAGACCACACCAAGTGCCACTTGTGTCAGCTAAAAACAGGAAACTGAGGCTACAATTCACACAACACAACTACCCAAACAACACAACTACCCAAAATTGGAAAATGGAAAAGTGGATGATAACACACCATGTCACAAAGCTCACATCATCTCAAACAGTTACCTTTAACATGCAGATGACTTTGCTATACTCCAATGGCCTCCACAGACAAAAATCTGAGTTCAACAGAGCACCTTTGGATTTTGGTGGAACGGGAGATTCACATCACAGAGGCGAAGTCGAAAAATCTGCAGCAGCTGTGTGATGCCGTCATGTCCACATGGATCAAATCTCTGAGGACTGTTTCCAGCACCTTGATGAAGACTTAGGGCAGCTCTGAACACAGTATTGTGAACGGCCAAATAGATAATGATCATTACCATCTAAGATGCACCAACTGGCACATCTTTACCAAATAATCAGTATCAACTCCTTGCTCTGGCTTTTTTGCTTCAGACGGATCACTTGCATACATCACAGAACCTACTCTAGTTTCTGAGAATCATCAGCACTTTTACTGATGCTGGAAATCCAGTAACAATCTTTCCACGGTCTACTTTTCTGTGCCCGACTCTCGCAGTCTTTCCAACAGGCTACACGTCGTGTAATTAACATCAATGACTTATCTGTCAGAGGCACACGTGGGCATGAGACACTGACTGTCAGGAAGACAACAGACAGACAGAAAGAAAGAGAGAGAGAGACAGAGAGAAATAAAGAGAAAACAAGGCTCCATCAGCTCCATCCTTAAACTACTGATAGTGGTTCTGTAGATAAGACTATAGTTAAAACCAGCAAGCTGCGACAAACAATGTCTTTAAAACTGTGTGTGTGTGTGTGTGTGTGTGTGTGTGTGTGTGTGTGTGTGTGTGTGTGTGTGTGTGTGTGTGTCTAGGTCTCTGAAAGGAATTTCATTTCCAATACACAGTCTGTTGAGGGTCCAATTTCCTGAGCAGTGTAGCGGAGCGCTGTATCTGGGGTGTGTGTCTCTGTGTGTGTCTGTGTGTGTCTGTGTGTGCTGCAGCAAGCCAGAGTCCGAACCTCAGCAGCAGCAACCAAGCAAGTGATGAGCATTGCTGGGAAGAGGAGACAGAAAAGCAGAAAAAGTGAGATGCCGAGGGAGGCAGGAGAAGGAAGAGGCAAGAGACAGCGGAAAGTACAGAGATGGGGAGCAGGCTGAGGTGACTAAAGAGCAAAAAATGAGGACAGTGTGTTTAATGGGAGTGACAGACCAGAGCCTCTACACCTACCAATCACTGCGCACACACACACACAGCAGGTGAATCATGTTTTAGTGAGCTGAATAGTAGCCAGACAGCTTTTCTCCAGCATCAGAAGCTTCTCTTATCTGCACGACAGACGCTCTTTTCTGCCGTCCTCTTAACTACAGCTGCACTCGTGCACACAGCTCGTACTGTCCTTCTGTTGCACAAGAACTAATTATCAAATCAGGCAGCGGCTGCGTCATTTACTGCTGATATGATTAATATAAAAGCTGCGCATGTGGATTAGTCAATACTACTCTTCTCTGCATTAGCTTTATTAAACTCGGGGCTATTTGTTAGTGCTGTGTTGCTTATTATGTGCTTTTAAATGCTGCTCTAATGCATTTCTTTGCATTATTAAAAGCACTTTGATTCGCCCGTGTGTTTGAAAGCTTGCACACACTTAACCTTGCCCTGAATTACGCCAGCAGTTCAAGTGAAGACCCAGAACAAGCTTTCGTCTCCGCTTTTTCCTTGTTTGGTAAATTTGCTCCTTTTTTTAGGTGACAGATGAGAACAAATTAATGCTGACTCATGAAAAGCATCTCTAAAGACTCTAAATGTACGATAATGGGCGAGCAGGCACAGGCTTGTTTTTGTTATCCAAAAATCGTGATTGAAAAACAAGAAAAATGAACTCGCTGTGCATTTTCAACACATTCTTCCCAGTGCTCTACTCTGAAATAAAATTATTCTGACCTGAAGTTAAAGTTAAGCAACCCTACTGTCTCAGAGGCACGCACCAGAATAATACACAACATAACAAGCCACAGTACAGTCTAAGGTGCTCCTCTGCAAATATTTTAACTGGAAAGTACTCAGAGGTAAATAATAGAGCAGTCTCTTCTAGGGCTGCCACGATTAGTCGACTAGTCACGATTACGTCGACTATCAAAATCGTCGATTACTGATTTAATAGTCGACGCGTCGTTTGAAGCTTTGTAAGATCACAAAAGACGCAGGAATAAGTAGTAGGATTTAAGAGTGTAATAACGGACTGAAACAGAAGATGGCAGCACTGCATGTACAAGGATGCCAGCTGCCGTTAAACCCCGAAGAAGAAGAAGAAGTAGCTGTGTCCCAGAATTCATAGTGCAGCCCAGCTCAGTTTCCAACAATGGCGGCAGCTAGTTAGTTTTAATATTACTGTTATTATTCTTTCTGGGTCACAAAATAAACATTTAACATATTTTCAGACGAGAATGTAGCTGTGTAAACCTCAAATATCTGCTCAGTTTATCAAGACACCACATATTTTCAAAAGCGCTCCGACGTTTTCGGAAACGTCTGTTACCCACCAGCTCGATAGCTAGCCGGGGGCAAGGCTCACTAGAGCCGCTGAGAACACCGGACTCCCAGCAAATCGTTTTCAAACCCACCGCCGTCTTTCGCTACTCAGGTTAAACATGATATATGAGTCACTTAGATAACTTAAAAATTTTATTGTTTGGCTTTTTTACTATTTTATTTGTTCCTGAGTAAATCGGTTTGGCTGAGATTAAAGTTTTAGTTTTTACACAGCTGAATAAACATCAAGCAGACAACTGATTATCAGAAGTGTGAGATGCTCGAGAATATACTCCGGTGTCCCGTTATATTTTAGATAGCAAGGAGTTTATTAAACTTCACCGAATCTGCAAATTTCATTAAAATTTAATAAACTATCATCTTGTCTTTATTTTTAGTTAGCATATACCTTAAACACTTAAAGCTGTAAGCTAATGATAGTTATATAAGAGCAGATGCATGCTAGTGCAATAAGCTGTACGTTGTACGTCCAATGGATGCATGATCTGATTAGTCGACTAATCGCAAAAATAATCGGTGACTAGTCGACTATCAAAATAATCGTTTGTGGCAGCCCTAGTCTCTTCTCAGCAGAGCGCTACATGCTGCATAATTTCATTAGAGTGGTCCTTCAGATCTTTAACACCAAGACCTGTAAGTCCAAAACGGTAAAGTTGGAGTTTATACGACCAAAGGACGAGTCTCACTGGAGAGGACAGAGAAGGGGTGGGACTAAACATAGGATAAAAAGTCTGAAAGTTTGTGTTTTTGTGGTAACAATGTTTCTTGGCTATAAATCTCATACTGTTGGAAAGTTTATCTCCTCTTAAAAAGGCATTTTTGGTGCCATTTTTGTAGTTGAGCATGTAGGTTGCACTAATATAAAACTTACCAAATCTTCTCTGCCAATGCCAAACAGCTTCTTCTGTTATTTATTGGACTGGATGATTGAAGTCTGTAGAAACTATTTATTCATTGAACAGACAGGGACTTGGGTAGGATGTGGAAGAACCTGCAACCTGGCACCTCCTCATGCTGGTCAACACCTTGGTCATTAGGGATGGGTATCGTTTAGGTTTTATCCGATACCGGTGCCAAACCGGTACTTTTGAAACGGTGCCGGTGTTTAAACGGTGCTCAAACCGGTGCTTAAAGAATGGAGAACACAAACTTTGTCCAAAAACCTCTCATGTTTAGCTGTTTTCCACTTTTTCTTTGGTCATTTTAGCCTTTTTGGCCAGGGTGAAGGGAGTATCTGCCATCAAACAAGAAGACAGCCGCATGTAACTACTACGGTGTTTGCTAGTTCACCTTACATGCATTAATTTAATAACGTGGTTAGCCTACTCAACGTAAATTACACACGAACAACATTAAGCTACTCACGCAGAGAAGAACGGTTGCTGCTGCCATCATCATCCGTCATCATTTCTGCTACACTGGCAGGGCTAGGGGCCAGGACTCTCCTCTTCGGGTTCTTGGGGGATGTTGCTAACTCCGGGTCCGATAACAGGCACCACACCCGCAGTAGATGTGCTCGGTGTGAGGTCTCGCAGCAAGCTATCAAATACGGTGCATTTCTCGGCTTTTAAAAAAACGCTATGCGCTATGTTTCATCGGATTTGAGGTGTTACCTCCTTTAACAGTATCACAGTATCACCTTAAAGCACTTGTTGTAGGCTGCTGAGTTTGCATATTTTGCTGTGAAGTACAGCCAGACTTTTGACCGCTTCGCCTTGGGCATTTTTAATCTGTAGCTCTGCTCTAAAAGAACGTACGTACCTGGACCCGCCTACTATCCTCGGAAACGTAAAATGATTGGCTAGAATCTAAAGTGTATCACAGCTCAGGAAAAAAAAAGCACCGAAATAAAGCACCGAAATGTGCGCTGCTTTTCGGTCTGGTTACTACCATTTATGTCAGAACCGATACCGGTACCCATCCCTATTGGTCATACACTGCTGAGGGATGGTCCCATTCTTCGACCAGCATTTGTCACAAGCCAGTCAGTGTGGTTATGTTGTTTACAGAATAAGCCGTTTGCCATATGCAGCGAAGATTTGGCAAGTTGTTCATGGACGCAACCCACAACTGCATTTCCCCACAACAAAGATATAATCGACCAAACACAGATTTCTTTACTTTCTGTGCTAAGTTTAGATGTTTAGCAGTGACTGAACATTTTTAGCAGACAATCAACTGCAGATTGCGTAAAACCTGCTAAAATAAGTTGCCAACCACTTGAATTATGGCACTTTAGATGTTAGTTTGTGGCTGGGAATACGCCCCCTTGTAGAAATGCACATGAACAAGTAGATAGGTATTTGCGCCTGTTATACTTTGTTTAACCTTCACTTGGAGTCTGCCTAGTTGGTGCACTGTAGTTTAGTGCCCTGTCTGGTCCTAACAAAAATAATAAAACAAAGAAACAGGCAAACTGGCAGGCGCACAGATGTCGGCATAGAGTCTTGTGTTCACATTCTGATGAAAAAAATGTACATCGCTCAGATCAAAGCAGACTTTCTCATACTGGCAGAAGTTTAATCTCCAACACTGATGTAACTCTGATCAAAATGGGAGAAAAAGAAATTAAACAGTGAACTTGAAAATCCAGTCTGCTGGTAGATGGGGCACGCTGACAAACGCCATGTACATGGGTTACAGAACTGAAGTAAAACCCACCAATCATATCACCATTTGGCTCTGAGACTTGTTGGTATTCGCACAGCGCTTTAGCTCTAATAGCCGTGCTGATACTTGTTTACATCGCTTACATCCAACTGCCGCCTTCTGCACCGCCAACCACTGGACGGACTGAACTCCGTGAAGTCTCAGATGATGACCCCCAACCCTGTTTTTCAGAGAAAAGCAAAAACGCACATAGTTTTTGATGTGTGGCAGTCAAAATATATTTACCTTTTTGCCCTCTTACTGCCAAGACTTTGGGGAATACATTTGGAAAAAAAAGCAAAAATTTGCATGTTCTGAGAGCAGATGGTTGGGGTCGGAGGTATCACCACCAACCGCTGTGACTCGGGGTTCAAACATGCATACAGCTGCAAGCAGGAGTAAGTTTGCCCAAACAGCAACAAGACAAAGGTGAAAAATAAGAAGAAACTAAAGCCTATTAGTATTTCTAAATGGGAAAATGACCAATCCACTGTGTCGACCAAATACACAGATACTGATGAATTTACCTTGTAAATGGCTGCAAATATTCCACAGGTGCTACAAACACTCCAAGAAACATTAAAATCACTCTTAAAAACAGTCCGGTTCCACCCCTCACTCAGCACATCCTGTTTCACAACAGCAAGATGGCGACAGTGAAAACACTCAGCTCCAGGCTTCAAAAAAAGGACCACCAACATGTGACGTCATTGTGGCCATTTCCATCTTTTACACCATCTATGTAAAAGGCTGAGAAAAAGATGAATGGAGATTATTCAAAACTGTGGATCATACAAAGCTATTAGTTGAAACTAATAAGCATAATAGGTCCCTTCCGAGGATTAAAAGTGGGGCAAAGCCTTAATACGCCCCACTGTGGTCCAAATCCTGATGAAGAATCATTTGCGGTCTGCAGAGGATAAAACTCCTGACACATGGTAGAAATGTAAAGACATGAAAATGACGGGAGAACTGCCAGCGTCGGCCTCGAAAGCCTTTTATCAATCAAGAATCCCACTTTTAAACTCCTCGCTCTAACCTCCTCTGATTCCACACTCCTGTCTGTTTCACTTTCGTCATGCCTTCACCCTACCCTGAACATTTCTTTCTCCTGACACAACTCTTTCCTCCATGACTGCTCTGATCTGTTTGCTGCAAAGCTTGGCATTAACAACAGCTGAGTGCACATCAAATATTCGATGGAAATCCATGAAACGCCTGGAGATCTATCAGTGTCTGTGTCTGGAAAGATAAATCAGAGTAGAATCGAGCACATATGGGCTTCTGGAGGCAGATAACAATAGTTTTATCTCTGCAGTTGAAGCACACAGAAAATACATTGTTAGAGAAGTTTAACCACTTTAATCCATTACCAAAAAAACATTTTCCACCAAAAAAGTACAAAACAGAATTTAAAACTGAAACATGCTCAGAAGTAGAGCACAGAAGATTAACACAATTGTGTCATTTCCAGAAAACCCTTAGTATCATCATAAGAATTGTTTTTATTAACACCATTCAAATGCTAACAACTATGCAGCTATGTGCACTTTTAATTGTAATGCTAAAATCAGAATGCTAACTAGCTTGTAATACGATAAGCTTCTGACATTCCAGATTCAAACTCATCCATCAGAGGAAGTGATGCCATTTTGCGATGTCAGTGATATAGCGATGTCTTGTGTTGACATTCTCTGGGTTGAGCAACAACACAAGACCAGAAAGAGAGAGCAGCGTGTCTGCCTCTTTAGTACTTTAAAAAGCTACTTTGAGGAAGTTCGCCAAAGAACAAAACTTCTGTCTTGCAAAATATACAAAGAAAAGTTTTCCCAGCTCAGCTGACCACTTAAAGCAAAAATATAACTCCATCAACCCCAACCGATCACGGCAGAAGGCTGTCCCTCACTGAGCTGGCTCTGCAAGAGGTTTCTTCCCATTAAAAGGGAGTTTTTCCTTCCCACTGTTGCCAAGTGCTTGCTGTTACAAGGGGTATCGTCTGATTGTTGGGGTTAGGGGAACTGATGAGTAGATGTGCTGGTGATGAATACTTGTGCATTTACTTTACTAACTCCTAGCTAATTCATGACACAGGTTACTGCCAATATTTAATGCCTAAAAAAAAACTTTGATAAATCACCCACAAATCTAACCAGCCCTGTCAGCACCATTCAGTGCAACATCCCAGATTTTACTGTATGATGGGAATTTGTGCAGCTCCTGAAGAGTTACAGGGTTAAGTTAAGTTTAATAATAATGATTAAAGTAAGCAGTTAATCTATACTTTTATTGAAAAGTTCCATGAAAATGCCACCTAGACTACTTTTTTCCTTGGCTAAATGCAAATTTCTTTAAATATCGTGATGCAATGTTGAGGCTATGCCACTCACCCCAGCAAACAACCCTGCCTGGAGGGCGTAGAAAGAAAGCCAAGCACGCATCACGATAACGCAATAAAGTTGAAGGGGGAGATCAAACTTTCACACATTTATTAATTTAAGTCTTGGCAAGAAGGCTACTTAAACATATCAAAATGACAATTTCCAACATGAATACCATCGCAAATATGTTGTCATCTGCATCTAAAGCAGTTCTGCTCAAACCCTCACTCATCCTTCTATGTTACTCCTAATTCTTCAACCGTGATCTAATTTAAACCCAGAGGCGTTTGTTTGGGAGATTTCTGTAGCTGAAATGGATAAAAAACAGACATTTGCCTAAGAGGTGGAGCTTGTTTTGGTAATATGCAGGAAACCTCACACTGATATGAGACAGATTCACCCACGAGCACACCCAGACAGCGGTGTGTACGTCTGTGTCCTTGAGAAATAACCCTGAAGCAAATCTGTGTGTTTATCAGTTGCTGGCATTGATGTCCTCCTGTTTGGCAGCTCCCTATCCCTCACACTCACTCACACACACTAATGAAATGCAGCTTTAGTATGCCATGTCTGCCTCCCGTGGAGTCACACACATGCTATTTCCCCATCTACATCACTCACACATTTCCATTTCAAACCCCGTAACATTGACACGACCTTGAACTCGAGCCATTCACACCACCCTGAATTCCTTCCCTCTGATTATTTTTATGCCAATCAGCTTTCAAATTCAGCTAAATATTGTTGCCGCATTAATGCGAGATTCCAGCTGCTCCACACTTTAATTTAACAGGAGGAGCAGATGATGGAGGGGAGAGGACCATATGCATCAATATGCTGTTAGAGTAACTTATCACTCAACCCATTTTTTATGCTATATGTCCTCGGATACAAATTCATTTTCTGAATATGTAATGGAGATATTTTTAAGCTAAAACTCGCCGCTTCCCAGGTTCCACCTCCTCTGAAGTCAGTTTGAGAACACGTATCAGGACAGGACAGCTTTTCCTCAGCGTTAGTAATGTAATAGACCAGATCAGCTATAAAATTGCTGGGAAACACCGAGTCCTGGCATTCATGTAGACCTTACTCCACACACTGCCCACTAAACTTGGTAGCAGCACTCCCCAATGGCAGCGGCCTCCCAAGTCGGACCACAAACCTGTCAAACTCTCTCAGCAGCACCTCGAGGAGCAACAGAGAGCTCAAGGTGTTGACCGTGCCTTCAAAACTCCTACTTCTCTATTCAAACAGCGATTCTCAGGATGGACCCACTCCAAACATCCTGATGCCAGAAACCACAGGACGCCATTAAGAGGTCCTTTTGTCCTTGAGCCCACAGGTCACAGCTGTTTTGATGGCATGATCTACGAAATTTTAAGCAATTGGTTTTATTGTTGTGGCTAATCAGATCTGCTAAATACAACTATGAGGCAGGCATCATGTGTGTTTTTAGGGGTGTAACTGTTCTCCAGATGCACAGATTTGATGGTTCTCTTGGCGAAGGGAATGAGTATGTAAGCGTCTGTTTGTTAGCAGGCAAGAGTCTACAGTTTTCAAGATGTCACTGTAAAATGTTGTGCGATGGTAGATGTCAATAACAGTTCGAGTGGATTTAATTTTAGTGAAAAAAAAAGGCCTTGGGGGACCTTGACCTTCATAGTTAACACTCAAGGTCACAGTTCACCTTGAAAATAAAAATTTCAAGAAACCACATTGAGTATTATGTCATATGAAAGGGCGTGGAGAGAGCGGTACAACGCGCTTTATTTTTTTCCTGAGGGTGCTTGTTTGGATTTTGTTACCTTTTCCAAACTTTCACACAGAACCAGCAGCTCAGGGTTTGAGCAATTCACAAGAATCTTTTTTCCACATTTTTAAATCAGTCTTCAGAACATCTTCCAGCACAAGACTGCAACATGAAACCAGTGAATGTCATTTAAGCGTAAGGTTTAACAAGAAACTGAGAAAATTATGATTTCTCGTGGGAGTAATGGTTAAAAAAACAAAACAAAAAAAAACTGAAGAATGAAAAGTGAACAGACGCAGGGACTCAAGGTGGGATTGGACAATTAATCAAAAGGACTTCCGTTTTGAAAACCAGACATTAAAAAAATTAATTAAATAAAATACACCAAGGCATATCAGCTCACACCTCCTTGCGCCAGTACATGCTCGGTGTACTTTTAAGACCACGGTCCTTCTTTCTTTGTCATTTTTCCATTTATCTTTTTCTCCATCACCTTTTCGTCATGCTGGCAGGATGACCGTTCCAGCAGGCCTCAGTGTCATTCAGCTGCCTCCCAATGGAGCCTTTTGCAACTTTGCCGTCGTTCAGAACCAGAAACGAGGCCAAATTAGAAACCTTGGCATCAAGAAAACCTCCAAGAAATGCACAAGGCAGGAAGGGCATGACCAGCCGGTTATCAGCAACTGAACTTTCAGAATAAAGGTACGCGATTGTCCAGCAGTTCATCCACCACAGCTGGTGTTTATCTCTCAGATAGATTTAAGAAATAATTATTGAATGTACTTGTGTGGCCATAAAAACTTTGTGTGGGAAATGCTAAAATTCACATCTCATCTCTATTCTGACAGCAAACAACACGCGTGTGTTCAGCTCATAAGCGCCCAGCGGTTTTTCCACAGTAGTTCAGTCGCTCATTTACATCCCACACAGTCTAAAAATATTCATCTTCCTTTCCAGTTCCACTTATGCAGCTAAAATGTTCATTTAAATACAAAAGAGCTGCATACATTGTTCATCATTTATCATATTTACTTGAAGGAAGCGGCTTAGTTTTCATCGTATTGGATGTAATTCTGTTGAGCTTGTCTTGTTTTTAAAGAGGCTCTTCTAAGCTCTTGTACACTTTGGATTTACATATGTGATTTATGCTAATAAAGAATATTGAGAACATCTGTGAAAAAAACTAAACAAAACAAACCATTTACCTGCCACCCATGGAGGCAGGTGAAGCTTTTTGTTTTAGCTGGTTTACTCTGAGCAGGCTGGGATGGCGCCGGTGTTTTAGTAAGTCTGGCTGTTTCTGCTGTGAATGACCCGTAAACCCGTCATCCAGTGCTGACATGACCGAGACGTCCTCGCATTCCTCCACAATCAGACCTGCAGCCACGAAATGTCAACACTCAGCCGCCCGCTGCCTCTCTCCCTCTGTGTTTATCGCTCTTCCCAACCAAACGCCTCTGTAATTGACACAACATTAGGCTTGCTCAAGAGCAAGATGCATGTAGAATATTTATCAGAGCGGACACAGTCAGCCAACCTGGAACAAAAGTCAACAACCACTTGGATTCTTTTTTTGGTAAACCATTACTCAAAATGTCACTGATGGGAGTCTTAATTAAATGCAGCATATATGCTGCCAGATTTTGGGGGGTTTGAAATCTTTTGGTGAAATGCTCCTTTCCTTTCTGGTTCTAAGCATGCTTTCTTTATTAGCTGGGTGGAGTAGACCTAGTTCGTCATCCACTATGAAGAGAGGAGGGTGGGCTGCATTAGAGAGGCTGGAGAGATGAGGAAATAGAAGATGACAGAGGGGGGGGAAAGGAAAAAGTGCTGAGGAGAACGGGTGGGAGGTTAAACGAGGAATGAGAAGAATTTAAAGGGATGATGAAAGGAAATAAAATGAGAGCAAATGGATGAAATAAAGAGAACGACGGAGAATAAACGCAGAGAAAAAGTGAGGAGGAGAACCGAGGTGGGGAGCTGACAGAGGGGCGTTTCTGGCAGTGAGCACTTTCCATTACAGGCAAAATAAAGTGATACCATATGACTAATCACCTCATAACTGGAGCAGGATTTTACTACAGTACACACAGACACACACACAGACACACACACACACAGACACCGAAATTTGAGATTGCCAGAAACAGAGGGGGGTGAAGTACAAGAGGAGGAGGAGAAAAAGAACAGAAAGTTGAGATGGAGCAAGAGTGAAAGAGGGGAGAGGGTGGAGGAGTGGGCTCATTCGCAGCAGACAAACAGACCTGCAGGAAATACCAACTGATGTGTGGGAATCACAATAACACACAACAGGAAATAACAACTGAAACAGAGCAATAAAAACAGCTTTTCTGGAGACTGCACAGATAACAAACCAGAGGAGCACGCAGAAATCTGTAATTAGCTTTGGCAAAAATATACTCTGTGCTAATTGTGTTTACTACAGCCGTAAAAGGTCAGCACATGAGTGTGTGTGTGCGCACATTTCTGGTTTATCTGCAATCAGCTGAAGACCTGAAACAATCCACTGATTATAACTAATACGCCAATCAGCAGAGGATTAATCATGAACGGTTTTCACAACTGAATAATTGAAATAAGGAACTAGTTGCTCCCTCCAGTCCATCACATGTGGTGGAGCCGCTCCAAAATTTCTGAACCAAAGCAGCTCTCGAGTCAGAAACTGCAAAGTGCCTCAAAGTTATCCAAACCCATCAGCTGGCTGAGAAATCTGCCAAATTTCCAAGATAAAGTTAACCTGGGGAACGATACCAGTCAACATTATGTTTAGTAAAGCTACAGAGTGGCAGAAAATAAATGCATATTTAACCCAAAATGCACCAGTGACTGTAGTGTGTGACAGAAACACCAGAGAAATAAAACAAAAATAAAGAAATGTGCAAATACTGGAAATATGTCAGATATTTTATGGAAACTCCTGCTCCAAGATTTTATGATGAGAATACTCATCAAATTTTAAAGGACTGTTTTACAATGAAATGAAGTGTCTGGGAATGATACAGACGATATGCTGTAAATGAGAGGAATTTTCTTGCTTTAGAGTTGATACGCAGTAAATCTGCTTCAGGATCAACAGCAGTGTCGGTAAATGGCACAGAGGACGTACTGTCAGCCTGTGTGCCCCACACAGCCCAATTCGATCTTAAGAAAGGTAATAACCAATAAAACATGCATACCTGAGCTGTTTCTCTTTCTTTAGTGCGAAGTAAATTCCAAAAATGTTCCCAGTTACTGACGAACATCCAGAGATATTTGTCCACATTCGGTGAGACTCGTGATTACAAGCAAATGCTGCTGTTGTAAGAGAATTCATCTGAATGGCTTCTTTGACTTTCACTCAAAGAAATAAATTTTAAAATTACACAAAGTTATCCTGGTAACTCGTTACTCTAATGTCATCCTATAAGTTTCTGCTAATTCGCAGAAAATCTGTTTTGTTTTGTTTTTTTACTTGCTGTAAAAACAAACAAACAAACCAGACAACAAGAGTTTTGTGATACTTAATGGTTATCTATAAGAAAACAAGAGCAATTAAGTGATTTGTCTGTTACCTCAGAGTCCGTGTCAGTAAGAATGTTAAAAACTGAATCATTGAGACCTCATACAGGCCTACAGATACAGACGTGTTGAAATCCAGCTGGAGACTAATGATCGAAAGGTTATTAAAAAATAAAAATAAAAATAAAAATAAATAAAACAACAACTCTGTGGGTTGTGAGTGGCTGCTACAGGTCAGTGACCCCCCTGTAACACACTACTTGTTGAATGTTGTCATTAGCTACAATTGGTTGCGAGGGCATATCGGTGGTGCACTGAAAATCCTCCTCACGATCGCGTCCATCTCCTGCAGACTGCTGCGGACGTCCATGGTTATCATGTATGATCCCGGCTTGTCAGCAAACACTCACCAGCTACTCGCTAAGCTGTTGTGAAACTTGAAAAAGTGCCTTCACAGAACAAGTGGGAGCGTTTGAAGTACTTTTACTTTACAGGTGAACATTTATATTACACCTTATCAGGTTTTACTGAACATTCTGGTTATTTTAAGAACCAAATTTTATCTTAATGCCACAGTAATGAACGGAGATGCTCTTAGAAAAATGGGAGGGAGCAGAGTAATATCCAGCCATATATGTGGTTGAAGTTTCCCGTCACGTGTTGCCTCAGATCTTTGGATTCCTGCCACTTCCATGTTCCTTGTGTGTTTGCTGGAATTTCAGATACAGATGTGGAGCGGATGTTTTTCCAGGCAGACATGCTCCGTTTCAGATCTTACCCGGTGATACACTGCCAAATGAAATGCACGACCAACTATTCAACCCACACATGACATGCGGCTATTTACTGCTTACGACATTCAAATGGAGGTTAATACAAAGGGGCAGCAACACTGTAACAGACAAGAAGCAATTACAGGAAAACAGACACACAAACGCACACAGAGATGGATGAGAGACAAATGTCCTGACCTTCCCACAACCTTCCTGCCTCCTTCCCCACCAACACTAATTACCACTGAGATGCTAAAATGACCTAATGCGCAAAAACACTCCAAAAAAAAAACAGAAATAAAACAAACTGTCCAACTCAATCTGCAGAGCTCTACACATGAAAGCAGATTTATTGGAGAGTTTCACATGCAGACCGAGCCAGTCGTGTTCAGTGTGGTGCATGTGTTCAGTGAAGAAAAATCTAACATGTGGTTTCATTTAGTCGTAACAATGTGACTGACTGCAAATGGGTAGAGCTCCTTTATTTCCACTGCTGTGTGCGAGACAGAGATGTAAACGGACAAAAGAGACAAAATGAAAAATGGAAAAACAACAACAAAAAAGACACGCGCACAACAAATGGGGCTTTGTCCTGAGAGCCAGTTTTTTATTTTAGTCGCACTTTTCAGCTGCTAAAATACTCGGATTTGACCCGTTCTGCTTCTCCTTATTTCCTCTTGTATTTATTCTGTTACGACAATGTATGCTCATATTAAAAAGCGTTAAATAATGAGCTCAGAGTATATGCAAGTAGTCCCTGTGAGTCAAAAGCTAATCCCCCACATATGAAGACTTCCTCTCTACAGCTTTGATTGTCACCAAATTGCCCAAAGTCAAACTTAAAAAGTGTGACTTGACAAATCAAAAACAGAGACCGTCTGCCCTCAAAGCAAAGGTTATGCGCCTAACTGCTACAACCCACCAGCTCTTCAAGCTTACAGTTTGTCAGGGCCAGCCAATCACAGAAAATCCTCTTACAAGGGAACAAACTAAAAGATCTTTTTTCACACAACGATGAGGGACTTTAAGTTTCTTGTTAATAGAATAACAAACACCTAAACAACAAATAAATGACCTTTAGTTGTTATTAATCGTGCACAGTTTTAGTTGTTTTGCTGCTCGTAATAAATGACAGTTGACGTGAAGTTAGATAGTAACATCCAAATTCAGCAGGACATCCATCTCTCTATCTACGTAACTACAACTACGTACTAACACCATATCTACGGTTGGACGTCTGAGTCTCCCCCTGCTGGCCATTAGAAAGAACGCATGCTTCCCTTCTTAAGCTACATGCATGTTGTTCACGGTTTAACAAACATATTGACAAATTGAACATATTTTAGAATTTTGTTTGCGTTTTTTTTTAAAGTATTTTAATATACTTATTTCTGACTTAAACACTTTTAAGAGGCTCTTTAAATAAAAAAAAAAAAAAAACAACAGTTTCTGAGCTTTAATGCAAGTGTTTCCAGGAAGAAGCAAATAAATCCAAGGAGAGAAGGAAAGGAAAGTAAGACTGATGCCAAGAACCGAAAAGAAAAAGAGCAAGGCACGGAGCCAAGTCATGCAGTGTCAAAAGCACAGGAAATGAAACACACACGCACGCCTGCACACGAACGCACACACACGCGCGCACACACACGCACCCACACACTTCATGTGACCCTGATGCCTTCAGCATGACTCAGAAACCGAGAACAATGTTTCTGCAAGTAATCAGGCTCTGAGCTCACCCCCTCCAGAAGCTTGGAAGAAGCTCCAGAAGAACTTCATAATGAGAGCATTAGATGACAGACAAGCCTTATAACAATGTAGGGAAAGAGTTGAAGTTAAAGATGATGCTTTACCTTAACAGCCTGCGTCACCGATTCCTAACTAACTAACTAATTCCTAAGTGGCTTCATTTCTCGGCCCTGGTGGTCGTCAGAGGATGATGGGGATGAAGGTGAGAGGGTAGTCTTACTAAGCCATGAATTTATCCAATAATGTTGGAGAGCTGAATGAACCACCAACGAACTACTAATGGAGTTTATTTGGCATCCAGTGAGAAAAATAGAACATCAAAGGAAACTGTAGGATTACCTAGTTGGCAGTAATTGTGTTTTCATAAGAAAATACAGGAGAAACTGGATAATTCATAATCATCCTGAACTTGATTCATTCTTAAAAAAAAAAAAAAAAAAAAAAAAAAAAAAAAAAAAAAAGCCCACATAATTTCACAGAGCTCTGTCCACACTGGGAAGAGCTCACCTTAAATAACCAACACATACAGGCACCGGGATATTGGAAATGGGGGCCTCGGCAGCAGAGAGCATGTCTAAAAATTATACAGCAGTCCCAGTTTTCAGGCCTTTTGGCCTCCGTTTCGGAAATGAATCCGGTGCCTTTGATTAGAAGCTGGTAGTGGGGAGCATGGCTAATCAGATTTTCAGGTATCCACCACTGCGACAGATGTAAACAGGCTCTTTTCGCTTAAAGCAGAGAGAAGTCTCACAGCTGCATAATCGTTTTGTATTCACAACACAGGTCATGAACTCGGCAGCAGACTACCTGGCAGAGAAAAGGACAGACAAACAAAATGTGGAAGGTGGGTGTTGGAAGTGTTTGGTCTGAACAAAGTGGGTGATCCACAGTGAAAAGGAGAAAGGTTAAGAAGAGGCCAGAAAGCCAGGAAAACTCAAGAGAGCTGAACAGATGCTCACCCAGCAGGTTAAACGTAGGACCACACAGACACACACAATCACAAAGCCACATCTTACAGCTGCAGCAACTCCGCTAAACTGCGTTAAACCTTTATTCAAGGGTAACGCTGCGTCAGAGCCACTGGAAAGTACTGACAGCCTCTGATTAGTGTGTATGTTTTCTCCCCACTTCCTGCCCTCCTGCAGCTAAATGGGAATCATTCGACAAACATTACTGTAGTGTTCTAGGGGGAAGGAGCTGTTGACCTTTATTTGGCTCAGAAAGTGCCTGTCCTGTTACCCTGTTAACATCGATTTAACCTGGTTAGACTTGAAGAATCAGGCTGTACTTCAGGGCTAGATTTAAAGAAAAAAAAAAAAAATCAAGTTATAAAGAAATGCAGGAGAAACGCAGCTCAAGGAAAAAGCAGCTGAAAGCCACGCTAGTGAATCTGCAAATGTCAGTATTGCTATGCTAACATGCCGGTTACAATTCACAATCTTAATGCGATCCCCATGTAACACTTCAGAAAAAGACAGAGGGGGCACCTAAGTCAGCAGGGACTCGTCTTCTGCTAACCATAAATGTTGTGTGCAAATACTCATGCTAATCAGTCCAACTGTTGTTGAGATATTTCACTAGAATACAGACATTTTTTTGAGGAACAGATGAGGAACAGCTAGCCAAAGAAAGTTTGAACTCAATTTAAATAAATAGGCAGAACTCAAGCAAAGACTGTATATAAAAGATGGATGCGGCCCAGTGCGTGCCCACTCTTCTTGTTTACAGACGCCACCTTTGTTATTAGAGTCAGAACAATCTATTTGCACAATAGATACAAAAATAGCATTAGCATTAACACATTAGTGTGGAATCGGGTTTATTTCTGCTGACAAGTAAAGCGTTTTAACATGGGAGTGTATGGGGACTGACTTGCTTTCAGAGTCAGCCTCAAGTGGGCACTAGAGGAACTGCGGTTTTTGGTCACCAATCTTACAGTCAGTTTACCAACTTGGTTTTCACTCCATGTAGTTTATGTGACCACATGGACCTGAGAAGGATGGAAACACGAGAAAACAACCCACAAGTTAACAGCAATAAAAACAAAAAAAGCCTATAATTTTTATTTTCCACACTACCGGGCGTAATTTTACCTGGCAAAGTCTTAACAAAGTCAAGGAAAGGTCACCAAATCCAAAGGACAGAAGAAAAATGAACAGTGAAAGTAAAATGAAAAAAAAACCCCAAAAACAAACAATAAAGAACTTGCTGATTCAATTTAAAATGTGCATGCTTCATCTGTAATCAGCAGTGTGTGTGTTCATCATGATTACCATCACTGCATGAACAGTGGCATGGTGATTGCATGATAAGGACAACAAATAGTGCTTCCACTTACTAAGCAGGAGACTCGCAGCTTTTCATACTAATTCATGCAAAAAACACACACAGAAGGCTGGAAGCTAAACATGAAGATAAGATTTTCACAGAGAAATGAAGTCAAAGCAAAGCAATCCAGGCGTGTGGGAAAGTGCTGGAGTTAGACACTCAGATGTTAAAAAAGACAAAATAGTGGAGGAAAGGACAGCGGTTTGAGGTTTCCTTTGGTGGAGACTAGAGGTCAAACTGCAGCCATGAGAACACACATCCACACATCCTTCAGCTCCAGCCACACTGCATTCAGGAGACAACTGGGTGTGCAACCTCCACCACCTGCCTTTCCACATGTGTTAGAAGAGGTGAAAAAACATAACACTTCAGACCGCATGAGAGCGGGCCACCTCCCACCTAACCCACAGTCTCATGGCACCATGCAGGCCTGAAGAAGGAGTAAGCGCTTGTGTCTTTCACACCGTGTTTTATGTCTGATTGTCACACACACACACACACACACACACACACACACACACACACACACACACACCTCAGCTAACAGCCAGCAGTATCAATGAGATGCCAAAGGAGCCTGCAGACAGGGGCTCGGGGTGCGATCGCACTGATAGATCAACATGGACGCTGCCACACATTCAGCTGAAAATGCAGCTCCGTCCTCACTTTGACTGTTTCCAAGAGTTTGTGGAATAAAAGCTACAATTGTTAAGTTGTTAATACAACTTATTAGGCTACGTCCACACGTACACGGGTATTTTTGAAAACGGAGATTTTCCGTTTTCGTTTTAAAAAAATAATCCCGTCCACACGTAAAGGCAGAAATGAAGGAAAACGCTGCTAGGAACATGCCAAAGCAACAGGTGGCGATATATTCCTAACCGTGCAGAAATGCTGGCCAATCAGAAGTCTAGAAGCCTCGGTGGGAAAAAGTAAACAAAGATGGGGCATAGAAGCAGAACCGAGTCGTATGTGTGGAGGGACAGTAACTGTGTGTGTATATGTAAGCATTTAAACACTGCAGAGAGTACAATTAACAGTAATAGTATTGTAGAAATTCATTTCACCGAAACAATAACGTGGCGCACAGTGTGACGTCAAAAAATGCGCACACCTTTGACGCTGCTTTTTGTCCGTTTTTCTCGTCCACACGTAAATGCAAAAACGGAGTTTTCAAAAATATCCACCCTGGCCGGAGTTTTTAAAAATCTCTGTTTTCAGTGACCAAAAACGCCGTTTAGGTGTAGACAAAAGGTGCAAATGCATAAAAAAATCTGCGTTTTCAAAAATACCCGGGTACGTGTGGACATAGCCTTAGTCTACTCTTCGTGTGCAGCCATTATTACACATAAAGTGCTAACGAACTATGAGGACGTTGTGAAGGCGATTAAAGACAGCTGACAACTGTCCATCTATGGGCACTAGGTAAAGGTAAAGTGAGAGTGAATCATTCATCCACACAGGAGATAACAGAGCTGACTGCATGCAGCAATAGTACATAAATGCAAATTGAGGTCTGTAGAAGAGCGCCAAGTAGTAAGTAGAATACAGTTTAGGGAAATGTGTCCACTGTGTTTAGCAAAATAGGCAAATGTCCATTATTTTGTAAACAGTAAACGCTCCGTCTTTTATACAACCCCTTTTCTGCTCTTATCGACCACTGAGCGCTTTTCTCCAACCACAATCCCACAGCACTTTATTCTACAGTGACTTAAAGTGGATCCATTTGACTTGATTTCAGAGTGTAACAGTGCAGTTAGTTTTCCCACTTTGAAATAATCCTTATTTATCTCACACCGGGAATTTTTGCAGCTTCTCACTTCACACTGTCTGAAACACTGTTTTGGAAGGGGATGGGTGGAGGAGCCACACGACAGTCATTACCAACAAAAAGCATTCAAAACCAGTTTGCAGTATTTGCATAGACTTGTCTCCATGCAAACTGCCGGAGCAACCGGCAATCACAGGGACGTTTTTAGTGCAGCACGTTCTGTGTGTGACCTAACAGCCAGCAACCTCCAGCAAACCCCTCACCAACCAATGAGGTATGGCTGGGTATCGATTTTGGGATTTTTAGAGTACCAACCAAACTACATCTGCACTTAAAAGCAGCGATTCACACTAAAATCAGTCAGCGCCACATTTCAGTATCTGAGCTTTGCCAGTGTTGCTCTTGCTAACAGCTGCAGGCACATACTGACCATTCAAGCTAAACACACTGAAAACTTCAGACTAGGTAGAGCTCTTTTACACTTTGGTATGAAAGTTAATGTAACTCATCCTCAAAGATACCTTTAGGTAACGTCAACTTATCGAATTTTACAACCGCTTACCTATCACACGCACACACTCACTTACTTACTTTCAGGGCCATTTCCTTCTTCCATACTGCTTGACACTCAACTCGACACTCCCTGTGTGGGAGCAGCTTTCAGAAGAGGACGCGTGGTTTTAATTACAGCCCACACAGGAAGACCCTCTCACCTCTAAAATACTCAGAGCACCAGAAGTCTGTTGCCCTGAATTGCTTCACTTGCATTTATAAGAACAGTTCTCAGACATGTTTGCACATTTGACACAAAATAGAACTGCGCTGTATTCTCAGGCATCAGATGTTTGTGGGTTTCTCATTACGAGTCACAGATTTAAACACCGATACATGGTTTCAGTTAGTGATAGATAGTGAGATAGACTAAAGTAAAACATGGTAAAGTCCCACAGCCAGTGAGCACATATATCTTACACCATCACCCTCAACTAAAAAAAAAAAAAAAAAAATCCCCCCGTGGAGTGATGAAAACTAAAAGTGCAACACATACCAACAGGATTAGTGATTAAAACACATCTTATGAGGAAAAGCTCCCATTAAGAGCTTTATTCATCAACCATTTTAACTGATTTTATTCTTTTTCTTGGATGAATTTGTTGTTTGGATCATGAAATGGTCCCAGCGCAGCATCTTCAATTTCACAGCAGATGAAGAAAAATACAAAAGCTTCACCTTTGAGAGTATTTGTTTAAATACCTGCCTATATGCACACGTGTCTGTGCACAGACAGAACAAGCTCTACTCTCTGCAGATTTGACACTAAAGCCACACAGAGAGGCAGTCTTGACCGATTTATACAAACTCTATTTACTTGGGATTTTGATAAATGGCAATTGCTTTTAACAACTCAGTTGAATAGATTAATCACTTTTATGCATATAAGGAGGATTTTTTTTACTTTCTACAAGATGTAGGTTGAATTGCTGGCATCATTTGTCCTTTGGTCCAAAAAAAAAAAAAAAAAAAAAAAAAAAAAAAGTACCTAGGCATTTTTATTAAGCTTGGTGGAGAGGTGGCGCGTGAGTAATGGAAGAAGAATCTTGAGGTCAGTTTATGCTTTACTCCATATCATCTTGCATTTGGTCTAGCCCATTTGAACTCCACCCTTAAACTTCCTTCTGATTGGCTGACATTATAAGCATAAAACATGGGTGGGGCTTGCCGGTCAGCACCGTGGTGCTGACTGCGTTTAAGGACATCCGCGCTCAGTGACATCATACAGAGACCAGAGTTCAGAGTATTGAGACAAGAAAAGGAATTTAAATATTTGGTTTTGCATCACAGAAAATGTTTAAAAGTAGTACCTTATTCTATCAGCAAGCAAAAATCTAAATTTAAAAATCCTCATAGAAAAGAAACTTAATTTATGTATAGATAAATTACAGTATTTAAATCTTTTAGAGAACTCACAAAAACATCAGTGGCATGGACTGAAAAACTGGATCCTACATTTCCCAGAGTGCAATGCAACAGCCACGTAATGCTCACTTTACGGTAACCTCATACATCTAGTTTGTACTGCAAGAGTACGGTTACAGCCAGAGACACAGCTTCTCTGAAACAAGTTGAGGGATGCCCACATAAACCGCTGGTAAAGAATAACTCAGACCTAACTTGGTAATAACTCAGCGTACCTGTAACGGACCTGATGTAAACCGGTATAAAGAGAGAGTAAAGAGGACTGTAAAAAGTTTCAGAGCTCCGCTTTTATCATCTTAACCCATCTGAACAAACAGAAAGCAGTCAAGGACAACAAACACACACACACACACACACACACACGCTACTCTTTGTACAACAAACACAACCTTCAGCCTTCAAGCTTCAACCTGGAAGCATGTTACACAAAGGCACTGTAACCCAAAGGCAACACAAATACACACACACACGTAATCAGCCTCTAAATGCTGTCCCATGTGACCTGACCTGACCTGACAGCAGTAACAACCATAAACCACTGACATAAACTACTGCCAGACATTCCTGCAACTAACTCTCATTTATTATTTTTCTAAAAAATAAAAGAAAATATTTAAACATCTTCATTATTTTTCATCTAAATCTAAAATCTAGAAAATGGGGCTTCAGGGGTCGGCACAGCGGATCATCTGCCTTCATCTCACCCTCCCCTGGCGTCCTCCTCTGTCACACCAACCCTCGCTTCATCTCTCGTACACGGTCCGTTGCTTTGGATGTTGGTCAAGTTTAATTTAAGTGCCCATTATTATAACAACATATGACAGAAAATAAGGAAAAGCAGAGCAGAATCCAATTAATTCATCAAAGACTTCTTTTGGCACCAAATTATCTTTGCTTACCATTTCATCAGGTTCTGGTTATCTGAATCTCAACTGAGGACGAACATGTGGCTCAGTCATCGATAAATTAACTCCTATCATATTTCCTGTATGCCTTTTATCTACATTTCTTTTGGAGACAAAACAAAGCAGACACACTGCAGTGATGCAACATCAACGTAAGCAGCGGTAATTCCCAGCTCATAATGATTTTATACAAAGTATTCCCGTCCTCTGGCTGATGCCCGCGGCATGTAGGTTTTTGTTAAATTTGGTAGCTGATTGGATTAGATGCAGGGACTTTGCTGTGGCTTAGAGATCTGATTCTCTTTTAAATGGGAAGCATGGTCTAAAGATTTTTTTTCTAAATAGACACCGGTCTTGTTTTGATACGGATAACCTTGGAGATTAGTTTTTAGCACGTTTCGGGCCTTATAAGACCTTCTCAGTGGATTTGTACAATAAACCCAGTAACTCCACGTAGTTCAGACATCAATACGCTATCAAAATCAGTTGCTCAACATGGGTGCTGCATTAAAACGGAACATGCCCATGCTGGTTTCCATTAAAGCGCCTTAATTTGAGTTTTAATGGTGTTAAAGTCTCCGAATGATTTGTGAATGAGGAGGAAATGGGGCAGAGGTGAGCAGCGAGTGAGAGACAAGGAAAGGGCAAGAAGAGGAGGAGACAGCGCTGCTGCTTCATAATCGGATCAAGCAGAGGCCGTGAATGGAAACAGCGTTGGATGACCGTCACCGTCTCCATGCAGAAGCAAAAGCAAAAGCAGGAGCAACACACCAGCAACATCACGGCTCCGTCGGTGTTTACACAGGATGTGTTCAGCCTGGTGCTGAGCTGCGAGGAGGCGGCGCTCACACAGGAGAAACAGGCTGAAGCGACAACTTGTTAGCCTACTGTAAAGAAGATCTTCTCAACAGGTGTAAATAAAGTGGTCAGCGATCATCACAACATCTGAAGGCAGCAAAGGCAGTCTTGGCAGCAGCTGAACCTCCTCCAGGCGATTCATAATGTCAGGTAAAGGCCCGGAAACCCTATATAAACTAAATGACAAAGCAACCCTATAGGAACAGACTAAACTGAATAATAGTTATAGATTTATAACAGATGTGTAAGTGCAGACACACAACGGTCAGAAGGAAGCTTTTAGCTCCATGGAGGAAAAATTCAAGAACTACGACAAGAAATACAGCAAATGAAGCAATCAGACGTCAGATGCTGTGCAAGCTCTAAAGATTTACTCGTACATTTGACTCCAAAGTCCAGTTTTCCTAATCTAAGTGATCACTGTGCAGCGTGCACAGTTCAACAGCTGTCTCTCTGTAAGTCACTATGCAAAGCCAAAAAAAAAAAAAAAAAACAGAAAAGGAAAAAAGTCACCATTTTCAGTATCACCCAAGTACCTTACAGGCTGCCTGGTAATCAGGGCCCAGCCAACTACTAGATGACCCCGTCTCCCCCCAAAATAATAAAAATAATTGTGTTAAATAACCAAGATTCTAATTTTTTACAAAGACCAAAATAAATGTGATTTCTGCCTCAGTCAAGCGGCCCAAGAATAAGCTTTATAAAAGCAGATTTTTATGGTGGAGCCGCTGTAATGGACTGCATTAGACTGCGCAGGTGCTCCCAATAAAGTGGTCGCCGAGCACATGTGTCCTCCATGAATATTAGCCCGAGGATAGAGGCTTGTTTTACAAGCAAAACTATAATTACTAAGAGTTACAAACACAGGTGTGTTTTGGTGGGTTAAGAACTGAATTTTAATGTTCCACTGTTTAAAAATTTAAACCTTTTGCCAAACAGAAGAGCTAAGACAAGACTGAACGCAGAAGATCATAAATCTCGTTCAACTTCTCATGAAAGAAGGAAAAAAAGCAAAACTACTCAACACCAAAAAGAAAGATTTTGAAGTGCATCAATCTTTCTAGTATAATGAACCTCCTGCTCCTCCTGTAATAGGCCCGCACAATAGACGTTAGCAACTAGAATAGCAAGTAATTAAAGGCATTGTATGAAATTAAATGGAGATAAAGAAATGCTGGCTGGAATCATTAGACTGAGGGGCATTGTAGCTCTCCTCCCTCAGTCCCTTTTTTGTCTTTTCATGTTTTCTATTCTTTACCAAGCAGGCGGCAGCCCTTTATTCATTTAATCATTACTCTGCTCTAATGTGACGCCTCACATCTCCGAGCACGCTGACTGACGTGACCCTGAATTAACAGAGAGAGACATAGACAGCCGGCAATACCCAGGTCGCTAAATGGCCCTCTACGCTTCCCACTCTTCATTCCGCAGGCAAATATCTATCATCATAAACTGCCGTGTGTGAGAGAGAGATACAGAGTATGTGTGTACGTGTAAGCAGTCATGATGATGAAGTTAAAGGGCAGCTGGGGTGAAATAAATGGCGCCCGATGGTGCAGCGGCCTTCGTGCACGGCACTCCTGGGAGTTCTGCAAAAGCATGATGCTGACAAAACAGACTTACAAATTGTTCAATCAACGAGACAATGTGATCTGACTTGATGGGATCCATTTTCCCCCTCCATCTCCCTCCCTCGCTCTCTCGGGGCTCCCCCTTCCTGGGTTTTTGTGATGTGGAGGACAGAATGGAGAAACAACGGTAACAATTTGCCAAATGTGTGTGTCGCACACAAAGCTCCCCTTGTGCCATTTGGGTTTCTTCTCCACGAGAAATTGCCTGGAGTGTGTACGTGCTTTGCAGTATTGAAATTTCCTTGAGAAACACTCAGACAAATCAAGTCTCATCATCACTAAGTGTCCACAAACACAGACTTTTGAAATACTTTTACCGGCGACTGTCAGTCCAACTAAAGCATAGCTATAGAGCAGTAACATAGTCAGTCAGTGGATAGTTCAGATAAACACTGGGCAAAAGGAAGCTTTGATAAGACTTCCTGTGAATAGGTGAGCAGAAACTCAGCTAATAAAAGCAATCGATGATGAACATCTTTCGGCTTCTAAGTGAACAAAACAAGGAGAATGTATGCTATCATAACCAGAACATAGAAATAAAACACACGTTTCTAGCTTTCTACAAAGATATACTCACTACTCATAAGAGTTCCTTCATTATTATAAGGTCACCCTCTCTACTTTTAAGTTTAGACTTAAAACTTTCCTTTTTCATAAAGCCTTTAGTTATGGCTGGATCAGGTGACGCTGAATCCTCCTTCGGTTACACAGCAATATGTCTAGGCTGCTGGGGCATTCCCTTGGTGCACTGAGTGTTTCTTCTACCCTGTGTTTGTACACCACTCTGCATCTAATCATAAATTATTATTATTATTATTATTCTTTGCCTCTCTTCCACAATGTGTCTTTGTCCCATCTTCCTTCTCTCACCTCCCTTTCTTCCTGTTAAAAGGGAGTTTTTCTTTCTCGCCATTGCCAAGTGCTTATTCACAGGGGATCAACAAATTGTTGGAGTTTGTCTCTGTTATTGTAGGATCTCTTTTTTACTTTATAAAACACCTTGAAGCGACTGTTGTTGGGATTTGGTGCTCAAGTCAACTCAATGCAACAGAGACTCTGTCATTGTTTCTGTATTCAGCTCTTCACCCACTCAACACACAGATTATTACAGGGCCATTTGTAGAGTTCAAATTTTAATGACCATAAAATTGTCAGACATCTAAACCAGCAAAAACAAAAAGATAAAGATGACTCCAAACCTCATATGTAACACTAATTTAAACTTGTCAAGCCAAGCATCAAAATCTATTTTCCTCACCTGGCAGGACGAGCATAGAAACAGACTTTTGTCTTCCGCTGAGGATCAACAATGCTTCAGATGAAACTTAGTTTGACACGTTTCCTCTTGAGCTCACAAATGAATTTATCACTGAAGGAACTGTCAAAATGATTGAGCGACACAGTAATTGTTTGCTGCAGCTCCACTTTGCAGTTCACACCCGTTCGTAGCACGAGCTGGCACGGGGGGCAGCAAGGGTTCATGTACAGTTCAAGACATTCAATTAACACACGCTCAGTTCTCTTGTATTCTTTTGAGAGGCTGTCATGTTTCGCTTCTAAAAGGCAGACGCCATTCAATGTGAACTGAACCTTGAGAAACACGATGTCAGCACTTACTGTGGTTCTGAAGTCAGCACCCGCTAACCCATTAGTACCAGAACAATATGATAGTGGTACATAAGATAGTTAATGCAAATGACCTAAAGGCAACCATACCCATCCAGTCTGGTTATCTGCAGAAATGCAGACCAGTATTATTTTTTGACGCCAAAGACGTGGAAGAATAATTTCAAATCAAACAGCTGACCAGCTCATCAGTGGTCTCCAGCTTCTAACCCATAATGTCATCAACAAAATGTTGAATTTTCAACAATGAAAAACCAAAACTTTAAAAGAAGATATGGAAGAGCAAGTTAAAGAAAACCAAATGCCAATAAGCAAACTGGCTCGCAAAAAGCATCAAGGTTAAGCAGGTTAAATACTAGTGCTGTGCAATACTGCGATCGATCCAGTACAAAGTAAATACAGGGACAGTACTGCAGATACTAATACTGATCATTTTGACAGTGCATGTTTGAGCACAGTTCAGTGAGCTGCAAACTGAACTCAGAGACTGCACTAGCATCGAACCAATAACAATGACCCTTGCTGAACAGCCATTGCACGCACTGGAATCAAAGGACGGCAGCTAGTGGCGGTTATCATTTCTAGAATGAGTCTTATACTGCTAATGGCTTTAAACTGCAGCACAAGCTGACCTGTACAAGTCGTGCACGTGTAAACGCTTTAAACATTTACACATGCACGGCCACAGAGAACAAGAGGACTAGAGCACAGGTCGGTAATCAGTCAGGCTGGCTTCTTAAATCACCGCTCTCCACTCGGAGGCTCCCTGACAACAGCGGCATAATGAGACCGGCACATTAACAGCTGGACAAACAAAACACAGCAAAGCTCGTCCGCGTACACGCCAGCCTCAATCAGTGGCTCCAGACACACAATCCAAGAGGCAGGCTTGTTTTAGCCTCCACGAGAGCATTTCAGGGCTTAAAATGCACTCAGAACAACGCTCCGCAGTTAGAAAGTTGATCATTTAGCATCGTTTTCTGCGATCGAATCAATTTAGGCCTGCTTTCCCCCCACACCTGCCTGGTAGAGGTGTTTACAGAAATCAAAAATGATTCTGCTTAAAAGTGCTTCTAAAACCATAAGAGGACATGAAAGGAACTGAAGACCGGGAAGTTATCCATTTATGGACTCATTATTTTATCAGAGATGCACATGCTCCAAGCACGATATAAATTCACATTCACATAAATAAATAAAATAAATAAATGTCTGTTTCACAACTGCTGAATTATGATGAGAGGCTCTACCTTTTTTCTATTGTGAACACCTAGCAACAGACGGCTGCATCCCTCATAGAAAACCCCCCTCAGAGCAAAAAATAAGTCAACTTTTTGATGTTTCTGGAAGCAGGATTTCTTAAATACACTGACAAGACTAAAAAATATTCAGAGATGAAAAGAGGGAAAGACGAACAGAGAGCACGCAGCTCTTTATCTTTAAGCCTGCTACAGTTTGCTGTTGTTTATTACCAACAGGCTGCATGACTGAGCGCGCTCATTATTATGTAAAGGAAGTGTGAGACAAACGGAGCAGCAATGAGTATATATCAAAGGTGTCGGCATAGTGCTGGTGGTGCGGGTGGTGCAGGCGGTTGGAAATAAGATGAGGAATCTCATGGATGATCGCTTTAAGACGCTCCACATGAAAACAGCTATATGTTATAAATAAAGTGTAGTCTCCGAGTGGAGGCTCAGAAACACGGGAAAAACTGAGTCTAGACAGACTTTACACCAGTAAGCACAGACTGAAAACAAAAAGATGGTCACTGTGACATCACCCGCCAGTTTGAGACCTCCTGTTCCCAAGCGTCAAATTTAGCAACATGAACATCATTATCTTGGTTTTGTGCAAACAGGCCATATTTGGATGGAGTTCTATTCATCAGCTGACACAAGCAAGCCTCATTAACAAGATACATGCGGCATATCAGATAAATGCATCAAAAATGCTTCAAAAGGCACCGAACCCCACAAACACAGGACAGGCCCAGTTCAACTCCCAGCATACAGGCAATAATGTATAGTCAACATTCACAACTCCAAATGTTAGAGTTTAAATGTGTGAGCTGTAAAAGATTTATTGCCTGTGCATCTCTCGCTCACTTCTTAAATTAGCTGAAGAGATCGAAACTTTTTTGTAGCAGGTTGCAAACGTGTTTATTTCTGCTGGACATTTAAAGATGGCAGGCTATGGGGACAGACTCACTTTTGGAGCCCACCCCAAGTAGCCATTAGAGGCAATACAATGTGTGGCATTTGGCTCATTGATTATCTAATCATTTGATTCATAATAACTATTAAATGACAGAAGAAATATGTGGAGAAAAAAAAAGCATTTTCCAGAAGACAAAGTGACTAACTGAATATTATTAGTATATTTTTATGCCTACTGAAAATTATTCAGCTCAAGTAAATTAATTCCACCTTTTTCCAAGTCTAAACCCTTTGTCATGTTAATATTACTGGAATAAACATCCTTGCTAGAACTGCAACTAATTAAACGCTGAGCAACCCACTGGCTGACGGCCTGGACCCTCATTCCTCCTTCCTCCTCCTCCTTTTTTTATTTTACTGTTTTTAAATCCCTAACACTTCCTGTTCATCTCTAAATAAATACGGGAAAAACACTAATTTCTGAGTTTTCACTGCTCTAATAAAGCATGCAGTTTGAATGCATTACCTTCCACTGTCTGAAACCTCACAAGCATTTCTAAGTGTTTAGTAACATTGCAGAAACCTTGGAGACATAAGGCTACATTACTGCACAGAAACAGGACTGGTTACAGATCTGCAGCTACATTTCATTTCACTGTTTTAAGGAGGAAACTTTTTTAAATATTTCATAAAATGGCAAGAGTCAAGTTCAACCCATGACATACCAGGAAGGACGATGTTGTGAGGTGATCAAAGGCCAAAAGCAACTAGACAAGTGAACAAAGAAAAGTCTAGCTGAAACTATTACCTATTACCATGAGTCATCCAACAGGTTTACTTCCTGTGAAGTTATGCACACACACATACACTTGCTTAGCCTTGACTAGCCAATCAGAGGAGGGCTGAATGTCAACTTGACCTGCTGTTAGCGCAAGTGGGAGAGGGAGGTGTGTTAGTTTGTCCATGTTTTGGGTTATATTTTTTATCTGATTTTTCATCTTTTTTGTCTTTATTCCCATTTGTAATGCTGTTATTGTAAAACCTTTACATTCCCCACAAATCTTTATGGCAAATATTCAAACTCAGCAACAATCTGCTAGGCTCTGGGGCACATGAGCACCTGGGTTGGCTACAAATTTGACCGTGACCTCCATTGTTAGCACCCAAGGTCAAAGTTAAAAAAGGTTAAAAATGATTTTTTAAAGAAACGATATCAAGTAACATATCATGCGAAAGGGCGTGAGGAGAGCTTTGCAAAAAACATTTATTGTTGTAATATGACACCCTATGATATCACAGTGACATCGTAACAGGCAGATGTCAACATGATGGAATAAAAACAGCGTGAAATATTGGTACAGCCTTTGCACCCATACTGCCCTGTCTTATTTCTCCAAATATATTTTGAAAGCATCTCCGTGCCCAGCACTCATCTCGCCGTCTGAAAGCTGTTATATAAACTATGTTTCTTTATCTAGGAGCCATTAACTGCTAAACAACAACAACTGATCAAGAAGTGGAAAACAATATCTTCTGCCAAGGGTTTACACGCACGCACGCACACACACACACACACACACACACAGCTAAAAAGTATGTGAATGCTGTCTGACCTCTGACCTTTGCCACTCTCTCCCTGTGATAAATGACTGCAGCACAGAGAAAGCATGTCTCAATCTTCCGTTGCTCTCTCTGCCAAGTTGTGAAACATAATTTTGGTCCATGCTTTGAATTTAAGAGAGCGGAGACACTTTTTTGCATTTCAACAGCAGCTACTGCTGCTCAGCACTGAAAACAACCACGGACAAAAAATTTAAAAAAATAAAAATAAAAATGAAGATGTCTAGAAAGCTTTCAGAAGGGTTTACGCAAATATGAAAAAGATGTTGAACAAGAAGCCAACAAATACTACAAGGAGCTCTCCTATGAAGCTGCTCAGATTTTTAAAAAGTGAAGTTTCTAGTCACAGAATCACTCAACACATGCTGCAGAACGTCTGCGCAGCACCCAGCAGACAATCAGCACAGGAAGCATTGCATCCATCTGTTAGAGACAGTTTGATCTCCAACATTTTGTTCAATTTCACAGCTTATAAATACAGATTAAAACCAGCCTCTGCCATTTTCTGCAACTACAGAAACAGTCTGTTCCACATACGGCTGTAAGAACCCAAAGCAAACCTGAAACAGGATGTTTGCCTGAATTTAAAAAGTAATTTCAACCAACAGTTGCTGTTTGCAAAGCTAAACTTTAACATACTTAAACACCAAAAACAGAGAGTGAAACTTTTCACTGCATATTAGTTACATTTAAATTATCACGTCAGCATGTACTTGGACAGTATAGTTATAATAATCAGGAGATTTATTGATTCATTTATTAATAAATAAATAAAAATCTATACAAACATCCCGGGTTCAATATAAGGATTGATTAACCAGCTTGTCTCCATCAATCAATTCAGCTCTGAAGCAAACTGTGTGAAATTATTAATTAGTCATTGTTTCTTCAGTCAGTGTTTTCACAATAAAATACCAATAAATCACCTTTTTTGAAGATTTAAAAAATGAAAAAACAAAACAAAACTATCTTTTAAGCTGCCGCATCCACCAACCTCATTAAGAAGAATGAAAGCTGCTTGCATGCAGATTAAACTGCTGGTTGTTCACATTTGGCAGATTTCTTGTAAACCTTGCTGCAGGCCCACAACAACCTCTCTCTTTCAAGCAGTGATACCTGCAGCGGTGAGTCTACAGAGGTGCACAGGATTTACGATTAATTTTAAAGCTTTACTTACTAATTATCTTTTCTGATACAGATTTACAACAAGAATATGTTCTTGAAGATTAAGCTAGCAGTACATGATGTAATTAAATTGACCTTTTTGGTGGCCACTAAAAGTAGACAAGAGGCCAAGCTACACACTGTTGAACACTAATGGGTGATACATAAATCAATGCACATTTTCAAAAGCATTTGCGTTCAATTTGGAGGCGTTTCATAGAGCTTAATTAACAAACTGGCAGACCAATATTCATCACAAACACGAAAAATGATTATTCCCTATACTCCCAGGACTGTGTGCAGCACATGCAGCAGAGCAGCATCACAGCTTAGCAAACAGTGGCACGGTCACAGGTGCAGTTACTGTAAGTACATTACATTTTAAATATAACACACTGTATGTATGTATGTATGTATGTATGTAACTAATGGAAAGTTGTACTTTAAACCTCCTCAAGTGTCCTGTGTTGGTCTAACCCTAACCCCTAACCCTAATTCTAACCTTAATTTTAACCAAACCATAAAACAGGCTATGGAGTACGATGCACTACTGCTAATTAAATTATACAGGCTTGTGCAAAATGCTACACAGCCTGGGATTCATGCAAAGTCCCTGAGCTAATAGCATGATGAGGCTGCAACACCACCTGCAAAACCACCTTTTTTTTTTTCCTTTTTCATACCACACACATAAACCGTAAGAAATTGGGGACTTAACAATTTAGTGCTTCAAAAAGCATTATTTTACATAATAATTACTTTTACAGAGTAGTTGTGTATTTCTTGCTTGCTAATAACCATCAGTTTTGGTTTGAAAGCAGAAGTAGAAATTAAACACACCAACACTATCTGCTTGTGCTTCTATCTAGCACAGAAATCCAAGTATAGCCTACTATCATTGTGTACTGTATATAAGCAGTAGCATAACTTCCTGTTTAAGCAGAGTATTGAATGTGGTGCTGTTACTCAACCACCAAATTGCATTCCACTTAAACAGGTTTCTTACAGTCAAGCGGTGGAAGTGCAAAGGTGACACTAATGTATAGCTAAGCCCTCAGACTGACTGCGCTTCTGATGGATGAGAGCTTTACCAACATAAAAACACACTACTTGTTCAGTTGGTTACACAGTGCAGGGTGGGGCCAGAGCTGCTTTTTTTAATACACAAACACATGAGAGACAAAAAAATCAAGCTCTTAGCAGAGGTGAGAGCAACAGCAGGTTCAGGATATAAAAAAAAAGTAAAGAAGAAGCCAAGCTGGAAGGACGCTGCATGCAGGCTCGGTAACATCTCAAAGTGTTACCACTTAACAATCTGCTTGTTAAGTGGAGACCTACCGATCCTGTTTCTGGGCCCAAACATCTGCTGCTGCTGCTGCTTTATATGAGCCTCTTGTCTTTTTAAAAAAAACACGCTGCAATACTCTGTCTCTCTTTTTACTGAAAAGAAGCCCCTTAAAACTACTCAGTCACCATTCGCAGCTTCGCCAGCTTTTTATTAGCACCAATCATACGCGGCATGTCCTTAGGTTTTTAAAAACTCAGAGTATGTACTACAGTTCATGGTTTCAGTGACTGCTGTGGATGGGTTCATCACAGATATTGCTTTGGTGGAGCTTTTGTTTTCAGAGTCTCTTTGAACATCACGGACCACAACATGGGCTTTTCAGGAGAACAGTTTAACTCCCATCCTTTATCTTTATTAGCCTAACCACAGCCATAGCCTGTACTTAGTAACCAGGTAACACATCCTCTTGTCAACTTCTTCAAAGTTTTCCAACCTAGTTTAAATCCAAACTTAAAGCAGTGCTTATATTTTTTCTTAAATTACTTTGAGATGTCTAGTAGCAAGCTATATTTACTGCCAACTCCTCTAAACCTTAGAAATCCCCTTTTTCATGAGTATTGACTTAAATATCTTGTAGGACATTCATATTAATCATTAATTAATCATTTCTTTAATTTTCTGCACCACGTCAGTGCAGAAAATTAAAGACTCCAAATTCTTTCAGTCTTTAAGTGAAAAAGTGTTTGGGCCTGGAAATGGCTAACGACATCAAACTTACATAATAGATATCGCCACGCTGGAAAAATACCAGCCGTTATCAATGATAATTCTCTTTTTCCTTTGTTCCATGTCATAGCTTCTTTAGGCAGCGCTGGCATTTTCCATTAGATGTTAAATCAGCCAATAATTGAATGAGGAGTTGGGAAACTGCCCGAGCAAGCTAGCTTGCTACCGTAATTTATTGCGTAGAAACCTTACTCGTTTGTTTGAATCCAAACAACAAGGTTAAATGAATCTGGATGGTATAAAGCAGTTAATTAGCATTACTTGATTCCTCACCTTTAGACTAGCTGTCTCCGAGAGACTTTGACAATATCCCCTTTTTTTTGTTACAGATCATTCACTGTGTAATGTAATTATTTATTACATTTACAATGTAATAAATAATTTGAAATGAACAGTTTATGAATTAGTGAGCGTTTGAGGTACATTTTGTTTCATTTTAGACACAGTCTAGAGACAGTCCTGTGAAAAACTAAACACACCACATGATTAATTTGACAATAACACGATAGCTTTATTTTGCAGGGAATTGTAGCTCATCCCATCTTACAAAATTGCTTTAATTCATTGAGATTTGCAGGCATTCAGTAACACTCTGAAGTATTATCCACAGCATTTCAATCAGATGGACCATTTTAGATTTGTTGCTGTGCTTGGGGATCATTTTCCTGTTGCATGACCCAGTTTGGGCCAAGCTTTAGCTCTGGACAGATGGCCTCACATTTGACTCCAGAATACTTAGTACACACTATACTTTTGCATACTGAGGGATACATGGTTGACTCTGTGACTACAGGGAACCCAAATCATCACCCCTCCACCTCCATGCTTGACAGTTGGCACGTGGTGTTGTGCATTATGTCCAAATATCACCACTGTGGTCTCATCTGTCCAAAGAACCTTGTTCCAGAAATTTTGTAGTTGGTTCAGATGCAATTTTGCAAACCTAAGGTGTTCTGCCATGTTCCTTATCCTTTCCAAACAAGCCATACTTGTTCAATCTTTTTCTAACTGTCATGAACTTCAACCTTTAAAATGCTAACTGAGGGCTGTGCAGTCTGAGTCGGACCTCTTGGGTATTTTGCAATTTCTCTCAGCATTACAATCTGACCTTGACACACCTGAATGCTCCAGACCAGGAAGTTACCAAAGCTTCCACTTTTATAGAGTTGGCCAAACTAATTGATGTTAAGTTAATCATGATTAGCAGCAACTGGTTGCCATTTACCTCATTAATTCCTATACAAGGGCTGAGGGTGTACTTTGTTTTTTACCAAGAGTGTAGCCATCTCCCACACATTTCCACTCTGAGCTAACCGCGCAGTAATATCACAGTTACAAACTAAGCATGTGGCTAAAAGGTGCATAAGTGCACTTCCCAAACACATTAAACTACTCCTTTAAATTGTGTTGTTCTTTAAAACCAGCAAAAGGCAAAGGGTGCCAAATTTAACAACTTAAACTATCAGCTCAGCCCACATCATTTCCTGTTTCATCTGGGTTTTGTCTTGTTTTTTTTTTTAAACTGTACAAGTAGTGAATATTACTTACTGCCAGTTCTGATTTGGCCGAGCCTTCAGACCAGGGTAAAGCCTATTTAAGCAAATAGAAAAGAGAAAGGTAATCTCAAGGATCCAAAAGCTCTGTCGCCAAATGCAAAATGTCTCTAGAAGTTACCCAAAAACACACAGTTAACCTGCTGACCTTCCAAAATGTTAAATGTCATAGTAATAAGTGAAAAAGGAGGCATTGCCCTTTTATTTTCCTTTCTCTTAGTTCTCCATTTCTATGTAACCGAGCTGAAAGTCAGCCGTCCTGCTGAATCAACCCAGTGAGCAGCCAGTGAAATTCCCTTTACCTGCACTGTCTGCATCTAAGGCTTTTTCAATGTAAAGCTCAGCTGACGAGTCACTTCACTAAACAGAAGACAGGGTTTGTGTTGTGCTGTCTGTAGCATTGTGTGCAGATGAGTTAAAACTGCCTAAAAAAATAGCATGGCTTCTAGGAAATTTAAAAAAGGGGATTTACTGAAGAGCTTATTCAGACTAACACGGTGCTTTTGAACCATCGATTGCTTTAAGAACACATTAGAGATGCTATTTCATTGAGAACACTGCTTGAACAAGCGCCAGCAACGACTTTTAGGAGACATTTCCATCACTCATACTGACACAGTAAGCACAACCCGGTAATTGGCTGCAAATTTCATGTTAAAAAAAAGAAGGAAAAAAAGGTACGAGTTATAAAGTTTCTGGACACATCTGATCCACTCCCGCTCATTCAAACTTCCCCCCAGTGGCTGCAGTAGCTCAAACATGACAATGAACTGCTCAAGAAGCCTTGAAACTGCAGGCTCGGCTGATTGGAGTGTCCTGTTAGCCCTAATAACATCAAACAACCTGAATCTAAACAGACCTGTGTCGCTGCAGCTATAATGGTTTTATGGCTCCAGAGCCCAAGGTGCAGTGTGGAGGCTATTCTAATCCATTAACTCACACCATGGGCAATTACCTCCCCATCATGTACAGCAGTTCTCTGAAGCAGATGGCCAGCAGCACACTTTCCAAGATTCATAGTTCCTTGCATGAGATGGGGACCAATGTGTTTTAATGACCTTTGGAGCCAAAGATTTGACTAAGTACAACCATTATCTGGCTGCTGTTGTAATGGTTTAGGCACTTATGATCAATAATGCCTTCAAAAAACATCTGCTTCAACCACATTACATTAACTACAATGTTAGGGATATCTAACTGATGTTGAGTTACAGCTCAAAGTCTTTTAAAAAGCCCCTCTCATTGAGATCGGTATGGAATTAATGGGCAGAATCAATAAAAGATAATGGGTTCCTACAGCTGTTGTAAATTCCAATATGTGGAGTTGACACTGGAAGAAGTCGGTCTGGAATATATTATTGTCACCGACTCAACAGGATCAGCCCACTGGCTGAGGCTCCAGATGTTCGGAGTATTGATGGGTCCCAGCACATTCCGCTGTCTCCCACATGCCAGACTTCGTTTAGGAACCTTTAAATTAAATGTATTCTAACCCATTAGCAATATGCAAGACTCTTACATCCTTCAGCCAATCATTACAGCCGAGACTCCATATCAGCTGGACACTTTTAAAACTTTGGCAACTTAAAGTTTTAAAGTGTTCCTCAGTGGCAGCTGATTACACGGATGAAATCATGTCCACAAGTTGGTTTTTTTTTTCTAAAGAAAACGCAGTGATTGGAATATGGCTTGAATGCCGAATATCAACTACCTTCCATGCTAAGTATAAAACACCACTTAATCACAATGGTGATCGTTCAAATCGCTAATAACCGATGTCTGTTTTTAAACCTGAACTTTTGTAAGCGGAGTTTGGTGTAGCGTTCTCCAAACAAGGCATCGAGGGGAATTCACGCGTTGATAAGGAATCACGAGTGCTCTGGAGATCTTTAAAATCCTCCTTAAAGGCTTTTCTGCTGTGAAGGGCTTTAGGAGACTGCGCTTGAGGACGAACAATAGTTTTGTTTCTGCGTTAAGTATTCATTAAAGGTGCGGTTAAAAAGTAACAAGCAGGCAGCCAAAACGCCGCTCAACGTACCTCTGGATCCGCCGCTGGCGTCCCTCTGCGACAGACTGCCGACAATATTTCCCAATTAAATCAAATGTTAGCTGATAAAACTCGTCCTGCGTGTCCTCGGTCCTTCAAAAAGTTGCCCAAATTACATCCTGGTGTTGGGAAGAGGGAGGAAAAGAGTGCCGACCGGACCGGAGCGCAGCGCACGTCTGCCCGAGCCGCTGCGGGGAAGTTTAGTTTAACAACATTCCCACGGCAAACAAGTGGACACGCTGCCTTCTATGTGCTTTACACGCCTAGGAATTGCACACCCGGCTCAGGTGTGATTCACGACTAAGCCAACACGCACTCAGACACGCGCGCCCGCTCACACGCGTATACTTCCAGCTTTTAAAGGAAGGAGCGCGTGCTTTCCGTATCCAGAGCCGACGCGAGCTGCACACATCCGGCAGGATCTACTGCCACGAGCTCCACTGGAAACGGCGCGAGATGCAACAAAACTGAGGAATATCAGGGTGAAGGCTTTTTCTCCTCCTCCTCCTAACACTAACCCCCAATGCCTGTTGGCGTATATGCTCCGTCAGGTTTGCAGCATCAAACACAAAAAGCATGCACAAGCTTCCTTTCAAAATAAAAGCTTATAGAAGGTTTAACCTTAAAAATCGTATGTGCAAGAATTTCCTTGTTCAGGATAGATAGGAAATGAGTCAAATGCACAAAAATAAGAGTGAAAAACAAGCTTCAAAGCTAAGGAAACTTACATCACAGTAAGTGATTGTAAAACAAGGGCAGTAACGATGAGGGAAAATATCTGGTCACTTAAAATGACCATAAAATCTTGAGAGACACCAGCTCTCTGAAATGTATTTGATTTTGCAGCTGATTCAGACAAATTCGAACCTCCCTTATTCTACATTCAGTTCAGACTTTAGGGACCAATAGAAAGAATAAGTCCTATAAGCAAACCAAAGAAAATGGGATAAGACCAAAAATACATAATAAATAAAGGCTGCTGGGTTTACGAAACAACATAGCAGACCATCCAACCTGAGCAGGCAATGACATGCGATGGTTGGTACGAGGATTAGGACCTATGGTTACTTTCAGTGCTACATTACAGCATCTAGAGTGTCTAAGCACTGCAAAGTCATGTGCATATAAATAACATTACCATGACAGTGACATGTAAGTGGAGACAACAAATTTCTTCTTTTGCCTCAAAGGAAAGGCAGGGTTTTATCCTAAAACACTGAAAACAAGAAAACCAAGGGAGACATTAGAAAAGTTTTAAGATCAACAAGGTAACATTTCTGGAAAGCTTGAGGAAATATCTGGGCACATTTGACAGCAGGAAGCTGAAGCTCCATGTAAGACTCTGTAAATTTTAGTTATGAAGCAGCTTTACATTGCAACCCAAATGGAAAAGAAATAGAAAAAACTTATAAAAGACTTGCATCAGCTTTAGATTGCTTCATATAGTGAATCATATAAGGCTTATATGATTTACTCATGAAAGTGGCCACTTTCTCATTACTTTCATATATTGTTTTAGGAAGTATCCAAAACATACACGTTTCATTTATATAATTTTCCAAGGGATCTTATATCTGTTTTCACTCTTGTATGCTTTTCATACAAGTTTCACACAAGACAGATACAAACTTCATAAGATTTATATATATCTTTTCCATATGGGAACAGTCAGGTGCTTTGGCACTTGGCAACAGTAAGAAAGAAGAACTCCCTAAAGAAACAACAATGAGTCTTATGAGTCTTTTCTACATCTCTGCATGCATTTGAGGCTATTCAAATTCTAATTCTGAGCTCTAAACACTTAAAACATCAACTGTTTCCTTTCCATGTCTAACTGAACTTTCTTCAGACAAAGCAGCAGAGAAGGAGCAGAGAGTCTTTGTATGTGATTAAAACAGCATGCATCATTTCCTGCAGCAGCTGCTCCGTGCATGTGTTAATGTGCAGAAGGTATACAAAGTGTACAAATTAGCACATTAATGGCACCTTGGTGCATTGTAATTATTGTCCTCGCAATTACTTAATGTTTAGCAACGATTTGTGTTTCAACAGAGATTATTTTCTGTTAATTAAAAGTAAATACAAGCTTAAAATAAACGGTAAGAACCTACTTATTCTTTTAACCCATTAAAACAAGCTCCCTAAAGGGGGTTTTATTTTGAAAATCCCATCCGGAAAAGGTGTGCTTCATTGTCACCAAATTGCTGCCTTCGCATTAAACTCAGTCCCAAATAAATAAATAGATAGATAAATAGAAAACAAATAGAAGGCAATTAAAGATAGCCAAAACCCCTCCTTTAAATTTAGCGTGATTTAAGAGAAATAATGAACAGCACAGAAAACTCATTGAATCAAGAAACAAGCCAACAGGCAGCAAGCAGAAGCTCCCAAAGGGGATGTTATCCATGCTTTAGATTAAAGTTTAGTTTTAAACATATTATGAACATGTTAATTTATATTTATCCTCATCTATTTAAACTCCTCAGAGACACTGATTTGATTTCTTTTTCCTGTTTTCTACAGATGCTTCAAAGCCTGGGAGTGTGGTGGTGCTGCCTGTCAAGCCCTGTTAAGCGTGCAGTTGCTCCCGCTGTTAATTTGAGAGCTTGGTGGGCCACAATGGAGGCTTTGTTGTTGGAGAATTTGTCTAAGAAGTAATCCTTGACATTGGGCCATTCAGAGGCCTAACCTTTTGTTTCATAAGTCTCCTGAATGTTACAGTAGGCATCAGTGCTTTAGGATAACTTGGAGTGGTGAGAATTATTTTGTGTTGAGTTGAATAAGCTGCCAGTGCGAATGTATGTATGTGGGAAAGGTCAAGGGTCATGGGTGTAGAGTTCTCGTATCTTTTAGGGCTATAACTTATAGTTTAAAGTTTGTGTCTGTTTGCTAGATACCGTATCTTGTTTTTCTAAGAGTGAACACATATCAGGTACTATCGTGGTTTAAAAAAATATAAAAATGACAAAAATGCCACTTATTAGTTTGTGAAGTTCCAAAGCTTTGTTTTGAACTTTTTGACTGTCACCATCTTGGCTTTGTGCAGATGTCATATGTGGGCTGATGATGTGACCCTGACTTGTTGATCACTAGGTAGCCAACCTCTATGGCATAACATGTTTTGTTGTTTTTTGATATAAATTAGACCGTAAGTTCTTAAATGAACAGCGTGATGTAATTGGAAAGACATCAAGCTAAATATTTAGAAACAGTGTAGCAGTATAGCAGCAGTGTAACAAAACTGCATACTGCATCTGAAAACATACAAGGAAATTCAGGACATAAGGCAGAAACACAGTTTGAACATTTCTAACAAGCTTGAAATATTTGGAATGAGCACTTTAACCAGAGTTTAACATATCCTGAACTGTCTGAGCCAGCTGTCTGTAATTTCTTTAAGTATCTTCAGGAATAGTTCTTCAGCATTCTCAAAGATAGAGTCAGAGCTCTTCTGTTAGTTTTTCTGTCACCCACCACCAACACCACCAACACCACCACCCCACACCCCCCACACCCCACAGCTTCAAGGACAGGGCTCTGAGGAGGCCAGTCCATGACTGACGGTGTTTGATGGTGTTTCATGACGTGTTTGTCTATCCAGGGATGATTTAATAGCACTGGCAGTGTGTTTGGGGTCACTGATGTACTGAAAAATGGAGCATTACCAAACAAATCTTTTCCAGATGGTATTGCATGGTTAATGAAAAAATCTAGTATTTTTTCTACATTCAAAATTCCATCAGTGCAGTCCCAAACCACGACAGAGCCTCCACCATGTTTTACATATGGCTGCAGATACTCACTACAGGAGAGAATTGTAGCTCCAAGCACTTGACACTGAAGGGCCAGATCCATCTCTGACGTCCTATATGAGGTATTTGCTGTATTTTCTCCTATGTATTCGGGCATATGTCACAGACTTTGAGTTGGCCGATAAAGGTTTGGTTTTTTTTGTTGCTTAAACATGTCTACTAGTCCTGCGTTTGGGTCCTCACTTCTGAACAGTCACTTCTGACTCCAAAAATGAACAAGGCGGTAGCCAAAATTGAGGCTTCAAAACCAACGTGCAACTTCATAGTGGGTATATCCATCCTAACAGACTGTCTGCCCCCTTGGGGATAAATAAAGTTATCAGAATCAGAATGAATCTATTGAAGCTATCATTCTTTCTTATAATCTGTGGTATTACTCAAGAATTACAACTTTAGTGAGCTCTTGCAGCGCTCCTATAGAATCATTTGAGATGTAATTATGATTGATGCCTCAGCAGGAATCACTGACATTGACATAAATAACAGCCTAAATCACTAGCTGTCTGACAAACTATTGAGATGACTGGTCAATTATCAGTTTGGCATTTGAAGTATCTGATCATACGCATCGCTAACAGTGTTTCTGGGCTGCAGGGCTGACTGGTTGACTAACTGAGCTGTTAAATGTAGTGTTGGAATGACAACCAAGCTCTGTGTGTGTGTATACACTGTCTCCTCAAACAAAGCCCATGTAAATACGGACACACAGTCTTGCGTACACATGCTTTCATGTGTTTCACAGACACCCTAAAGCTTGTCAATACACTTTACTTAGACTTGGGTCAGCACATACAGACAAACACAATCATACGCACCGCCTGCTACATTATTCCTTGTGGCTTGTTTGCTGTCTCTGGTCATGCTCCGACTCATCCACTCAGTCACCAGACAAGAGCATTTCATATTAGAAAACTCTGCAAAAGCCTGTATTTCAGTCAGTGATAGCACTAAGTATATCTCTGCACTGCAAATAAATCATGAGTAAAATAATGGTAGGAAATATAGTCTGGGCTTTGGCCTTTAATGTAGACAGCATTAAGGATTGCACAGGACATATTTATTCACTTTGACAATATACAGGGTGGGCCATTTATATGGATACACCGTAATAAAATGGGAATAGTTGGTGATATTAAAGTCCTGTTTGTGGCTCATTAGTATATGTGAGGGGCAAACTCCTCAAGATGGGTGGTGACCATGGTGGCCATTTAGAAGTCGGCCATCTTGGATACAACTTTAGTTTTTTCAATAGGAAGAGGGCCATGTGACACATCAAACTTATTGGTAATGTCACAAGAAAAACAATGGTGTGCTTGGTTTCAACGTAACTTTATTCTTTCATGAGTTATTTACAAGTTTCTGACCACTTATAAAATGTGTTCAATGTGCTGCCCATTGTGTTGGATTGTCAATGCAACCCTCTTCTCCCACTCTTCACACACTGATAGCAACACCGCAGGAGAAATGCCAGCACAGGCATCCAGTATCCGTAGTTTCAGGTGCTGCACATCTCGTATCTTCACACCACAGACAATTGCCTTCAGATGACCCCAAAGATAAAAGTCTAAGGGGGTCAGATCAGGAGACCTTGGGGGCCATTCAACTGGCCCACGACGACCAATCCACTATCCATATAAATGGCCCACCATGTATATTAAATTCAAAGAGGACAGAGAATGAATCAGAAAAAAGGAGACAGATCTATATAGAATTTAATGGACATTTTATAGAAACTATGTACAGACACTCATGGTCCCGAGCTGATGTATGCTCCTGTATTTGGAGATTTTCAGAGTATTTTCCATAGCACCACCAACAGCCTGGCCAAGTTTTTATGCCTCTGTGCCAAAGACAAAGAATGGGATAGATGTCTAATCTTGTGAAGGTGACATCTCCTTCAAGGCCACTTTTCAACACTGAAGTCGGGAACAAATTGGAGGTTGTAAATGCATTTTACATCCGATCACTTGACTATTTACTTGTTAATTTCTGGGTCCAAACGCTTCTGCAAAATCAAGCAAACTCTAAGGCACAAATTCTACCAGGGTTATGCGATTCAGCATGCACGTTAAGCAAACATGTAGGACCACATTTATTCATTCTCTTGCACACTTTACAACCCTTCACCTCACATTCAATATCTTAAATAATCAGGCCTTTGTTATATGTTAAAGACCTCATAGTGCCTTATCATCTCTCAGACTCAATCAGCACAGTATGCGCTTAGATCGGAAACAGAGTTGATATGTTATCACTTAACTAAAGTAGATCAGGAGCCCAGCTGTTTAATTCATGTAGTTTTCACTATATATTTTCCACAAGTATGGACTGACGGTAATGTAAAGTGCAACTAAACATACTGCCTGTTCGAGGTAATGCTAGTGCCTGATACAATGTTTCTTTAAAGCAGGTAATTAGTTCTGTTAAAAGTTAATTCTCAGGCTTTCCAGGATTAAAATCACTTCCTTTAAAAAGCTGCTTTGTTGAGAGTGGGATTTGAACCCACACCTCCATATGGAGACCATAAGACCCTTATGCTTGGGAAACAATCAGTGCTTGAGTTTGGTGCCTTAAACCACTCGGCCATCCTGACAGTCGAGAGCAGTGCTCACTTTTGAACACCTTGTGGGTAATTTTATTCAGATTTGCCACAAATGTTTTCTTTGACCTAATAAAGTCCTTTCAAGTTCTGTATATACACCAGAATTTGAGCTTTAGGTTGAAGGATACTGCCACAGAGCGGTAAGTCTAGTTCTTCATCTAGCCCTTAGCCCAGTATTTCAGGCTATGTTGCATTAAAGGAACTTTTTGTAATTATCCTCTGTAGACTTTAACAGAAACTCTCAAAAACAGAAGGCAGCATTTTACAGGTGAGGATGTTAAAACGTCTTTTCAAAACATAGGCCTCAAATGTAGGTCAGCTGACAACGTTCAGATGATTTGAACATAGAGTCATAGCAGCAGTTACTTCACATTCTGTCATTTTGGAAGGTTTAAAACATAAAGCAGGTATTTCAAACGTGTGGTTTCATATGATTTCAGACTATAGGCCCACTTCCTTTGGCTGATCATATTAGTTCTTGACATTTCACAGATGTTTAACAGCCTCACACTGTCACATTTTTTTAAACCCTGCCTGAAATTGCCACCAAATGTTCACAAATGCAGTATCTTGTGAATGCCTTAGGGAGTTGATGTTTCATATCCAGAACCCTTAGAACTGAATAATTTAATTCCTTCAAAGTTTTCCCATCATGCATAAAGAGTTAATGAAGAACTGCTGGTTAAAGAAGGTGTCTGGAAATCTGTTAATTTTTAACCTGAAGGCTGTTGGAAGAAGGCAGGTTTAAGTGTGAGTCTCTGAGAGACCATAAACTGACCTTCAGTTAAAAAAAAGAAAAGAAAAAAAGCTTCAGTGATGTTCGACAGAGAAACTTTTAACTTAGCCACTATTTCATTTACAGAAATGATTTCTAGTCATGTTAAATGAAAGTCAAAACTTGTCAGGACTGGACTTTGAACCCAGGCCTCTATAACTGCACAGAGGCTTAATAAATGACTTCCAACTCTGTAATCAGATGTCATCTAAAGAGGCCAACTGTCCAGTTGAAAGTAGATTTCAGATCTATTCACTGCCAAGAAGAGAGCAATGTGTGGGAAAAGGTGTGTCAGGAGTGGGATTTGAACCCACGCCTCCATTTATAGACCAGATGTCCGCTTGCTGAGGAAGTGCCTAACACTTGAGTCTGGCACATTAGACCAGCGGTCCCCAACCTTTTTTGCGCCATGGACCGGTTTATGCCCGACAATATTTTCGGACCGGCCTTTAAGGTGTCGCGGATAAATACAACAAAATAAAACTAGTACCTGTACCGAAAAAAAGAAGATTTATTCATAACACACGTGAAAAGACCCAGGAAAACCGAGTTAACGATAACAAAATAACGCTGAAAACCCTGAAAACCATACATTTCACACCTGAGCCTCAACTCTCGCGGTCCCCAACCCCAAACGACTCATGGATCGGTACCAGTCCGAGGCCCAGGGGTTGGGGACCGCTGCATTAGACCACTCGGACATCCTGACATCCGCACAGCACAACTCACTGACTCAAACAAGAGCACTAATAAATTCCCTCCAAGCATTCACTGCATATATGAGTGTTCATTGTGCAAACTGTACCTTGACTGGTTGGCAGGGGCATGCACCCACAAGTTGGTAATTCAATTTCTAATGAAGTGTGTCATGAATAGTGACAACTACTCATTTGGTTAAGACAGCAAAGACTTTACTCTCCCCTACAAACCCAGCGTTAGACACCTGACAGTGAACTATGACCTCTGATACCCACATGTCTGATCAGCTGTCCTTGGATAGTGTATTCCTACCAGCTGCCTGTTTGTCTGCTTGTCACTGTCATTATGTTTGAATAGAAGCGGGCTGAAACAACACAAACAAACAGCACAACAGAGAACAAATTTCAAGTGCTGAAATCAGAACTGCGAAGGCAGCTGGAGACTGCTGAGTGGAAACACTTCATGCACTTTATTTTGATTTCAAATCAGTCCTGAAGCATCTAATCACACTCCAGTGATTGGTCACAAAAAATGTTAACCCCTCAAGACTTTTAAAAATCCTCTCGAGAAAAGAAGATCACAAGATCTCTGCAATCTAAACAACAAGTTTTATATTTATTTTAGATGAGAGCACTCAGTTGAAGTGAGGCACAGTCCATATCCCCAAAAACATCATTATATGTTTAATTGCCGCAGTTGAGAGTTGCAGAAGAATACGGTTAAATTAGAGTATTTCGGCTACATGAACCTCTCAGCTGCTGCTTCGTGACAAATTTATTTTAGGCAGCTGGCTATTATTCAAATTTATGGACATTTATTTTAAAACGAAGCAACAAAACTCCCAAAGTATCCAACAACACATTCAAGTTGAATTTTGCTGTAATACAGTGCAATCCAGAGTTACTGTGAGCTGACTTGAGGAAGCTGTGGCGTACAGAGTAAGATGTCCTTCCCTTTATGACCAAAGCAGGATAACGGTCCATGTTGCATAGTTCCAATCAAACCAGCTTGGTGAAAATGACAATGAGTTTACTGTACACAAATTTCCTCCACAGTCACCAGATCTCAATCCGGTAGAGCAAGTTTGGGATCATGCTGTCATGTCAACACTGACCATAATCTCTGAGGAATACTTCCAGCGAGCCAAGAGGAACGACAGCAGCTTTGAAGGCAAACCTGGTTTGGAGAAACCTTAGGATACTCGTTAAAATGACTCCCTCGTTAAAGTTAGCGCATGTTTGCTGCCACAGTTAAACTGCCAGAAACTTTAATAAAGTTCAGCTAACAAGCGAGGTGAGGGTTAAGGAAAACTGATGCAGGCTACTGGGAGTAAACAGGAAACAAACAGGGCTGCGTGACATCACAGTGCGACATTTTATTGACCCATTAATTCAGCCCATCCATGGACATGTGGGCTATTTTTGTTTGAGCTGAAAGAGGTATTCAAACACCTCATTATTACAACGCCCACAGGTGTGTGCGAGAGATGTCGGATGGGAATGATTTATGAGTATGCAAATTAGATTGTTGAACTGCTGAAGGACAGTGAAGAGAGAGACAGCACTGTAGGCGCGCACACACACACACACACACACACACACACACACACACACACACACACACACACACACACATACACACACACACACAATATTGTGCTCTGTCAAAGCTGCCAATCTAAACCTCTGTTTTAAATTTGCAATAAACATTAGCTCTGTTTCGCAGCCAATAAAAGTTCTCATAATCTAAATGAAATGTTTACATTACAGAGGCAAACCAGACCAAAGCTGCATGTAAATGGAGTCATTTCTGGAAAACAATGACTTTGCGGCAGCACCATCAGTATTATGGCTACATTCAACACACATTACTGCAAAAACAGAGATGAAAACTACAACAGGAATTTCAAAGACTGATGTAAAGATATTCAGCGTGTGTGAAAATGATCACTCATGTCCAAACTAATGCAGATTTTCTTAACATGCTGGGAAGTAGGTTTTTTTTTGCAGGGAAAAATGAAAGGCTCAATGCTCCTGCTTTTAAATGCAAAAGTTATTCATCAAATGCTTTGGATCCAGGCTGGAGTAGAAGTTGTTTTACTTGCTATGCCAGAAGAATATCCCCAATTACACCAAGGGGTCGTCTGTAAGTCTTATGTCTCTCAGGTCCTGCGTGTTAGCACATTGGTAGACTGTAGGTGCTACTCAGAGCCTTGCATACTATCAGTTTAAAAATACATCAAAAAAATCAACAATGCGGGATAATCCTGTTCATATTTGTCCTGTTCTTGGTTCCTGTTGTGGAGCGGACAGAAGTCATAATAGACAAAGGACTGCTTTGTGGCGAGTGAAACAAAAACAGTTTAATCTCTCCACTGAAGCCTCAGTGTGTAAGAGTGCATCTCTTATACACTTTTTTTCTTTTTTTAAATCTTTGATTTTTTTTTTAAAGCTTCTTCCTCTTTGTGGTGAACTCAGCTGTGGCTTATTTTCCTTCCGAAGCCAACTTTTCAGCCAATCACCATTCGACCTATGCATAAGCACAGAGGGATGCGACCAAGTGCATCCAAGCCTCTCTCTTTGTTTTATTCCTACAGTTTTCTTATTCTTATGTGTGTTTTGTAGATTCTTAACTGAATTAAAATCAGGGGAGTTTGGAAACCAGGACATTTCTTTTTATGTAGCTGAGCAGTTTTTACCTTAAACCTTTAACATATATTTTCTATAAGCTTTCTATAAGTACTACAGGCTCTATGAGCTATGAGAACTCATAAAAATCATGTTTAATGCAGAACATTGCAATGAAAAGGGACCAAATTGTTTCTTTTGACTCATAGAGCGGATATAAAAAATAGATGTCACCTCACTGTGAGGCACAAACTGAGATTTTACAGCTGGCTTCTCTTTTCTTTTTTGAGTTTTGAAACCAGACTTGGTGAGAGCAGGGTGGGTCAGACTGAAAACAAGAACTTGCCATTAACAAGTCGTCATCAGTGAGAGGCGTTGTCATTACTATGCTGTGAAACCAGCGATCAAACTTATAAAGCCACTGGCAAAGTGTTCATGAGATTACAGAGCAAGAGTTGTTTCACCATAGACTTCTATGGTTTAGTAACCAGAGAGCGCCCCCTGTTGGCCATGGGGGCACCAACAGGGCACTCCTGGCTTAGTATTTACTAAGTATTTACTTAGTTAAATACTTTTAACTAAGTATTTAGTTAAAAAAAATACTTAGTATTTTTAAATAAATACTTAGTGTTTAGTTAAAAATCAGCTAAGAATACTTAGTTAAAAATACTATTTTTAACTAAGGTTTAAGCTGCTTCCAACTTGGCCTTAATTTTCGCATCTCATTGCTAAATGCGTCTTTAAAGCCAAACGACAGGAGCAAGCAGACTTTTCACACACTGCAAGTAAAACAAACATTCCCAATATCAAGAGTACCGAGGCCAACTTAAAAACCAGAAAATCCCACGGGACTCTTAAATCTTCATTCTAATCAAAATATGAGAGAAAGTGATTGCATTTCTTTGAAAATTGTACTTATTTATTTATTATTATTTATTTTATTTAAATATATAATGCGTTAATGCAGTCACAGGCAAACTTTTAAGACCAATGTGTGACCCAGCTGCCAGTGGGGATACGAACTTCAATGCAAGAGAATTATATTTTGGTTTTTAAAATTTTGGTTTTTACATTTTATATGTATATAAATACATTTAACTATGTAACTATACGTACTTGTGGATAATGTCTACTCTACTCCCTTCCGCGGATCCAACGCCTCCTCCCATGCTTACTCCCCCCCCCCTTGGAGACAGCGGCTCAGCTGGAGGTGCGAGGACTTGCAGAGTCCGCGACCACTGTGTACATTGGTGTACCCCCGCCCTTATGTTGCTTGTCTGTGTTTCATGGCGTTACAGTGTGATGATATCTGTGCTTCTTTATGTGCTATGGAGTTTTTTGTGTTTTCTCCCCATGATGACTCACTGGTTGGTAGTCATCATGGGCAGAAACCCCTTTTTTTCTCCTGACTTTGCCCCTATATGTTACATATTCCACTGTCTATCCCTTTTTTTTTGCTGCCCAGCCTGACCTGTCTCCCCAAAATACAATATACAAAAAGTTTGTATATTGTATGTATTGTCTGCATGGTCGACGGGTCTGTCATCTCAGCTGCAGGCAACTGAAACTGACAAATAAACCTTATCCTTATCCTTACTATCCATTAAAAAAAATAAAGGCTAGGGGCGTGGTTAGCAAGCAATGGCGTAAGACGTTTCTTGGAAGAGCTCCGCACCAGCCTATAATTTTTTACTCATATCCATCTGTTTTTTGACACCTTTCTGTTGATTCCTGACGTTTGTATATATTTTATAACAATGACGAAACCTAAAGCTTCAAAAGCCCGTGAAAAGACTGAGAAAATCGGAGAAGATGAAGGTGAGTCAGCGAGTGTGGCTAACAAGCACGTGCTAGCTGAGGAGCCAAGTGCAAATAGCCCCGTGACTTCCCAAGTAGCTAATCCGACGTCAGCCAACATAATGAGTGCAACTGCTAGATTGGAGACTTCGGTTGATAGCAAATTAACTGCTATTTCAACCACGAAGAACGCTATGGAGGCCACTCTTTCTACTGTAACTGGGAGGATACATGATATTGAGGAAGCTGTAAATGGGCATGACGAGAGGATTGCCGGAATCCATCCTACCTGAAAAAACATCCTACCCAATGTTTCTGCGCAGACATGCGCACAACACCAACGCCGAATTAACTTATTTTTCTCTCACCCATCCGGAATACTTCTTAAGGTTATGGTTATGGTTAGCGTTATGGTTAGGGGTAGGGTAAGGTTTAGTCGCAAGTCACCGTCAAATTATAATACGGGTAGGACGTTTTGTCAAAGTACAATGGTTTCTCAGAACACTATTTTAGAGGCGCTCTGCGACTCGCTCCAGAAAGGATACGATTTACATCACAAAAAATTGGATGACCTCGAGTCGTGGTCAAGACGACAGAATATCAGGATCCTTGGAGTTGCAGAGGGGACAGAGAAAGGAAACCCACTGGACTTTGCTTCTGAGCTTATTCCTAAGCTTCTGGGGAGTGAGAACTTCACGGGCAGGGTCGTGGTGGATAGAGCACACCGTGCCCTGGGCCCCAAGCCAGCTGACGGGGACCGGCCTTGTCCTTTTATTGTAAGGCTGCACTACTATCAAACCCGCGAGTGTATCCTGAGGCTGGCAGCACAAAAAGCTCCGCTGCAGTACAACGGGGCGAAAGTTTTCATCTTTCCAGATCTGACCGCGGAGGTGCTGGCACGGCGCAAGAAGTTTGAAGAAATCCGCAAACGGTGCAGGGCGGGCAATCTACGCTACGGCTTTATTCATCCAGCTCGATTTCGGGTGACGCTGGACAGGGTCACACAGACTTTTGATAAGCCGGAGGCAGCCAAAAGATTCCTGGACCAGAAACTGGCCGTGGGTACAAATGAGTAGGGCTTTATTAACGAATTTGGCTCTCTCTCAGCGTATAAGATAAATTGGACGAAAAATGAACTTATGCCTCTGTCGGATGGGGTGGACATGGCTTATCTGCATAATACTCCATTTAGAATAGCGCTAGATAAGTTTGAATGTCTCGGTATCACAGTCACACGTAAGGTGTCACAACTTTTAAAACAAAATTGGGATAGAAAAGTTAATCAACTGGAGAAGAATATTGAGTTTTGGATCACATTGCCAATTTCCATGGTGGGGTGGATTAATGCCATCAAAATGGTAGTTTTGCCCAGATTTTTGTCCATCTTTCAGTCAATCCCAGTGTGCATTCCCCAGTCATATTTTAAAAAGCTGGATTCTATTGTATCCTCCTTTGTGTGGTCGAGTAAGGTTCCTAGAATTTCCAAAAAACATCTTGTTAAACATAAGACTTGTGGTGGCCTTGGACTCCCAAATTTTAGATTATATTATATGGCTGCACACTTAAATATTTTTCATTTTGGCGAAGGTGTACTCCAGGTGCTGATTTGGAAGGACAGCCTTCATGGTTGATGATGGAACACCTGTCTTGTAGACAAACTTGTCTTCCAGCCCTGCTTAATAGCCCGATAAAAGTGAAGAATACACTATATGGCAGAAATCCTGTAATTCAAAATTCAATTAAGGTCTGGAACCAACTATTGGGCACAGTAAAGGCTCCTAAAATGTATCTGGATGCTCCAATGTGTAACAATCATGCCTTCAGACCTGGGCTGGAGGACATCACGTTTGTGACATGGCAAGGAAGAGGGATTTGTTCTCTCAAAGATATTTACATTGATGGACATTTTCCATCTTTTCAGCAATTGAGGGTGAAATCTGTGAATCTTCCTAATTCACATTTTTTCAGATTTTTACAGTTGAGACATTTCATCAATGCATCTATTTCACAATATGATTTGATTCCTCGAAACTCAGTGCTTGACAGCTTCGTGTCAGTTGAGCCCTACACTAGAGGTGCTGTGTCTCGCTTTTACAGGGCCTTACTAGATATATACAGTCCTTCATCTGATACTTGTAGGGAGCAGTGGCAGGAAGAACTGGGGGTGGATGTTACGGATGATGTTTGGCAAGAGTGCATTAAGAATATATATTGTAGTTCTATAAATGCTAGATATAGTCTGATCCAATTTAAGGTTGTGTATAGGTTGCATGTTTCTCCCACTAAAGTGGAAAAAATACATAAGAACGTTTCAGCCTTCTGTGTTAAGTGTTCAAGTGATCGAGGAACTTTATCTCACCTTTTCTTTCAATGCCAAAAACTACAGCTTTTTTGGAATGATCTGTTTGATTTTCTGACCAAAGCCATTGGCAGGGAGGTCCCATGTACCCCCTTTGCAGCATTGTTCAGGGTGTCTGAACCGGGATGGGCAAGGAACAAGACAGAGACGCAGGTTGTGTCAATGACTACACTTGTGGCTAGAAAGCTGATACTTCTGTTGGAAGTCTGATAAACCTTCTACCTTCAAAATGTGGTTGAGAGAATTTGGAAATGTACTCCACCTGGAGAAAATCAGGTTTACCTTGTCTAACCGAGAGAGAGTGTTTTATAAGATTTGGCAACCAGTCATTAGCCTGATGGATAAACTTAAGTGAAATGTACTCTGTTTAACATTTATGTATGCTGTATTATCTCCTTGTTGACTTGCCGTCCACCTTCTATTGTGTTCTTTTGAAGGTGATTGTTGTATACTGCTCAATTATAAAATCAATAAAAATATATTGAAAAAAAAGGCTAAACATGGTTAAATTAACCAGTTTAATGACTCTTCTTAGCAGAGGTGAGGCTCTTGTCCTTCGAGATGAGTTAACCCCCCCCCCCAAAAAAAAAAACAAAAACAAAAAACATTAAGGTGAAAACAAACCATCTGTTGCACCAGGTTCTAAATATGCTTTTTGAGTCTTTAAAGTATTTTAATGGCAGAATCTGTTGGCAAATGGCAGTTTTTGGCACTTCTACATTGACTTGCCCCTTATTGGAGACTCGGGTACTCCACAAATACATCGTGAACATATGTGAATGTGTATGAGCAGAAGCATTCCACTCAAAACACATTTTCCACAGTCATGCTAGCAGACTTTTGAGTCTGTACTGGTTGAAGAGAAAAGCTAATATCATTTTGCGCATGCTGCTTTCAGATCACAGGCATTCTTATCAGCATGTTTCCCAGTGAAAGAAATACACAAGCATAAAATAATGGTTTGATTGAGGTCCGTAAATGCCTTGTTTCCAGCATGGACTGACTGCGACCCCTTGATTAAATCAGATTTTCATACTTGTTTCTCAAAAGAAACACACTATGCTCCTTAAAACACTTCCAACACTGGGAGCAAAAGATAATCATCCTTTTGTAATTTGAAGACATTGTTTTTTATGAAAATAAAACAAAAGAACAAAAAATATAAGAAAAAAACACCCGGCCATTATAACACAGGCTGACTAAATGTTAAGGCCAAATATTGTCCCCATAGATCAGCCCATCGATCTAACTGTAGCATGTGTCACACAGAGACATGAAATAAAAAAGGACAGGCATAACATCAGGCAGTGGGATGTAAATTGAATAGCATGAGAGAGCGGGACAGCACAATGAACCAAGGTGCATTTAGGATGTTATTTAAAAACCTCATTCACTCCCTCCCCGTGTAATGAAACCATTTTTTTCAGCAGCACACCCACTCCCCACACTTCATTTCCCTCCGTGTAAAAACCTTTTCTCTCGTAGTCTCCGTAATGAAGCCTTTGAAGAGACAGAATAACAGTGTTTTGTATTTCATAGAAAGAATGAGGGAGGCAATGATCCAGCACACCAGCTACTGAAGGAAGAAAGCCTTCATCTACTCCCAAAATATGGAAAATCAGTCTTGTTTTTCAACCGTAACTGCTCTAATAGATTTAAAAATAACTGTATTCAAAGTAGATTTGCCTTGAAATTGAAATTAGAATAAATAAGCAGAGTGAGATGTATGGAACGAAGGGTTAGTTAAAGCCTCTGCAAACTAAATCCGCTGACGCACCAATTATGTTCCTCTCTGACAGGATACAGGAGTAGAAAGTGAATATTGATCGGAGGGAATCATACAGAACTGGTTTCATCTTCTCTTCAATTATGGAAGAAACAAATTGAGCAATTCCTCAAGTCCATTAAGGTACAAATGGAATATCTCACTTACATCAATACAGGACTTGTTAACAACCTGGACAATGCGCTGGGTAAGATTAATTGCCCCCTACTTTAAATGCCTCGTACCACATATTTTATTCCTCCAAAGCTGCCAACTGTTTCAGAGGAGCAGTCCCACTAATCATACATTTCAGCTGAGAATTTAACATCATACAACAAACTTAAGTGGCTATACAGGTGTATAGTGGTAGTAGTAGAAGAATTAACATCCTAGGACCTGGCGTCCACATATGTGGACATCACATTTTGGCTTGTCTAGACCACAGTATTAAATTTTGCTCTACAAGGGCCTGATATCCTCTACATCAGGTGAAAAGATATTTCTTTGTTTTTACATTCATCAGGTCCCAATCAGCCCAAATAGCAAAGAGAAATTAAAAATGCATGCCATGAAAGAGTTCGGGTCTTAGGAGGTTAATTGCAGTGATTGCAGTAACCTGGCTTGAGTGGATGGTTTAAGGATTTGGTGAAATTCTGGGGGCGATTAACACCTGTAAAGCTTTTCTGAAGCGCAGACGTCTTGTTCAGTGTCGGTACAATTAATCACATTCAAGACTTTGTTATTAAATTATCCAAAATGCGTCAACAGCACAAACACTGATAAAAGGTCCAGCTGTGTGATTGGCTTAGTCGGAACTCATTGGCACACTCCCGTTAATGCCCAACCTCAAAGCCAATTACATTTTAAAAGGTTCAGCTATATTAAGAATTCAACCCTACTGCAGTTTTTATGAAGGGGGAAATTAACTATAGAAACCAAAACAGGCTTTTGGATCAGGCTGCAAACATGTTTATTTATGCTGTAAATTTTGAGATTTTAACATAGGAGTCTATAGAGATTCATTCACTTTTGGAGTCAGCCTCAAGTGGACATTAATGGTACTGCACGTTTTTACACTCAAAAGTAGACTTTTCATGTTTCAAACAGTGTCAAATTTATTGAACATGAGCTCTTTGGTGACTTTTTGGGGGTCAACCTTGATGTCTCCTGGTCTGGAGCTAGATCTATCTTCCAACAAGCCGATGACCCAAAGCTGACAGCCAAGACAACAAAGGAGCCTGCGCTTGAAACCTGACTCACAAACACACGACAGTAGCAGTACAGAACAAAACTCTTACAGTTTTAATTCCGTTTATATTCAGTGACGCCATCTTGGTAACTCGGAGTTGTCGGGCCTTCCAAGTGGGAAATCTGAGTTTAAGGTTACATAACAGATTCAAATTCCACGCTGGACCTCATAAATTCTGACTTCTGACTTATCCAGGAGCGCACCATTATGTACACATTATATTTGTGTTTTTTCATAAATTCCAAGCAAGAATTTCAAAGGTGAAAAATGAATTAAATCCAGTTCGGAATAATTCTGTAACATGACAAAATGTGGAACAAGTGATGTTTTCCACATGCACTGTATGTTCTTTATCATCATCATCTGATAGCCTCCCTGAATGGAGTCTGCGGCACTCATGAGGATCATTTTGTGCCCGTTTTACTTGAGTGCACACAGAGCCTGAAGCAGAGAGCCTGGCTTACCAGAGAAATTTGATAACCATCGTTGTGATACCAATTATCTCACACTGGGGTGTTAGCTATTGTCAAGCCCAGCTAATGCAAAGAAAGCATTAGCTGGATGATCCAGTGGGACCCCATGAAACACTCCAAAACATCATGCATCATATTTTATGCAAAGCTAACTGAACCTTGTGCTATATTAATAAGACAATAAAATAATATTAGCATTAGAAAACAGGTCTTATTTGAATGTTGCATACAATTCCAGACCTCTTGAGGTGTAGAGGGTGACTTTGCCTCCACATCTAAACAGGAAAATAAGTTAAGTCCGGGGTTAAAGTGGGATTCAGTAGATGTAGTAGCACTAAGATCTGTTGGAGTGACTCACCATGGAGAAAAGAATCTCAGCTCACAATGTTTTCTAATGTGAGCTGAAGGAAATTTTCTTTGAGTTCAGGCTGTGATCAGCTGACCTGCTGCTCTTTGTGGATTTTAAAAAACTGAGTTAAACAAAGATGTCAGTGGATGTTTCATGAGGTATCAGTAGAAGGAACAGTGTACTGTATACTGTGTTTTGACTAGACTGCATACAGTTGGTATAAAGGTGGAGTGTCATCAGCTGAAATGCAAACTAACTTGCTACACTTAATGTAACCAAATACTGACCATGAAACCACAGCCACTGAGCACCTGTCCAACACAGAGCTTTACAGTGCAAATCACCACAGTACTGCAACAGTACGCAACATTTGAATAACACAAAGTTAGTACAGCTTAGTTTGTTGTGCAGGACATTTCACGATATGAAAATTCATAATTTATCAAAACGCATCCTATAAAGGTCCAATATGTGATAAAAAATGGCGACATAACATGTCATTAAATCTGAAGTTTATCAAATGCCACTGAGCAGGCCTTATCGTTAAATATAACCTCTCCATCTGAGTGAAGTTAGCATGCTTTCTTTTCTCTCCCTCTGAAATACAGCAGCTGGAACTTCAGCTAGCAACACACTGTGTGACAAACTGCACACAAACAGGTGGTGTTTGTGTTTTTGCTGATGTGTGTTGAGCTGGCAGAAACGTTGCATTTGAAATTACCTGCCTGTCTTTGACCCCACTGCAAATTATATAAATGAACATAAATTAACCAGCTTGCTTTGAAAATGTAAGGAACAGAAAGCAAAGATATTTATGTAAAAATTAGGGAGTAATAGTAAAAAGTTAGAAAAATAAGTATTTAATTAAAGTACAGAAAATTCTACTTAAGTACAGAAATGAAGTATCTGTAATTTGTTGCTTCCCAAGTAAAAACAAACAGTTTTACATTTTTAGTCACAGTAAGCAACAAGTTCACAACATCATCTTAAAATGTCTTTGTATTATTGTACAGTCTTTACCTTACAAAGTAAACGCGCTTTGAGGCGACTGTTGTTGGCGCCATATAAATAAAACTGAATTGAATTCAGTTGAAAAATTCCAACATAATACTAAATTTCAGGGAGGTCAGCCATACGGGTCCTTTGAACAGCAGAGACCTTCACTCAGTCTGTCCTTTTCTACATTAAGTGCTGTGTAGAAAGTATGATGATAACCAAAACCATCTGGGTTTTTCCTAACCGAAAACCTTGGCTGACTAGTGAAATCCAGGCTCTGTCTTTGCTTGGTTTGATACCACCCCTCCGCTGCACCTCCTACAGAGTAAATTGGTCCATCACCATCACCCTTCACAGAGCGCTCATCCAGCTGGAGAACAGGAGCTATGTGAGGATGCTCTTTGTGGACTTCAGCTCAGCTTTCAGCACCGTAATCCCAGACATCCTCAACACCAAACTGGACAACCTTCAGTTCAGCACAGTCACCTGCTCCTGGATCAAAGATTTCTTCACAAACCGGCTCAATCAGTCCGACCCGACCTCCACCTTTCCCACCCCACTGTCCTTCAGCATCGGATCTCTGCAGGGCTGCATTCTCAGTCCCTTACTTTACACCCTGTACACCTATGACTGCACACGAACCCAGCCAACCAGCATCATCGTCAAGTATGCTGATGACACCACGGTGTTCGGCTCATCTCTGATGGAGATGAAACAGCATACAGGGTGGAGGTAGAGAACTTGTCCTGCTGGTGCTCAGAAAACAACCAGAAGCTGAACGTCCTTAAAACAAAAGAACTCATAATGGACTTTAGGAGGCGCAGACAGGTCCACTCCCCTGTGATTATAAATGGAGAACAGGTGGATTCTACCTCCACCTTCAGGTTTCTGGGCACACACGTCTTTGTCTATGTCACCTGGACCCACAACACCATTGCCCTGGTAAAGAAGGCCCAGCAGCAGCTGCACTTCTTCTGTGTCCTAAGGAAGAATAACCTGGACCAGAAGATGCTGCTGGCCTTCTACCGCCCCCTAGTGGAGAGCGAGCTCTCCTACTGCCTGGAGGGGCCACGACTAAGAACAGGAAGGCCGCACAGAGGTTAATTAACACCACCCAAATAATCATTGGCTGCCCTCTGCCACCCCGTGAGGCCTCCTGTCTCAGGAAAACCAGGGCCATCACAGATGACCCCTTGCACCTCACCCACCACCTGCTTGATCACTGCCCTCTGGGCCATTTGGTCTGTTAACAAACACTATGCCCCCACACCCCACCCCTGCCCACCTACTTCACCAATCTGATCCACGGCCCGAGTAACCCTCATCATTCAGGCCACTCACTCACACACACAGACTCTATATAAACCAAGTCTTTTCTTTGCTCTCCAAGCACTTTGAACTTGTTCTGAAATGTGTGTCTTTCTCTTATTTTTGCATACATTTCCCATATTTCTTATTTATTCCTGCTGTCTACAATTTGTATTTGATTCTGGCACAGCTGGTGTATAGCACCCACAATTTTATTGTACATGTACAAAGACAAGTACATGTACAAAGTTCTATTCTTTTCCATTATATTCTATTCTACTAAAAACTCTTGGCAAAACACCTCAACCTTATGGAAACATTTCTAGTAAGCACCTTTAAGCAGAAATTCCTGTGGTGTGATTATTGAATCTTGCATTGTAGACTCACTTCCTGTGAGTTCCCCTGCAGCCCCACTCTGTCTGTTTACAGGTTAATCAGACAAATTGTATATTTATGCTAACATAAGCTAAGAAGAACATCATGAGGCTAATCCTTTAAAGATATTAAATATGAGCTCATAAAAACAGACTAATGTAACGCCCATCTGTCTTCCTCAATAAACACGATGGTCGCTTAATTACTTTCTCTCTCAAGTCGGCTTAATGAGGGAATTAAACTCCTAACCCTGGTCGTGTTAGTGCCTTGCTCTACACAGTGATCTGGACAAGGAGCTGCAGAAGGCAACCATACAAAGGGAGACTGTGTGTATAAATGTATGTGTGTGTCGTGAAATATGGCAGTGGTGGCTGCAGACAAAGAGCAGGTAGATTGATGATTGATTAGCTGTGGCTGTCTGGCTGACTGAGACTCATTGGCAGCCGTCACTTTGATGAATTACACCGCTGTGAAAAACACACTGCACTCTGATTACTGCCAGCAAGACTGGTGTGTGTGTATGTGTATGTGTGTGTGTGTGTGTGTGTGTGTGTGTAGTGGGGCTGATGGCCTGTATATAGCCTTTGTTGGGGCCTGTATGTGCAGTGCATGTGTGTTTGTGAATGTTGCTGCTGATACGCTTCCCTTCATGACTCTGAATTGCTCTGCAGGGATTGTTTTTAGTGGATGTTGCCAGTGTTGTTTCCATGCTAATCCACTGTGCCCATGTTCACACACCCAAAATCCTTGCTTAGTATTCTGCCGAGGGAAGCGTTACATCCCCACAAGTCTGACTCAAGGTCCTATATGCTGTTCATAAACAGAGGGCGATTTGTTCATATTTAACAAGACAGATGACAGGTATGTACCTTTTTTTGTTGTCCCACAGCTCCACCTGTCACAGGATGCACTGAATAATTTATGCCGATGAAATCCACGCTCTGCCTTTTGATCTGGCAAAGGCCGGAAGCATTGAAATTATGGGCGATTTATTTAATGAAAGATTTCAGGAGCTGACACGGGGTTGGACCCACACCGGTGTTTGATGGTTGACACTGATGTGGGTGGACTTAAGCTGCTGACTGCTGGTATTTTGAGATGAAAGTGCTTTCAAAGAAATGCACATTTTTAATTCAGGAAATCAGCACTTTGTTAGAAGGTGTGTGTCTATAACCCCAGCATTTCCCCTCATTGTCTCCAAACATCGTCATTTCTTTTATTCTTACTTTATCATGAAATAAATGTAACAGCCTTTATTTTTTGTGCGTCTACAGCTCTGCAGTGCAAATGCCCGAATGTTGCACCACAAATGGATCCACAGGTAAATTAGCTGAGAATACGAGCACAGCAACAAACTATTAATAGCTCAGCAGACCACGATTTACCAAACAGGCAGTTAAAGCAGATGGTAAAGCAATCACAGGCAGGCAGTAAGCAGTTTTTGAGATTTTTCTTGAGGATAAAAACAGGTTTAAGGATTGCAAAAGCAGAGAGGACTGTTTATTTCTCCAGCACAACAACAAGTGGAGGGGGGCTTTGATTCGACTTAATCCTCCAGTGATGTGTAGTGAAAGTATAAGGATCGGTGGCCTGTGGGGAACACCAGGACATGTCCTGGTGGCCAGAGGGCTGTTTTGGCCTGTGATGAACTGTCAGCTTGAGCACTGATATTATAAGTAAACAGGAGTGAGTCGGCAATTATCTGCATGCTTGTCTACACCGTGGACAAGTCACCTGCTGAAAAAGGAAGGTGGAGGAGAGGGAGGCTGTTGCTGCATCTGAAAATAAGTGCCAGGTAAGGACCAGGCCAGGCAAATATATGCACAGTTATAGCCCGGGCACAATTTAGTGAATACATATCCATGTGTTCATAAAATATTTTATCATCTCACAGATTCTGCCCTTCATATTAACAAAATAATCTGAAATTTTAACTAGAAGAAGAATGTGAAGAAAATAACTTGAGTATGTTGCAGACACACTCACTGGACACTTCACTGAGTTGACACTTCATTGAACTGCTGTAATTCTTCATAGGAAAGATTAAGCATGAAGACATTTGGTTCATGCTCATATGATGGGGAATCTCGAAGTTCATACAGTACTGTTATCAATGCACATGCACTTTGTCGGCCACTAACAGTCACACTCCGGTGAAACCGTCAGGGCGACTTGGGGTTCAAAGTCCTGGTTAAAGATACTTCAGCGTGTGGACTGCAAGAGCCAGGGAACAATCCACCCACCTTCACCGAAGGAGTTAGCCTCACTTCCTGTTCTTAGATGATAGGAGTGGCACCTGGCGTGGTCTTCTGCTGCTGCAGTCCATCTGCTTCAAGGTTTGAGTTGCTCTTCTGTATAGCTTTGTTATAAAAAGCAGATCAGCAGTTTCTGAAATGCTCAGACCATCCTGTCTGGAATCAACAATAATGATGCATTCAAAGTCTCTTAAATCACCTCCTTCATTCTGATGCTGTTTGATCAGGAGGTCATGCACTGAGGTGCTGTCATGTGATTGGCTGATTAGAAATTTATTTCAACAAGTGGCTGAACATGTGTACCTAATAAAGTGGCCGGTGAGCGTATATTTAATGCAACCAATTGATTTGGTTCAAGTCAGCTCCTCAATCACGTACATTTCATATATTGCTTCCACTCAGGTATGTTTTTTATTGGCTTTTTAGTTTTTTGCTTGAAATCAGCATTATTATCCCAGACATGAGTCTAGTGTTTATTTTCCCTAAATATCTCCAATGAATTGTGTACATTTCCTTAATGCTTGAATAAAAAGAGATTCAGTTGAATATCACCTCAATACCTTGTGTGCAAGTGTAATTAATAAGCAAAAGTGTCAAGTTGAAGTTGACTTTTAAATAGTTTTTACTAGCTGTCCCAATAATCATTGTCTTGCCACGACCATGAAGTTAGAAGGAGCTTTAAAAATGGATAAGAGGGATGGGACAATGAAAATCTGACACAGCAGCAGTTGCTGCAGGTGGCTTGGCTGTACAGAGTGGCTTCAGACAGCAGTCACATCTGTCTCTGCTGAGAATGTCCATCATGTGTACTGTAAGGTAGTAAAAGTTTGTGTTTAATCAATAGTGGCAGGTGAACCTCTCTCTTAACTCTATTAAGAGTTAACTCTACAGCTATTAATGAAAACCAGAAACAATTAAGTTAAGATCATAAAATAGTCAAAACACTACTTCATATAACAATTACAAATTTACCAAGCACGCCGTCTCCTATTAATTATTGTATGAAATCTGATGTCAGTCACAGGTAGGTGTCCAATAATCATTTGATCCAGTAATTTGGGAAGTGATGTTTGAATAATTGAAAACAAAAAAGAAATTTGTATTGAAAAGAATTTTTATTGTCTTTTACACTCTTTGAGACTACATTTTTTTGTTTACAAAAAAAAAATCCTTTAAAAATAGAAGAAAAACAAAAACTGGCAGGGTCGATTTTTCAGATTTCAACTGATTCAGATGAACCACAAGAGCCAGCCGGCCTCTCATTTCATCACTCCTTCCCATCTTATATTATTTATTAAAAACAAGCCTGTAGTCCTCTAATATACACGAGAGACTAACACATAATCCCGCATACATATATCACAATTAGAGATGAAATGCTTCAGAAGTGCTGGTGAATTCTCAGATTTTAAGGATTTCATCATAAAAAGATGCCCCCACAAACTGCATCTAAAAGATGGATGTATCCACCATGACATCATGTCACGAAGCCTCAAGCTGGTTTTCACCATCTTGGTGTTGAAACAAGTGGGGGAGCTTCTGCCCAGGATTTCAGACAGTACATATACTCTATTAATCCTCATCTGTTTTATGAAATATGACCTAAAACCAGCGTTTGAGTCCAGAAACGAACAGGAAAGCGTTCACTGAGATCATAAATCAATAAATTCCATACAACCCAGAGGACTCGCCTCCTGCTGGTCATTAAAAAGACTGCAGGCTTCAATTTTCTGACCTTGAAGCCATTTTTTTTGTTGTCCTCTACTGCGTCCCGCAGTGCAACTCGATCACTTGGAGCATTACCGCTGACGCGCCACATTAACACAACATTAGACTTGAATCTAATGGCAGGCTCATCATGTACAGTATAACGCACAGTAAAGTTACACAACCCTCTTTAAACCAAAACCTAATCAACTCATTTTCGCTCATATTTTCTCCTCACAGGTGTTTCAGGACTTTTTTTTCACCTGCGTGACTTCTCATGTGGGAGGTTAGGCTCCCCGCCTGACTGAAACTTTCCCCACATTTCTCACAAACGTACGGCTTCTCGCCTGTGTGGACTCTCATGTGGACCTTCAAGGAAGTGGTATAAGCGAAGTCCTTCTGGCATATTTGGCATGAGTACGGCTTCTCGCCCGTGTGAATCCTCGTGTGACTCGTCAACCTGGAAAGGCGAATGAACCTCTTCCCGCAGGTGTTACAGACGTGAGGCTTCTCGTCCGTGTGTGTCCTCGTGTGCCTTTTAAGCTTTGAGGCGTTGACAAATCTATTCCCGCAGGTGGTGCAGAGGTAAGGCCTCTCACCCGTGTGGGTTCTCATGTGGCAGAGAAAGCTGTTGCTGTGGGCAAAACGTTTGCCGCAGGTTTTGCAAGAATGCCGCTTCTCGCCGGTGTGTATGGCCGTGTGCCTCCTGAACGCCGACGGGTCGTTAAACCTTTTTCCGCAGGTGATGCAGAGGTATGGCTTTTCCCCCGTGTGCGTTCTCATGTGCAGCCGCAGCTTATCGTTTCTTCTGAACGTTTTGCCGCACTTCTCGCAGAAGTACGGCCTCTCATCCGTGTGGACTTTCAAGTGGAGCTTGAAGGAAGCGCTGTAGTTGAAAACCTTCCCACATGTCATGCAGGAATACGGCTCATCGTCTGCGTGGATTCGTAGGTGATTTTTAAGCGTCGATTCATGTTCAAATGTCTCCGCGCAGGAGCTGCAGGAGTAAAGCTTCCCATCTTTATTATTATTAGTAGTACCACACAGTTCTTTTATTTGTAAACTATTCCTGCAGACTTGTGTGTTTTCATCTGTGTTGTTACAGACTTTCTTTGGTTTTGGCTCCGTTTTTAAGGGCATTCCTGAGTTTTCACATTTGACTCCTTCCTGTTCTCGACTCTCAGGTACAAAACAGGACAGAAGCTCGGCACTGCCCTCACAAACAGGAGTCACCATGAAGGCATCACTTTCCTGCTTTAGCACAAGCTGCTCTCCTTCCTCACTAATGCACAGCTCCTCCTGCTCCTCTTTAATCAGTGAAGGTTTCTGATCCTCTGGATCCAGACTGGCGTTCTTCTCCTGGATAGAGATTTCCTCTTCCTTCTTTGTACAGATACAGCGTTGGTCTACAGGGACAAAGGGACACGAGGCAAAACGTGAGCAGATCGTTAGTTGGGATGTGACGTGTGGAGAGACATTTGCCCTCCCCTCCCCGAACAAACACAAAAAAAAAAATGCAGGTATAGAGAAGAACCCAGGTGTCCCAGTTTTCCACTGGGACTTGAACTCAGCTTGCGCCAGTGGATCCTTGCGCATCCACTGGTGCACCTGTACTTAAGGTTTTGCAAGTGAGCGAGGGGGATGTTACATGTAGTTTTACACTCTCTGTAGGAAGGTTTGGAAAGACAAAATGATCCGATTTGTCACGATGAACTTAAAAGGTTAGTGCATCAGTGACTGTTATTTATATAATATTGTTATTCATTGTAAAATAGTTTTAGGCGTTGTCAAAATGCTTCATATGTGTGTGGATTAGAGTGTGCATTTGCAAATCTTACTGTGTGCTTGTGGATCACACTATACCCATCTACAAACCCTTGTGAGGCAGTGGAAGAGATCTTAGTTCCTTCCAACAAACATGCCAACACGGGAGGTGGTGAGGAGGGGATAAAAGAAAAGAAACAACGGGTAATATAATAAGAAATAATATAATTTTATATTTAGGGCCACCATAAATAAATGGTGCAGTGTGAGGGGTATAGACACAGTGACGGTGTTCAAAGAGTCCTCCTCCTCCTGTGCAGGTTGCACCTGTGCATCCTTGCTTATTGCTCCTCCAGCAGTCTCTTTTCTCCTCTGTCCTCCTGATACATTTCAGGATTTGAGGCATCCTTCAACATTACTTCTTGCCATTAACTTCTGGGTCACAGCCAGAGGGACGGAGGAGACGAGGAAGCACATATTAGAGAAAAGCCTCAGGTGAAGTAAAGATAATGTGTTACTCAAGGCTAACAACAGGGGAGCTGTCAAATAGTTCGTTTTGCTTAGCTTGCTTGGCTAATAATGAGAGCTGTTTGCATTCTCTAAATATTAAGGAAAGGCGCTTCACTGCTTCTTTTATTGCCTCCTTTAGCAGAGGAGACACTGGACACCACTGAAAGAATAACACCTGCTTCTTCTCGAAGTTTCGCCTTCACATAAATTTATATAACCTCTAAATCCAGATAATGAGCTGTATTAAAATAATCAAAGTGTATGGAAGCTATAGTTTTATAGGTTTGCATTAGCAATATCTGCTGCTGCACTGCAGCATTTAGAGTTATGCTGGCAATACAATATAGAAGCTGTATTGCCAGCATATGCCACCACAGACACCCTGAACTGGCTAAGTGATGGATGAAGGGAATATTTCAGTCACAGAACAACTTTGAAAATGTGGAAAGGAAAGAAAAATACATTTACTGCCTTTTATGAGCCACATGTTCCATGTTCTTTAACATTCACGTGTTTATGTTTTTGTCATATTGTGTTTCTGTTTGAAAACATGCTCATTTTGTAGTCCATGTTGCGGACATTGTAGTTTCAACACTGAAGAACACTGTTGACGAGTCTAGTGTAAGTGCGATCTGATCCTCTGAGTGCTGCACTTCTCCTTTCTTAAGACTTTTTCTATTCTTCCTAACACATTTCCATTAAGCAAGTGATTTTCCAGGAATTAGACAAAAAATTGTAGACTTCTCAACCACACACTGTGTTCTTCCTGGTTAAAAAAAGGGTCAGGGTCCACGCCCCTTCATGCGTAAGTAGGTAACATAACATGCATCAGTTACAGTTAGTGACAGCTGTCACTGTGCAAGCACTATTACAAGCAAAACACTTCTTAGTAATACACTAAGCATAACTATGATATGACCGTTGTAGAGAATGCAATGTGGGTAAGCCTATATTATTCATAACGGGCTTGACAAGATTAGTTCTCACAGTTTCTGTTTGACGGAAGGCCAAAGCCTCACGCTAGGCAACTCAATCATCTAATAAAGCTAAAAACAGTTAGACAAGTTCCCTTTTTCATCAACATTTTACCATATATGGTAGTTTGTTTCGACCCTCACATCTTCCAGGTGTTTCCTGTTGACTTACAATTTTCTTAACTCCTCTTTCGTCACTTGTTGCTGGGCAGGGCACAAATGCAATTTCAAGCTAAACGGAAGTCTGGAAGCATAAGGGCCTTTCAATTTCGCCCATCTCCAATTTTTAAAATCTGATGGTCCACAATTTCCCCCTCACACACTGAAATCTGAGAAAATGTTTGAACATGTATATGTCAACAACTTTTCGAAATAAAAGCCTGAAGTTCTCTCTCACCATAAAACTGTCCCAATTTTAAACCATAAAATTTTCAGGTAAATGAGAGGGGGTTGAACAGAACATTATACTATAATATATTAATATTATGCTTTAAAGTTGCACTAATTCTAATGGGTCAGATGTTGAACTGTCTGGCAACAGGATAACATAAAGTGCAATTAAAGACAGACTCTATAGCCATGTGTCTAATATTTAATTTATTATTTTCTAACAGAGCCTAAGAGTGGGTTAAAGTTTTGGCTGTGTGTCTCCAAAAGTCCAGATGAACAGAATCAACTTTTGGAGATTTACTTACCTGGATGATTGAGAATGCATCAAGACGTTTTGGCTGTGTGGTTTTATTTCATAAAAGTTATATTTCTCTTTAACCCTTAGATGCACACGTGGGGTCAAAAATGACCCCATGGGTTGTTTTTCTTCAAAATCTTTAAAATGCAAAGTTGTAATATATTCATATTCCAGGTATTCCTCATAAAATATGTTTGTAACATGAGGCCATTTGCATTTTTATTTATTTTTTCATTCATTTATAAAAAATGCAGTTTTTGTATCACTACCCCACTCTTCCACAAGTGGGGTCAAAAATGACCCCAAGCAGTTCCTATGGAATCTTCTATGGAACTTTCATTCTTAGCAACTCTGACTGACCCACTTACACTTCTGATGGATTAGGAATTAATTTTTACACAGTAACATATATGATTTATAGTCAGGGCTGCACATAAGTGGTCCGCAGGTGCGCATTCGCTGTCAAAATAAAAGTATTCCTGGAAATTCAGAGAATACGTGCCTCTTTTGTGGTGGAGGAACACCAAAGTAATTGCTTACGGAGCTTGCTTTTTCGACATCTTTAAGAGTTCTGAACAAATGTCTGTCCTCCTCCAGAACATCTAATGTACACAAACGAGCGTCCCAACTTCTTATCTGGTGCGCGTCTTTTATTTTGACAGCAAATGTGCACCTGCGGACCATTTATGTGCAGCCCTGTTTATAGTTTCCTGTGCATTTCAAACATTGTCCTTTCTGATTTATTTATTTTTTAATATTTAAAGTAACATGGCTGCTATGAGGCCAGCTGTGGACCTTGCCCTACAAATTATCCAGGACGGATGGGATGAAGAGTCCATCGGAGGCACTGAATCAGAATCTGACATCTCAGATATAGGGGACAAAGACTATTTCCCCCCCCCCCCCCCCCCCCACTGAACAAGGCCAGTCAGAGGAGGAGTCCTCTGAAGTCTAACAGGGCCACCGACAGGGGAAAAGAGTGGAAAATGTAATCAAACAAAAGCTCCTGGCCTTCATTTGATTGACCATTCTTGCAGAAAGTGAGAAGAAATGGGATGTACCAGTCGGTGTGTTTTTTGGGAGTCCTCTGCAAAACCCATTGTTCAAGGCAACTATGTCAATTCAAAGATTTAAAGATATTCGCAGTTTCTTGCACTTTGATGACAAGAGGACCAGAGCCTATGGACTGAAAACAAACCACATGGCAGCTTTCTGCTACATATGGGGCCTGTTCCTGGTCAACTGCAGGCAGAAATTCATCCTCAGTGATTGTGTTACAGTGGATGAACAACTTGTGCCTTTCAGAGGGAAGACCCAGCTTCTGCAGTATATGCAGAGCAAGCATACAAAAGTGATACAAGTGATACAAAAACTGCAATTTCTTAAAATTAATGAAAAAAATAAATAAAAATGCAAAGGGCCTCATGTCACAAACATGTTTTATGAGGAATACCTCAAATATGAAAATATTACAACTCTTTGTTTTAAAGATTTTGAAGAATAACAACCGAGTTTATAGCAAAATGCATTGTTTCTATTTGGGGTCATTTTTGACCCCACTCGTGGAAGAGTGTAGGTACTGGTAGGTTGTGCATCCAAGGGTTAAAAAATATTTTATTGACTCCTAGTAGAAGAATGAGCCCCTGTAAAAGCTCACTTTTTCCTAACTCCAGCACTCACACCAAACTCCATTCAAAAAACACGTGTTTTTAATTTTCTGCAGTCAGCCCTCTCTGTGTCCACATGCCGACATAAACGAAACGTTTCTTGTCTTAAACCAGGTGACATATTGCTGAAACACACCTGCTGCCGTGCTGTATGTTACACACCTATTCTGTGCAGCTTTATTTCGGGGTTCCGGATGGTTTCCAGCAGTCTGCGCTGATGCTCCACTTCTGTCTCGCACTGCTCCATTTTACTTTCAAACTCTGTGAAGATTCCCTCAAATGCTCCATCCAGCCTCACGCCAATGACGCTCCTCCACCCACCAACTGAAGACATTGCTGCTGCAACACTTTGCCACACTCATCGGCTACACAGCCATCCGCAACAAGGTCAATAACAGGCTAACGCTACTGTCACTACCCGATCCGTACCGGAAACCCGATCGGTACCCCGCATGCGCAAATCTTACGTCACTTCCTCTCTTTGCCAACATTGCGACATTCAATATATTTGAATGATACGGTTAGCGCCCAGTTAGCTCCTAGCATTTCTCAGCAGCTCTGCCTCCTTTTCGACTACCGGGACATTTAAACAATGGATACTTCCGTATACAAACAAATTCATGCTTTTCTCCTCAACAGAGAGCGTTCCCCGATTGAACAACAGCGCCGTAAAATAAAAAGAATGGCGCCTAATTACAGAGTTAATAATACAGACTTTGTAATATCTCACGTGTAGATTCATCAGCCAGATGAAGTGTTTACTGACAATTGACAGTGATAGTGGACATCATCATCACTATTCCAATCAATCTTCTCCACACAGACAAGCATAAACACACTCGACTATCACTAAATCAAATTTAACACACGTTTGTAATGGGGCTAAGTTTACAATAGGGTTCATTCGCTCGGTCAGCAGGGGGCAGTATCCTCTTACACTGGGGAGTAAACTGCCATTAAACGAACAGAAGGCAAAGGAGCTTGCAAAAAAAAAGCGTCTGGACTTCTTTAAGTTGCTTGAAGACGTTTCACCTCTCATCCGAGAAGCTTCTTCAATTCTAAGGTCAAATGGTGGGGAGTCCCAGATTTAAACCTAGTGGGAGTATCCCCCCAAGGAGGGACAAAAGGACCCCCTGATGATCCTCTAATCGCCTGAGCCAAGGTGTGAAAATGGGTGTGGGTCCCAATCAGCCAGAGTTTCGGGTGAGCTCATTGTGAAACCTGGCCCCACCTTATCATGCGAATTCCTGAGGTCAGATGGCCCAGGATGTGAGTGGGCGTTAAGGCGTCTGGGGAGGGAACTCAAAACTGGATTATAGATGGCAGACAGTCGGTGTCGTAAACCACCGCCTCTGTTCAAAGATGGTCGCTCACTAGGAGTATCCCCCCTCTTTGGGGGGATACTCCCACTAGGTTTAAATCTGGGACTAAATCTGGGACTCCCCCTCTTTGGGGGTATACTCCCACTAGGTTTAAATCTGGGACTAAATCTGGGACTCCCCACCATTTGACCTTAGAATTGAAGAAGCTTCTCGGATGAGAGGTGAAACGTCTTCAAGCAACTTAAAGAAGTCCAGATGCTTTTCTTTGGAAGCTCCTTTGACTACGATGACCTGGACTGAGAACCTTCACAGACAAAAGAACAGAAGAAGAAGAAAACCCCTGCACATGCTCAGTACGGATCGGGTAGACCCGATTTGTATGGTCCGACTTTGCACATGCGCAGTAAGGATCGGGGAGTCCTGATCCGTAACTATCTTTTTATTTTTTGTTTTTGTCTACATTATATTGAAATGCTTCATTATTGAAAATATTTTAAGAGATACTTATTATTCTTAACATCTTAAAGATACTCTGACCCGTAACTATCGTAAAACGCTTCGACGAAGTAGACACCTTTCGCGCATGCGGGGTACGGATCGGGTTTCCGGTACGGATCGGGTAGGGACACAGCTTTTTTAAAAAAAATTTTTATTTGCACAGAAATGTACAACAATTATGGCAATCTCTACAAAGATTCTATTTTCCCAACATGAAATAGTAGAACAGGCTGAATTCCAACATATAGAAGATAGATAATGAACAGGAAGTACAAACAACAACAAATAAATAAATAAAAACAAACTCCAAACAGAATCAAAGCAAACAAACAAACAAACAAAAAGACGTTATACCTTAGGGGTTTTCTAGCAGATCTAGTTCAATCATCATATGATTCAGATCCAGAGCTTGTTTTTTGTCCATAAATGTAACAGATGAGAGGAAGAGGCAGAGTTCTTTGTGAAAAGTAAAAAAGGACGGCTTTGTTTTCAGACAACGACATTTGTGAATGAAGAATTTGCCCATAATAATTATTACATTTAGAACATTTTTAAGCTTCTTTTCTTTTCTTAGAGAACCAAAGATAATATCATTTTTAGAAAATTCAAGTAAGTTAGGAATCTTTGGAAAGAGCCCGTAGTGCACATCGTTCCACAGGGCTTTACAGAATATACAATTATAAAATAAATGTTCTGTTGATTCAATATCCCCATCACAAAAAGAGCAAGAATTATTATCAATAGCAAAGCGACGTCTGAGAAATTTTTTGGAAGGGTAAATACCAGAAAGGATTTTGTAGTGGACCTCCTTAGCTTTGGGAGGAATGGGAAGTTTTAGGTAATTTTTTCTGATCTCTTTCTTTTGATCACTAGAGAACAGATGTGAGATGGAATTTGGATTGGATCTATAAGGGAAAAAAAAAAACATTAGTAGATAATTCCCTAATTTGGGAGTTAGACTGTTAGCTGTAATGTTATGCCCATTTACCAAGAGGTCAGGGAGGTCAGGGGATCTATAGTCAGGGTTTTGAAAAAGATTATATGCTGTACATAGAATGTTTTGAGGGATAGCCTTAGTAATTTTTTGAAATTCTTTGTTATTTATTTGCAGATTATAATTGGTGGTAAAATCTTCTAATAAAATTTTACCTCTATCATTTAACAAATGCATCACTGACCAGATGCCCTTATCGTACCATTTTTTTTATAAAGATTGATTTGTTTCCAACGTTTATGTAACGACAGTTCCATAGGGGAGTGTTGTGTGGGCTATAGTTATGTTTGTATATTAATTTCCAGTATAATAAAACTTGCTGGTGAAAGGAAGAGAGCTTTATGGGGAGTTTTTTTTTAATGTCAAAATCACATCTAAGTAAAAGATTAATTCCGCCTAGATCTGAGAATATTTTGCTTGGAATGTGAAACCAAAGGCTATTTTGACTTCTTAAAAATGACCTAAGCCAATTTATTTTTAGGGTGCCATTTAAGCTGTCAAATTCAATAGCTTGCAAACCTTCATCTTCAAAATGTTTGACTAAATTACCTTGCCTAATATAGTGGGTTTTGTGTTTCCATATAAAATCAAAGTTTAGCTGGTTAATAGATTTGATTGCTGATTTAGGCACTCCTACCGCATATGCAGGATATACTAGCCTGGAGATACTTTCCATTTTGGTGAGAAAAATTCTACCCAGAATCGATAAGTCTCTCTGACCCCAGTTATTTAAATGAGTTCTACAAATTTGGATTTTCTCCCAAATATTAAGGTTATCTAAATCAGTCTTATTCTTGGTTATATACACACCCAAATATTTGACAGTGGATTTAACAGGAATATTAAAAGTGTTAGAAATAGTACAATCATTTAAGGGTAAGATCTCACATTTGTTTAAATTTAGATTTAACCCTGAAGCTTTTGAGAAAGTTTCAATAATTAATTATTTCCATTTATTTAGCATAAAAAATACAGGCAATTGAATACAATTAATAACATAACAGTTAAAAAAAAGAATTTTAAACACATTAAATTAATTTAATAAGAAGGTTTAAGGCTTTGTAAATAAAGTTTAATTTGATTTTTGGTATAACAAGCACTGGTGTATGAGTGAGATAGGTACAAAAAATGTTAATGTGTGTAGTATAAAGTGCATTATAAGAGTTTTATACTTTCTCCAGGTAGTAAATAGTATTCATTTTCTGTATTTCAATCTTTTTTTTCTTTTTTTTTTGTCACTTATCCAGGTCAAGATTATGGAGGCAGCTGTCTAACTAGAGCAGACTTCCTGGTCAGCTCCTCTGATGGGGATACCAAGGATTTACCAAGCCAGCTGAGAGGCATAAACAGTCCAGTGTGTGACTGGGTCAGTTGGGCCTACCCAAAACACCTTACTTAGCAGACATCCAGGTAAGGTCCTAGTCAGTACCCGAGCCACCTCAGCTGGCTCTTTTCAGTGAGTCACCTTTCTCCTCTGAGCCTCTCCTGAAGGACATGATCTCGAATGATCCCAGGGGCTGTTTTCCCTGGTCTCCAGAGGCAAATTAGTCCCGGGTGTGTGGTCAGGCTACAAGTGATTCAAAACATCTCTATGATGAATAGCAAGGAATGAAGTCACCTCACCTGGTGCAGGATTATCTGGTCCTTAGCCATGGAGCTTGGTTTGGCCTGGCCCCTCCTATGATACCACAACCTGCAGGGCTGGTTGTGGTGCTATGCAATAGCCTCCAAAACTGTGACGCTTTCTATAGAAATCCAAAACAGCCAAAAAAATATCTTAGAAGCAAGTCTTGAAAATCTTATGGGAAATTATTTAGAAGCTTTATCTAATTTGAATTTGAGTTTTAATAAAATCATCAGCCAAGTTTGATGGAAATGACTGCTGTCAGTTTGAATTTTGTATTTTTATCGTGTCCTCTTCTCCTCTGTTTTCATTACACATAACTTTGTTTCACCATCACTAAAATTGTTATAAGGCAGGTATGATAGTAGTGTGTGAATCAGTGCTGCTACCATTAAATTTCTTCTGCTGATATACAAACATAAAATTGTCAGGAAACCTCTGTACCTCTTGCAGGATCTGTTCGTCATCACAACCGGACATAAAACCCAGTGTAAAGCCTCCATCCAGCCCTGCCATGTTTTCTCTCTTTGAATTGCTCCCCATTGGAGGCATTTTATGCCTCCGGCGAAGAAAGAATATTTACAACAAGCTGGAATTTTAAACATGAAGCTGGGTTTGTTTTTCTGTTTTTTCTCACTTTCCAGAGAAGGTCTTAGTGGCTGCTTTATGGCCAACATATTAGAGCTGGGTGACAGCCGGCCTGCAGTATCACCACTCAAGGACTAGATGTGATTCTTAGCCATTGCAGTTCTCTGACTCTGAGAGAGAACGAGGCTTTGTTATGAGTACCCAGCTCCCTAATCTCTTCTCCCAGCGCCCTTCTGTCCTTGGTGAAGCCTGACCTGAACACTGCGTGCCGGTGTGAATGCAGAACGTTTTGTCTGGCTTTTGCCCAAGGCTGCCGCAGGTTTTGGTGAGTAACGAGTCACGCTCTCAACAGCGTTTCCTGTGGAAATAAATAGCCGCACGTATGATATTAGAGTATATGTGGATAGTGCTTTCATCTGTGACCTGTCCTTTGAGCTACGCAGGATAAACACAGCGAAGCCATAAATCAAAAGGAAGGTGTTCCAAGGCACTCGTCGAGCAGAAAATAAAGAGCAAAACAGAGGGGTGTTGCTTTTCCTGCTTCTTTATTTATTTATTTTCAAATAGAAAATATGAAAATGAACTCTCTGGCCCCTGGGCCTAAATCAGCATGACACAACAACAGTGTAGAAAGAAGAAAAAATGGAAATTGAAATTAAAATTAAAATGAAAACGCACAGCAAGCTTTCTCGTAAGTTTATACTATTGGTACAAGAACAAGCTGTAGAGGAATCCAGTGGCTTTCATGTCGGCCACATACAAACACAAAGTTGGGATGCTGTGTGACATGTAAATAAAACACACAATGCAGTGATGTGCAAATCTCATATGTTTAATTCACAATAGAAAACAGAAAACACATCAAAAGTTTCAACTGAGTAAAAGAAATATTATTTTAAGAATATTTTAAGAAAAATATCAGCTCGATCTGAATTCCATTTACGGTCTCAGAAAATTTGGAACCCGGGCAACAGAAGGCTGGAAAAGTGGCAACTGGTCAGTAATGTGACTGGGAGGATTTTAGAGAGACAGAGTTTCTCAGACGATGGACAAAGGTTGAATATCTCATCATCTGCCCCACAAAATATGATCAAAAGACTCTGAAAATCTGGAGAAATCTCTGTGCGCAAGGGACAAAGCCATCAGTCAGTTCTGGATGCCTGTGATCTTTGGGCCCTCAGGCAGCACCACATTAAAAACAGACCTGGCTCTGTGATGGAAAACACTGCATGGGCTCAGGAACACCTCCAGAAATCCTTGTTTGTGAGCACAAAAGCTCTATCATGCAAAGAGGAAGCCATATATGAACACGATCCAGTCATGCTGCTGTCTTCTTTGGGCTAAAGCTCATTTAAAATGGACTGAAAGTGGAAAGCTCTTCTGAGGTCAGAGAATTTTCAGTTTGAAACATTTGTGCTCTATTCCCAAAGAGAAGGACCACCCGGCTTGTTTTTTAAGTCCTGCCTCTCTGATGGTATTGGGGCTGCAGTGCCCATGGAATTGGCAGCTTGCACATCTGGAAAGACTCCACTAAAGCTTTACAAAGATTTTAAAACTTATGAATATAAATTTTTATCAACACGATTGTTTTAACATGAGAGAATATGAAAAGTTTTTTTTTCCCCTAAAAAGATGTTTTATACTTCTTGTATTGTTGAATTGTCTTTCTTTATTACAGCTGAAATAAAAACTCTTAATATGATATTTACAATTTTTTTTCATTGTGCCATAATGTCCTAGGAGGTACAAGCCTCTTTACTCTTAAACTGGTTTAAACTCCATTGGTTTTGTGAGGTTGATGACAATGATTTGCGTGCAGTTATGAAAAAATTCTGACAAGTTCAGCTACTCATGGTGAAAAATATTGTCAGTATTAATTTTACATGAAATAAATAATGCGATATGTAACCAGATATGACACGTCACTTAAGTAACAATGAAAATGGTTTCTTAAGCCATTTGTATGTTATTTATATTTTTCTTAATTCTTGAAAATGACAGGACACATTTACAGTGGACAACATTCATACAGTTAGTGACAGCTTATGTTTTTTCAAATGTCAGTTGTCATGCTACTTAAATAAATGTATTTTCTCTTCTAATAAACAATAACAATCACCTTGCTCATAAAACTTAAAAATAAATCCTCCTCCCTCGTGTCCCTGCTATGATGACCCATGGTTATGAAAAGTTGAAGCTGTACTGTGTACATGGTAGATCTTATAAGAAACACTTATAAAGTTCCACCTGTCCTCACTATGGTGTTTATTGTCTGTTTATAGCCACAGACAAGAAAGTAATACCTCAGGACCTGCAGTTATACCTCCTATAGACTCACTGATGTAGTAAATCACTCTGCAAAGCACCATGTGTATGGCAGGAGACCATATTCAACCCTGTAATTAATGTTACAAATGGATAGTTTTTATTAAACAGCATGAGAATCACTCAGATTTTTAGCCTCTCTAAACCAGCTGTGAGATCAATAATAATAATGAATCCTGCGTCTCATCCTACCTGCATATTTCCTGCTCTAAATGCCCAGCATCTGTTGCCATTTCCAGGAGGAAATAGCTTTTTTATATCTGAACTAAATGAACGGCCTTATAATGGGCAATGGAGAGCACGGACATGATGAAACATACAGCTGGGGTCTTTCTGCTGATGTTCAGTTTATTAAACTAAGGCAAGGACGCCTCCTGTTGGTCATGTAGGATCTGTAAAACAGGCAACCGGAGAGAAAAAACATGAGTCACCTGCCATTAACAATAAAGTGACAGTAAAGGTTTACAGAGAACATTTAACAGAACATAAAATTTCATTTTACCCTCATTTTTTTCATGCATAACCCAAATTGCATCTCATACAACTGCAAGACTGACCTGTGTAATGATTTGCACTTCTTCACAGTCTGTTGAATAGTGACGTGACCACACTGTCTACAGACAGGTGCTTGTGGTTGCCTATGGATACCACCCATGGGATTTGCACCTATGGGCCGGTTCATGGCTCAGTAGTTGTTAATCATTTGTAAGTAAACACTTTCTACTCAAAGCCTGCTTCATATTATACTTTTGTAAAGTAACTGCATTTCTCACACAGGCCTGCACATTCTGCTGAAACTATTTGTTAATCAGTCAAACTTAAAATGCTCTAAAATAAATAAAATTGTCTAAACTATTTTGCATTCTTTGTTACTCATGTCTCTCGCCTCATTTGCTGCTGTAATGATTGAAGAATCATTCATTTTACTTTCTTTGAACTTATTGGGAAAAAATGCTTAATGCACTGAAAGTAAAACTCTCAATTTACTCATCTACTTACTTTATGCTTCAGTCAATGCACCAGATTTGTTTAACCTTGCCTTTCCTGCTCGTTAATGCCTGTATCTGACTCCTAGACTTACTCTATTTTACCTTTTATACATATCTTTTATGGCTTTTTGCTTTTAACATGTTTTTCTTGATATGCATTTTATGCTATTCCTGTGTAATAGTGACGCTGACCTGTTAGCATACTTGGGGCTTTGTTATGGTCCTATAGTATTTCATATTTATGTTTTATTTTCTGTCTTTTATGTGAAGCACTTTGGTATACCGTTGGTTTTTAAATGTGCTCTATAAATAAAGCTGTATTGTATTGTATTAAAAAATAAATGTAATTTAATTCAAATAAATAATGTAGAAAAATTAACTTCCTGATGTTCTTTCTCAGTTCTGAGTGAAAAGCTTCAAAGGTTGAAGGCATTTTTAATGTCAGTAAATATTAAACTGGTTACATAAATGAAGCAGCCCTGACAGCGCTGACACAGTAGGTAAGTGAAAGTAAGGTGATGGTCTCCAGTCATATAAACACACCTGTACCCGCATTAGAAAAGGAGAAACGTAAAGATCAAGAGAATTTGAAGAAGTTGAGAAGAAAGTGTCTGACAAGGTAAACTATGATTTTGATGCAAATCAGTTGTGACAACCCAAATTAGTTTTGACTGAAGCATAAAGTAAGTAGATGAGTAAATTGAGAGTTTTACTTTCAGTGCATTTCTGATGTTTCTGGCAGTTTGGATCGTCAGGATTTTTCAGCAGCAAAGAAGCTGTCAAACACTTCTCTCTTTTTTTGTCCTGTCTCATCAAGCCTACCTCTGTCTCATCTGTTTGTCGTAATGATTAAAAAAAATAAAAGAACTAATTTCCTTTAATCTGCAGGAATAACGTTGTGCTCAGATTGGCGTCCTTTCATTAGAGACTTTTAACGGCTGGCTGCTGTCGAATAACAGGCTTCACCAAGCAGAACAATGCAATGCAAAAGTTTTGAATGTGCAATCAGCGTTTCCTGGTGACTGCTATCTCTGCTGTCTTTCAGATAACCTTCAAGTGTCAGAGAAAATAATGCGCTGTCATCTTCTGGCTGGTGGCTTCAGTTTGAAGTTTGATTAATTGCTTTGTTGCTGCAGCAGCCATCAGCAACAGTCAGCAAGTTCCCAAAAGGTGGCAGCACAGACTAATACCCCATCTCTGTGTATATATGTGTGTATTAATGGCATGCTGAGGACTTGACTACTCACGGGGAACAAAAAAGAAGATTTAGGTGTAGGTTACGAAGAATAATACTTGCAAAGTGATCACATATTTGGAAAAGAGATAATTTTTCAAGAACAAAGATATTTATTTGGACGCTTAGACTGTTTTGCAGAGTAAGATTACATTTGTTTTTAAGAAACTGGAAATTTTCAGTGGATTTTGTCTGCTAAATGTGTTGTTTTTATAAAAGCGTCCTCACACTGGGCATCATTACAGCACTGAGTGTATACTAAAATTAATAATTTGTCAGTTAAGTCTTTCTGTAAAGGCTCAAACTGAGTATTAGGTCCTTTAAAACAGGATGTGACATGAGAGGACTGGATGTGATTGAAAAACCACTTTGGACTGGACTATACTCAAAGATCAGTGTGGATGTGTAAGCTAGGTTTCATCTAGTCTGACTAGTGAGGATAGGGCAAGTGAAGTCAGATAAGGAAAAGATAATCTGGATAATGTTGAGCTCGCTTCATATTACAGATACAAAGACCCATATCTCACATGTTGGGGTGGCTGTGGCTCTGGAGGTAAAGTAGATCATCTACCAATCAGAAGATCAGCACATTGATCCCTGCCTATTCCAGTCTGCATGTGAAGCAGTTTGTGATCTTTATATGTGAAAAGTGCTATATAAATACATTTTACTAACTGATTTAATTGAGTTCAATTGAACTGAATTGAACAATGTGCAAAAGAACTGAAATCAAATTATAACCTGTAAGTTCAATTGACAAACAGAATGAGGATCCAAATACACACCTGTGGGAAGCAGGTGGAATTTCAGAGAAGATTTAAGAGAACTGAGTCAAACATGTGAGGAGACAATCAGAAGCCGGTGAAACATATTAGGAGAGAGCAGGTGATCGTGCAGGAGTGAGGAAAAAATAATGCATAGAAGATGTGAGAAGCATGCAGAACATCAGCAGTTGGAATCTCACATAACCATAAAAAGCTCAAAACTGAACAGCTAAACAGCTGTCAGCTAACAAAGACTGATGTTCCTGATGTTAGAGTCAGGGTCACAAGGCTTAATGTCAGGGGTTAAATACTTAATTATGACAAAAAGCGTCCTTATAAAGGATGCTGGTATAAATCTGTGTGTGTGTCCCGCAGAGGGGATCAGTCCCCGTTTCCTGTTCTGGAGCATCTTGTTGACCAAACACTTCGTTCAAGAAAGAGTTTTCTCACGCTGTAAACCACACACACACACACACACACACACACACACACACACACACACACACACACACACACACACACACACACACACAGTTAAAATAAATACACACATTTGAATCTCAGTAGTGCTTTAATCCCCATCCTCTCTCCATCATCTGCCTTTCTGGGGTGTCACTGTGGGTCACAAGTGCTACTTCCTCTTTTGGTGACACAAGGGTCAGAGGTCAAAGTTGAACATCTGTTTGGGTTTTTTTTCTAATGGTGTGTGAGTATGTGAGAACAGAGGAAGAGAGGGTGAGTGGGAGTGAAACCATGGGGGAGTTTAAAAAATAAGTCATGGAGTTATGGCATTTTGTGTGTGTGTGTTTGTGTGTTAACCGTTGTGTGCGTACATGCACACACAAAGCAGAGCCCTTACATCTGTTCTGGGGACTCAAACTCAAATGAAAAAGGAAAATCATAAAAATTTCACTGTGATGACTTTGATTTACGATTACGAATATTAAAGTACTTGATATGGGAATGCTTGGTACGTACAGTCCCCTGAAGTGATGTAAATGTGAGTGTGTGTGTGTGTTTACAGGGCACAGGTCAAATGAATCCCCTGGTCACTTTCTTGGGAAACACTGGTGGATGAGAATCTCCTCACACGTCGCCTAGCCATGCAGTAAGGACACTCTCAGACCCACTGATAGCTCACGGTGTCCCTGTTGACAAACCCTCCCACACACACGTCTGGTTTGGCTGCTGCCCCCAGGCTGTGGCCTCTCAGCTGGGACACAAAAGCAAATGGAGTCCCAGGCTCCGTGTTGAGGATCTGTAACCTTTGTAAGAACATATCCCAGCACTACAGGGGTCTCCAGACCACTCTCCCCAGCCCTGGAGGTTGGGTCCTCTCATGGGTGTAAAAGTCTGAGTAATTACTTTTCTTGTGCTTCAATATGTTATTCTTCCTAAGGGAATAGAAAGAGAAGATCCCTTCTTCCTATCTTCTTTGATAAAAACACTAAATGCATTTTTCTGTTTTTATCTCGAGGCGTAGACTGAATGAAGGCAATAGATACAAAACATTATATGTTTTTGATTTATAGACTGACTGTGTTTTGAGCAGGAAGTCTATAATTAACGCTCCCCAGTGCTTCTTTCTACTTCTTCCTGGGGTTATCCTGAGGCCTTCCCAGGCCAGATGAAATATTATTAAATGTCCTCAGTATGTTTCAAATCTAATTAATGCTCTAGAAATCCTCTAATAATGGAACGTCTCCATAATGTATCAATTTTAGCTGCTGCTTTGCAGAGCATCTTATGCATATTAAAGTTCCTCATGTTTTATTCTTTTGTAATCTTATTCCTTTAGTCACTATCCAAAGCTGTGACTCTATTGTAGATCCTTGTTATGCTAAACTGGAACATGTCTTCCAGAATCAACATCATACTGAATTAAATAAGACTTGACAGTATTGATTGATTCAAAAAAATCATCAGAAAGGGAGAAGCAGGGGTTTTTTCCCCACTACTTCTATTCAACTGTGCTTATTTGTACAGCCAGAGCATGTGGAATGCGGTTTTGAACTTGCGGATGGGCACATCATGCAGAGGACAGATACATGAGAAGACCTTCTTCGTTTCCTTGTTGACTGCTTTCTTGAGGTCATTGACTGACCATTGACTGATCATGACCCCATGATTTAACCCTCATTTAGTGGACCTGCTGCACTAGGCGCAGGTTGTTTTTCTGAGCTCGTTGGTGTGCTTCTTTGAGAAACCCACCCAGAAAAGGCACAGAAGGTAGCCATTGGTTGGCTTCATATTCAGCAGTAATGACCTGCTACTTCTTGACCATGGAACAGCATCCTTGCACGGGTCAGGCCCATGCTGTGGAGGTTGGTAAGGCTGTTCATGTCTTGAACATCCCCAGCAACGAGCTGGAGCACCTGATCGATCAGTGAGCCTCACCTTGAACACCTCCCGCTTCACACCATCTGAGACGATTCTGGATCTCTGAGTCCTGCTGACTGGGGTCTTGCAGAGATTCTGGATGCTGAACATGAGTGGTGCCTTGACACCAGTCCATCTTGGAGAAAGCGTCCACAGTCTTGGATGGATACTGTCCACTAACTAAACTTGCTGACTTGAACCATAAAACCGAGGACTCAAAATACAGAGTCCAGTCAATTATCATCAGTTATTATTAATGTCTGACTCTCTTCCACAGTTTGTCTTTAGGGGTGACCAAATTCACAGGCTGTATCCTTCTGAGGACCCGGCCTTTGTGGTCTACGTGGCCCGGGTCCTCAGAAGGCTGGGTAGGCCGGAAGTGAGCGGCTGTGAAATTGGACGTCTAGCCTTCAGTTTTACATCACCAGCTGTCTTAGTGGAGTTTAATAACCTCGGCCTTTCTATCTAAAATATAACAGGACACTGGCGTAAATTCTCGATCATCTCACACTTCTGTTTAATCAGTTTGACATTTATTGAGCTATGTGAAACTATATACTATACTATAACTTTAATCTCAGCCAAACCGATTTACTCACAAATAAAACACTGAAAAAAGCCAAACAATAACATTTTTAAGTTATCTAAGTGACTTATATATCATGTTTAACCTGAGTAGAGAAAGACTGCGGGGGTTGAAAACGATGTGCTGGGAGTTTGCTGTTATCGCCCTGGCTAGCTATCGAGCTGTTGGGTAACAGACATCTCCAAAAATGTCGGAGCACTTTTGCAAATGTGTGATATCTTGAAAAACCGAGCAGATATTTGAAGTTTACACACCTGAAAATATCACAAAAGTTTATTTTGTGACCCAGAAAGAGTAATAAGAGTAATATTAAAACTAAGTAGCGGCCGCCATTGTTGGAAACTGGAAGTGGCTGGACCTTACTGTGAATTCTGGGATATGGTGGGCCACGAAGGATACACCCGACGCATCCTTCAAATTTGGGGAAAAGGAGGACACGTTTGTTGGCTGCATTCGGAGGAGTCTACATCACACATCGATTACATCTTGTAATCTGCCTACACATGCGGCCTTGGGAGGATGCAGCCTATGAATTTGGACACCCCCATTTTTTCCTCCCTCCCTCTGGTTCTGCAGGAGATTTCATCCTGTTATAGGGGAGGTTTTCCTTCCCACTGTCACCAAATGCTTGCTCTTGGGCCGGGAGTTATCTGATTGTTGGTGGTTTCTTTGTTTTATTGTAGGGTCATTACTTTATAATATAAAACACCTTAAGGTGACTGTTGATGTGGTTTGGCACTTTAAAAATTAATGTGAATTGAATTAAGTTAAGTCAGCGATCCTTGATCTGTACAGCTGAATTATCAATTTTTACATATTTAAATTGATATTTTTGGAGCAGTAATTTGGACTGTCAGGTCCTGTTATTTGGAAGGCCTCCAAATTTGGAGGTGTTCCTTTTCTACAAATTACCTTCATAACTGTTTTTTTTTTTTAACTTTATAAAAATATAAAGCACTGAGCACGAGTCTTCCGTTAGGTGTCCCCGTCTTAGAGGTACAATCAGATTGGAAAGCTCCCTCCGGCTGCACTGTGCCGTAAATAGCGCTTACACTTTTCAAAATAAAATTAATGGGAAAAAAGTAATATTTGAAAACTCTACTAACATTGAGACACTGTTATGGCTCTTATATTACCAACCACACATAAGTTAAAATAGTCTTCATTTTTTTCTCTCATATCATAACCTGGGGGAAAAATTTCTTTATTTCATTTGAAACATACTCCTAATTTGCCAGCTTACAAACAGCATCTCTGAAAAAGGCCGATTTAATCCTGATTTGGCTTTAGTTTGACCTAAATTTATCCTTCTATCATGCACATGAACTATTCCGAAAAAAAAAAGAAAAAAAAAGGCAACCATCATATCTGAGAGTGCGTGCGTATCATTTGTGCCGCACGAGCGCCATAACGGCTTATGAGCGGACACGATAGTGGTCGTAATGTATAGGCATTTCCTGTCACTGTGCCTTCAGTATAAACCGCAACGATAATAAGACACCTCGAACGGGGATAAAGACTGCGGAAGAGACGCCGTGACCCGTAAACCTGCGTCAAAGGTCGGGTAAGTGCTGGGGTGAGCTCTCCTTCTTTATCCTTCTGTCATTCGCAACCAGGCGACAGCATCCTCAGTGTGCCGTAACACGACGTCTTAACTGAGGACGTTAAGAGATGGTGCTCTGTTGATGTGAGAGAGCCAGACTTCATTGAGCATTCCTCCAGTTTGAGTCGATTTGGCTCTTACTGCTGGCGCGTAGCTTCAAAATAAACAGTGTAAAATATCGGAGTCTTTGAGACGTGAGTCTTCATGTCGGCACCGTGTAATGCACCGTGCACACACAGTTCAGGAAAAAACAATGCGTTTTGCTGCTGGTCGTGGAAGGAGGCTGGGTCGATTACAAGCGGTACAGTTTAAAAAGTTTAAGGATTTATAAATTTACATCTTCTTATTATTTCAGTTATTCTTGCCGAATATTAGATTGGATCACATTGGTTTAGAAAAATCACACATCTTTATAATATGTCTGTTTTTATTGGTCCGCGTGTTGAAAGTCTTCCAACTGTTTGATTTCTGAATGGAGGTTTGTTGATATTAATGCGTGGCAGGACTGAATCACAATGAAGGACACTGAATGACACGTGAAAGTAAACCCGATTGATCCTCCCTCCCGCTCCATCATATTTTTTTTTTAGGTATTTCTATGCATGCAAGACTTGAACCTCGTCCTTCTGAGTGCAGCAGCTTGCATGAATGAAAGACAATACAGTCGATAATGTGCTCTCTTCAGTGAGCCCGCTGACCGCATCAAAGGTCCCGGTCTTTGTTTTAATGCTAAGCATAGCAGTTTCACGTGTGTACCCTGCAGGCTCTAGGATTCACTCAGGTTTTAGGGATGATCTCCCATATCAAGCTGCTGTGTGTGCAACCACACGAAATCAGATTAAAGAGTTTAAAGTGTCCATCATTATAAATGTGCACATGCCAAAACATTAGAGCAGGTTGAGGTCCCTTAAGGATAGTGTCATATTTCACCTTGTTAATTAAAATAGCATTATATTTACTCTATTTATATATATCATATCAATTAATTATAGTTATTTTGAATAAAATATTAATATAATGACTTTACGCATCTGTGTGATTTACCTAAAACATGTTTGATTTTCCAACTGAGGTTAATATATTCATACAATCATACAGACAGATTGTTTGTGCTGTAGAGGTTTAAATAAAAGTACTGCACATGATAAAAGTAGATATGCCAGATTAAGCGATATTTCTTTAGCTGCATGTTTGTAAATCCACTTTGCTCTTGACATGTCAGCAGACTGTTGAGGAAGCCTATAATAAACCTCCTTCTCACCCTTAAACTGGTACAAGTTTCGAAATCTGATAGGAGGTGACTTTGTATCAAGCTGTCTGAATATACAGAGTTTTACTGATTTTTATGACGTTTGAACCTTCAAAATAAAACTACTTTTTTTCTTTTTAACTATAGGGATGTTCAGTTTATAGAAACTGCTGAGCATACAACACAGGCTGAAGGGCAAAAAGGAGACAAATGTAATGTGGGATCAAGAATATGTGTAGTGAAAATGAACACAAACAATTTAAAATAATGAGTGAAAATGACACAAGGACATTTTGGCGTAACATGTAACAGATTAGGTGAATGCATTTAGCATGCGTACACATGATGACATTATACATGTGCAGAGAACAAACGAGATGTCTGTATTCAAAGCATATATAGTATTTAAATATTTAACTGCCTCAATATGCTGGTTTTAGTATTACTTCATATTATTCCTGCATTGTACAAGGTGTTTTAAAAAATGGGGTATAAAGTGTTGAATCTATATCGTTGACTTTAAGACTTTGTGTCACATGTGCTGGTAATAACAGTGATTATTAAAAAATAAACAAACTAAACAGTAAATATCGTAAATTCTGCAATTGTTCTTTTTGTGTACTAGTACAGTTCTAGTCATCATGAACTCGTATTTTAAATTGAACTAAGTTGCCAAAAAGATAAACTATAAACTAAGGTATAGATAAATGTAATTATAGATATTATAAATAAGGATCTTCGTATTATATTTTTCAAAACCACTAAATTATTATATGGACTGGTTCTTACATAGTTCTTGTTTATTCTATCTAAAGAAACTGCTTTCTTACTCCAATTAGTAGAAACCTGTTCTGCATCAGGAGCCACATTATGGAAATTTGCAATGAGAGACAATTAGCATTTTTCTATATTTAACTGTGGATTGTGAGTAATTCAGTGTAAGCACATCCACAGTACTCAGTTTATTTGCAAATACAAAGGTTTTATTTTGAAAGACTTGGATGGAAGCTTCTTCATACATGATGTAAGCTGACACCATCCACACAGACAGGCAGCAGTGAGTGGAGCAGCTGAATCTCTTGCGGAGCTAAAAATAATCAACTTTTTCCCTCTCCAACTCTCACCGTATTTTGTTTCTGTTCCTCTCCCTCCTTTCTTCCTTTCTTTTTTCTTTCCTTTGTCTGTTTTCCTTGTTTTTGTTTTTATTTGCTATTTTTTTTTTAATTCAAGCATTCTGAATGAGACGGTGTTGATAAGGCTTATTACTTTACTCTGAGGTAAGACACTTGGTTTTATTACTACCATTGTAGTTTTTCTTATTAAGCTGCTTCAATTTAAACAACTCTAAATTAGGTTCCTGAATTATCCACATGTAGTTTAAGTACTGGGCTGTAGTGTAACGCAGGTGTTCATGGTTAACTTACTTGTACTTCCAGGTGAAATGATCCACGTACATTAATTACATCCTTCTGTGATGGTAGTAAAAGTGAAAGTAATAAATAAATAAGTAAAGAAGTTAACAGTAGGCAGAAATTTGAGGTGAAACTCTGCTTGAAACTATACACTTCTTCTCCTGTAAGTCACACAGTGATAATTTCTCAGCAATAAGGCAACAGAATGCTGTGTAGTGGCTGCATATAAAAGTTGAACGTAACCGCCATGTAGTGATTCAGTAACTAGCCTTTGCATATTTAGTAGGGGTGCAACGATACACAAAATTCACGGTTCGGTTCGGTTCGATATTTTTTCGATACAAAAAAATGTTCATGCCTTTTTAATTTATCATTTATTAAAATTATAAATATATATTTTAACTCAAAAGTACAGTTTTTAAATTTAATGTTGCTGAAACAAAGTAATAAAAATAAATAAATCTATCTGATCAGAAATCACTCATCTTTGGAAAAGAGAGTTTATTACAGAGAAATGGCTCTTTCCAAAATAAAAGCTATACTATACGCTTCTTCTGGGCTATACTCTCAGAAGCATATTAAACATATCAGGTCCCCATAAGGAGAATCATGTGCTAACGGCTGTCTAAATGACTCGGGTAAAGTTTGTAGCATGCGTGCTTGTTGTTTTTGTCTGCTTCCACTTGTCTTTGCACTAGGATGATGTCGGCGTAAATGTGCAGTCATATTCGTTGTGTTCCCACTAGTGCTGTCACTCGTTAAAATGACATTAACGCCATAACGCGGCAAATCTCCGTTAACAAGTTACCGCGGATCGCCCCGTGCTTGGGGCTGGACGGCGTCAACACGTTAACAAGCTAACTGCACTAACGTACTAGTTCCCACAAATTGAGCATTGCGTGGCACATCCGACATACTGTTTTACTTTTGTCCATGACGCGCTTACCATCAGGGTCATGCTTCACATGAAAACCAAGATAGTTCCAAACGCCAGATCTGAATGAGGGTGGGGGAGGTTCAATGGGGGAGGTAGCGTTGAGGTAGTTGCCATGTTGCAACGAGCTTAGCTTCTGTCTTGGTTGTGCTGCGCTCAGTGGATCTGCACTCGACAGTGCAGCCTAGGCGGAGTAGTCGAACGCAGATCCACTGAGCGCTCAACACAGACAGCATCGTCAGAAGAAAAGTTAATAAAATAAATAAAAAATGTTGTATTGTTCGATACATATGCGTACCGAACTGAAAGCACTGTATCGAACGGTTCAATATCGATATGAGTATCGTTGCACCTCTAATATTTAGGCCTCAACATTAGCATTTTGCCAGGTGTCATGTTAGTTTTCTGAAGTCAGAAGTGATAACGAAGTAGAATAAGTGATTGGAAGTGCACACAGAGGGGCCCTAGCTACTGGCATGCTTGGGTAGCAAGGTGCATCCAACTCTACAGGTGCAAAACCCAGAGCACGTAACTGCTAATTCATGCTAAGTAAAAGATTTGAATAAAATATTTGTTTTTCACTCACGAAAACTTAAGCACAGAATTCTTGGATGAGTTGTACCTGACAGCAAGCCATAATTACTGTTCAGTTAGTCCCATTAAAAAATGCTTCAGCAGCACAATCACAACGTCCAAGTTTCTGAGTAGAATTAGTGGACAAGGTCTAGCAGAGAGCTAGAAAGTGGTCACACCCCTAACCGTATTATTTAGCAGTACAACGCCAGAATAGGTCATAAAAATGTCACTCCAGTACAGCTGCTATAAGGGGGTAACTATCCAAAGAGGCAAAATCTGTTTTTTGTTTTTTTTGGTACCAGACTGTAAAGACTGTTTTCTGTTGTAGTTTGATCATTCAACATGGGAGCATTTGGGTGTTGAATCACTTTTAGAGGCAGCCTCAAGTGGTCACTAGAGGAACTGCAGTTTTTGGCACTGGCTTCATTATCAGCTCTGGGCACTGCTGCCATTTCTACATAAGATAGAGATATGCTCTTTAATAAAAAAAACAAAACAAAACAAAACTGTTTACTTTAATATCTGGTGAGTATTTGGATTTATTACCAAGTATAAATATTAGCTATTAGCTTAGCATACTGCTAACTGTCATCTGTTGGGAGGTGTTTAATAATCTACTGATATTTTTCTCATTTTCCCCCCTTGTGTTTGAGGCATATCATATCTGACTTTGTTACAGAACTAATTTTAAAAAAGGGAAAAAAGGACATGTTTAGTTAGAGTCAACACTAAAACAACACACTTCACATAAAGCCAAACCTTTGTAAATAAAGTTGAAATTTGGGGAGTTGTTGTTTCAAGTTAAACAGCTGCCCCTGCTGTTACACCCTCTACAAAAAGCCTTGTGTAGATGAATTAGTGAAATTGTGCTTCAAAATCAGTTTTAGTAATAAAGAATTATTTATGTTGTTGTGATAAGTATAAGGACGTTAAAGAGATGGTGCAGAAATCGGCATCTGGTCAGAAGGAAAAACCCTAAAACCTGGAAGATTCCCACAAAATGAAATAGCTGGACAGATGCAGTGATACCAATGGTTACACCCTCATCCACTATAGTGCGGGTATGTTTTTTTTTATTTATTTTTTTTTTATTGTGAAGCACAAATAACAATCACAAATTGTCCCATAGACTGACATTGCTTCCTTTTTACAGTTTTGGCATCAAAAAAAGGGAAAAACAAAGCGAACAACAACGACAGCAACAAAAAACAAAACAAACCCAAACAACAAAAACAGGAAAAAACAAAACGTACCAAAAAGGGCGGTCAAAAAAAAAACCAAAACAAAAAAACCCCCCTCCTCCCTACACCCTTCCCTTATCCCAGAGTGCTATCAGCTTATTTTAAGCAATGGTGAAGTCCACATAATAACTCTCATTTGTTCATAATTTCCAGGTGCTCAATGAGCGGCTTCCAAATCTGATCGAAGTCCTCCAGTTTGTCATTTATAATGTAGCGGATCCTTTCCAGATAAAGAGTATCTGTCAATACTGAAATCCAGGCTTTCAAGGAGGGCACTTCTTTTCCCTTCCATAGGAGGAGAATCAGTCTCTTTGCACACATCAGGCCATAGGACAGGAGGGGAATCTGTGTGCTCTTAAGTTTTTTAGATTGTCCCGATAGTCCAATAAGAATCAAAATGGGGTCAGGGTCTAACTGCACATCAAAAAGTTTGGAAAAAAAAGAAAAAACTGAAGCCCAAAAACTTTGTAATTTGGTACACATTACAAAACTGTGAAGCAGATCAGCTTCTGCACATTGACATTTATCACAGATGGGTGACGTTTCAGGTAATATTCGATGTAATCTGGTCTTCGAGTAGTGCAATCTGTGCAAAATTTTAAACTGAATTAACCTATGTCGGGCGTTGATAGAGCAGGAATTAATATAACATAGCCCTTTAGTCCAGTATCATTATGAATTTCTGACCCTAATTCCTTTTCCCAAGCTGATTTTATTTTAGCTGTATCCTTCTGCCGGAGTGACTGTAATATCTCATATATAAAAGCAACCGCATGCTTTTCTGTTATACAATCCACCAGGCATTGGTCAAGCTTACCTGGAGTTGCAAACTCAAATTGTTGTAGTTGGGACCTTACATAGCTCCTTATTTGAAGGTATCTAAAAAAAATCACAGGCTAATAAATTTTACTTCTCCTTAAGCTGTTGAAATGAAGCATAAGAGCCCTGAAAATACAGGTGTCCCACATTTCGCAACCCCATTTCCTTCCAGCGATCAAATGTCCCATCTAAAACTGAGGGTTTGAATGCAGGATTAGCTGTAATAGGTGTCAAAAGCGAGAAGGCTCTGAGTCTATACTCTTTCACGATCTGTCTCCAGATTTGAATTGTATTGTGAATAACTGGATTACAGTTGTAGTATGTCTTTTTAAAACGAACAGGAGACAATGCAATTGCACCAAGAGAATAAGGCATACAGTCCTCTCGCTCCATGTCCAACCAACTTCCCATTATAACTGTATCATCTAGCCAATAAGCTATGTATTGCATATTAGCTGCGAAGTAGTAATTTTTAAAGTCTGGTAAAGCTAGGCCACCATGTATTTTCTCTTTACAAAGGTGGGCTTTTTTTTATCCTGTGGCTCTTATAATTCCAGATAAAAGGGAGAAGGACTGAATCCAATTTTTGAAAAATGTAGCTTTTAGATACACAGGGATATTTTGAAACAGATATAGGAGTTGGGGGAGACAAATCATTTTGATCGCATTCACCCTACCTATCATGGAAAGTTGGGAGTGATTTCCAAAATTCAACCTCGTTTTTAAGTGCGGGTATGTTATACCATAAAATATAATAAAACAGCTGGTTAAATAGTTTCAGTAAAATGAACAGTAATACATTTTTTCCTAATGTGGCCCTAATACTCTGTCGTAGGCTGCACTTTTCTTTTTCTCTTTTGTTCTATTCTTGGATCTTTATGATGTCACGAGTAAAGTCGAGTGCATTTAAAAATGGCAATCTTTGACCAAAGCATCAAGGAATACAAATGAGTTTTCAAACACATTCTGACGATGTTGAAGATGTGCTAGTGAGGTCACAATTTTAACCCTAACCCAATGTAAAGAAGGAGGGCATTCATGTCACAGATTTGAATCCCAGAGCCTGGGGTTATTGGCTCTGCGCATTAATCAATTACAGAAGTAACAACGGCCTCATGAGATCTAAGATGAGGCTTTTCCAACTCTTAATATTCACCATAAGCCGCACATAACTGGACGGTGTCCCTGAAATAGCTCTCATGCCTCTCAGAAGCCTGAGTGTAGCACCGAGAGTGTGTGTGCACTTTGTGTGTCAGGCTACAGAAATGTCTGAACTTCAAAGCTGCTGCTGCAAGATTACATAAAATGATTATTTTTTATAAAAATTATCTCAATTGTCTTTAGTTTAGTGTGGTTTGTGATGTGTTGGCTGATTTTGGGCCTTATTTTCCCAGACTGACTCAGGACTCATATGGAGCAGTTGGATGGCGGCAGGGCCTTGTCATTTTGTGGCAACAACAGCACTGCCTACAGTGTGAAAAATGGCGTGCTGAACAATCCGTGCTTCGTGGATGCTCTCAACCTGGTTCCTCATGTCTTCCTGCTCTTCATCACCTTCCCCATCCTCTTCATTGGTATGTAACACACTGCTGTATTTGTGACTCTTAGAAAAAAAAGTTTTTCTTCTCGGAAACTGCTTTTAATTTTTCATGTAATTAATGGATGATAAAAGGGGCTCTTAGAGAACAGAGTGGGTTGATGGTGTGAAGCACAGGGAACTGTGACTGAGAGTGTGGAGAACTAATCTGAGCAAACAGGGAAATCTGGAGGACAGCAGCTGATTTGGATGGGTTTCAGGCTTATGCAGCAGACCAGAGGGGGGCTGTAGACTTTGTTTTCAACTTTTATAATAATTAATTATAATAATTTTTGAAAATGTGGGCCTTTTTTTATTGTAGCTAACTGTTTGGTGACTTTTAAATTGTAGGCAATCACCTGTTCAATCTGTTTCACAGTGAGTCTGTTTTCTTTATACCTTCTAAATTTTAGCATATATGATACCACACGAGGGTGAAAAATGCTGGAAGGAATTAATGATAATAATGATAATGTATACTTTATTGATCCCCGTGGGGAAATTCCTCTCTGCATTTAACCCATTCACTCAGTCAAGCAGTGGGCAGCAGAGTGTAAGGATGGTACCTTGCTCAGGGGTACCTCAGGGTAGCTGTTCAGGGGAATCGAACCCCTGACCTTCCGATCATGGGGCCATCGCGCTACCTACTGAGCTATCCCTGCCCAAATTATTAAAAAGTTTAAAACTTCAACTCACCACTGTGTACTAAGAGGGCCTGACACAAAATATCTGCTAATTCCGAGGGTGTCAAGTGGGAGCTTTTTTCAGATTTGTTATGGAATGATCCAAGTGAATTTTGAAGGACTAAATAAATAAAATAAACATTTTCACAGGTAAATACTTATCTGCATTATGAACACAAAAGAGTTTTGGTATATCTGCAGCATAAAGTCACAGCTGTGGACCCTGTGTTATGTTTTAGTGTTCCCTGCTTATCTGTTAAAGCTTCGCCTTCATTACTGGAGTTCACTACAGTTGTCGAGATTGAACTAATCCAGTGAGGATTACTGGATCTGAGTCAAATAGACTGTTTTGATCTTTCTTCTTATTGTGTCACATGCACTTCATTGTGTTTAATGGATATTGGTCTATACATATTCTAGGTGTCAGCTATTGTTTTTGGATATGCATTTCGAAGCCTCTGTATTAGTGTTTTGGCTCCTGCTGGATTTTGGACCCAGATTTTTGGGTGAGAGTGCTATCATCTGAGGCTAGTAAGCTGTATTAGCAAGCTGCATTTATGTAAACTATGGGTGCGATGTGGAGCTATGTTGTCAGGAGCAGTTTGCTCCTGGTAGAGTCTCCTAAGACAAATTGGATCAGGGTGAGGTGTCAGACAAAAAGCTGACAAGCCCTATGATGAAAAATTAAGACTCCAGTTTACCCTGCATAGGACAGGGTCAATGGGGCCCCACGCTGGTGCCAGAACAGAGGTAGGCTTTTTGCTACTTGTATAACAGTATTTTTCCCAGTCGTTGAGAGCGTTGCTTCCATGCACCTTTAGGCTGGGATGGGTCCAGACTTACCCAGCTTTCATTTTTTTGTCACCCCTACAGGGGTGTTACTGGGAGGAACAGCCTACCCGATCTGACTGTTATTGAACCTCTGTACTAATGACATTTGGTTAGCTGATTTTTGTTAGCAAGTGATTAATTGCGTAATAGTCATCCTCAAAATGATGAATCAGGGACACTGATGTTATGTTTCAAACATTTTGAACTGCAAATGTACCAAATTTGATCCAACAGAAATGAAGGCCCTGTGGGGTAAAATAAAAAACTAATATTTACTATGTCATAGTATTAGATATTTTAAGAAACCATTACCTTTGGGATTTAACTAAAATTAATCAATTGTTACTTGTGAGATTGGAGCTGATTGGAGTTTAGTTCCACACTCAATAACATCTCTATTGCTCAGTGAACTCATCATTTCCTTGCAGTTATGGCGTTTAGCTGAGAAAGTTCATGGGGTTTATGGGAGCTGACATTTGTTAAAGGCCAAAAGAGCATCTTTATTTAAAGTATGAAGCAATATGACAGCGTCTCAACTTGTTTCTCAACAGCATAGGAGAAAAAGATTTGCTTCAGGGCTGGATTTAAAGTCAGTGTTTTGGTAACATTTGTATTGACGTTTTCTTAGTTCAGAAATTCTGGCTATACTTTAGCTCTTTTTAGGTCTTATAAGATTTTGAAGAAGGTTCAAATATAACCAATGAACTGATAGACCGGGACCAAAAAACCCCATATTGGCCTAGCCATTTCAAGTCAAGATTTCAGCTATGAAGCAAACTGACCGAACCCAGCAGTCGTTAACAAGCATTTTTTTTTTCTTGTAGTCATTATTTTCCCATCAAAGAAAGCATATGAGGCTACTGAAAGAAGGAGGAGAACTTAATTGCATGGGAAACATGGCAGGAAGGCAATGATCATAAGGCCAGTGTGATTCATTCGTGTTTACGACTAAAAATAGATGCTTGTGAACTGTAAAATATGTTTAGGAGCATGTGTATGAATAAAGAAAATATAGGTTTCAGCCAAGCAGCCCCTATAGTTTTTAATACAACACTAGTAAAGATGTTCTGCACATTTAGATTACTTTTAAAATGAACAGTATAAATGTACTAATAAATTATATCCATCCATACATCCATCCAGCTATTTTCTGCCACTTATCACTTTAAAGAAATGAAACCTTTTTTTCATGGGATAGTAAAATATATAAGGTGACATTAAAATAGTGATTTGCTGACTTCAATTGCCTGACAGGGATGTGGTCAGAAAGTATCTGGAAAGAAAGTAACAAAAAACCTTTTCTAGGGCTTTGAAGTGAATGATGAAATCCCTTGTCTGACTTGTCTGAGCTGTTACTGTAATCTTCTATTCTAGCATGACTCTGTGTAATCTGGCTGACTGAGCAGACGTGTGGGTGATTTTAACTTTCCCTGTTGTGCTCGCTCTCTTGGGAATACACACACGTGCACAGTTTTTGCTATCTTTGTGCGGTCGCTCATTGACATGATGCGTTTTCTTGCCATTTACCCCAAATTTAACCCCAACCATTAAGCAAAATCTTAACATGAAAAATGCAAATGTTTTGAAGATCTGTCACATGTCCTCCTATCAGATATGTCCTTGTGATAATAGTTTTGAGACAAACATTCGTCCTCAGAAAGATAGCAAACAAAAACAAACACACACACACGCGCACACACACACACTATAATTTCAGAGGACAAGCATTACATTAAAAATATGTTTTTATTTGTAAATGTGATGATTTCTGATATGATTCATGTTTAAAAAAAACACATCTCCGTCTGTAAAAAGAAAAAAGCGTTAGGTCCCCACAACATGACAAAAACCTGGAGCACACACACATACCCTTAAAGGCAGACAAGTAAAACACACAGGAACAAAAGAGCAGTCAAAATGAGTACTGGCAAATTATTAATAGAGAATATTGTGTGGGTTAGGTTTGAAAATATTAATATTCAAGTTCCTACACACCCATTTACTCTTCGTTTGATTTTTCCCTTGTTAGACAATGAAAAGAAAACTAAATATGAGTAATGACAAAAAGAAAAATGCCAGAAAAATTAAAGAAAACAGAAAAGAAGTAAGAAGAAAGAGGTTGAAGAATGACGAGGGAAAGATCAAACTAACAAACAAGAATGAAATATGTATTTATTAAAGGTTTCGAGTCATTGCAGGGAATAACTTACTGAATGCTTGGCTGGTTATCTGTGTTGTTTGCGTTTGTGTGTCTCGGTGTAGTCAGTAGTTTATGGGAATGGTTCTGACCATAAGCCCTCAGCTCTCTCCCCAAGGACTCACTAATTGATGCTTCCTGGTTGTAGTTTTTCATGGTCTCTGTGCCCTAAGGCTCCAAAATGGCTTCAGTCCATTGAGTTAAGAGCAGAATCAAATCTAATAATAGAGACTGGTGGAATAAATGAAACTCTATTACTAAAGCAGCAAGACTTTAATTACATGTAGAAGTAAATGCTGTAGAAAAAAGGCAGACTGGGAAAAAGTCCATATGCATGTAATTTGATAATTACATACTTACTCAAATTTCTTTTCAAGAACAGATAGTAAATATTTGATGGGTACAAGATTGCCTAACATGAATTTATTAAGAATATAATTAGCAGTTTGGACTTTAACATAATTAGTAGTTGCTGCCTTATTGAACGACTGTATCATTGATTGAATATGTCTCAATACTAAGGTACTTGGTACCTGAATATACACTCACCTGACACTCTATCAGGTACATCTTACTTGTACTGAACTGAATTATTTTTTGCCTTCAGAACTGCTTTAATTCTTCATGGCTTTGATTCAACAAGGTGCTGGAAACTTTACTCAGAAATACTGGCCCATGTTGATATGAAGGTATAACCATTGCTGAAGATATTTTTGGGCTGCACATTCATCATGTAAATCTCCCAATTCACCACATCCCAAAGGTACTGGGTAGTATTGAAATTATAGAGACCCTTTAAGTAAAGTCAACTCACCATAATGTTTAAGGAACCAATTGGATATGGTCTGAGTTTTGTGACATGGCATGTTGTCCAGGTGGAACCACCCTTCAGAAGATGCTTGTGCCAAAGTCTAACCCTCTAATCTAAATGTTGGAGCAGAACTTTGGACTCATCATGGTGAAAAGACGGATTCTTATATAATGCATTTCTACTTTACATAAGCACTTTCTACCTAGTGTTTGGCCACATTCATACTCACGTGAACACATCGGGGAGGAGCTTGGGGTGTAGTACCTTCCCTTAGGCACACATGCGATTTTGAGTAGCCAGGGGTCAAATTAGTAGATGGCCTGCTCTAACTCCTAAGCTACAGTCATCTCAGTCTCTCAAACCTCATCAGACCAGACAACGTTGTTCCTACTACTGTCAAGTTTTTGTGAGCCTGTGTGAATTGGCACCTACATTTTCTGTTCTTAGCTGACAGGATTGGCACCTGGTGTGGTCTTCTGCTGCTTCAAGGTTTGATGTGGTCTTCTACCTTGGTAGCTACGAGTGGTTATTTGACTTACTGTTGCCTTCCTATCAGTTTGCAGAAGACTTATCATTTTCCTCTCACTTTTGGCATCAACAAGGCATTTTCGCCACTGCTCACTGGATAAGTTATCTTCTATGGGCCATTCTCTGTAAACCCTAGAGATGGTTATGTGGGAAAATACAAGCAAACCAGGAGTTTCTGAAACACACAGGCCAGCTCAACTGACAACAACCATGCCACATGGAAAGTCAGTTAAATCACCTTTCTTCCCCATTCTGATACTCAGTTTGAACTTCAGCAGATTGTCCTGACCATGTTTACGTGCCTTAATTTGTTTTAATTTGCGGTCAATTATTGTTCCAATTTGCTTCAAAAAGCAGCCGAACAGGTGTACCCAGTAAAGTATATTACAGTTTTTTCTGATGGCTTAAGCACATTTTTAGTAACTATTGGCTATTTTTGCAAAACTCTATACACAAATAAGAAAACTCTTCACCCAATCAGCAAAACATTGTAGTTTTCTTGTAAAAGCGAATAACCCTTGCTTAACTCTCCACACCTTTGTAAAAATGGTATTTTCGTATCCAACAGTTAACACAAGCCATCATATTAATAAGCACACAATGCACCAACTAAACACTGATGGTATGAATAAAAAACACATCTGGCTTTTTCTTTCTCTGTGCACAAGGTAGGCTATGTCAGTTTGAGCTCATACTTTTGTCATAGGTCTGTAAACATGGAGGGATCCAAACTTCAGGTACTGGTGTTTATTTACACACATCAAAACAAACACAAGTGTTTATTTCCAAGTCCAAACAAAACAGTAATTTCACTGAGGAAAAAAAAGAAATCAGTCTACATCATGTCGTCTCTCTGGGTCCGGCCACAAAATTTCGAGTCCAAGGCACCGGGGAAAATATCTCCTGGAATGGCGTATCCAGGCCTGACATGATGCCTGGTCAATATCCCCACATGCCTCCTCCATTGCCTGTAAAAGGGCTATGCGTTGATGGGGATGACGGTCATAGACCTTCCAGCGCCAGGCAGAGAAGAACTCTTCAATTGGGTTCAAGAATGGAGAGTATGGGGGGAGGTTGAGTACAGTGAAGAGTGGGTGATCTGTAAACCAGTTGCGGACCGAAGCAGCCCTATGGAAACTAACATTGTCCCATATGATGACGTATCTGGTCTGTTCTGGTCTCTAAACATTGGTGAGCATGTCATGTAAGGTGTCCAGGAATGTAATAATGTGTGCAGTGTTATATGGGCCCAGGGTTGCATGATGGTGAACAACTCCATTTTGACTTATAGCTGCACACATAGTTATGTTACCACCACGTTGTCCTGGGACATTGATTATGGCACGGTGTCCAATAATGTTCATGCCACGTCTCCTTGTCTTTGTGAGGTGGAAACCAGCCTCATCCACAAAAATCTGCTCATGACCCATGGCATCTGCCTCTAGCGCCATCACTCTCTAGACAAGACAAAACAAATTCAGCACAGCAGGCACATGCACAGCACTACAGTATGCACTTCCAAATTCAGTACCAATGATACTACAGGGAGTGCAGAATTATTAGGCAAGTTGTATTTTTGAGGAATAATTTTATTATTGAACAACAACCATGTTCTCAATGAACCCAAAAAACTCATTAATATCAAAGCTGAATGTTTTTGGAAGTAGTTTTTAGTTTGTTTTTAGTTTTAGCTATTTTAGGGGGATATCTGTGTGTGCAGGTGACTATTACTGTGCATAATTATTAGGCAACTTAACAAAAAACAAATATATACCCATTTCAATTATTTATTTTTACCAGTGAAACCAATATAACATCTCCACATTCACAAATATACATTTCTGACATTCAAAAACAAATCAGCGACCAATATAGCCACCTTTCTTTGCAAGGACACTCAAAAGCCTGCCATCCATGGATTCTGTCAGTGTTTTGATCTGTTCACCATCAACATTGCGTGCAGCAGCAACCACAGCCTCCCAGACACTGTTCAGAGAGGTGTGCTGTTTTCCCTCCTTGTAAATCTCACATTTGATGATGGACCACAGGTTCTCAATGGGGTTCAGATCAGGTGAACAAGGTGGCCATGTCATTAGTTTTTCTTCTTTTATACCCTTTCTTGCCAGCCACGCTGTGGAGTACTTGGACGCGTGTGATGGAGCATTGTCCTGCATGAAAATCATGTTTTTCTTGAAGGATGCAGACTTCTTCCTGTACCACTGCTTGAAGAAGGTGTCTTCCAGAAACTGGCAGTAGGACTGGGAGTTGAGCTTGACTCCATCCTCAACCCGAAAAGGCCCCACAAGCTCATCTTTGATGATACCAGCCCAAACCAGTACTCCACCTCCACCTTGCTGGCGTCTGAGTCGGACTGGAGCTCTCTGCCCTTTACCAATCCAGCCACGGGCCCATCCATCTGGCCCATCAAGACTCACTCACTCTCATTTCATCAGTCCATAAAACCTTAGAAAAATCAGTCTTGAGATATTTCTTGGCCCAGTCTTGACGTTTCAGCTTGTGTGTCTTGTTCAGTGGTGGTCGTCTTTCAGCCTTTCTTACCTTGGCCATGTCTCTGAGTATTGCACACCTTGTGCTTTTGGGCACTCCAGTGATGTTGCAGCTCTGAAATATGGCCAAACTGGTGGCAAGTGGCATCTTGGCAGCTGCACGCTTGACTTTTCTCAGTTCATGGGCAGTTATTTTGCGCCTTGGTTTTTCCACACGCTTCTTGCGACCCTGTTGACTATTTTGAATGAAACGCTTGATTGTTCGATGATCACGCTTCAGAAGCTTTGCAATTTTGAGACTGCTGCATCCCTCTGCAAGATATCTCACTATTTTTGACTTTTCTGAGCCTGTCAAGTCCTTCTTTTGACCCATTTTGCCAAAGGAAAGGAATTTGCCTAATAATTATGCACACCTGATATAGGGTGTTGATGTCATTAGACCACACCCCTTCTCATTACAGAGATGCACATCACCTAATATGCTTAATTGGTAGTAGGCTTTCGAGCCTATACAGCTTGGAGTAAGACAACATGCATGAAGAGGATGATGTGGACAAAATACTCATTTGCCTAATAATTCTGCACTCCCTGTATAGCTTACCTGCACATAGTCATATCGCAGCTGTTTTACACGTTCACTGTTTCTTTCAAAAGGTACTCTGTAGATTTGTTTCATTCGGATTCTGTTGCGGGCAAGTACACGACCTAATACAGAAATGCTCACATTTTGTATGTTTTGGAAGGTGGTGTCATCCTCAATTATGTGCTGCTGAATTTCGCGTAGTCTAATGGAATTATTTGCAATCACCATATTGACTATATGGGTTTCTTGGTCTGCAGTGAACATTCTTCCTCTGCCCCCAGCATCTGGTCGTCTAGCAATTCTGTAAAGTAACAATTTCAGTATTTTTACATCTATGGTATTGTTGTTTGTCATCAGCATATGGCAGTGCTACAAATCTTAGTGCAAAGTGACTGTACTAACCGATTCTCATTTCGAAATATCCTTATGATGCCTGCTACAGTGTAGCGGCTCAAGTTAGGCTGAACCCGTTGGCCAGCTTCCCTCAGGGTCATTCCATGGTTGACTATATGGTCCACTAATGTAGCTCTGATGTCATCAGTAATTCTATTTCTTACTCTTCTTACCCTCCCTCTTCCCCCTCCTCATCCTCCTTTTGCTCCTCCTTGTCCTCTTCCTCTAACTTCACCTCCTTGTCCTTGTCGTCCTCTTTGTCCTACTGCTTCACCTCCACGTCCTCTTCCTCGGCCTCCTCTAATTCTCACTCTTCTCACTCTTCCTGCTCCCTCCATTGTACTCCACACGGACAGCTTACCCGTAGCTTATTTATAGTGCTTAGGCTGATTGGAAAGTGAACTAATTATCTAAAACAGTTTTCACATGTGACAGTGTGCAAGACAGTTGGCAAAATAGTGTAAATAATAGCCATAAATGTGTATAGTTTTGTTAGGAGTGTGTTGATCATTTGGAAATTGAGTGTAAAGCAGTGAGTTGTGTTTACAGTTCTGCAAAAAGAGTGCTGTGCAGTGGATTGTAGCTACAGGTTTGCAAAGTGTGTTACAAAATGGCAAACTGAGTGCAAAGCACTTTGTGCTTTTAGTTTTGCAAACTCGGTGAGTGATTTTGGTATAAGTATTAATAGTTTTTGAAATTGTGCTATAAGAATCACAGTTAGGGTTTAAGCATTCAGAAAAAACTGTAATATACTAGTGATAGTTACTCTTTGTCTTTTTTAACTGCCAGAATATATTAATATGTTAAGATTTGAAGGTTAAATCTGTTCCTAATTTATCAAAGTATTCACTATTTTGTATGGTTGGAACTAATATTATGCATTACTTCTGTGACTTTTCACAGTTGGGCTCTTTCTAGATTGCACATGCTTTCAGGACCTCTCTTTTACAGTTTTTTGTAACATAACATGAAATAAATATGACGTGAATTTTGTTGTCCTCTTAAGTTAACATATCTTCCCAAAAGATTCCTGATGCATTTAAAAGCGTGGTTTGGAGTTGTTTTGATCATACACACAAATGCAGAGATTTTCAAAGGTCAAAGTTGTAAGTGATGTCATGTGTGATTCATGTTTATGTTTAAAGTTATTTTCTTCATCCGTGAACAATGATTTTCACTCGGTTATGACATGAATATAAACCAGCAGAATTACTTGGAGAGTGTAAGTAAATTGATGCAAATCAGTTGTGCTTTGAAGTCACATTTATAAACACATTTTTTGGATCCACCATCTATTTTTTTGGCTTCTGTTACGCTTTTCTGCACACACTCTCACGTCTGACAACATCGCAAGCTCGGATTCACTGTCTTGTGTTTTTGTCCAACAGGTTGGGGCAGTCAGAGCTCTAAAGTCCAGATCCATCATAACACATGGCTTCATTTCCCTGGGCACAACATGAGGTGGATCCTCACCTTCTTGCTGCTATTAGTCCACGTCTGTGAGTTTTCAGAAGGCATCGTCTGCAACATGTGAGACCTCAGAATGTTTTTTTTAATCAAACATAAGCAAAAAAAAAAAAACAAGCTTTTTTTGTTTTTTAGTTGTCTTTAGTTAAATAAATGGTTTGCATGTTAATTATTATATATTTTGTGTTTGCCTCTTACTGTAGGGTGATGGGTACCAACCACCTCCATCTCTTCATGCCAGCATTCATGGGTTTTGTAGCAGCCACAACATCAGTCGTTTACTACCACAACATAGAAACATCCAACTTTCCCAAACTGCTGCTTGGTAAGACAGTGAGGGGCGCTTAATATGACCCATTTTGTTTATTTGACCAAATAAACACCCAAGGAATTCTGCTCAGTCAATATAAAAGAGGATAATTAAGATTAGCACCCCTTCCTTAATTAAAACAGAAAAAACAAAAATATAAACCAATTAACTTCGTCTCAAATGATCAACCTTCCCTTTGGAATTTTAACAAATAATTATAATCATAAAACAAAATGCAGGAGGTTGAGTGAGGAGTATCTATCAAAAAACGGACACTCATTAGATGCAAGGATGTTTCAACAACAATGGCAGGTTAGCATGTGGATGTTTTGCAGACATTTCATGTGAAATTTGCTAATCCTAAGAACATAGACGTGCCTCGCTAGAGTTCATCCACTTTCTCAGCATTTCCTGAGATTATTTCCTCTGTTTGCTAGGTGGTATATACTGAATCTATAAGCAGGTACTTCTCTTGAAGGCTTGTGAAAGCAATATCAACACTATCTCCATCCATTATCTCCATCCAGATGAGTATTTTAGCTTAGGTTCATGTATAATCTACAAACATCTGCCACACTGGCAATAAAGTGGACTCTTAAGCAACACCTATTGCTGACAAGTTAAAGATCAAAAGGTTTATTGGGTAATGACAAGCCAATAGGGAAGGAGATATCAGTCCTGGGACTGATTCTTGGGGACAGTTCAGGTTACGTCCACAGAACTGTTTAAGAGGGTTTTGCTCAGAGTGTGCGTGGTAGGTTTGGGCAAGATACTTGGAAAGGGGCCATTTGTCTGTTTTGCACCATCGAATAGAGTTGTTGCATGGTGTGACGGCCAAAGGGTAGGAATCCGAGACTTCACCTGGACTCAGAGAGAGTGGAAAAACAAAGCAGTAAACAGACCAGTGCGAGTGTGACATACGAATTATATTGCACGTTTGAAAAAGCATGTGAATTGACCATACACTTGACCATAAAAACTGGGAATGTGCATCCTGGTGTAAACAGAAAGCAAAGGCATGCCCAACTAGGAATGAATGGTTGATGTTTTCATGGTTTCCAAGAGTCTTATTTTCTGCATAGTCAACACTCAAAATAGACTTTTAATATCTGCTCCCTGGGAGGAGTTCCAAAAGGTCCGTTTCAATGACCTAAAGTTGTTTTTGTGTGGACAAGACGCCAAAATACAAAGAAAAATTCAGCTTTTTAGGGTACGGTATGATCTTCCAAAGCACAAATATGATAGCAGTGATGCGGCATCTGTGACTGTCATGCTGCTTTTTGTCTCTTTTCTCACAGTCCTTTTCATCTACTGGGTGCTGGCATTCATCACAAAGTCCATAAAGTTGTGGAAGTTTGCCGAGGACAAAGGTGCAGCACAGTATCTCAGGTTGTACATCACTGCACTGTTAGTGATCCTGTATGGACTTCTGATGGCCGTGGAGATCAACGTCATCAGAGTGAGGGTGAGGAAATACATTTCACGCTACGTCGGTTTAGTTCAAGGAGCTTTGTTTCTTGTAGATTGCAATCATCCTGGCATCCCAAAATAGTTTTGTTTTTCTTGTTTTTTCCTGCATAGATTAATTTTGTCTTTGTGTCTTCTTCTAGAAATATGTATTCTTTGCGAACCCTCAGAAAGTTAAACCACCAGAAGATTTACAGGATTTGGGGGTTCGCTTTCTGCAGCCTTTTGTCAACCTGCTGTCAAAGGTAGATTTTCAGAACCATTATTAACACAAAAAGGTTAAAATGCAAATTCTAAAGTATATAATTAAAATAATCTGTCAGTGCACCCCACGGCAGCTGTGGCTACAATGTAGCTTGCCATCACTAGTGTGTGAATGGGTGGATGACTGAACGTGTAAAGCGCTTTGGAGTCCTTAGGGACTATGTAAAGCGCTATACAAATACAGGCCATTTACCATTTACCATTTTAATATTTAGACCACAAGAACTAAAAACCAAGAGATCCAATGAAGGAACTTATTTTGTGTTTTAATGCCTCGTAACCCGTGTGGTGTCCTCGGGTCAAAAATGGTCCCTAGGTGAATGGCAAACAAGTATATGGGAATCCTGAGGACACCACACGGTCAATATTGAGTGTGGCAAATTTTTACTGGAACGCAACTTGGCAGCACAGCACAGAAAATTCTTGGCTCGTTTTTTAGGCGACATATTGGTGGATGAATCCTCTCATCATCGGAGCCCATAAGAGGCCTATAGAGCTGAAGAAGATCGGCAAGCTGCCCATCGCCATGAGAGCCCTCACCAACTACCTGCGGCTTAAAGACGCCTATGAGGATCAGAGGGTGAGCAGATGGAGGCCATAAAATGATTTCATTTCACTGCAGTGATTTCCAGTGGTTGTTCTAAATTAAAATATACAGATCTAATTAATTTCTCTGCTTTTTCCTTCTATCCTCCGCCCTCACAGACACCTGAGGACCCGGATAGGTCTCCATCGATCTGGCGCTCCATGTATCGAGCATTTGGCCGTCCCATCCTGCTCAGCAGCACCTTCCGCTACTTGGCAGATCTGCTGGGCTTTGCTGGGCCCCTCTGCATCTCTGGGATCGTTGAGCAGCTAAATTCTGAAAAAGATGTTCCAGAAGGCAACAACACAACGGTGAGTGTTTAAGATGAATGACCTTTAAGAAAAGACGCCTTAGTACAGTTTACACAAGGCCAGCAGATTTTATCTACACAAACACATTTGTTTATGGACTTCTGTATAACGTATAAATCAAATGTCAGCTTAGCTTTTAAACAGGTAAAGTGTAAGTTCTTTCCTGTCCATGATATACATGCTGTAGCTCTTATAATAAATGCAAAGAATTTTTCCCATGAATTTAAACCCTCTAAGCCAACCTGTTGTGGGAGATATGATATTGTGACCTAAAAGTTTGACCTAAAAGCGATGGGAGCGCTTAAACCTCCAAAGGGTTAAACCTTTCTTTCTTTCTAGTTTTTTTCATCATTACTGGTTGCATAATTACAGTTCATTATGGAATATTACGGCGTGTTACAAAGTCTGTTTTTTTACTGTATAGTGTGTTTTATATGACTGATTCGGACTCTAGAGACATTTAAATTTTTGGTTTCTTCGTGTTTTATTTTTTAATTTCAGTTAGATTTCCTGCCTTTGCTCTTTTTCCCGCCCTGTCATTTCCACATAGTGTTCAGTTAGCAAATCAGCCTCCTGTGTGGACTTAATACTTGTAACCAAGCTTTCCTGTGTACTTGGTGTTTTTTTAGTTTTCCTTTATGGTCCTAGTTGATTTTCTCATAAATAATGCTTTGGATGTTTGGTTGTTCACTTTTTTGTGAATTTTTTCTTAGCTGTGAATTTTTTGCCGACTGCTTCTTGCATTTGGGTCCTCTTTCCTTTCAGAGGTGTATTTGTTTAAAAATGACCCATTCTGCTCATTTCCAGCTCTGCATTCTTGTTCTTGGACGTTTCATGATTCACAGCTCAGCATAAACATCATTTTTCTTATACTAGGTTTTGGTGCTAACATGTCAGAGAGCTGAGTGATTAAGATAACCTCATTAGGAATATACACTCTCTCTGACATCATACATTTCTAAGAGTAGAAAAAACAGACTATTAAGCTTAGAGATTCACGTCTGAGCTTTAGGCTCTCAGGGATTGTTTATAACATAGTTCATGTAACATAATACTAACCCTAATATTTGTTATTTAAAAAAATATAAGAATTCAGAATTTAACAATATAAAAACATCATAAAATAAGAAAAAGCAGACCTCCAGTATATATAGTATGTTTTTAGAGATGAAGACGTAAAGAGTTTAATGTCATTCGTTTTCCCTTCTGAGAAATCATCCTGGAAACCTGAACCTTTACTCAGGCACAGCTGATGTCTCCAACACCATCAACAAGACCAAAGCCTTGTTAAGTGTTTATATAAGATCATTATATTAGTGGTTAAGGGCAGATCAGTGAAACATCATGGGTCATTAACACACTATAACTGTTGGGTGGTCCAGTCAGCCAAAGAGTGACTCACTCTAAGCACGACGTCAACAAGGCGTTGGTCACAGTCGCCACATCGCCAACAGTTCGTGTGCGACGCCGTGTCTGACGTGATGATGATTAAGACAAAGTTAAAATGACATCACACACACTTTACGTGCAAGAGACCTTGTGGATGTAACTTTAACCAGAGCAGCTTCATGCCTGACTCCTAGCATGAAACCAAACCTGCGTTTCACCTTAACTTTTAATATTTTTCCAAATGTTTTCTCATTTTTTATCTTGAAATCCAAAGTATTTTTCCTCACAAATAAATGAGCACAAAAAACGCTTCCAGGACGTTGTCAGCAATAAAGGGTCTCCTGATGTCTGGAAGTCATATTCCACTGAATTCCATATTTGCGTTTTTAGACATCAATGGTAGCAGATATTAATTTAAATTCAAGCAGATGATGCTGATTAGATTCAGTCACCAAGTTGCACCTTTTTATAGTAACTTCATACAGTTTCGGGGTTTGGAAATCAGCCATGAAGGACACATGACATCAGGTCATTTGCATAAATCCACAGAGAGCAGAAAATCTCCTCACGTACGAATTCTTATTTTAACCCCTAGAGGCAGGGCCCAGAGGGGCTTACAATGAAGTGACATGAATGCTTAAGTTATGTGAAGTTTTTGTGTTACAAAAGTGGATTTTTTTAATGTGGCTAAATCAGCATAGTAACTGATGCTGAACACATAACCAGGTCAGGAGCAGGTTATGTTCAGAATTTGGTTTAAAATTAACAGGAAGCACCACATTTTCATTAATTCTTTTATTTACGGTACATTTTATCTGCATTTATTTGCAACTTGCAACAAGCTGTACTTCAGTAAACCCACCAAATGAAGCCTTGTTAACGCAGTGCACACTGTGTGTTAACACAGTTAAAAACAGGTGCTTCCCTTTCAGAGTGTGGTTAGTACGCCTGTATTGATGTAGAATCGAGTGTTCCACTTAAGGCTTTTATTTTGAAATGATACTTTATGTGGCATGGCCTTCACACAATTAAAGTGACAGTGAGTGGGAGGCTGTGGAAAGGCCAGACTAGAATTGGGCTTTAGTTCAGTTGTCTCCCCTCAGTCTTTGTTAACTTGTTGTTTTATTCTTGAGTCTGAATTGCTCATTAACTTTTTGGATTTTTGTTATTTTCCTACAACCTCATCGCAGCAAATTCTATTACTAATTTTCAGAATTGCTTCTCATTATGGACTTTGTTATACTTGTATTAAGGTACTGAATGAAAAATGTTCCTAGAATGCAGTTTTGATAATTCAAGTAAACCAAAAATTGTTCTTAAAATGGCTTTAAAAAAATTAAGCTAATCCATTTGGATGCTCAGTTTAAATAATAACAGTATATCTGGCTTCCTGTCTGATATCTTAGCATAGACCAGCATGACTCATAATTAGCTCGACCAAACCTGCAGCTCGTACACAACATTACAAAACAATATAAATATCTCCCTACAATAAAAAGGGCAGAGCAGACAGAGATCAAGCAGACTGGTCACAGACAGCATTTCTGGCAACCAAATATACACCAGCAGAAGTGATCATAGGCATCAACTCCTCTTAAATCCATGCCAACCTCTCCAAAGGTCATAAAGCAGTCAGGGCTTGTAGGAGAGGCAGAACAGATGCTTTTGTAATGGCAGCGTATTTTCACACAGTCCACTTGGCTGGATGCTGGTATAGTAGATGTTAAGCTGTTGTCAGGTCTGTGCCTGCTGGTTAAAGTGGGTATAATGGGCAATAGAGATAGAGAGCAGCGCATGGCTGCATTTCTGAGTGACATGGAAAATTCCCCACTCACCTCACACTCTCTGCCTCAGTTTAACATACACAGAGGGACTGCTGAGCGTCACTCTGGGATTTTTGAAGCAACAATTCATGTGTAATTTTTTCAATCCAGATTGATTTATCAGTGTATAAACATTTTTTTTTTATTTTTTTACTGCGCTAGAAATGGGATACATGGATACAATTCTAATGTGTATTTGTTTAAACAAATTCAGAAATGTAGAAACTAAACAATAAAATATTAGAATAAAATATTCTGTCTCTTTTTTGCCACAAATTTAAATATTGTATAAAATTGCTGTATTTGAAAATGCCAACCATGCTTTCTGGTTTAAAACCCTGGCTACATGGGGCTCATGGACAAAGCACTGAGAATCACCATGAATGGCACAGCCATCAGTTGCTTGGTTACCAGCTGAGGGATAACAATCAGTCTGGATCATAATTTACTTTCATCTTATTATCCCCTTAGAGTTGGAGGTCACTGCAAATCAATAGAAAGTGATTCTGAGTGATCGCCTTTATCCTACTATTACGTAAATGGGAGTAGTTTCTCTCCAGGTGACAGAGGCTCTATCCATGAGTGGTTTCATGAAAATGAATCATGGTTTAGTCTCGACACTCACCAGAGCTCAACCTAAATGAACACTGATGGACTTTGCATCGATGTTTCAGACTTTGCTAAAATAGCAAGCGTTCCTTCCTTTTTAAGAGCTCCAGAGACTTGGACAATCATCTCTTTTTCCACAAAGCCCATAGACTATATGTAAATGGATTTAGCCACTATGGTGTAATTTGAGGGGGATTTCCCCACTTCTGGTCTGCATGTCCCTCCCCCAGCTAAATAATTTTTAGCCCCAGTGGGGATATAAAAATATAAAAATTCATCCCCTTCTCTGTTTCAACATGCAGAGCTAAGAGCCAATCCATAGCACAAGAGACAATAAATCTGTTTCTGACTTTCACTTTTGGGACTTGCGATCCCAGGACAGTAAAGATGACACTGCTTATGAGAGAAAGACCCCAATCCTGTTCCAATTCAACGTCTTATTTTTACCACTGCTGCTGCAGAGTGAAAACTGATTAAATGAAAGAAAAATGAAGTGGAATCTTAACATCAGATTTTACAGAAGATTCTTAATAAGTCCTAGAAATACTCTTTCTTTAGCTAAATATATGCCTGGTCATCTAGATAATTATATTAATAATAATAATTTTATTATTATTAAACTGAAAATGTTCTGCAGTTGCATTTTGATATTTTTTATTTACACTGAATGATAAAGAACGTATTTTTGAAACACACTTATTTACATTGTTACTGATGAATGTCCAGAATATCTGTCCAAGGTTGAATTGAAAAACATCTGTATCTGAGAGAATGTTTTCACATATTTTCTAGCAAATTTTGGTTTGTGATTGAAATAGGATATGCTCTTGTTAATCCACCAGCTACTATGGTTTGTGGAACAGACAACAGACTGTCATCGAATGAGAAATCAGTTTGACCTCTGATCAGGTTACAAAGAAGAATCTTATTTTTGTACCTGTTGTCTGCTTGTGTTTGTAGGTCACCCATTTCGAGAACTACCATATGTCTTCCCATGAGCTGCTGCAGAACAGCTCCATCCTGGCTGTTCTTCTCTTCCTGGCTTTAATCCTGCAGAGAACCTTCCTTCAGGCCTCGTACTATGTCACCATTGAAACAGGCATTAACATGCGGGGAGCTCTGCTGGTGAGTGAAGCATCGTGGAAAATGAAAATTCGGACAGGTGTTTCAACACTCGGGTGTCACTTTGAAAAGCTCATTGTGAATGATTTCTATGATACTTCAGAGTTTTATCAGCTCACACAGCCATTATCTGTCACCTCATGTGACACCAGGCTCTTTTAATTGCTGATGTAAGCGCCAGCTTAATAGCCACATAGAGGTTTCATTGGACACCTGTTCTGAAGTGTAACAACAGTCCGGTAGATTTCAGCTGGCAGTCAGTGTTGAACAGAAACACGGAGGAGGGTTAAAAATTTCCAGGGCTGATGTAAATCGATGATGTGAAGGCATTTAGTTAGCATTTCTATTTAATTCAGTTATGTAAGTGATGGGTTTATTTATAGGAGGAGTCCCTCAGTGGGATAAAGTCTTTGGCATTCTACATAGTGCTAATACTGTCCATTAACCTATTAAAACTTAAAGCTAAAACAGCTTTTTTTTTTTACAAATGTGTTTAAAATGCTAAATTCTAAAAGAACGTGCTATGTTATAGGTATTTCTTTTCATATATATTTTTGGCATTTAGTCTTTATCAAGACAGGCTTGTGCACAGCGGAAGAAATAGCAAAGTTGCTTTCAATAAGCTAAAATTACTGATAAGTGGTAGTGGTAAAAACTCCCATGGTAAATGTAATTAGATGTTATCCAAATATTTAGTAGGCATTTCTGCATAATTCAGTTATGGCAGTTATAAATATATAGATTCCATTAATGGGATATATAGTGTCTGGCTCTCCATTAAAACCCAGAATAATACTGCTAGTAATGAATATATTCATGAAAACCACTGTGCCATGAGCTGGAGTCAGCTCAGCAGCAGACGACAGACAATATTTTATTTCACATAAACTCTAAGATAGGTACTAAATATCTAACCATTGTTTATTGAGGAACCAGATGGAATGTCCCAGTTCAAAGTGCTGGCCCTGACTCAACTATTTCAGTCAAAAAAAGGTTGGTATTACCATCTGGATTTATTTCTTTCGTGATTTGGTTCTGGGACCAGTGTGGGACCCCACACTCAATAAACACAGACATGACATTGATGAAGTCAGGTGGGTTCCACAGCAGCTTGCAAATGCTCAGTGACCTTTTAAAACAAGGTGACTGCCTTCAAAACGTTGGCATTATAGATGAACTAATATGTCTATCTATCCATCATCTTAAACTTTCCTTCATCTGTCTTGTTATCCGTCTTGTCTAGGCAATGATCTACAACAAAATCCTGCGCCTGTCCACCTCCAACATGTCAATGGGGGAGATGACGTTGGGGCAGATCAACAACCTGGTTGCTATAGAAACCAACCAGCTCATGTGGTTCCTCTTCCTCTGCCCCAACCTGTGGGCCATGCCCGTGCAGGTAAGATAAGCCATATTCTTAAACATATTTGGATATGTTTTACTCCTATCAATAGTTTTTCAAGTCTGGTCTTTTTGTTTCTTTGCAGATTGTGATGGGAATAATTCTGCTCCGTCATTTTATGGGCTCGAGTGCCTTGGTAGGAGCGTCTGTCATAGTTCTGCTGGCTCCGGTCCAGTACCTTATAGCTACAAAGCTAGCAGACACGCAGAAAATCACACTGGTAAAGAATATATTTATACAAATGTTTTCTCAGTTTAGAAAACAAAATTTCCTGCGTAACTCTGAACAAAAATCTTCTTTGAATGTCTTATTTGCTATTTCAGGAACACAGTACAGATCGTGTAAAAAAGACCACTGAGATCCTAAAGGGCATAAAGTTGTTGAAGCTGTACGCCTGGGAGAACATCTTCTGTGACAGTGTGGAGGAGACCAGAGGCAAAGAGCTCACCAGCCTCAGGACCTTCGCCTTCTACACATCCATGTCCAGTAAGATGAAAATCAGTAGCAGGAGTTTTAAGTATGTGAGCAGAATGTCTGCAGACCAGCAGAAATGGCATGTTTGGCATGTACAGAATGAATCTTGTTTGAAACACCACACATATTCAGCGATGGTTAGCATAAATAATTTTTCTAGGAAATTATTTCCACAGTACAACTTAACAAATTAAATTACAGCATTAATTACTGCACTTGGTTTTCAGGTGATTATATTTAATTTATACATGCTTCCCTTAGGCAGTATCCTTCAAAGCAATAGCATGTATTTTCACTGCTATGCAGATGGTATCCAGCTTTATCTATCCATGAAGCCAGATAACACACACCAATTAGTTAAACTGCAGTAGTGGCTTAAAGATATTAAAACCTGGATGACCTCTTTTTCTAAATTCAGATAAAACTGATGTTATTGTACCCGGCCAGTCTAACCAGATGCTTACTCTGGATGGCATTACCTTGGCCTCCAGTAACACTGAGGAATCTTGGAGTCATCTTTGACCAGGATATGTCCTACAGTGTGCATATTAAACATATATAACACTTAATATGAAACACTGATTTCTTAAATTTACACAATATCCTAAAAATTGGAAATATCCTGTCTCAGAGTGATGCTGAAAAACTAGTTCATCCATTTATTAATTCTGCACTGAGTGTTTCTTTTTCATTTCCCTTTTTTGCTCACAATGTGTTTACACAAAATTTTGCATTTAATTATTAGCTATAATTAAACTCTAGGTCTGTTCCACAGTGTCCTGTCTCCCACCCTCACCCCCAAAGATTTTCTCTGTATCATTGTAGGGTCTTTACACAATATAAAGCGCCTCAGGAACCTCTTTTTGTGATATAAACGAAACTGAATAATTGTTACTGTTATACAGTATTTGATTATAGAGAAGGCTCTTGTCTAGCCCACATTCATAAGTGCTGTTTTTGAATAATGGTTAAAACAATGCAACATTTGTTTTTCAAAAAATACATTTTTTTTAAAAGGGACTTAAAGTATGTTATAAAGCTTGTATTGTTACCTAAATCAGCTAAGTTACTATCCTACCAATAAAACCTGTTCCTTTTTTTTGTGCAGTTTTCATGAATGCTGCTATTCCCATTGCTGCGGTTCTAGCCGTAAGTCAGTTTTATTACAATCTGTAAAAGAATTTGACTCTGCTTTAAATGTTCTACTTGCTTATTTCTTAAGCTATAATTCAACAGCATAAGGAAGAGATGTTAAACTTGTCTTTTGTTGTTTTTTTGCAGACATTTGTGACGTATCACATCCTCAATGAAAAAGGCCCCAGTCCTTCTCAGGCCTTTGCAGCTCTGTCACTGTTTCACATCCTGGTCACCCCGCTCTTCCTGCTTTCCACTGTTGTCAGATTTGCTGTGAAGGCTCTGGTTAGGTGAGTGTTTAGATTTATTTGTATTGTAAAAGGTTGTGGACAGCTGGTTGGGATGCTTTGACTGAAGGAGAGGGGATGTGGACATGACTAAACATGGAGTACAAACTGGACATGGCTTCAGCGGCAAATCTAATTAAAGGAACGTCAAGGAAACCCAACAACAGTGACGAGAAACTCTAAACTCCTGAGAGATTACCGGTATTGGAATCATCACAGTGTCACTGTTAATGGGCTCTGTGTGTGTGTGTGTGTGTGTGTGTGTGTGTGTGTGTGTGTGTGTGTGTGTGTGTGTGTATGTGTGTGTGTGTGTTCTTACAGTGTTCAGAAGCTTGGTGAGTTTCTACAGAGTGATGAAATTGGAGACGACAGCTGGAGAAATGGTGACATATCTGTTTCCTTCGAGGCTGGAAAGAAACCCATGGGGATGGTGAGTTACGATACCAGACCAATAAAAAAGACCAATTAGGAAAAGTGCAAAAGTAACAGTTTGTATTTTTGACTGCTGCATCTCTGAGCCTGTTTGGGGTATTTGAACATTTTACCACTCAGTGAAATGCAGGCCTAATCGTGTGGCTGTCTGAGTCTTTAGTCGCTTAGTGTCTGCTCTGCAGTGGGATTATCACTGTTTGTGTTCAAATGGACAGTCAGACCACAAAGCTGAGTGACTCACATGATTCATTAGAGCTGTAATGGTTTTCAGATAGGATTGTAACAGGAAATTAAAAAAACAGCATACCCATTTATGACATATTTTTTCGACTCATTTTATTCTCACTCAAAATCAGCTAAAATTAGACAACATAGAAAATAAAACCCCGTAACAGTAATACCGGATTTTGTTTTCATCTCCATTATCATTTTATTGCCTCTACTTAATGTTAAAAACACATTTTTTAGACATTCTTTAGCAACTAAACTTCTTATGTGTGGAAACTAAGCAGCAGTCATGGGGTGTTTACTAAATGTAAGACCAAAGTGGAGATATTTGGCCATAAACGTAGCATGTCAGCACAAACGCCTCATACCAACTGTCTGCACGATGGTGGAGAGATTATGATTTGGTATTGTTTTCTAACCACAGCACCTGGGCACCTTGCAGTCACTGAGTACATCATGATCTCCTCTGCACACCAAAATATTCTAGAGTCAGATGTGAGGGCATTTGCCTGACAACTAAAGCTTGACCCACAGAAATTGATTGTTACCTGCTTCCTAGTATCTCCAATGACATCAATCACATGCCCTTTTCTAGCTGGTCCATAATCCTCTGTTATGTAGCCAATATGGAGATCTTTGAGAGTGAAAAGTGTGACTTTTATGGATACAGCATCCTGGTACTTGGAGTACACTCACATACTGTAGCCTGACTACATCTTCTTGATGAATGTGTGAATACTTTTACTTTTGTGTGGAGATTTTAGTTGTGGAACTTCATGTGCAATTCAGAAACATTGATGAACTCTGTTTTTGTATCTGGATCATAAAATAATGAGGACTAGGTCCATTGGGGCAACGTTTTCTGCTTCCAGAGGAAGTACAGCAGATGCAGAAAAGTCTTATGTTTATTATCAAACGCTCACTCCCGTCTCTCCCTTTTTCTTTCGGTTGTCCCTCTCAAGACCAAAGCCATCAACAGGAAGCAGCCAATGCGCTACCAAATGGACAACTATGAGCAGCCAACCAGGCGACAGATGAGACCCTCGGAGACAGAGGATGTGGCTGTAAAGGTCAGGCTCAAAGTTTATGTGTTAGGGGAATGTTTACAGGGGTGTAGGTTAGATAGAGGCTATGATCACATGTAAAGTGCAACACATGGACCCACGTCTACCCATTTATCAATGAACTTTTTGTTTTTTTGGCGGCTTTAGAGGAACTGGCTGTGGTTTAATTTGTAGTAATGGACACCTCTGACTTTCCAGAGCTGTAGATGTGGGATGAAGAAAGTAGATGATGGGACTGGAAAGACATCATTAGTTTCGGAGCAGAAACCTTTGTCTTGATATCTAACCCACTGGTGTCTTGGAGGGTTTTCAGCATGTGACACTAAGAGTGGGGGTTATGAGCAACACATTTAGGTGCAATGAACTCAGTTGTCCAGACTGACAGTTCCCTTTTGAGGATGGTTATGCTTAGATGCAGAGGAAAGGTTCCTGTTTTGATGGGAATAAAGAGAGAGGAAACTCATTCAGCCACGTTATTGGCTGCCTGTTCAAGGCAGGTGCAGGATTTCCCTGACAAACACACCTGGAGAGTGGACAGCAGACACGATAAAAGCACCTTTTCGAGAAAAAGCATCAGATGGATAAGCACAGAAGGGCTACGTGCTGTTGCTGCCACTTATCTCACTTTTACGAGCAGCTGTTTCATATCTTTATTGTTTATGCGTCCATGGGTTTTTGCCTGCAATCATACATGCGACATGCGTGTGTGCACATACTCTCACTCCCCTCAGGAAGTGCAGGATTCACATGAGAATTTGTTGTCCCTTAAAAGGCCTTGTGGATGTGTCCAAGGTTTTCTCAGCCCCTCTGTGAAGACTCCTCTTCCTGTCCCATCCCTGTGGAGTGACGCTATCCTCCAGATGGCAGACCCCCAATTAGAGCGGTAGCTTTTCCATGCTTGACACAGACCTTGTTGACTTATCAGTGTAAAACTTGTTTGTTATGCATTACACACACCCACATATACAAGGTTATGGCCATTTAAAGGAGTCCTAGTTTGCCTTTGCTTTTCCTTTTTCTATCAGATATGTATTTTGGTGGATGCTCATGTTAAACATGGCCAACCAACCAGCCATCCAAACTCCACACAGAAGGGTTTCTGTGTGGAGATCCAGATCCAGGAAAATCCGGACAGAATGCAGATATAGCATTAATGTTAGTGTAGTTCCCGTAAAATTCTGAGAATAGAGGAAATAGAAGCTTTTGTCTTCATCATACAGGCTTTAAATCAGGTTCATTAAGGGTTTAACTCGGCTTCACAGGCTTGAGAAAGCTGCAGAGAAATACACCAGGGTTCATCTTGTTTTTTATATTTCTTATCTGTCAGTCTTTTGTTTTGTTCACTGTCATATTTACATATCATCAGGCCCATTTCCTGCAGCTGCACATTTTCTATTAAATATTTTGACTACATTTATCTACTCTCAGCAAAATCCCATCTTTTTATTTTCACTCCCCTTTTTGCACATCTCCTCTCCCTGTCCTTTCTCCTTCCTCCCTTGTCAAATTGTTGATAGTATCTTAACTTGCTTTCCATTTTTATATACCTCATCCTGCTTTTTGTAATCTTGGTTGTTTACTTTTGCTCAGGAGCATGGACATAAATCTGAGATTTCCCATGTGTGTTTTGGTGGTCATCCATGAACAGCCTGCTCAATTGAGGTGTATTTGTTTCTTAGTCACTCAGTGTAAAACAATGTCTAAATATTATAATCTTTATTTTTGGTGCTATAATCTTTTAAAAGAGATCTTTCATCATCTTAGGATGCTCTTATATTCTTGATTCCTTTGGGATCTGGTCATCGGGAAAAGGAAGCTTTGAAGAAAGTTTGCGTTTCAGGGGGTGTCCCGGCATAAAATAATAAAAATAAATAAATGCAACAGATGGGAGGAATGTAAACAGACTCCATGCATGAAGGGATGTAGATGAGGGATTAGATACACAAGTCTGTTACGTGCTGATCGGCGGGTTTCTGGACACAAACAACGAAGCTTTCAAAAAGAAATTTAATTGATAGTGGAGCTTAAATTTAAGACTTCTTCCATTTCATCTTGCTTTAATGCCACGTTGTGAAGAAGCAATGAGCGGAGGGTCATGATCCTTTATTCCATCCCTCTTCAGTCTAAATTTCCAGTGAACATGTGTGTTTCAATCAGCTGACTGATTTTCATTGTTTCCATTTCATCAAAGGTGATTTCTAACCAAGCCGAGGAAGCTGAATCCTTCTGTTCTTTCTTGTGTTGACCTTTTTTGAGTCAGTAATGGAAAATAAAGTAAATTCCTTTTCATAATGCTCATCCAGCTATGCTTACTGGGGGTAACTGATTATGCAAATGGAAATGGAAGTAATTATCATTCATTCATTTTTGGTTAATGTCTAAAAGCTTGTCTTTAAAGGGAGATCTTTAATGGATTTTCCACTAGGCCATAACACTACCATTAAAGTCATTAGTTGCACTTCGATTGTATTTGTGTCGGACGGTGTCAAAATCCCCTGGTTAGAAATTTACATTTGGTCCAATAAAAATGTAAATTTACCACATTTTGTTATATTTAGCTTCAGTCTTTCAGATTTAATACACAAGCTGTAAAACATGTGTCGTGGGACCAAAGAACGACTTGTTTGGATGGTGAACTTATCGGAAACCATGAATACATACTGTATATTATATAGCCTGTCAGGCCTTTTAATGCAAACCTGTGATTTTTTTGGCTGCATCGATGACACTGACCGTAATCTCCTACTGAAGTGTGAGTGGATCAGGCCTTCACACATCTTGCACTGACAAAACAGAGCTGTTGCACCTGTCCCTCTTGTGTAACAGATTTTTATTTGTCAGCATTCACCAAAGTGAACTTGATGTGAAATGCGTCACAGGATGACATTTGGTTTGGTGTCCCTCATGCCACGAGCCCAGTGTGTGTGTTATCTCAGCAGTGTTCACTGCAATGCACTTACTGTTAGCATTTCTTAAACTCTGGGTCGGGGCGTAAAGTGGGTCATGTCCTTTGCTCCAATGGGTTCACACGTAACAAGAAAACAGCACGTACTCATGTTGCATAATGGGAATTTACTGAGAGTCATGTGCTGGGAAAAAAAGCACTTTAGAGCACTTTAGTTGTATAACTCTTTTGTTACTTTTTTTTTTTTTTTATTTCTCTGTGTAGGTCACGGGTGGATCCTTCACCTGGGGAAATAACCTGTTGACACTGTCGGACATCAACATCCGGATCCCAACAGGTAAGACTAGACGACAGGTAGAATACTTTAAAGTTCAGGTTTGTATAAGGAGAAACTCTATTATGTGGCAATGGAAATTTTATTTATGTTGCATATTTCATTATATGTAAACGCAATGTGCTCAAAACATAAGGGGTTTACAATGCCTTAAGAGTGTAAACCTACACAGCTATTAAGTGAAAGCTTGTGGAAATAAAAAGGGTTTGACATATGTTATACAGTGGCTTGCAAACGTATTCGGCCCCCTTGAACTTTTCCACATTTTGTCACATTACAGCCACAAACATGAATCAATTTTATTGGAAAGACCAATACAAAGTGTTGTACACGTGAGAAGTCGAACGAAAATCATACATGATTCCAAACATTTTTTACAAACAAATAACGGAAAAGTGGGGTGTGCATAATTATTCAGCCCCCTTTGGTCTGAGTGCAGTCAGTTGCCCATAAACATTGCGCTGATCAGAAATGCAGCCAAGAGGCCCATGGTGTCTCTGGACGAGCTGCAGAGATCTACAGCTCAGGTGGGGGAATCTGTCAATAGGACAACTATTAGTCGTGCACTGCACAAAGTTGGCCTTTATGGAAGAGTGGCAAGAAGAAAGCCATTGTTAACAGAAAACCATAAGAAGTCCCGTTTGCAGTTTGCCACAAGCCATGTGGGGGACACAGCAAACATGTGGAAGAAGGTGCTCTGGTCAGATGAGACCAAAATGGAACTTTTTGGCCAAAATGCAAAACACTATGTGTGGCGGAAAACTAACACTGCACATCACTCTGAACACACCATCCCCACTGTCAAATATGGTGGTGGCAGCATCATGCTCTGGGGGTGCTTCTCTTCAGCAGGAACAGGGAAGCTGGTCAGAGTTGATGGGAAGATGGATGGAGCCAAATACAGGGCAATCTTGGAAGAAAACCTCTTGGAGTCTGCAAAAGACTTGAGACTGGGGCGGAGGGTCACCTTCCAGCAGGACAACGACCCTAAACATAAAGCCAGGGCAACAATGGAATGGTTTAAAACAAAACATATCCATGTGTTAGAACGGCCCAGTCAAAGTCCAGATCTAAATCCAATTGAGAATCTGTGGCAAGATCTGAAAACTGCTGTTCACAAACGCTGTCCATCTAATCTGACTGAGCTGGAGCTGTTTTGCAAAGAAGAATGGGCAAAGATTTCAGTCTCTAGATGTGCAAAGCTGGTAGAGACATACCCTAAAAGACTGGCAGCTGTAATTGCAGCAAAAGGTGGTTCTACAAAGTATTGACTCAGGGGGCTGAATAATTACGCACACCCCACTTTGCAGTTATTTATTTGTAAAAAATGTTTGGAATCACGTATGATTTTCGTTCCACTTCTCACGTGTACACCACTTTGTGTTGATCTTTCACGTGGAATTCCAATAAAACTGATTCATGTTTGTGGCTGTAATGTGACAAAATGTGGAAAAGTTCAAGGGGGCCGAATACTTTTGCAAGCCACTGTACATCAAACCTAATCATTTCTGTCCTGTACCCAAACTTGCTGATTCTTCTCCTCATACTCTTCCTTTCTTTTAATTCTCTTAGATGTTGTGACATTTGAGGTTTGTTCTTCAACAGTTAGATTTGGTGAACCTCAAGGTTCTATTTTTGGGACCTGTTTTATTTTATATGTCACTTTATAGGCTACAAGCATAATGTTGCCTTAATATTTTAGCATTTGATTTTTACTTTCTTTTATTTTACTAATATTTTGGTTACATATTCATATTTGATGTGTATCATATTTTCCCTTTAATGTTTTGTAATGTGGATATTTGTCAGACCCAGTTCTTTTAGAATGCTATATAAAAACACTTGATTTTATATGATATATGGTGCTTAACAAATGTATTAGACCACCTGTCATGTAAACAGGAAAACACAAATATTTTAGAAATCTATAGGTAAACATTATTTTGTTATATGTTAGACAAATAATACTGAATTTATGTTTTTATACCCACATTTAAGCTGGCATACCATTTCACCGATGAAATGAATTTTTCTGTTCAGGTTAATTTAAGAAGGAAAAGAAAATTATTATTATTACATTTATTAATTTTTTAAAAATGTGACAAACTTTTTAGCTTTAAAAAAATTTTACACTGTAAATATGAAAAAAAATTTACCATTAAAAATATAATTTTGATTAAAGAGTTTGTGCACACTGGTGGATTAACCATTAGAGAAACTGTAAATTTAGGTTAGTTTTGGCACAAACCTTATATTAGGTGGCGGTCTAAAATTTGTTAAGAACTTTATAACATGAAATGCTGCTTTGCGTATTAAAGCAGTATCAGTGTTTAAATAAATACATGCAATCACAGCCAGATACTGACTCTGCCAAGTGTTTTAAATTTAGAAGCATACATCCACAGGGAAGGATCTTCTCACTCATATCATTGCGTATTTTAATACATCTGCTGCCTTTCACTTTCTTATGGTGGCTCTGTTCTCTGTAATGTTTCTCTTCTTGTTTTAAAATCTAGTTTTTGAGATTTAAGATCACAGTAAGTTTTGAGCTTGTCTTTCTTCTTTACTGTTTCAGTGTGACAAACACTGTTTTAGTATATATGACGCTGCTGTTACACCGAGAGCTGCGGTAATTCTGCACTCCTGTAACTGAAACACTGAGTGTCAGGAGAACATGTTGATGAAGCTGGTAACAGATGGACTTTATAGTATGTCTTACACGCACACAGACGGACACACACGCAGTTTCCCTCGGGAAGTGACTTTCTTGCCATCCCAGTCATGCTACTACTAAGACAACCAGGATTTGTTGTCCTTCCAAGTGCTGGTGTAATGTTGTTCGGAGTGACTGGAGTGTTATGTTTGTGCGTTTTTCAGTTTGTTTTAGAGTCATTACAGACTTTCAGCTCACAGTGGCTGCATTTAGGGGATAAGGAATAATAAACAAATAGTAGATCTGAGCTCCTTTTAAGCTTAGTTTGACTGGTTTTGTCTGAAAGTTTCTTGTAATCATATTTATAGATTACCTTGATTGTTATCTGAGAGATTATGAGCGGGGTGTATTGTTGATGTCAGTAAGTAGCGGGGTTTCTAAATGGTTAACCTGCCCTCCACATTTAATGCCTCAGATTCTCATTAACATACAATTTTCAAGTTATTGAAACATCTTATGTCGTATAGTCTTCTTACAAAATCATGAATATTTAAATATTAAAAGGTTACAGTGTGCCTTACTCTGTAATAAAGTAGCATCCACCAGATAAATTTAGCTAGAGTTAAAGGCAAGGTTAGGTTTGGGTTCAGGTCACGCCCACCCCCTTTTTATACAACTACCCCCAAATTAAAAATCTTTCATCTGAAAAATGTAATCGTCAAATGTATGAATCTTAATCTCAGAATCAGTTCCAGACCTGTTGCTGCCATCGATCGTACATTTTCTCAGCCTAAACTCAATTTGTTTTCTATGCGCAGTTGTGAATAACATCTGTGAGATTTGAAAATCATTGTTTTCATTTAGATTTTCCACAGCCTCCCAACTTGTTTTTAAAACAGGTGTTACACTTCATCGTCTGCAATCGTGGAAAAATGAAGCTTTCACATAACTCTATGCAGTCATCTGAAAAACTAAGTACTAAGTACACTGCATGATTCAAAAGCTTGTAGGGTAGGATTTCAGTCAGGGTGACTTTCATTGGTGCAAACTTTAGCTGTCGGACACATGGCCTCACATTTGACTCTACAATACTTTTGCATACAGAAGATTTCATGGTTGACTCAGTAAGTGCAAGGTGCTGGTATGAAGTGTATGCGCTGACATGCTGTGGTGCTGTGCATTATGTCCAAACATCTCCACATTGTTTGTTCAGATGTAACATTACAACCATTCCAAACCACCATGCCTCTTCAGTATTTGGCTGATTGTTTTGTCATGAATTTTAACTAAGGCCTGCAGAGTTTGAGATGTAGGTCTTTGATTTTTTGGAATTTCTCTGAGTATTGCATAGTTTGAATTTTCTGAGATGTCCCCTCCTGGGAAGATTTTGGCATTGTGTTAACACACACCAGCAAACTATCACAACATCTACTTTTCATTAGCTAAACCTGGCTCATACTTACCCTCTTAACTGCTATGGAATCAGTAAAGTTTTTTTTAGTTCGTTACGTGACTGCAAAGAGTCTGTTTAGCATGTGGCTAAAAGAACACCTAATCCTTTCTCCACATGGGTCACCAGTGAAATGGTGGCTTTAGGAAATTAACTGAGTTTCTAGGTAGTTTACCATCACCACCTTTTTCATTTCATTCTATCTCAGGTCAGCTGACAATGATCGTGGGCCAGGTGGGTTGTGGGAAATCCTCCCTGCTGCTGGCCATGCTTGGAGAAATGCAAGCCATCGAGGGGGGAGTCTACTGGAGCAAGTAAGAAAATATTTTATAAGTACTTAGTATCTCATGTGATATGCAAGAATCTGTTAAATGTAACAGAGGATCCAAAGCTGGTGGATAATAAATAAATACAGTAGCTGTTTTGGTGTGATGCAAATAATTAAATAGAGGAAGTGGAACCCATGTTCTAAAAGCTTTGTATTTTTGTATATGATGATATTTGAAATTTCTTCTGTTCTTTCTATGTGTTTCTATGTGTATAAACCTTTTAATTGTTTTTAATGTATCAGAATGATAATCTCATATTTCTCATTTTATTTTGTTTAGTCAACATTTAAGTACTTTCAGTTGTTTTTGTTTCACGCCATTTTTATTTTACGCATCTGGTCGCATATGGTACGTCTTCATGATGCACAAATGTAAACTAATAATATCTTGTCTGTGCACAGAGTAATGCTGACAGTAACGAGAAGAATCAATTACTGGCTCGTTAGTGTCAAACGTCCAGCAGCGACATTCACTGTCATTTAATTTGCCGCTCTCGTGGTCATCTGGGATCTGTCAGCTTCTCCTCTGGAAAGCTTTCCATTTATAAAATCAATTATGGAGGACTCAGTTACAGTCAAACTATGATGTTTAAAAGCATTATGTTCTCCCCGAGTTTAATGTAATTGCCATTCATTCGCTAAAATATGGGGGATATTGAGTTACACCAAAGATGCTTTCATTCATTTTATTATTTAATTAAACTGCAAAAGACAAACTGGTTATGCAGCCTCACAAACCATAAATGACACTGGCTGAATCAATTACGAGGAGGATATTTGGTAATAAGCAGATCTCATAGCCTCATAGCCTGAAGGTGATTCTGCTTCCACTTTCAGGAATGAGCCATTTCTACGACACATAGAGGTCAGCTGTGTTTGTCGTCTCTGGACATTTTCTTATTAGAGGAAAGGACTTCCTGGTTAATACTGTGTCTTATGCTAATTGAAGAGAAGTTCTGAGATAACACTGGTCATTTGTAACATCTCAGCTGCTTCCATAATTGTGATCAGTTTTTTCTCAATGTCCTGACAGTTTCACACTTTTAGTGGTTCACTCAGGAGTTTCACCTACAGTGTTAAAATTGGGAGGTTACTTGAATAAACATAAGTGTTTATGTAGAGCTGTGGTCAGAAGTTTAGGCCTGTTAACTTCTCATTAGTTATCATGATTGACCACAACTAAAGTCATTAAAGAAATTAAAGAAGTCATTTAAAAAGCCCCAAATACCATGACATACACAGATTTTTAATGTGCAATGTGAAGCTGGAAATGGAAACAAAAGGTCACTGTAGGTGTCTGCAGTGTGCGCCGTCATATTAGACAACTGTCCTGTGACTACGACTCATTTTCTTTCTGTAATTCAAGTTTCAGTTGCTTTTTTTAGAGGATTTTTGAATTTATATCGCCTATATATCTGTCTTTATATTCTTATATTGTCTTTGCACACTAACCTGTGTGTGTGGTTGTGTGTGTGTGTGTGTGTGGTTGTGTGTGTGTGTGGTTTCTTTCCTTTTACCTTCTGCTTTCGTGCCATATCAGGCAGCCTGATTGTGAGGTGATCCACGAGGGGAACATAAGGTACCTTCTCTCTGGTCTACAGTCATTTAAACACAGACTGTAAATACTCAGGGTTGAAAATATGTACTATTTTCTCACTTGCATACCCTCATGTTATTTTAAAGGGGTGTATTGGCAAAAGCATGAGTATCTTCTTGGTGTTAAATTAGTTTATTAGTCATAATTTTTTATTACACCCAAAAAGGTAACTGCCATCTTTCACTGCTCACTGAGCACAGCATTTCCCCATCAGTTTAATATGAAGAGGTTACAAATCATTCCATATCATTTTTATGCCTTTCAACGTTTACATTTAGCCATTTGGATGATTTTTTTTTTAATCGCTCATCGTGTGTTATGAAGGTTAAGTAAGTGAATCGTATTAGGAAGTAATCTGAAGGTGTGATCGGCTGTGGTTCACGAGCCCTACAGAAACCAGTGCTGATATCAGGTAAAGCAGTTTCTCTGTTTACCAAGGACACTTTCTATCTGGTGTTTGCTGAGTTAGTGCAAAATTGTACTGAAATTCGGAAAAGAACCACGTGGACATGCACAGCTATCATTGAGAGTTTTTACTCTAAAAGGTGCTGCACGTTTGTACTGAGTGGCAGCACTGAGGTTTATCCTGAAGTTGGAGAGTGAGGTTAATATTGGAGATCTGTGGAAGCCACATAATTATCAGTACATTCATATTTCTCTCAAATGTTAAAGGAACACAATTTTTATCCTTACATTAGGATGTCTGATGCTCTTGGCTGATGATGGCCTCAGAGGAATGGGACATTCACTGTTTGGTTCTGCTTTGATGCAGAGACATTAATCAGTCTGAATGTTGTAGCAGGATAGCTACAACATTCAGATTGTATCGTCGTAACACATGCCTGATGGATCGATTACTTCATGTTATTCAGTGGTTAAACTGATTTCCATGAGCCAAGAAAACCAGTACAGAAGTTTAACACACTGAAAGCTCTTAGAGTGACCAAACCATCTGAGTAGGGTCTTAAACTTGCGTAACTCTTGCCGCTGTTGTAATGTTTTTGTAATGTTATAAGACTAATCTAAAAATATTAAATTGTTACATTACAGTGTTACATATTGAGAAACTAACTGCAAGAGAAGATAATTTATGTGTTATTTAGTTTCTTACAGCTTACAGCTGTTTAAAATAAAGATAAACACAACAAACATAATAAATAACATACACCACGTACGAAACTCAAAAGTATAAATGCTGTCCTCTCTGCAGCCTCTACACATGATGCTTTTAAACTTTTCTCTTTTTTTCAAAGCTAATTTGGTTTTACTCATTTTTCATGTCTTGTTAAACTGTAGATGTAACAGTAAAATTGACATGTTGCATTTGACATGCAAGAAACAGAAAAGACTATTTGCTCATCTATGCATATTTATTACATCAATCATCATATTGATTTTGATTAAACTGAACACGTCATTATTCTATAGGTTTATACACCACAGTGTTGCACTGTTTTCTTTGTTCTAGCACTCCTCTTGCCAGTTTCTCACTCACTACTTTTAAATATATTAGCTGACTTTTGTGTATGACTTTTGACAACCATGTAATTTTTGAAATGTATACCTTTCAACTCTACTCTACTAACTCTATTACTAGTCCTCCAATAGTACTGGAGCTGGAGAACAAGAAACAGTACATCCTTAAAGTAACACTGAAAATGTCTCTGAGCTTAAATTAGCATGAGAGGGTTGGATACTTTTTAAAGTGCAGTCAGGGCGTATTTAATGCTGCACATCCTTCTGTAAATAGGCTTGATTTAGCAGTTTGATTGAAGATTCTCTGTTTGTTGAAGGCTCTTCTGTTTATGCCTGTGCTCGTTTAAGCTGGGATATGATTCTTACACAAACACGCTCTCGGTCGCAGAAAATACACGACCTCATTGTCGAGGAAGCCACAAAACCTAATTATCACAAACAGACAATGACTGCATCACTTACACAGCCCTTCTTTTCTGGGTGGGAAGGTTAATTCAGTTAACAGCTGGCAGGCTGGGGTTTGACATGACGACGTGGCTCTTCCATTTGTTTTCATGTTTTTTTTCTTCTTCGTGCTTTTGGTTTTCCTCCTTAAAAAAACGAAGCAGCAGCTCATCTTTTGTGTTTTGTTATCGCTTTGCTTTTGTTGCGGTGGTCTTGTCCTTGTGTTCACACGTAAGCACAAATATACATGCAGTGGACGGCAATAGGCTAATTCTAACACACTGACTTTGACAGTTGGTCAGAGGCAGAGGAGTCTGACGAAGACATCAGGAGGTACTCGCTCTTCTTCTGGTCTCAACCTCAGAATGATGTGACCCTTTGACCCCTCAGTCTCACCTCCTCCTCTTCTTTCTCCTCTGCTTCTCCTCCTCTTTCAGTTTTAACTCCATTTGTCATTGTTACTGTGCCTCAGAAGAAGTTGCCATTTTTCAAATAGCCAGGTTGTTGTTCTCGAACACATACATATAAGCTGTCTTTTTCTATACCTATATAAATAAATATTATATAGTGTTAGTCATAGACAAAAAACATAATTCTTTAGTGAATAGACAGCGTATAATACTGAAATTAAAAAGCAATGCAAGGTTGCCAGTTTATTAATGCAATATTATTTTACTTTTATGGATTTTTTCTTTTGTTTTGTAAAGAGGTAAAAAGTCCAGTAAGCGTTTCATTATTTTAACTTTCTAAATATAGAGATTTTCTTTATCTAATGCTTATGAGGACTTAAAATGTGATTGAAGTTCTTAAACCTGAACCAAGTTCAATAAGACAGCAGCTTAATGAGGAACCAGTCCACAGATGCTACATCAGGTCATATTGTGTGTGTTCAGGACCATCAGCCTTCACAGAGTGTTCTGCTCATTGTGTTGCTTTTTGTTCACGTGTCATGTGTGTTGTTTTTGTTTTTATTGCTGGGAGTCATTGGACCCCCCCCCCCCCCCCCCCCTTCAAACAAACAAACAAATAAACAGACTATAAACAGACTTTCTGATGCAATTGCGATATTTCTGCTAGAAGATAGCACCAAAAAAGAAACTTTATTACTTTTTTCTCCAAAAAAGTTTATTTATAATAGCAGTTTGTTGACAGTGGCAGTTGGATGACAGACCTCTCAATCTAATGGCTTCAGATCAAAAAATATACATGTGGTGGCTTTGAGGAAGACTTTGTTGGAAAGAAGATTAATTTTCTTATGATTTGAGGGTAATATGATGGTTGTAGAATAAAAATTGTAGGCATGTCAACAGGTTCAAAAGAAAATTTTAATTAGAACTTTTTCCCCTTTTTTGTCTGTTAATTAGCCCACTGGAGCCTTCTCATTCCCTCAAATGGGCGAAGCATTTTAGGAATTTTGTAAAATCTAGATCACAAAAATAAATAAAAGTATTAGACTCATAGCCTTGCTAGTTGATTTAAAGTTTTAACAACAAACCTGTGTCAGAGGAACAAGGCCAGAGAAAGAAAAACCACAGCTGAAGGATACCCCAACCATAAATATGAAAAAATGAGATGAGAAATGGGATTTTTTTTTGACAAAGTGTTAGATAATTAAAAAATGGTATGCAAAAACTAGAAATGTTAGCACACTGGTGAATTTCATTTTCAGGCTTTGAATGGTGTTTCCAGTTTTGGACTTACAACAGCATATACTGGGATTATTTGCTTTACATAATCCCATCAATTACTAAATTTAAGATGAAATCAGCAGCTGGGAGCAAAGATGTATTGTTCCCTCTTAGCCAACCTCAGGCACCCCTTAACCAACACCTCATCACATGTAGACAATCAGTAATTAAGCCTAAGCAGCACCCAAAGACTCCTTACACTGCCACCTCAAGGAGCCAGCTGTATAATAGACTTCACACCAGAGCGGGTCTCAGCTCAGACTCCCAGCAGTGGTTTTTGACGTGTTGATGTTTGTATTCCTGATTGTGTTGCTGTAGATGATGTCATGTTGTTGTTTATCATTATTAACTGTTGATAATTTGCAGCTCATCATTAACCTCATCCATGACCTTGATATTTATCCCTCATATCTGACAAGTTGTTTTTACATTGCAGTGGAGTTTGACAGATTTACAAACATAATCCTCCCTCTCTTCCTCCTCGTTTTGTTTTTGTTTTTATGTTTGGGTCCCACTTTCATAAAGCTGATCAGAACAGGAGTACTGATCTTATGTTAGCTTTAGCCTTTAGATACAGCAAAAAGCTACATACTGATAACTGTAAATAAAGCTGCGATGTTGTATTATGGTGCTGAAGTCAATGGAGAGGTTTTAGAGAACAAAAAGAATTTCCCAGATTAAACTTAAAAATTTATATTTAAAACGTAATGTTGGAATTAAACACTAGTATTTTTATTTGTTAAAGAAAACAGATTGCTTTACTTTTTTAGGTTAGCTTTTCCTTAGTGGATGACTTATTTTATTAATAACTAAATACTTTAACAATCATAAGGATGCTGAACTGTAAGCAACATTGCTGTGAAGGTGGATCAGTATTCCTGCTCTTTAAAGCTTTATGAGTCCATGACCTGCATTTTTTACCTGGTATCTTTTTGCCTCTATTTCCCGTGGTGCACACAGCAAGAACAGAAACTCTGTTGCCTACGCTGCCCAGAAGTCCTGGCTGCTCAACGCTACTGTGGAGGAAAACATCACCTTCGGTAGTCCATTCAACAAACAGCGGTGAGAACCCCACAGCTCACAGTTACAGCTCAGCGGTGCTTTGTGTTCTGACGTGTTGCACATTGAGAGCTTTCCTGACATGTTCATGGGTGTTTTTCAGGTACAAAGCAGTGATTGACGCCTGCTCTCTGCAGCCAGACATTGACCTGCTGCCATTCGGAGACCAGACTGAGATTGGAGAGAGAGTATGCAAGTTTTTAATTTGCCTTAAAAAAAAACATAATCACATGAAGGGATTTAATTTATCTGTTTCTGTGTCAGGGCATCAACCTGAGTGGAGGGCAGAGGCAGAGAATCTGTGTGGCCAGAGCTTTGTACCAAAACACCAACATCGTCTTCTTGGTAAGCTTAAAATTTTCCTTCCCTTAAACTTTCTTTTTAATGTTCAAAACATTGGAAACCCTGCTGAGTTCTGTCTTTTTTTTCTTTTTCACAATGTGCAATTTGAAAATTTTTAATGTAAAATAAAGACTTTTACTCCTAATTTGTAGCCAAATTAGATAATGCCATTTCTTTACAAGATTAAGTTCTCTAGTATTCTAATCTTCCCTTTTTTATGTAATTAAATGTATCATGCAGTGATGTATTATGTGACACACAGTACATTGTGGCCTTTGGGATAATGACAGTGAATGCTGTCATTTGTTTATCTGCCTGAGTAGTTGTGTAATTTCCTGCTGCCACCTCGATTTTTAGTCCACTAGCAAGCATACATTCCTCATTAAAATCCATCAGTGGAATTCTTTTATACACTCATGACCCTTTGTAATGTCTACGATGGTTAAGAAAAAAAATGAAATGTATAATGAGGAGGGAATGTTTTTCTTTTGTGCTGTTCATATCTGATATCAGGGCTGGAATATATGCGTCATACACTCTCACATCGAAAGACATAAAACAGCCATAACACAGGCTTCATTAACACAGTATAAAACACACATTATAGCATTCGCCTCTTAGCACAAAGATTAATGGACATCTGGCTGTTATCCCGAGGAGTTTAACTTGTGATGAAGAGCTGGATATAATCAAAATTATCTCAGAAATGAGGTAGAACAGGTAGTACAGAGACACAGGGAGAATTTACTAACTTTTACATGGTGCGACTAATCATTTCTGCTTGGAAACTTCACATTACAGTTTTTTCCATTGTTTCATAAAGTATAAATATCTATTTACGGATTTACCTTTATTTAACCAGGAAGTCTAAGTGAGATTAAATGTCTTTTACAGAAGAGGAGCCATGCAAACTGAATTTATATAAAAAATGCAACTTAAAGTACAGCATCTACATCATGATGTACAATATACTAATACCTACCTGCCTCCACATGCCTCCTTTACAGCATTCCTTATGATGGAAACTGAAAGCTTGCTTAGGTTTAATCTTTCTGCAGATTATTCCATGTCCAGTGTTGCAAGAAAATGCTGTACATAAATAGACTGAAAATAGACTGTACATAAACAATGTACACACGTGAGCTCTCCCACTGGTCCATGACCTTCTGTTTTGAAGCCTCGAATTGAACAAACTGACAGTTAACATTTTGGTTTCCAAAAGCTTGAAGTGATGACCTTTTGACATCACAGATTCACCCAGCCAACATAGATACATGCTAATAAAAGCTAACAAGTGGACAAGGCGGCAGCCAAAGCTACTTGGCAGTCAAAGTAGTCTCTCCCCTCGTAATGGAAATTTAAAGACTGAATTTAAATCGGAGAGTTTTTGTCCAGCTATCCTAAAGAGAGAAACTCTCCACAGAAACCAAAATCGTCTTTTGTGACTCCACAGCTACTTTTAGGTGCTCCCTTGTCACAAGGGTCTACCAAAGCAGGTAGCCCCCCAAAAATGGCTTTGCAGATATAACCCCAAAGGGGATTTGTGCCTCCAGCCAGAAGCAAACCAGTGACCATTTATAGTACTTGCCAAAAAATATGACACCTCTCAACTAGCTTTAAAGTTAGCATAGTGTATGGAGCAAGCCTCTAGTGGCCATTTGAGGAACTGCATATTCTTGCACTTCCTGTTGGATTCATTTTCAGGTTAGAAACTTTCTGTTTGATTTTTAAAAAAACTTTTCTCATGACAAATTTTTTTTAAAAAAGAAAAAACAATCAATGGTAACATAGTACAGATAGTACAAAATAGACTTTTCCAAGTAAGGGTCTGAGCATTAAGATATAGACTATTGTTTATATTCAAGAGACTTTTATCCACCACATCTCTAATTAAGGCTTTGTCTGTCATAAATCTAATATACGTCAGATTTGCTTTTCATTTGAAAATAAACTCAATTTGAAAGTCTTTTATGATCATAAATACTTCTCACAAAATGTGATCCTCCAGGTATTCACTTATGAGAGTGAAACATGACAGAGCAGAGGACGTATGTGTCAGTGTTACAAATGTTAGTTTAAACCAGTTGATTACATAAGTATTCAGGACTAAACATTTTTAAACTGAATATGTATAAAAGCATTTCAGATTGAGAAAGTCATTCGTCTGTCAGATTAACTGATATCCATGCTTCTCTCTTAAATCTTGCAGGATGATCCATTCTCAGCACTTGACATCCACCTCAGTGATCATTTGATGCAAGAAGGAATCCTTAAATTTCTGCAGGATGATAAACGAACCGTGGTTCTCGTCACCCACAAACTGCAATATCTTATACATGCAGACTGGGTAGGGCCTTCTGTTTGCAGGAACATACATGTCATAAATTCACTTTTCATTGAACCTTAACATTATATTGTGTGTTTTGTCCAGATTATAGCAATGAAGGATGGTACAGTCCTGCGAGAGGGAACTCTGAAGGACATTCAGACTCATGACATTGAACTTTATGACCACTGGAAAACCCTGATGAACAGGCAGGATCAAGGGCTGGAGAAGGTACGGTATAAATCTGCAGCTGTCTAAGTGTTTATTAAAGCTTTCTGTCTACTCTAATGTTTCTCCTATTATATCCACTCCTCCGGTGTGTAGGACATTCAGCAGGACAGTCAAACAACACTTGAGAGGAAGACGCTGAGGAGAGCTTTCTACTCCAGAGAGGCCAAGAACCAAATAGATGATGAAGATGAAGGTGACAGATTCCTTTTCAGTGTAACTGGTTGAGTCATGTTGTCAGAGTTTCCTCCTGAAAAGACATGATGACACATAGACATAGTGCCATCTTAGGGTTCATTGTTTGGTGGAGTGCTTATTTCTCCAAAATATTCTAGATTTACTGTAGGAAACATGTTAGTACTCAAAAGTCCTTCTAGTATTTTAATTGAATGTAACTTATCACTAATTAGCACCATGGCATCTTTAATACCATCTGTGATGATTAAAATGGTTAATTTATAATCACCTTAAAATAAAAATGATATCTTCTAAATGTGATTTTATTCTAACAGAAGAAGAAGCCGAGGAGGAAGACGATGACAACTTTTCCACGACCACCAACAGAAGGTCAAAGATCCCGTGGAAGGTAATCCACTCATCTGCACAATGACATTTTCTCGTGATTTAAAGTGTTGTTAGCAACAACATTAACTGCTACAAAAGAAAAATAACCTGAGCTAGTTTACTGGACAGTTGTTCGGTGTAGTGTTAGTTACCTGCTACTATTTTTTTAGAGGAATAACAAGTTTGACCGACCAAATAACCAGTGACTACTGCTTTTCTTACTATGATCCATGCTGCTCTCTCAGGTGTGCTGGTGTTACCTGTCTTCTGGGGGGTTCTTCATGGTCTTCCTCATGATTTTCTCTAAACTCCTCAAACACTCCGTCATTGTGGCGATCGATTACTGGTTGGCTAACTGGACGTCGAAAATCAATAACAGTGCAGAAACAGGAACAGACATGTTTAATGGAACCAGACCCACCAACACCACAGTGCAGGTACAATATGTCTGTCATGGGTTTTAATGGGTTTTACTGGGATTGTAATTGGTTTTATTAGGGTTTTAATGGGTTTTATTGGGATAATGTATTAAAATCACTTATGAACTGAATCTCCTGTTGACTCTCTGAATGTTGCAGAGAGCATAATAAGGGAAAATATATACAAATTAAATGTACATTTTAACTGAATGATTAGAAATGCAGAGATCAGAAACCAGTTGGTGACATCACAGTGGCTCTATTTGCATTTTAGAAACATTTAATGATAATATTAGTTTCTGACATGTTGCTCTTGTTTCTCCATGGTGTGATTTCTGTCTTGTTGTGTGTCAGCGAGGGCAGGACTCCTACTATCTGCTAGTGTTCATCATCTTGTGCGCGGCTGGAATCACTTTATGCCTCATCACCTCCCTCACTGTGGAATTTCTTGGTCTTTCTGCAGCCACCAACCTGCACCACAACCTCCTCAACAAGATCATTCACGCTCCCATCAGGTACATAAAAGGAGAACTGCAACAAGACCAGAGTAGACATCTGTAAAAAAAGCTCGAAGCTCACATTTAATCTTTTAAGCAAACCTACGTCTGCTTTTATAACCTGTTGGAAGTTGTTTTTGTCTTTTACATGCTGAATTCTTAGTCTTTTAATCTATATGTGTTTACTTGGTAGTAAAGGTGTGTGTAAAAGTTGTATTTTTTATTTTACTTATAACCTGTGCTGGTTTTTTGCGCTGAAGCGAGAATGGACCCTGGAGGTCAAGCTGTGCATTTGCTGGTTAATTAGCGTTCTGAGTTTGAAGACTAACAAATATCCTAAAGAGTGAAGCCTTTACATGGGAGCTTGTTGATATGTGGATTAACCTTTTTAATAAATCTGCTGGCGGTTTTGATCCAGCACCTATGTCATTGTGCCATATGGCTCACCTATGGCTGTAGGAAGTGCCCCAAATAATAATAATAATAGTAAGACTGGCACTAGAAGACGCAGAACTGAGCTTTTTCTGAATGGTGTCTTGGGTCACCCCTAACGACGGGGTGAAGGGTGCAGTCATTTAGACTACTGTGCATCAAAAGGTAGTTTGAACTTCTGTGCAGGCGTTTTGGGTATGTTAGACTTGGAGGAGCAAGGACATGGATGAATTATCTCTGGGCTGGGTTGGAAAACGCCGCAGTGTGCTGTTGGAAGAGTAATATGTGGTGATGAATGGAAGAGAGTCAGGGGAGCGTTGATTGTATTTCCTCACATCACTTTTGTAAGTGGTAGAAAATCATCAGAATCAGAATACTTTATTGATCCCTAGGGGAAATTATGTAAAATGGATGGATGGATCCGCTGAACAGTGTGTTTTTGAGTGTGACTGGGGACTTTGGCGAACCATCCTCACACTTGAGCCGCATCTCTAAGGAAACAGTTGAGTTTTGTGTGTGTGGCTGCACTTGTCCCGCTGTTCTTCGCTCATCATCGGTCTTCGTAATTGATGGAAAGTTTTCTGTTGCTCTTTCTGCAGACTCCCTCTCTTTTCTTCAGGATTACATAACCCTTCTTTAAACACCTCTCTCCACAGGTTCTTTGACATCACTCCTTTGGGGCAGATCCTCAACAGATTCTCAGCTGATACCAACATCATCGACCAGGTAAACTGATGAATTTGCATAAGAGATAATGGACTCGAGGCCCATGAGGAAGCGTATACACAACTGCTGCACTGAACAGATGTTTTAATTATTATTCCTGATTAGCCGTCAAAGTGAAGTTGTGATTTGTTTGTGTTTTGCTAAACTAAAAGAAGGAAGCAAACATGACTGAACTCCCACTTCCTCATTTCCTTTCATTGTAGCATATTCCTTCAACGCTGGAATCTTTGACGAGATCCACGCTGCTCTGTTTGTCAGGCATCGGGGTCATAGCCTCAATCACTCCTATTTTCCTGGTTGCCTTGGTTCCCCTGGCTGTGGCCTTCTACTTCATTCAGAAGTATTTCAGAGTCGCCTCCAAGTATGTCCACAGTGTATTTGTTGTAGCTGCAGCGCATAGATTTTCTATCTAAACAAATCAGGGAGTTTATTTAGATGCAGTGAGCTGAATCTCCTCACTGCAGGAAACAGGAAACATCAACTTGATGATTTATGGGAACATGAATTCTGAATGAGTACACCAGAGGACATCATGCAAATAGGATTCAGTGTGTAATATGCATGTGTACACTTGTGCATGGGAGATTTCATATGAAGTGATATGCATATGTAAAAACACCTCCTCTCAGGGACCTCCAAGACCTCGATGACTCAACACAGCTTCCTCTGCTCTGCCACTTCTCTGAGACTGCAGAAGGTCTCACCACCATACGAGCTTTCAGGTACACGTTTGTCTTTCATGCACTGAAATTTGCAACCCTTGTTTTTTTTTCCTAAAAATTGGTCAAAAAATGTGAAAGACGATTTTACAGCTGCTATTAAGAAGAGAGTTTCCGTTGTGCTCTGCAGAAGATCATTCGTAAACAGAAGAAATCAAAACAGTGGTGAATTTTTTATATTCTTCAGTTCAAACTACTAAAGTTCAAACTGGAAATCAACACGAATACAGAAGATAGCGTGTATTGGCATAGCTTTTGTAAAAGATGTACTTCAGTCATGTTTTACAGGCATGAACATTTTTTCATGTTTATTTTAATGTTTTGTGTCTTTTTTCTTCTGCCTGTGGTAACTTGAGTTGAAAACAAGTGAACTTCTTTTAAGTTCCTGAAGATGTTTCAAATCTCAGGTTTTTCCACTTCTGATGCCACATTTAGATAAGAGGTAGAACATTGTCAAGAGCCTAAAAGAAGTCCACTTACTTTCATGTCAAGCCCATTAAATGACCTTGACCTGGGTGACTGAGAAGCTAGACTGGCACTGTAAGTTAACGGTTCTCAAAGTGAGGTCTGGGACCCGCGGAGGTCCAAAAAAGCTCACTGCATAATTTGCTATGAATCCCAAGTTTGTGCTGTATTATTACAAATATAAAGATGGAGACATTTTATACCAATGTTTGGGCCCAATAGACACTGATATGAAAATACAAAGTACAAGTACTTTGTATATACCTATAGTTTTCAGTCATCTGTACTTTACATGACTCCTTATCTTTCTGACATCTTTTTGATTCCTATCGCTAAATTTTAACACAAATATCTCCACTTTCCACTCCTTACATTCTCAATACAGACGCATTACTCTAGATTTAACACATTTAAGGGTAGGTACTGATTATTTCTCATCACTGCACACCTTCCAGACTTCCAGCCAATTTTAACCTAAATAAAGGGAACAATAACACATAAAAGACAACTTTACTGGTGTATCCATCATTGCACATGACTGATCTAAAAGATATAAAAATGAAAGAGGCAAAGCAAAGACATAAAATCTTTCTGCAATGAGAGAGGAAATGTGCTGTTAGTGACATTATGAGAGCAAATGAAGACACTGGTCAGCTAGCTTTGGTCAAAAACAACTCGTAGAAAGAACGATTTTTTACTTTTGAGGAAAAGTTAAATCAGTACTATTGCTTCAGAGGAAACTATAGTATTGAATAGACCAATCACAACACCTGTGGGTTGCGTCAGTGTGACGTGCAGTTCCATTTCTAGGCAAGAATACATCATGTTATGGTGTAGGCTACATACCATAGATTTATCCTGGAAGTATAAAGCCTCAGTCAGAGTGCAACAAAGTATCCCTGCATTGGTGCAGCTCAGCTCCTTATCCAGCTAGCTATCTGGCACGCGTGGCCAGGGCTTTATCTGCTGCAGACCGGCTTTGACTGGCTTTTGCATTCAGTCCTTCACAGGCATCACCTTTGCATGCCTAATTCCAAACTTTGAAGTTGAGTCCACACAGTGTGACTACAGAAGAGATCTCCATAGAAAAAAAATGACAGTAAATGTGTACATAAACATTTGGTTCTTTTGCATAACTTTTGAAGCTCTTTTCTGAACTGAGTGGTTTCGTATTTCGGGCTGACTGATAGAGCGAAATGACTGAGTTTATTGAAGATGATCTTTGCCTGTGCAGCAAGGCTTGGAAAAATCTGGAGACCGTTCTAATGGTCATCAAACACGTCTTTATTGAGGTGTCAAAACACTTCATTAAGGGTACAGGGAAGGTTGTCTTCATTATGGAATGATTTAAAGTGTCCGTTAGCACTTTTTATCCTGTCACCTTCCACAGTAGAGCTGTTCAGAGCCCTTTAGATTGATAGAATTGCCGTCTTTGCAGCTCTCTGGTAAGCTGTCACAGTTTAGGTTTTACTTTCAAACATTTTGTGTTGTGCTTTGCTGCCGTTCCTGTGGCGGTAGCGAGAGAAGTATCTTCTTGTATTTCTGTATTCAGCCTCGTTCCCATCGTCCGGATAATCCAACATTAAGCAGCTCTCACGCTTTTTTCTCCTCGTTTCCCCTGAGGACTTCCTCTTCCTAACACACACAAATATACAAACACTGAAGGACTCACACACACACAAAAACAGTGAATCTGGTGTTGAGACAGATTCTTGGCAATCGTGGGATAGTTCCCATTATCGTAACCACTGGTCTCCTTCCAAACCACGTCTGGTTTAGATGGCAGTGATTTACTACTGAATGCAAACAAAGATAAAACTTTGAGATTCAGCAGGCTGAAGTACAGTCGAGCTGCTCCCCTTCTTTAATTGAAAAACAGTGTACTTCTCTTACTTCCTGTTTGCGTTTTGTTTGTTATTTGTACTCCCTGTGTGAGTTTATTGTTTGTGTTCATTATTGAGGATTTAGGGGAAGATGATGTCAGCAAGTGATCAAAAGCCAAAGGCAGGAGGGCACCAGCAGTTCAGTGCATTGGTGAAGCCGTTAAACAACTGATGTGTCTTCTGTTCAATTACATGTTTGCTGCAGACACGAGGCTCGGTTCAAACAGCGCATGCTGGAGCTGACCGACACCAACAACACAGCATACCTGTTTCTGTCTGCTGCCAACCGCTGGCTCGAGGTCCGAACGGTGAGAAACTCTTTTCATCGGACTCAGAAGAGGAGAAAGTGTTTGGTTATATAAATATGAGAGAGATAAGATCTGAAGCTTTTGCTGTGGGTTGGGATTTGTTATGAATATGTTGTATTAGTGATATTTTGTTTCCTGATGTCTTTGCAGGACTACCTTGGAGCAGTGATTGTACTGGCAGCGGCAGCAGCCTCAATATGGAGTTTCCATTACGGGCTTCATCCCGGAGGTCTGGTGGGCCTGGGCCTTACCTACGCCCTCACTGTGCGTTTTCTCTTTTATGTATTCATTTTATTGTTATTGTCTTTTTTTTACTCTTTATTCAGTCAGTGAGTTGCCCTCCATTCGTAGTTAGACACTAATTTAAATTACTGCGTTTTAAAAGCAAGTGTTTCAAACCTAAATTGACCCGGGGTTACGCGGGAGAACAAACAAGCTGAGTTTAAATTATATTACTTACTATTTAATGGATCATTTCTACTGTGTAATAAGTCTGTGCAAAGATGAGAACCAATGCAAATTTACACCTGACAACATAAATACAGCCAAATACACTCTCCTACAATAGAAAAATTATTAATCATCTGATATTTTCTCATGCAATGTGGATTTGCTGACAGCCTGAAAGCTTACTTTTACTGTTTGTGTGCGACTGGAGCTATTTGATTCAGATTGGAAGGAATTTATGATAGTTTGTTTTGTGACTTATGCTTCTGAACACAGCTTTAGGCAGGACTTCACCAACAGGGTTCATTAACACATTTTGTGGCTCAAACAAAAAAAACAAACACCAAATGAGCTTGTCAGGCTAGATTTTAATATAAACCATTAACAACAACAACAACAGAAGCAACAGACCAATTATTCAGTTTGGCAACACATGGTGCCATTCAAAGTGATCCTGGTGTATAAATATGATCTCCATGCTACAAAAATGCCTCTGTGCAGGTCACCAACTACCTGAACTGGGTTGTGAGGAACCTGGCAGACCTCGAGGTTCAGATGGCAGCTGTGAAGAAGGTCAACAGCTTCCTCAGCACAGAGTCGGAGAACTACGAGGGCTCTATGGGTAACTCAGTGTTAGGCTGATGGAGCAGATATAGCAACATTTTGTAAATGTTTATTGTGATTTACATCCCTGTATTCATCATAAGCTCTTCTTAATCAGAGTCTTTCTAAGAACTTACTCCTCTTTTCATCCTTTCTGGAGGTATAGACCTAAAATATATAAACTTACTTTGTGGGGGAATTATACAATCAAAAATGCCTTGCAGTGCCCTCCACATCCGTCTCCAGCAGCCTTTAATAACCAGACAATCCCAGTAAACATGCGAGTGGTTTGCACTGTGGTTTCCACAGTTCCTCCAGCAAACCTGCAGGCCTTTGGTGTCTATTTACTGCTCAGCTTTGACGTCTTTGATGGAAAAATGTGGCCTAAACATGGCGGAGTATGTCTTTTCATCTCCACCAGCAGCGTCAGTATATAAAAGTGTGATAAAATTGCATCTGCAGTGCAATGGCACAAACTGTGGACTTTGTAAACACATTTAGACATCTGATGTTACACATGATACACACACACACACACACACACACACACACACACACACACACACACACACACACACACACACACACACACACACACACACAGATCTATGTATGGTTGTTTGCCAAAGGAATGGAGTGGACTGTGACTGTACAGTATGCATGTGATGTGAACAGGTTCACTGTGTTCAGTGAGTGTATGTGTGTAAAACCTTTTTCATAGTTTTATTTTTTGCTTATGACTCCAGAAGTTGTGTGTTTGGGTTTATGGACTGTTTCTATGGCGAAATGCAAAAGCTTCTGGCATCTTTTTTTCCCAGTTGAAGAGATGACAAAACATGAACACTTCATTATTTAATCAATTTAGCATAGTACCACTGAGAGTACTAATGCCTAGCCAGGCCAAAATTAAACCAAACCAAACCCAACCAAACTATTTTACATGTTGTACAAAACGGGAAAATTTTTCGCTGGTCAGCCAAAGAACATTTCGCCGAGGCAGAGCAGCTACAGTATTTCGGGAAACATAACAAAAACAATTCCTGAGCTTGATGAATGGATAGAAGAAAGTGAAGGGATAAAAAAAGGAGGCACGATGGAACGAGAAAATACTTTATCTCAAATTTTTCTTTAAAATAAAATCCAAAGTCCAGTTAAGAACTGGCTCTCTGTCTCTCTGCCTCTCTGTATCTCATATGAGCATCATCCATCTGATTGAGTTTTCCACTGAAGCCTTTTTCTTACAGTAAATGACCCACAAAACCAAAGTCCTCACTGACATCATGGAAGCTTCCAGCAAACTGATAAAAGAGGATAAACGAGGAGTAAGCTATAAGCAGGACTATGAAATCCTTACCTTTCAGTGCAGTAATATGATCAATGCAGGACGCAGACTCAGCTTTTTTGTAGCATGTCACAGGACTGCTAACACGCAAATATTTTCTTTATTTTCTTTAGTTGACTGTTGGAGGCCAAAATCATAACTGATATTAAAATATGAATAATTGCCCAGCAGCGGTTTTATTGTTTACTGTAACTCAGGATGGAGAGCGTTTTTTTTCTTCATCTTTTTGTTTCAGTTAAAACAGTCCCCTTGGTTTATGACCAAAACAAACAGCACGCTAACACAGCAAAGTAAACTTGATCAGAACTACATCTTCTAAACTGTAACATGCTACCATATTAATTGTGAGCATGTTGGAATACAGAGGTTAGCTGTTAGCCCCCCAGAGCCTCTTGACCTTTTCCTCAGTGCATTAGTAGCACTACTGGAACACACAACCATGGCCCAAAAAGTCAGCATGCCCCTGTTTTAGTGCATATGTAGCACCAACATTAGAAACAAAATGAGATGTGAAAGAGACAGAGGCTAAATAACGGAGCATAAAAACACCAGGGAGGAAAGAATTGTAACAAACATGTGCAAAAGGGATCAAAATTAATGAATAATCAGTTATAAATAAGCAAATGAAATTTGGCTGCAATATTATAGCAAAGACGTGTAAAAGAACAAAAAACAAAACCTGAGGTACAGTCACTCTGGCTGTGATTGCCCTCTGCGGGTGATTATACACATCTCTGCCCAGGGATCGTGTTCCTGTCATGAACCACTGTGTGTTCAGGGTTGTGGACTCAAATGCAGGACTTAGGTGACAAAAACTGAACATAAGATGAGCATCTGAGGCTGATTAAATAACAAAGTTCTATAATGTAAGAATTAGCAGAGAGCAAAGCATCCAGGAAACAGTAGGAATACTTCTTTAGAAAACACAGAGAAACCCAAGCTGAAGAACTCAGAGGTACGGTAAATGGACTGGTCCTTCTGTAACACTTTCTTCTACACCTAAGGGCAATTTCATACCTGCAGTTCATTCAGTCTTGTCTGAATCAGTCGATGAGTTTATAAATTTATAGCTTATTTTGTTTGTTTTTCATGCAGAGAAAAAATTCAAGTGAACTTTGAGAATGTTCAGTCCGCTTGTTGGCCAGATGTGCAGATGTGGGCAACAAAAGTAAATATGGGAATAAGGTGCTATGATCAGGATTATTGAAGAACATCGAGAATTCACATTCATTTCACCTAGTTGCTAGTCCATACTGACTTTTGCACATTTATAGTACCTTTCCACATTCCAGAATTCAAAGCATACGAGGCAAAGGGAAGTTTGTTTGTTTTTTTAGCTCAGACCTGCAGTGTGCACCTCTTAGTTGGTTCAGATCGAGGTCGGATCACGTTTACATCATAGATGATTGGTTCTTCACCAACCCCACTAAGATCCTTCCTACAAAGGATCTTAGTGGGGTTGTTTTACACCTGAGTGCGATTACTGTGTTCACATCTGCAAAAATGAACTGCACCATCGAGGAAAAATAACTAGAATTCAATTTAAATGGACTAAACACAGCAGGTGTGAAAGCATCCTAAGTGCTTTCTGAAAGGGGAAACAGGCGGGAACCAAAACACAGTTGAAGACAATCAATGAATCTGTGAGTGTAGAGAAAGGACGAAACACTCCTCACAAGGGAAAACTGAACCTTTCAAAGTAAAGACAGGAAGTAACTAAAGAAACTAAAGAAACTAGACAGATATAAGGAAGAAAAATAGATGAGACAGAAAAAGGAACAGAATGGAAACACAAAGGGGAATTAATTACACACAATCCTAAAGTCAACAGTAACTAAAGCTAAGAACTGAAATCTGGAAAATAAACCATAAACAATGGATAAAATAGGAAATTGCCAACAACTGTGTGAAAAGAAAACTACATACTAACAATAACAGAAACCTTATCCAAAGAAACAAAGAAACACAAATTGAGTTTTAAAGGAATTGTTATAGTTTACCAATGCTTGCACAGACTGATGCCAACTAAGTTCTGAAGCCTCAAAAAGCTACAACTTGAGGCAAAAATTAGTGTCATTATCAGATAGAGTACTGGATAGAGTCTGAATCGTTCAAAAACTGCAGGATATTTAGCAGTAAAATCCTGTGGCATATAATCAGAATTTCAGTAAAAGGTCCACTGGCTTTCACCCATACCATCCTGAGCACACCCAGTCCCATCTATGGGCAAAGTCTCCTATCTGTGGTGTTATGACATGCTCCGCATGGTCTATAGCTCCTGTTTACACCATCCAGGACTGTAACATAGACAGTAGCAGCTGTAAGAGGTCTGCTTTTCGTTGTGGTGTTCTTAAACTTCAAGAGCTGTTTTCTGGTCTGAAGGGTCTGAGAGTGAGTAAGAATTAAAGTTTAAAAAAAAGAGAGGAATAAACCACCTTCTGTGTCTCTCCCTACAGATGCCTCTCAGGTCCCTGAGAACTGGCCCCAGGACGGTGAGATAAAGATCCAGGGCCTGTGTGTGCGCTACGACCCAATGCTCAAACCGGTGCTCAAACACGTAAACGCATACATCAAACCAGGCCAGAAGGTAAATACTGATTCTGTGAGAAGAATGGAATCATTCAATCATTCAGGAATTTTCATCTGGTAGAGTGGTGGAACTACATTTCCTAAAGTTAATAAAGTCAGTTAATGCTGGATGTGTGGAGGCAAAGCTCCCATTAAGTCTACCATCAATACAATTTTATTTTCATCAATTTTTAAGTGCCTGTCCCTTAATATAAGACAGCCCACAGGGACTTTACAGAGTTCTTCTTCACTCAGAAGTCTGACACTGGCGTACATGTCCATGTTATGCAGTATACCTTTTCTTAAGTTATGTCTGCAGGAGCAGTGAGTCACAGAGGTTTGCAAGGAACCGTGGGCCTCACTTAACACTGCAATGAAAAAGCAGTGTCATACAGACAGGAGAAAATTTTCCCAAGAGGCCCAATGGGAAGTTCAGGGGGTAGAGAATATTTACTCACAGTAATGATTGGAAGGACCGGAGCAGTTTAAAACCCCTGAATGATTCTTGGATGGAAAGCAACTCCTTTTCATTTTCCTCAAAGTCTGTTGTTAGACTCTGAGCACCTCCCCCAAAACTCCAAAAGTGGAGAGAGTCCGTGTTACACCTATTTGAGTTGTGATTTTTTTTTAGAGTCAGAAAAAGACAAAATGGGGCAATCGTGGCTTAGGGGGTTGCGAAGCTCATCTGTAACCGGAGGTTTGCCGGTTCGATCCCCCTGCTCTCTCTGTCCTGGTCGTTGTGTCCTTGGGCAAGACACTTCACCCTACCGCTTACTGGTGTTGGCCAGAGGGGCCAGTGGCGCGATATGGCAGCCTCGCTTCTGTCAGTCTGCCCCAGGGCAGCTGTGGCCACAACTGTAGCTGTAGTGTGTGAATGTGAGAGTGAATGAATAGTGGAATTGTAAAGCGCTTTGGGTGCCTAGAAAAGCGCTATATAAATGCAATCTATTATTATTATTATTATTATTATTATTATTAAAACATTAGTAAGCTTGGTTAGTGAACTGCATCTAGTTCATGTTGCAAACTAAGTAACAGACTAATAAAAGACTAAAATTTTTAAACAGACTCAGCAAGCACAGTAAGCAATGTTATCTGCTTAATAATCAAATTTAAAATCTAAAAAGGTCATCTGCTTAGAGAAGGTGAAGATGATACTCCTGAAAGATAAATTACCACAGACTTTCCTGTGCAAAGTAAAATTCTCCTGTTACTGTTTCTCAGGAATAACAGGCAAACATGTGTTGCTATACATTGTACCCTGAGAGTTTATGTATGGAACTGGCTAACTAGTGCTTAGCACTCTTCCCTCTGAACTACGGCTACATGTGCCTATGAAATAAAAATCGAACTAGCCCCAAACACAGAGGTTTTAAAAACCAGAGTGCAAAAATCCGTGGGTAATATATTGCAGTTGCTACATCCATCTTCTATACACAGTCTACGCTTGGCATGTATTTTATTCAGAGTAGACGTGCTTACGTATCCAAATGGTTGTGTTACATAAAAACGCACCTCCAGTACAGTAGGATACCTATAAAGACATAATTAAATGTGTTTGGAGTGCTTAGTAATTCAGACCTGTGTAGCCTGGCTGATCCTTTCCTAAGGTGAACTTTGTTTTAAAGTGTGGAGTGTGATGTTGCTGGAGCTTTCTTTGAACTCACAGCTACATGCCTCTAATAAACTGTAAAATGACACTTGGTCACCAAGCTCCATCCACGCACAGCATGTAGCTGCTACCCTGTTATCACACAGGTGTCTGATGTCTCACAGCAGCATCAAGCGTAGTGAAGCTTATTGGTTTTTCTCTCCTCAGGTGGGGATCTGTGGCCGCACAGGCAGCGGGAAGTCTTCTCTGTCGTTGGCTTTTTTCAACATGGTGGATATTTTTGAAGGTGAGTCTCCTGTCATGCTGTTAGCTCTCCTCACAAGGAGAGAGCACGTTGTTTTTTTCCACTTCTTTCATCTTCAAGCTTTTCTTCCTGTCCCTGAAGCCTCCCTGTTTTTCTCTGGTTCGGTATGTTTATGTCTCATTAAGATAATCTCTATTCTGTTTGGAAACTTTGCGGAAAGATTTCCCTCGGGGTTGTTTCTGTGAGTAGCTCTTGACCCAAGGTTCTACTTGACCCAAAAGGCAAAAACAATCACGCTGTTATGGTCCCCGTTTTTGGTTTCCAGTTTCCTCTGAGTCACTTACAAAATAAAAAACTTGCCCTTCAAAAGATGTTCCTGACAGGAGGATTTACAGATTTTCAAGAGTAAAATTAAACTATTATGTGAGATTTAATTAATTTTTTGTGAGGTTTTGAGTGGATTCATGATTTCACATCCCCTTCTCCCCTTCTTTATTTCTTTTTCTTCTTTGGTTGATGGAAAGCTGTTGTGAGACTGTTTATAAAAGATGGATTTAGTTTCAGAAAAGAAGCCGTTGCCTCTGAATCTTGCGGTCTTCCTAATGGCCAGCAGGGGCAGCTTCGGTGATTGCATAAAAGAGATTTTGCTCTCAGCTGCTCAGTTTTTTATGTTTATTTTGTACACTGTGGTCCCACTTAGAATAAATAATGCAACACTTTCTTTAGGATGCAGAAGTGTGGAGTATCTTTTATTTCTCGCTAGAATTGATCTACATCTTGTTGTCTTTGAAGATGAAGATCAGGTCTGTAACCACTCGTCAGACTGAGTCAGTCTGACTGATTTCAAATTGCCACTTTCATGGAGTTTCTTTGTCAGAATAAATCGATTAACTTTTAGAAATGAGGAAAAATCTGTTGCTGTCTATGTAAACAGAAAGTCACATTCACTACTTCAAGTCTAGTCAGAACCTCATAGATCTGAAACAGAACTTCTTCCACAGATAGTGATATCACTGCTGCCTCTCCAGCGTTGCTGTTATATGGGAAAATATCCAGAATACAGCCAACTGGTAAGCAGATGAGTGGAGAACCCTGCTGCAAAGAGATGTATTGCTCCGTGTCTGAGATTGATTCTAACATGTTGGTAATCAGTCTTTGAAGCTACACTTTACACAATTTGTGCAAAAACTGGACAACACAAGATTGGAACAAAGTTGTCTGCTGTGACATTCAGATGATAGGATCAAAATTGGTGTAAACGGCATGAAAGTGTGGCTCTGTCTTGTCCTGTATTGATGGTTTAGGCTGCTGGTGGTGTAATGGTGTGGGGGGTTTTTTAGTACCAAGTGAATGACATTTAAACACCACAGCCCACCTGAGTATTGTTGCTGCTTCAGTAGGATAATGCCCCAGCTCACAAAGCTGAAATCAATTGTACTCTAATGGCCTTCATAGTGACCAGATCTCAGTCCAGTAGCCACCTCTGGGATGTGGAGAAACAGGAGATTCACATTATGGATGAGCAGCTGATAAATCTGTAGCAGCTCTGAGGAATGCAGCACCTTGTTGAATTTGTGCCACGAGAAATTAAGGCAGTTCTGAGAACACAATGGGCTCCAAGCTGATACTAACAATGTCCTGAATATCACAGGTAGGATCGGGGACCAAGGGAAACCCTGGTGAATACCAGCACCAATACCAGATACCAAAAAGCATGCTTGACTTTGTGTGGGAGAGAGGAAGGAGACATGATTTTGGTTATATGACCTGATGGCTCGTAACAACACTGTGGTACACAGTACTGCAGGAGTATACCAGACACATGTAGACTAGACTGTCAAACTTCATGACTGCTCCAGAAGTTTCCTGACAGTAAAGAGCTGTTCCACTGTTCCACAACTAGAACCGAAGCTGGATTGCTCCTCCTGAATCTGAGATGATTGTTATGTGGATTCAAGCTGGCCATGATATTTATAGACCCAAATACGACTTGAACAAGCTTAATAGAGTTACTTTTATAAATCCAATATGCTATAAATGATCTGTCAGAGTGAGCAGTAATAAAAGTATTTAAGGTGACTGAGTCCCAGAGACAAAATGACGATAGATATTGCAGTGTGTTTTGTTAGAACTAAAGCACTTCTTATTGTAAATTATTCCTTTAAAAGGTGTTCTGTCATCAGCCACTACTGCAGTACTATGTATATGTTGGAGCAAATATTTATTCAGCTCTTTTTAAACACTTGTGCGAGTCCTGCTAAGTGCAAATCTGAAGGCCTTTTTGTTCTTTGTCTGCCTTGTTTTACTCTAAGAGAACCTGAAGTAGACTCTTGTATCAAAGAACTAGGATAAGGACATAACAAAAAGGCTCGACCCATTCTCCTGCACTTGTTTCCAGGCTCTAGACATGTTCCTTCAAGAGGGCAGAAATAAAGTCTTAAAGCTGTCTGTTTTAGTTATTGCATTTTGAAAGCAAGTCGTAATCGTACCACTCTGTTTTCACTCTGGCTGATGACGGCTGCTCCTAGACAGATTATTCAGACAAGGGTGAGATTACACAGTCACTTTTTCCGTGCACTCACACACACAGCTGGGAAGACAGTTCATTTAACTGTCAATTTAAGACCATCGTGTCAGCAACATTTCCTTATAAAGCAGTGAAATAAAAGCAGAGCACCTTCCTGGTGATTGCTCTTCTGAGTGAGCTGTACAGAACATTCTTGATTTCATCACCCTGAAAATAAAACATTGTGTTCAGCTGAACAAAAACATTTGTTCAGGGTCGTTCATCGTGTCCACATGAAAGAGCTTTAGGAGAAAAGGGTCGATATTAAAGGTGGTTTAATTAAAGCAAACCTATACAAGTTTGTGCCGATGAGTGCAAATCCTCCGTGACACGTTTCTCTGCAATCAGGGACTCAGCTGGTTTCCATTCTGGTTATGTTCCTTTATAAAAACAAGGTTTCTGATCACCTGTGTCATTTTGCAATTAAAATCTCCAGCTCATCACAACTACGTCACCATATGCAAAGAAATTTCCAATCTATGAGGTTCTGACCCAACTCTGGTTGTTTGTAGTTCAGTTGAATTTCTCTTTACGTCGACAGCAACAGGTTTGCAATTTTTGATGATTTATCACAAACAGATTGCTGACTTGACTTGCACGCTGATGGGGAACTGATGGCACACTGACTCTGATTTATTACTGTTTTATCACCGTCTTGATGCAGCAAAGTCAGTTTAAAGAAGGTAACTGACTGATGGCAACAGACCTCAGCAGCCATTTCAAAGCAACAACGTTGCACATTCACTGTAAACATCCCAATCATTTTTCCGTGCTGCAGTTGTGCAGCAATGTTTTTCCATAGTGCATCTTTAACATACAGTATTGAGTAAGAGACATCAGCTGGTCTACTTATTTTTAATTATGTCATTTTTGCAAGACAGAAACTACACTGTTTGAGCCGATAGGTAAACATGAGTTATTAACTATTAGTTGATTAGCAAAATGCATCTATATTTCACTGTGGCATAAAATGAGGTGCTAACTCTGGCTGCCAAAAATATAAATAAAGATTAAAATAAATTGTACTTGATTAAGTTAACTGATGGTCAACAGTTCGTTTATACTGGCTGATGTCATCCTCCTGGTGAGAGGCCCATGGGAAAAGTGACATCACACCTGCTGGTGTGATGTCACCAAGCTTTGGTGATTTGTCTTATAATGCAGCCGTGAGATTTCCAGATTAAACAGAAGGAAAAGCTGCTTGAACTCTATTCCTGCAGCTGATGCAGAATGGTGTTTTTTGGTAGTATTCAGGAGAAGGTCGCAGTGAGAACAGGGCGCCTCAAGTGCCACTATAAATGAACTTCATGAGCTGTAGATATAGAAAGAAAGTTCAGAAGAAAGCTGTACTGGATAATTTAACTGTTATTTTTCTGTTATGAGAGGAGTGTCGGTGGCTCTAAAAGTACCTGGAATGTGAACACAGTGTTTTGCTTATTTGCAGGAAAGATCATCATAGATGGGATTGACATCTGTAAGCTTCCTCTGCAGACTCTCAGGTCTCGACTCTCGATCATCCTCCAGGACCCTGTCTTATTTAGTGGATCAATAAGGTAAACACTCATGATTAACATGCCTACAGAGAACTTGACTATATCCTTTTAAAAAAAAAAAAAAAAAAAAAAAAAATGCAGTCTTTTTGAAGACTTATTATGTAAAGCCTTAGGATCTGGTTCCTCGCCATGTTTTCCTTCCCAGAGATTGCTGTTTATAATTTTATTCTTGTGTTACCAATCAGAACTATAATTTGTGCTCTCTGTGGTCTGTACTTCCAAATCTGTTACCTAAAAGGTAAAGAGAGGTAACAGCAAAGGTTAACATCAACAAAATCTGAATAAGATTTGTTTACAGGGCTTTAATTCAAATCTCCAAGATTAAAACCAGTAGTTATCTGCTAAAAGGTGAACATAAACTTTGACTGTTTGGTTCTCTAAAAAGTTTCTTATATACACAAAAAACTGATGTTGCGATGCACGTCAGAAATGGTTTATCCCAAGGACTAATCACCCAAACAGAAACTCGACAAACCAAATGCAGAAACAAAACCAACGCTCCACAAATGCACGGCACAATTTAGGAGAGCCAACCCCACTGGGACAAGACTCAGCTGTGCACCTGCATGTAAAAGATAAATTGTCACTCTTTTGAGGCTGCCAGCACTCACATATTGAACAGACTAGACAGATGGTGTCAGAGACAAGTAAAGGAGGCCATCTATGTCCACTGCAAACATCTATTGTTGAACAGCAGCAGCAACACTAGTCTTGAGATCTCTTCCCAGGTAATCCAACCCCACCTACTCCTTGACATCAATAGCACACATGTGATGAACCACATGATTAATAGTGAGTGTATGACCTTCAGGACCACCTCCAATGTAGCATCTGGGGATAAATATCTGGGAATCTGTCAGCCGATTTAGAGCTGTGCAAACCTCTTGGCAGCCACAAAAGTCGCCCCCTTGTGGCCATAAAAAAATAATCCAGATTTAAGACATTTTCATGTTGGCTTTGCTTTTTAGTCCTGGATGTTAGGGTTCACACTCAGGACTCAAGCACATGACACAGTCAAAGGGTTAAAAACTAAACAGTCTTCAGCTAATTCCAGCTGTGATAAATTCCATCTGGAATGAATCACAGATAAGGAACTTCAGGTAAGTAATCCTGTTTTTTTAGGGCAGGGATTCGAACTGTTTGTCTCTCGAAATTAGCACCTCTCCTCTTCAGTTTTCAAAGAACAAAACATGAATACACTTACTTGGGTGGGCTTGGTGGGGGTCTGACTTGCCTTTCGGGTGTCTGGCTTCTAGCTCAGAGAGAAGATCAAACAGTGAGTATGAGCAAAGTAGTCACGATCAGCTTGGTATTTCAAACAGCCTCAGCAATTCTAACTACTGGGGGAGAACAGTCAGGCATCATCCAAGGCTCGAGACCCAGCTTAAATATGACGTTGATTGGTGATGAGTAGCAGGTGTGCCAGGCCATGACTTCTAGAAGCCACACCCACCACTTCATTTCATACACTAGCAGAGAGGCAGGTACCACACCTAGACTACACGGGGACCATGATGGTCCATTGTTTGTACTCGCTGTAGTCTTTTGTGTTTTTTTTGTGGGTTTGTGGTTAATACTTGCTTGTTCCTATAAACCTGTTAATGTGGGGGCATTTAGATTAATAATTTTGGGAAACGTAAGATATGATCAAAAAGTTTCCTCAATCAGCCCATAAAAGAAAAATACCAGATTCAAATCTTTAAATTTCTTGTCTATGTCCAAATGGCTTCCTGCACATTTGTTCCTAGGAGTCCAGTTATGACCAGGTGAGCCGTGTGCTCTGCTGTTTACTGCAGATCGGACCGTGTGACTGCTGGCTATCGCCCTGCAGTTTAAAAAACCAGAACGCTTGACATCACAGTAAAGTCAACTGAAACATCCAGAGTTTGAGGGAGAACTTTTACTGGAAACAACCGAACCGTGGTGCACTCCATTGTGCTGTCATGAGTTTGTGTTTTTTCCACACAACCTTGGCTCAGCACCTGCTCCACTCACCAGATATACCTCTGTGCTCATGCCTCCACTTGCCCAGGATGAAATTAAGTCAGGCTGTTTTGGCACACTAGATTTGATCCAGCATGCACGGCAGATGCACAAGAGCAAGTGCATATTGCGTCTGTTATGTTTGTCCAACTCTTAGAAACTGAAACTGTGATGATGAAAATTGATACCAGAAACAGTGGAAGGAGTTTGTCTGGCTTGAAATTACAGTTGAAAAACTAAAAAAAATCTACACAGACGGTTTGGGGGGTGTCCTGTTCTCGTCTGATGCAGAAACACTGATGTTTGCCACAAACGTTAGTGGACCAAAATCTAAACATGCCATCAGAGCACTGTCTCTTTTAAGCCTCCATAGCTGAGTGTCACGCTGCTTGATTAACCACGCTCAGATTTGGAAAACCCGGACTCGCCTCATTGTGAGCTCTTAACCAGAAAGAGAGAAAAAAAACCCTCTTTGCCAAATCGTAGTCTGAGTTCTGTCCCGAAAGATGTTTGTCACATGACGACACAAAGTCCCAGCTGTGGGGTTAGCAGTTGAGAACGCAGTGGGAACTCTGGCCGGGACCTAATCTGACTTTTGTCACAGACGTCACGTACCGAGGAGGTCGCTGGAGAGATGAAGGACTCAGCGCCGTTTTGTGCGTACACACTCGCAGCCTCTGTGTGTTTGTGTTACCAGATGATACAGTGACTCTGTTTGTTATAAAAGACAAAGTGCATGTGCTGTTTGTTTGGACAGATATGCTGCTCCAGATAATTGTATGTGAAAGTGGGAGACGGTGAGTGTGTGTCTGTGTTTTGGCATTTTCAGCAGCTCTTGTTTATGTGAACGTAAGCCTGAGGTGAATGGTCGGCAGTGACTGCTTCACACTGTTATCATAGATGCTCTCACACAGTTCGGCTCTCACACACACACACACACACACACACACACACACACACACACACACACACACACACACACAGAAGTAGTAATGAATGCATTATTTATAATTATTTGAAATGCCTCAGTTTTAAAACAAACATGGAATTAATTGTTATATTAACCTTTTAACCTTCTTAAATGCAAACAGGACCTATTCTGTTTATCTACACGCTCCTTACTTTTGTTCTCGGACTCTACTAGAGTCACATTTTCAAATAATAATCTTCTATTGGCTGTTCACAGCCTCTCAGTTCATTTTCGGTCTGAAATGAGTAATTTTGGTTCCTGTGTTCCTCAGTTTACCCCAGTAATTTTTTTTATTGGCTGCCCCTCTTAAGCAGAAGGTTTAACCAGCAGGTGGGCGTGGCTTCCATGCCCAAGATGACCATGTTAGGGATGTCAGCTCTCTAAAACAGCATACAGAGACAAGAGCAAAAACAGATGCCTGAAATTGAGCTTTTGGCCCACAGGGATTGCTTGTACATGTGCCGATGTCATTATTTAAATCTATGTTTATGAGCATTAAGCTCAGTATAAACATCTCACAAAATAAGGATAAACAGAACAGCTTTCTTTTTAATTATTTCTTTTTTACCATTTTCTCCTTCTCTCCTCGTCTCTCCTCATTTAACATTAGAACTCAGTGCCTTTGACTTCTATTTATCTTAACAATGATCATTTAAAGCCGCTTTGTTTGCTTTCTTTTTCCTGTTTGGCCCGAACTTCCAAACTTGCAGCCCACTCTGCAAAAACCTGTTGAAGACATGCGCCTGACAATTCAACTTGTGTCAACAGTGTCATCTTGACTTATGATTTATGTGGCTGTCAATCGAATGTATAAAAATATGAAGATGTTTTTGAATTTTTTTAAACAAGCACTATGAAGAGTAGACGAGTACTAACCTTCACTTTAGAGCCAAACCCAGTTTTCAGCTTGATTGCTGTACCAGTTATAATCAACAGAAAACTGCTCATTGTGCTATTGCTGAATGGCTGACATTAGATTTAGTCCAAGTAATGTGCAGCCTGAAAAAAATCCTTTTTTACTTTTCACTTTTCAGCCAGATTTAGACATAAAAGGATGACTTCTTTTGTGGTCTTTTGACAACACTGATGTCATCCAAGGACGTCTTTTGCTTGTTTGGCATATTTAACTAAGTGGGTCTTAAGTTAAATTTCCAATTTCCATCTATCTAGAAAAGGTCAGTAATATTTTTGCTTCGTCCTGTTTAGATAATTGGAATTTTTTGTGCTCAGAGTGCAGCCAAGAAATGATCCATCTGCTGTAGCGTCCACCAAATGCACATTTTGTTCATCACATTTTAAAATGCACACACATGTGATCCGTCTACTACAAGACTAAAAGATCATTTGAGAGTTATATGGAACATTATGGCAGCTTGTGCATCCGTATATTCATGCAAGATGTTAAAATGCGGAAGGTGAAGCTGAATGTACATCAAAAATTGTGTTTCTGAAGGTCTTACAAAGCTTCTCTTTAGCCATTGGCTGCTTTTTTACTCATTTTCAGTCCAGTCCTTGTACCTGATCATTTTCAGAGAAACATTTTGGGGTTTTTTGACTGAACTATTAGTCATTGAAACATAAAAGGGATGAACCAGTGTTGTGTCTACACATACCAGACAACTTAGCAAAGAACCAATTTAAATTTATGTTTAGGCACTTTGTTACTAACAGCCTGTCACTAAAACACATCGCTTGCGCCATTTCTTTAGTTGAATCTATAAAATATTTTTATAGATATTTTTCTCATCTTGGCATGGTGTGCTATGTGTCTTTCAAACATTTGGGGACAGAAGAAGAACTAGAAGGTCAAGCAGCAGATGAGCAGTTTCTGAAAGGATTATCTGTAAGAAACACGACTACAGGTCAGTGGTGTTGGGAGCATCTGATTGGCAAAAGCTTTATTTTTTCAGTGTGACAGCGATCCCAAACACACTCTTCATGCAGTAAAATAATACTGGATAGACAAACACACAGTGGAACACTATCAGTCATGGATCGGCCTTCCCAGATCCCCAAGCAGTGTGGGATCATCCTGACAGAGAACAGAACAGAAGGCAGAAAAATCCAAAGAGCGCTGAATGTCCTTCTTGTTTTTCAGTTTCAGTCATTAGGATGATGTTGGATGTAATTTGGGCAAAAGACTGACTGGACCGAGGCTGAATTCTTTAGATCAGTTTCTGCCAGTTGTCCTCACTATGAAATAAGATTAAATATAATTCATTTAAACACAACAGGGATTAAGCAAAGCTTAGCCCAGCAAGCAAGCCATTCGTGTTCCCGAATGTTTCTTCTTCTTTTTCTTCTTTTCATGACATTAGACTCTCTATAGAAATGGCAGCAAAAGTGCATAACGTGCAAGTGTTGTGCTGATCAGTCATTCGATGTGTTTTTGGCATTTTTATTCATTTAAAGGACTCACTCTCCTTCCTGGCTGCCCAAGACTAAAAAGACAGTAAAAGTTGCTGAAACAGTTCACATTCGTGATTTGTGATGTCTTTGTTGGTCTTGGGTCCATCACTGTCTTTATCAGCCTCTGCAGGTGGTGTATTAAATCTATGGTCAGTCCATGAGAGGTAGAAATATGCTTTTTTTGTGTTAATGATGTTTACTTGTTGCAGGTTTAATCTTGATCCGGAGAAGATGTGCACTGACGATCGACTCTGGGAGGCCCTAGAGATCGCTCAGCTCAAGAACATGGTGAAAGCTTTGCCTGGAGGACTAGGTGCGCAAACTTAACTCGAGAAAGAATACAGCTTATTGCACCAAAAGTCGGTTTTGAAGTCGAGTACTTGATCGATGTGTTTGTGTTTAGACGCTGTCGTGACAGAAGGAGGAGAGAACTTTAGCGTTGGGCAACGGCAGCTCTTCTGTTTGGCTAGAGCTTTCGTCAGAAAGAGCAGCATCTTCATCATGGATGAAGCCACAGCATCTATAGACATGGCTACGGTGTGTGCTTATTCATGGCATCTTGTGCAATCATGTACAGAAGCTCTTTCCTTAATGGAGATATATTTGTGGGATAGTAATTAAATGTTATCGTCAGCCAGTTTCATTTTACTTATGTAGCCCCAGTTGTCCCAAAAATACTAGAGAAAGAAGCAAAAAATGAACAAAGCAAGCAAAGAAAATGAATGAATGAATGAATTTTAGTTAAAACAGGTTATTTCTAAGGCATCAGTAAAGAGAGACATGACATCATAAACAGCTTGAAATACATATAACTGGACTGGAGGTGGGTTGCAAAGCAGTTTGCATCGCGACAGCCCCATTTTAGCCTCGCTCTACTTTGGATCACGTTTACAGCAGCTCACCACTTCCTCACCTGACGATATGGTTTCTATTCTCTGTTTCGTCTTTCTGTCTTGCAGGAGAACATCTTACAGAAAGTCGTGATGACGGCGTTTGCAGATAGAACAGTCGTAACAATCGCAGTAAGTCCTTCAGTCTTTTATCCTGTTGTTGTTACTAATGAGGCAAAAAAAAAACTGCTGAGCTCAGCTGAGGTTTGTACAGATAGATGCAGATATGTGGCTCTCTTTGCACTGAGCTCTATGTTCATCTATCATTAAATTATTTACCCCACAGATGTTTCCGTTATCTGTGCCTTTTATTAATGGCCTTTCCCACACATCAACAGTTTGTAACACATAGTTCCTTATGGATTTAGTGACTTAAATTCAGTCCTCTTGTCCGGTTCTTTTATTTATATGCTTCCCTTTTTTCTGACTTTTGTCTCTTTGTGTTGCTGTCTTGTCCTGCTCTGTTTTTCTTTCCTTTCTTTTTCAATCTGCTGTCTCCTTCTACTTTTTCCCAAATCCCCCCCACCTCCTTCCTTTTCTTTTTTGTTTTCTCACTTTTTCTTTTTTACTACATCTACTACATTTTCTGTTGTCCTCCTTCATCTCCCTTTGTCCTGCCACCAGCATCGTGTGTCCTCTATCTTGGATGCCGAGCAGGTGTTGGTCTTCTCCTCAGGGATCTTGGTGGAAAGTGACTCTGGTCCCAACCTGCTAGCACAGGAGGAGAGCCTCTTCAGTGTGCTAGTGAGGACTCACAAGTAGACCCGGATCAACACAGACCACTTTGGCTCAGCCGACTCTCGGTCTCTCCTGTTTTCTTCCATTTTCCTACCTGTTTCTGTTTCTTTTCCTGGCTGAGCCACAGCTGAAGTCTGACTCTGGGTCTGCTGAAGCTTTACTGCCACTGACAGCCTGGTTGGTACAAGAAAATACTGCATGCTCTTTTAAAGATATTCCTTGTGGATGCAGTGCAAATTTGACGACAGTCTTCAGTGTTGTGACATTGTTTGTCCTCCAAACTAAAAATTGAGAAGGGATTCAGTTAGAATTAAACCTGAATTTGTATTTTTAGTAGCTGACTGGTTCAGATGCATTCATACATTCATCTCATTCAGCAGGTTCCTGGAAAATTGGACTGTATCAATAAAATGAAAACCTGAAAAGAATGGGTGTTTGGACATCTCTTCCAAAAAGAATAACATCATCTCCAAAACTGTGAAGAGTCCGCATATTTTATTTTATAGCAGCTGACCAGTCTATAAGATTCTTACCAAATCCTTCATTTGATCCAACAAAACTAGTTTAAAACATATTATAATTTTATTAAAACAAAACATTTCACTTATTATGTTTGTGTTTTGTGTCGTCCCTGTGTGTCTCCAGCACCGTGTCCACACCATCCTAACAGCTGATCTGGTCATTGTGATGAAGCGAGGCAACATCATGGAGTATGACAAACCTGAGACGCTTTTGGAGCAGGAGGACGGGATGTTTGCTTCGTTTGTCAAAGCTGACATGTAGGGACACGCGGGACCCAACGGCTGACAACCTGCTCAGTTTCTTGGTTCTTTTGGTTTTTGTATTTTTTTTTAACCTGAATTACTTTCTTGTTGAGGTGAACAGCCCTCTGAGAGACTACCCCACTGCAGGGAAGCCAGTAACATACTGTTTCTGCGAGGAGAAGCTTCCCTGTGCACTCACCAAATGGAGACAGGGTCAGCTGTCAGTCAGTGGGTTTAAGAAGTCGTACTAAAGAAGTCAGGTAGTAAAAGAAGGTGCTTTGGGTAGGCTTGCTAAACAATGAGTCCATCGATTGGTTCATCCCGTTTTTATTTTGTTTGAATTTAACAAAACCCAATTACACAAACCACAACATTACTAGTATTTGGACTGGAAAGTGAAATAATAAAGATATATCTTATATGTGATGGATGGCTAATGCAAACTACAAATGAATATATTTTCTCACTTGTCTCATAGAAAATCTAAAGTTATTTTTCTGACTTTCAAAATTTTCTCAAGATCTTCCTTCTAAACAAGAAAATAAGCAATAAATATAATGCTTGCGAAGCTCACAGTATCAAAATGGGCAGCCAGGCATATCTTTCCTGTGCTCTAAGACTAAGAATAGTGAGAACAGTTAATAGTTAATAAAGAACTGATAAAAAGCAAAGTTATTTCATTTCTTATTGCCAGTAAATCCCACGAATGACCAAACCTACTATAAAATATGTAATATGTACACTAAATAATGCAACCACAAATACAAAAAAGTAAGTCTTAAAAACTGCAGTTGTGGCCACTTGATGCTGGCTTCGAAAAATCTCCACAGATCCTGTGTCAAAATGTCTAAATTTACAAAAGAAATGAACATGTTGATGAAAAACGTGTATCTCAGATCGGTTGCCTGCAGTTGCTAGGTGAAATCGGCCAGAAAGAGGTGTACGGAGCTGTACTGAAAACCTCTGTGGTTGCTTTGGTCTGTATCAGATTGCTGCAGTTGCAGGTTGTGCAGCAGTGAAACTGTGAGGAATGTGATGAAGACGGTAAATGACGACTGTTCACCTTCAAAGTAAAAGTTGTTCCTTTTGAAACGTGTTGGTTTTGGCAGTAAGGCACAACTTGCCAAGACAAGTCAACATTTCCAATGCAAATCTTCAATTCTATTGACAAAACAAATGAATCAGGGGCAACTTGGAGTTCAGCATCTCGCTCACTTTTGACATGCAGACTAAATGAGCCAAGAATCAAACTACCAACCTTTTGATTGGTGGACAACCTGCTCCTCCTCCTGAGCTAAAGTTGGCCATATGATAGGTGTCTAGGACTATACGACCCATTTAAATTGCATATATGTTTAAAGTTAGGCAATACTAGAACTAGAACTAGACATCTCACCCATGTTTATGGCTTTGGCACCTTTTGGATCTGATGAGCAGATTTTTCTATGTTTGATTAAACTTGTGGATGCACTTTTCTAACCAAGCTAATAAGCACTAGCTGATAGCTTTTGGCTCCATAAAATGTCAAGATAATGCTAAAGCCATGACATCATTATTGTTATAACTACCATATTTATATAAAATCTCTCTGAGAGCACCGAATATGGATTACCTGCCTTAACAAATGCACTGTTACCTCTTTTTAACACATTTTTTACACCGTTTTAAATGGATTTGAAAGGTTTTTAGGTTAGAGTATTAAGACAGAGGCTTATGTTTGTTGGTCTTTTCATGGGATTTGTAGACAGTAGGAAATACATTCAGTTTATTAAATAGGAGATTTGAGATTTTATTTCAGGCGTTGAGGCTGTGAAAAGTGTAAAATGTAAAGATTTAATAGTTGGAGAGTGAACAGAAGTGTTGTTTCATATTAATAGAATTTTTACAGTCTTTAATTATCTTGTGTAAAATATTTGTTACTTTTTAGATCATGCACCACCTCTGTTTATACTGACTAGCACCTGTATTATGCAATAATAATGATGGAAGAATTTTTAAATGTATTTAAAATCCTTTTTAAAAATGACTGTTGGCTCTTTGGCCATTATTTTTCTGAATAACGCAGTGGAAGGATTTTAAATTGACCCTTTTGTATTCTACTCTACTTTCTGACCTTAAGTTCTGCCATAGAGGTAACACTGATAGAAATGACAAAGCTGATGGAATCATATGGTTTTATTAACCAGTTTAAGAATGCATTTATAATGATAAATAACACCGCTGATTGTTGTGGCTGTTCTTTGACTGAACATGTGTTGACATTTTTCACGAGATGCCAAAAATGAGACGTCACAAAATACCAACAGGAGTTTCCCAAGTGAAGGCTGGATACTCTATTTCTGGCCTACTTCTCCTTCCTCCCTGTTCTATCAGTTGTACATCTATGCCTCCATTAGTACAAACACTGTAAGGTGTCACGGCTCAGCCTGCAGCCAGTGAACCTGCTGTCTGTCTGCGGTCATGCTTTGCTGAACTTTTTATCCTCGGGGACAATAGATACCCAGCATGCCTCCCGTTAACTCCAGAGATGCTTCATGGATGTTTGAGAGGGCAGTGATGTCTTTTCTTTTTTTTTTACTGAGGAAGAGCAGTAAGTTGCAGTAACTTAATAATCAGTTCTAGGGGCTGAAATTTAGAGCTACATCAATCTCTATTTTGCACATTAATAATGCAAGATTGGTAATAAATCGGATGAAACCAAATTAGAGCCCATAGGAGAGAGTGAATTTTAGAGAGTGAAATTTAGCATTCACAAGGTGAACATAAAGAGGAGTCCATACAGTAAAAAAGAGCTTTTGCATATGAGAACTGCTCCATCTCTTTGATGGGCTGATATCAAGACATGTTTTTATATATTTTTATTTTTAAATAATGAAACTTTAACACACTCACTGTTTTTATCAGACTGATTGGATTCTCCTTGGAAGTCCTAGCTAACACTTTTCATTTTCTGTGCAATGCATTGTGTAGTAGATTTAGATTTAATGTTTTCATGTAGCTTTGTTTAAAGTGTCCATTAAACTAGGAGAGTTCATTTTCTGCTGGAAATCCTGTTAGAGGCAGACACTTTGTCTCTGCATGCAGAGATATGAAGGCATTTTACATGCATCTTCATAACCATAAGCCACCTTTAAAAATGAAAAATGAACATTTGATATATCATTTCTTTCATCTGTACAAAAAAGTTGTAATGTTGGCTAACTGAAATCCTAAAAAAGCTTGTTGATGGTTTCTCGCTCGGCATGTATAATTCAACTTGTGTGGATCAGGTCTCCTGAAATTTAAACTATAGGATGATGTTGTGAGCTGTTGTACATGTGTAAATGTTATTTTAGTCCATTGCTAGGTGGTTGCTAGGCAATGTAATAGCATCACAATATCTGGCATAGACAAGAACCTTTGGGGGCCGGAGATGTACCTGTGAGCCAAGTTTGTCTGCCCGACTTCTGACGCTCTCGGAGGGGTTTGTGGACAAAGAATCAAACACACAGCAGAGATGCCAGAGTCCTTTCTTTTGCATTGAAAGAAAAATATTTGGGAGACAGTATCTCATAATTATGACTGTTATCTCCCAGATAAAAGAAAACTTCTCATCATCACAAGATAATGTACAATAATAGAAAAATGCCACAGAAACGTGCCTGACAGCACACTGTGCAGTGGGACAGGAAATGGAACCGCTTCATAATGTGCTTGGGAGCTGTTGTGTTTTTAATCATTTTGAGATTTAATAAGCAATTTAGTGATGAGTCTTGCTTCTGTTGGTTTCAAATAATAGAGGTAGTCAAGATTCCTTGTCACTGTCACTACAATGCAAGTTTTTATATATAAACAGCAGAAGTCGTCCCTTTCTGTAGTTAAAAACACACGCAACATGCATATCAATGAATGGCTATTTAATTAATAGGCAGGCTTTTTGAATATATAAAATGTCTGAAATATAAATGTTACCCAAAGGAAACCAGCTCATTGCCATCACAGTGAATCCATTTGCGCTGCCACTCCTGTGCTCTCAAACATAAAAATGACTGACCAACACTTACGGTTTCAAATTAAGTGATAATAAATCATACTCATGAGCCAAGGTCTCAGCTTTTGGGTGATATTTTCAGTGCACAACAAATGACAATATGTAGTTACAGCTCAGCATTCAGTGCATTTCTTTGGAATATCGTTTCTAACCTCTCTGGGAGCGGTGCTATTGTCCCTTTATATTATTGTATATTGATTAGACTTACTTTGCTTTTGGACTAAAATTTGAAACTTTGTACTGTACAGTGTTGAATGCCAAACATGATTTTTCAGCCTTTTCTTGTTTAAATATCTTACATGTTTCATCTCAAGAATTTGTCACTTAAGCTTTTGAACTTTGTGGTTTCTCTCATTTTACAACTTGTTTTAATATAACACAACGAGATGACACGTGAGGTTTACCGTCACACTTGGTGATCACGAGCTTCACCTGCACTTTTCTTTCCCCTGACAGCTTTAACTGTAACACTGAATGTCTTTGTTGTTTTATAGCTTTATATTCTGTCCCTGCAGTTCTTCCAAGTCCTCGTCCGTCTCCTCTGTTAGCGATCGAGTGCTCTTCCTCTTCTTTGATCCTCGTTCAGCAGCACTTTTTATGCTCTTGGCCACCGTCACACTCATAAATCCTTCCTTTCCTTGCTGTGCTTCCATGCTGCTCCTGTTCTGAACCTGCACACGGCTGCCTTGTAAACTCATCCTCTCACACCCCAAACCACTTTTTGTCTTCGAAGCTGACATTTTACACCAAGAGCAAAAAAGCAGTGGTGCCATTTTTCCACGTTACACTGCACAGGTTTTTTCACTCAAAGAATGTCTCTTTTCGAACAGGTTTCACATGTGTTTTAGTTTCTGGGAACAAACAAGTACATAAAAACAGCGAACGGGTGGAAATGTAAGGGAACTGCATGTAACTCATTGTCAGAGTTATGCAGAAAGCTTTACTTGCTTTCATGAAGTTGACTGTTAACAGAGAGCATCTTAAATGCTGACATCGTTCTCACAGATCAGTTTGGAGATGGTCATTTTTTTCTGTATGTACATTCTGTATGTAGTAGCCTGTATAGCCAAGGGTTTAAACATATATATATTAAACTGCTATTATTATGTGTGCCTGATTTCTTTCTTTTTACACTTGTAATAACAATAAAATGCTTTTGAGTGACGTGAGGCTGTTTGTTTTTGTTGGGCTGCTTTCACGGCTGTAAACTCTTGACCTTTCCTACCTCAGGACACAGGCCAGGAGTCACGGTACCCTCAATACTAGATGTGATAAATTGCTAAATGGCGCCCCCTGATGACTGTTTCTAAAATAAATCCAAATACATGTACTAGGAAATTGCACACATTTCAGAAAATATATGAAAATGAGAGCCGTTAGGTGTTTTTTTTCTTTTTTGTTGTTCTTAATAAACTTTTCCTTGTTGAGCTTTTATGTTCATTTTAAAAGACGTGTTTACAGATTGAAACACAAAACCAGTCAAACTGGACACTGGTTTTTATCAACAGCTGATGTTTGTTTTTGTTTTACCTGAACTCAAAGAGTCATCCCTGCATGAATTATAGCGGCACAATCGAAATCTTGCCCTTACTTTACCCGACACCCACCTCTCAACCATCCTATAGCTGTATGGGGTTGTCCCATAGGACCATTTAGCTTGCCTGGAGAACACCTCTGTGGCTTGACAAATTTAAACTGGATAGAAAAGACGGGTAAATATAAAGATTTTTATAGACAGTTAAAGACAACTGAGTCTAGTTTGATTGGTTTCATGGATGTAGATTAGCAGGGAAAGTGCTGACTTTGTGCCCAGCTCTAACTAAAGTTCCCTGCAGGTCCGATTGTTCGGCTTCCATTAAATGAAGGTAGGGTTAGGATTACCGCCTCCAACCTGAGTAAGAGCTACAATTACAGACAAGAGTAGCTCCTCCCCTCTGTAAAATGCCAAATAATGGTCCAAATGTGACGACTTTCCTCTTCACTGTTTTCCATGTTTCTTTGATATTTATATGCATTAAATTAGCCCTTTATGCACATTCTTGATAAAGTGGGTTAAACAATGACCGAACTTAAGAGACATCTGTTTTAGTGCTTAAAAAACTGCCAAAAAAGTAAAAAAAAACCAAAACAAAACAAAAAACCCTATAAGACAAAAAGATTCTAGGGCCTTCCAAAGCGGGCCGTTTCGGTGGTTTTGCCCTTTCCCACTGCCTTTTAGGGGGACCTGAAGGCAGCAGCGCTCTGATCCGAGCGGGTCTTGACTCTGGAAGTGCGTCAACAGCAGAGTGGAGACCGTCCCAGCCCTCAGAGGCTCAGAGCAGAGGCGGCGCGCTGCCTTCAGTCCGAAACATCTCCGAAAGGCGACGGAGTTATAACTGCTCGTTCGTCTTTGAGCGTTTCCCTGCTGGTGGGCATGCTGCGTCCGTGCGTAAAGACGCACTGAGGACTGTTTTCTTTGCCATCGGGAGCGGCAAGCGGACGAGAAGATGTTGGCGAGGAAAAGCATCATCCCGGAGGAGTTCGGTCTCCCGGGGCTCGTCTCCCGGATGCCCCGCAAGCCGGTGTTCAGGGACCGCGTGAACAAAGCGCGCTTCATCGCCAAAAACGGCTCGTGCAACTTGGCGCACAAGAACATCCGCGAGCAGGGGAGATTCCTGCAGGACGTCTTCACCACGCTGGTGGACCTTAAATGGCGCTTCACGCTGGTCATCTTCACCACGACATTCGTCAGCAGCTGGCTGCTGTTCGCCATGAGCTGGTGGCTGGTGGCATTTGCGCACGGAGACCTGGACCCTACGCGTGAAAACATGACCGACTGCGTAAAAAATCTGAAGTAAGGAAAAGCCTGAGTGCTTTCATGTAACCTGTTCCAAGAAAACGAGGTTGTTAAAGTGTGTTTGGTGTAAATCCGTCAAGTTTTGCTCTGTCGAAATTCTTTCTGTATCCGTCTGCACTTGATCCAAACCTCCCAGCTCCCACCCGCCTCCTCTTCTCTTCGCCAACATTCTCCATTTTTAAACTGTGGAAGAGAAAAAAGAGGGAATGAGAGAACTTCTGCTGCGTTTATTTCAGGCAAATAAAAGAGCAGAAGCAGAAAGATCGCACGTGGTGAAAAGTTTTTTGGCACTTCCATGTTAGCGCATCCACCCTCACCCCCATGAATCCTTACCACAGTGAAGGAGAAGACAGAAAGGCAAATAGGAAATTTGCTTTTGCTTCTTTCTTGGAAATGATCAGAATCCATTGTCGGGAACCACTTGAGGTGGCGGTTCCATCTTCCATTGAAATACTGCTTTATTTTCACACTCCCTAAATCTCATAATCATAATCATCATAACCTTTTCACATAAAATTTTTTCTCTTCTGAATTTGCTGATGAAGCGTCTGCACTTTTATCTTATCTGAATTTCAACTGCAGGACATCGACTTGTTCACGTTCTTTTTAATATTGACGCACCAGTGATTAAAAGACCTTCATGAATATTACATCAAAAGTATTTTTGGAGGTCAGCTCTGTTTTTTTCTGTTTGTCATCATTTCTTGCTTTACGAATTAGTCTTGTGGAAAAGTAGTTGGGGAGCAAATGTCGTGAGTAACAGGGTTTGACCAGACCTGATCTGAAGACCGCAACTCTACTTCCTGTTAACTTCTCAACATCCAACATGTATGTGAATAAATGACCTATGTTTAATCAAACTGAATAAAAACTTGAATTTGAAACATGACCTTACACATCAAGTATCTCACATGCATCTTGACCGCTTGGTGGTTGTGACCCCATCCCTAACCCCGATCAGCCATGAAGACCTGGATGTTAGAGGTTAAGCCCATTGTGCATGAAATTGGTTGCGATTCAGGATGCGGAAGGCAGGGGGCGCTGTCGCAGTGCTCCTCAATGAAAAAGAGTGAACTGAGCTGAACTAAAATAATTATTTTACCTTTTTTCTGGTTTTACATTGTTTCTTTCACAGTGAAGCTCATTTCAACCATGAAGCGATATTTCCAGCAGCACCAGAGGAATATTTCACAATAGTCTATCCCCCAGGATATCTGATTTAACTTGTCTCCCCCTCTGCAGGTCGTTCACATCAGCCTTCCTGTTCTCCATCGAGGTTCAGGTGACCATCGGCTTTGGAGAACGTGTGATAACGGAGCAGTGTCCCACTGCCATCACCGTCCTCATCCTGCAGAACATTGTGGGACTCATCATCAATGCTGTGATGTTGGGTAAGGTGCACAAAATGTTTACCTCAAACCTAAAAGGATCAGCAGAAAATCGATGGTTAAAATAAGACAGAAATATCGACCTCGCTCAGTTTTTGTCACCTTGGATGCTGTTTATACTTCAGGGCTGCTTTAATTCTTCATGCACAGAGTCACAAGCTGCTGGAAACATTTTTCCAAGACTTTTGCTTCATGTTTACATGACAGCATCACACAGTGTCATGTCAAAGAAACCAGTTTAAGATTTGAGCTTTGTGGCATGAAACATTATCCTGCTGTAAGCATGGATGTGGTGTGGCTATAAAAAGATGATCATGGTCAGCAACAGTGCTCAGGTAGGCTGTGGTGGTCTGGGGCTCAAAGTATACCAGAAAACTATATCTAATAAAGTGTTTTCTTTTGTTTGAGAAGCAAAGCACTTTGGATGTCTTTAAATTTAGCGCCTTTGAGTTATTTTGAAGTGAAATTTCTCCTGAAAGAGACGAAAAGAAATATAAAACATTTCTGACCTGCGTGTTTAAAGCAGCCTGGCTCTACAGTGCACAATTCCTGCTTGACCCTTTGCCCTCTTTTTAATTATGTATGATACTGACTCTCGGGTCAGATAGGTTACAGGACTCATTTTTAACTTGAAGAAAAAGGGTTCAGATGACATCTTCATTTCCGCTCAAACACTGGCAGTGAAGCCATTTTGACTCTTGGCATGTTAAAAGAACTGCGGTGCTTTGTTCCATTCTGACCTATAAGTACTGATGCGTGCATAGACGCACCTGCTCAGGTTAACCTTGCCGAGTTTTACCTCCTCAGGTTGTATCTTCATGAAGACGGCTCAGTCGAACCGTCGGGCAGAGACGCTCATCTTCAGCCGCCACGCCGTGATCGCAGTCCGGAACAACCGGCTGTGCTTCATGATTCGTATCGGGGATCTGAGGAAGAGCATGATCATTGGAGCGACCGTCAGGTTACAGGCGAGCCTCTCGTTTTAACCACCAGTAAAATCAAACTCGCTCAACATATGTTTTTGTGTTTTTCTACATGAATCTGAGACATTTTCCATCTAATTGCTGCTCTAAAATGTCAGCTGCCACTTTTTTTAATAGAAAGTGTAAACTTTGTAAATACGCCTATATAGCTTTGCACATACTCATTTTATATGTACATAGAAATAAAGATGAAAAATCAGAAGAAACACACAAAGTAAAATAAATACAAATCATAACTAAACAATAAAAACAAAAGAGAAAACAGCACTGCACCACAATCCAAAGATTTTAAGACATATAAATGAGACCTCTCCCAAATCTTTCCCTTACCAATCACAGTGTGGGCCACGGCCCCCTAGTGGGCCTAGAACGTATTGCAAGAGATCTTTTTACAATAAATACTTTGTGTTTTTGTTCAGTTAACTGAAATAGAAATTTCAGAGTCACAGATTAAAACTTTGATGTGACTCAATCCGGTAAACCTACAGGCAAAAAAATGAAAGCGGGGTCAGAAAGGTGGGTCTTTAGTTTGGGTCTTTAGTCAAAAGATAATGCTTTTTTAAAATGATCTTTGGGATCAGTTCTAATAATTCTGTTTAAAGTTTCAGTGAAATATTCACATTTTTAAAAGATACGGAGCAACTCAAACATGGGTTTAGAAATGTCTATTATTAAATGTTATTCCTCCTTTCCTGATCTACTTTTGGTCCGTAAGTTCTTTCCAGGTAACAACAAGACAAAAGTTCAACAAATAAACCATCAGAACATCAAAATGAATTATTGAAAACACAAGAAAAACTTTTATTACATGAGTGTTTTTTTCTTATGTGATGATCAGAGTTGTTGCATCTATTACAAACTGAAGTGCGACTTTTTTTTTATTCTTTCAATGAATAAAGAACCAACATGTGAAAGACGTTTTAACCAGATTAAGTTTTCATCTGTTGGTCGAGCTGTTTGTGGCAGTTTTATCTCCGTGAGCACCTCCAGTCTAAGAAAGTTACCCACATTTATTCATGTAACACAACTTTAGTAATTACTCACTACAAAAATGCAGAAATGATCAGCCGGGTACTTTTCTTCACTTCAGATGATATACCCCACCTCTCTAAGTATCTACCAAAATAAAGCAACAAGTAGCTTAGTAAGAAGGAAAGCTTAAATAAGGGGCTGCAGTAAAAATATAACGACACAGGGGCAAGAGGAGAAATCTTCAGCTTGACTCTATTTACCTCGATGTCGCTATCTCACCCAAGTATCTATAGACCCACTTTCTAATATATTGGGATGCTATGTGAAGTGCACAAATCTCATAAATCCATATTTGATTCACAGTGGACACGGAAAGTGTTTAAACTTACCAAATGTGGCTTTTTAAAATATAAGAGAAATATGAGCTCATTTTTAATTTGATAGGATGTCTAAAAAAAAGTTGGAAAAGACTGTCTTCTTTTAACTACAGTCTGTAAACATCTGGGATCATCTGGGGAGCAACTGCTTGACCTTCGGGACATTAATGATGTCTGATTCTAGTCTGATGGAGGATTTTAGTTGCTCAGCAGACCAGAGCCCATGCATTAATGCAATGTGCCGGGCATCCAGCACTGATTCTCAGCCTCATTCCTCACGCACAGAGATTTCTCCAAATTCTCTGAATATTTTGATTTTATTTACTGTATATAGAAAAATAAATATTCTAATTATTCACCTTTTTCTTCTGAAATTGTTCCACAATTTGTAGATGCAACATTTTGCAGATTGGTGAGTACAGTTGAGTAGAGTTATGAATTGAGGTTGTACCAAGATTTATTTGAAAGACTTGGCTTGAACAGGATCAGGCCCTGGGTGATATCAGTTACATATGAAGTCTAATAATGTGGTTGGTTTTTAATTACTTCAGAATTCACTCAAAAGCAATTTTTTTCACAGGTTTAATCGAGCTGTTAGTTAATTAGGACTACACTTCGTCTGCTTGCAGGTTGTGAGGAAGACAACCACACCAGAGGGGGAGGTGATCCCCATCCATCAGATCGACGTGCAGACAGAGAGCGCTGTGGGCAGCAACAGCCTGTTCCTCCTCGCCCCGCTCATCATCTGCCACGTCATCGACAAAAACAGGTCCAGAAACACATCACGGAGGCTGTGGCTTTATTACACCTGACTGAACCCCACTTTGTGCTCTCCACAGTCCACACAAACAGATAATATGTGATGTGTTATCAACCAGAAAGCCCCTCGGCTGATTTATGATTAACAGAAAATGGCAGAGAGGAGAGAATATTGGCATTTGGCTGCTTTTGCTTTAAAAATAATCCAAAGTAATTGTTTTACCTTTAGTTCTTTTTAAAAGTTAATCACTGGAAAAAGAAAACTCATAAAAGTAACAGTGTAAGAGTGTGAGATAAGAAGATGAGACTCGTTTATGCCCTACCACCACCTGCTGGACAAACACAGACTTAAAGTTTAAATAAACAACTAAAACAGAAACCATGTATCACCTGTACATACTCTGACATACTCTGATATTTAAACCTGGACTCCCCCCACTCTGCCCTCAGCCCGCTGTACGACCTGTCAGCCATGGAGCTGCAGTGCAGCGACCTGGAGGTGATTGTCATCCTGGAGGGAGTTGTGGAGACGACGGGCATAACCACGCAGGCACGGACTTCCTACGTCTCCGAGGAGATCCAGTGGGGCCACCGCTTCGTTCCCATAGTAACAGAGGAGGAGGGCGTGTATTCTGTCGACTACTCCAAATTTGGCAACACAGTCAAGGTAAACGGTAAAACAAAAAAGATCCTGGTGGACTTTTGTTCATTATCATCATCATCATCAATCACAGCAAAACATTGATTTGGGTCAGTGTCTCTTCCCACTGGTGAACTTGGTTTAAGAGATGTTCGCAAAATGTTCTCTTGTTCCTCCTGCAGGTTGCGACGCCATGCTGCAGTGCCAGAGAACTGGACGAGAAGCCGTCCATCTTAATCCAAACCCTCCAGAAGAGTGAGCTTTCGCACCAGAACTCACTGAGGAAGCGCAACTCCATGAGACGCAACAACTCCATGCGCAAAGGTGCAGGAAGTAGCGGGAGTCTCCGCAGGAACAACTCAGGCCTCACCGTGCCTAAAGTCCAGTTCTTCACCCCGACCGATGGAGGCCAGAACCTGAACGCCGTCACCTGACATGAGGCCTACCGTCTGCTGGCTCCACTGCTCTTCCTGGTGGGGAGGAAGATCCTGGGTGTTGGTGCATCTGTCTCTCTGATTGGACTCATTCTTCTTCTTTTCACTGGCATATCTAGACTTGTGTCTCGACACGTTCACTGTTAATGTTCCCTGTGTTTACGTTCATGGTTTAAAATGGGTCCTGTTCAGATTACATTTGTGATCTCTAAGCAGTTAAAGTAACATTCCTCTGCGCTGACAGAAACCCAGAAAGCAGATACTAAAACAAATAAGAGACGGATGGAAACTGCAGAATTGGTTGTGTGAGCTTAAACTGATTTCTAAATGACATACAGCGCTTTTCATTCTGAAACACTACGGTATAAAACGCGCAAAAGTGGCTTTAGCCTGCATTCTTTCTCATGGCCATCAGGGGGCTACTCCTCTGGCTCCAGATCTTGGCTAAAGCCTTAAAACTGACGTCAGTAAACACTTTTCTTTTGGGTTTTTGGACTCAATCACTTGTATAAGTTTTATGTTCCTTCTGTAAATTATGGTCCTCATTAGAGTCCATAAGGATGATAAAACATGGATCAGGCTGTTTGCAGACGACTGTATTGATTTGACCATCACTTCAGTGATGCATCAGTACACAAGCTCAGAGAGTCACAGATTACACATAGGAAGATAATCTTCCTGCTTGTTCTGGTTTTAAGATACACCAGCACCACTGATGCAGAGGTTTCGTCTTCCCCTATCATTTAGAAAAATACACTGAGTACCTGTGCACTGTAAAACAGAGCTGTGGATGAGACATGACCAATGTGGTGACCATAATCGGTCCTTAACTTATATAATGACTGTCATGTTGTATTGTATAAGCTCTGAAAGTTATTAATTAACAGGAAAGTGTTCACTAAGCTCACTAATGAAGTCAGGATCGCTTCTATAGACTTCAGCTCAGCTGGACTTTTCTCTGAAACCAAAGGATTTGCCCCCTGCTGGCCATTAGAAAGAATGCAGATTGTCTAAATCCGTCTTTCTTGTCGTGCCCCCCCCCCCCCCCCCCCCCCCGTTTTCTTTGTTAACCTACACTAGCAATTCTATGCCTTTATCTCAATGGTGCTGCACATCAGATACTCAGAATAGCAGCAATAGTATATTCTTAAACACACACAATACCCTTTGTGTTTGTCTGTGTGACGTGCCTGGTCTCAACTTCAGTCTCCAGTTCTCTCCACTCAGAAGACGAGACGCTCCATGACCCAGCTGATGTGTTACACTTATTATAATGATCCGCAGACAGAGAAAGCAATCTGAAGATTTCACTCTGGGCAAACGAGAGGTTGCATTGAACCTTTTGTACCTTAATGGTTTATTTTAAAAATCAACATGTTAACGTCTCATGAAAATAAAAGATTATTCCAGCTTTGAAGTAGATTTACTGTAGCCATGGTGTGCACTGTGCAGAGGGGGAAAAGACTGGGATGTGTTCACTTTTACTGTTTACTGCAAAGGTGTTGTGATTCATTCAGAGTCCTTCTTTATCTGTCACCATCAGCTCAATCCTCTGTTGCCAGTTTTGAGACCACAAATAGTTTCATGTGAAATCAACCAGCTGTCGTATCAGCATTACTGACATGTTTGCCTTCACTGTATCTCTACTTGTTCCGCTTGGTTCCGGTTTCCAGTTCATTTCCATAATCTGTCCAAACCGTGCATGCTGTATTATCACAACAGCAGTACGCAAAAACACCTGGCTGTTGTAAGGGCAGACGTACTGCTTAAGTAATATTTTCTAATTAAGTTCACAATCACTACTAATGAGAAGTCATGGCAGTCATTCACCGTATGGTACTGATTTGTGTATTTTTCACGTATGGTTGTCTTTGTGTTGTTTGAGAATAAATACTTATGTATGCAAACGATGCAAATGCAAAACATGAATGTGGTTTCACTGTCTGTCTGTCACTGAGCAGCAAATGCAGAAACCCATTAAAAAAGATTACATAATTATACTGTTAGACACTCTTTCACAAATATATAACAAACTCACTAATGCAGTTTATACACTGATTAAGATCTGCTTTTCTTCTAGGATCTTGGCCAACATACCAAATTTCCTCAGCTTCCTCAGGAAATACAGCCGCTGCTGAGCCTTCTTGACCAGCTGTGTGGTGTTCAATGTCCAGGTTAGGTCCTCAGTGATGTAGACACCTTAGTATCTAAAGCTGCTCACCCTCTCTACTTCACTTTCCCGGATAAACAGCAGCTGGTGAGGCCTCCTCTCCTTCCTCGTGTCTACTATCATCTCTTTTGTCTTATCGGTGTTGAGGGTGAGGTTGTTGTCCTCACACCATGACACCAGACCGGCCACCTCTCTCCTATAAGCCGCTTCGTCCCCTCCAGTGATGCGACCAATCACTGTCATCTGCGAACTTCAGTATGGTTTTATCCCTATTGGTGTACAGGGTGTAGAGGATGGGACTGAGGACGCAACGATGAGTAGAAGCCATCCAGCTTCTCTCTGTACTGCCTCTTAGCCGCTGTAATGGCTTTCCTCAGTCCATACTTCGCAGCTTTGTACTCTATCTCATTGCCTGATCTAAATGCAAGAGACCGAGCATGCAGCACGTGTCGTAACTGACTGAGATAGAGAAGCAGAAGAAAACCCAGAGCACACGAGACAGGAGACTATCAAAATAAATAACTAATACTGAGACCAGACAGAGGCAGTAGATGGACAACAAACTTATAATTAACATAAAGCAGTGAAGAAACCAAAGTCCCAGATTCAATAAAATCATAAACAGAAGAAAAGTTAAACATAAACACAAGGCTGTGGAGCTATGGGAACATAAATCCCCAAAACACAGAACCAACCTGAAGAAAGCATGAAAACAAGGAGATATACGAAATATAGAACCATAATAAAAATAAATAAATACAAGAGTAGAGAAAACCTAAAGATCCCCAAACTCAAACCACTGAGCCAAAGATCTTAATTTACAAATATTTTGGAAGAAAAACAAATCATCTGATAGTATTTTTACATGTATGTCAAAAATCTCAATTTATGTGTCACATAAACCTTAAATACTAAATACAGACTTCAGCTCCTCAGCTTCCTTCTTTGACTGCCACTCAACCATTTCTTATCTGGCCAGTAACAGGAAGGGTCAGGAAGCCCTGCCCTCTTTTGAAATGAGGAAGCAACATGTTTTTCTCTCTGCTGAGGACGCACGGATGAAAGACGACACTTTATCGCTAAATTCAAGACTTCCCAGTGAAGAAAGACTGCAATAGTACCACAGGGAATACTTTGAATACTGTCATTGGCAATGTACTGTACCTGCTGCTAACAGTACACAAAAATAAGACCTAGGAGGATCGTAAGGAAAGTGAAAGTAACTTGACAGTATAGAGAGGAAATAACTGCAACATGGCGTCTAAATTACAGGAAGATCTGTCGTGTCCCGTCTGCAAAGATATATTTAAAGATCCAGTCATCCTGTCATCTAAGCACAGCTTCTGTAATGACTGTTTACAGAAATACTGGGCAAACAAAAACGATTTGGGGTGTCCGGTCTGCAAGAGGAAGTCTTCACAGGAGTGTCCACCTGTTTATTTTGAGCTGAAGAAGCGTTGTGAGGCTTTCTTACAGGAGTGAGCCTCTGAGCCCGTCTGCAGTCTGCACTCTGAGAAACTCAGCGTCTTCTGTGTGGATGAGCAGCTGCTACTGTGCAGATACTGCACAGATCAAGAAGCTCACAGAAACCACCGTTTCCACTCTGTTGATGAAGCAGCTCAGGACTACAAGAAAAAACTTGAGGATTCATTAAAACCCCTGAAAAAGAAAATGAGGGTCATCCGTGAGGTTAAAGGGAACTGTGATCAAACAGCAGAGCATATTAGAGCTCAGGCTGAAAGCACAGCGAGGAGCATTAAGGAGCACTTCCAGAAGCTTCACCAGTTTCTAGAAGAGGAGGAGGCAGCCAGGTTGGTTGCACTGAGGGAGGAAGAGGAGCAGAAGAGTCAAGTGATGAAGGAGAAGATTGGAGCTCTGAGCAGAGAGATAACAGCACTTTACCGCACCATTAAAGACACAGAGAATGAGCTGAGAGCTGGTAATGTCTCATTTCTGCAGAACTACAGAGCTGCAGTGGAACGAGTTCAGCAGCAACCTCTTCCTGATGATCCAGAGCTCGCCTCGGGAGCACAGATAGATGTGGCCCAGCATGTGGGCAACCTAAGCTTCAATGTGTGGGTCAAGATGAAGGAGATGGTTTCCTACTGTCCTGTGATCCTGGATCCAAACACTGCTAATCCAGGCGTAATCCTGTCTGAAGATCTGACCAGTGTGAGGCAGGGAGAGCAAACCCAGGAGCTTCCTGACAATCCAGAGAGGATTGATCACTTCTTCTCTGTTGTCTGCTCCGAGGGCTTTGACTCGGGCTCTCACAGCTGGGAGGTGGAGGTTGGGGACAATACGGCCTTCGTGCTGGGAGTGTTAACAGACTCATTTCAGAGGAAAGGAGTCATTTGGCCTGCACTGTGGAGGCTGATGTTCTGTGGTGGTGAATACAAAATACTGTCGCCATTAGACCCGGGGTCAGACGTGCAAGTGACGAGGAACCCGAAGAGAATCAGACTTCAGCTGGACTTTGACAGAGGAGAGCTGTCATTTTATGACTCTGACACAGACACACACAGACACACCTTCACTGACAGGCTGTTTCCATACATTAGCACCTGGTGTGACGTCCCAATAAAGATAGTGGCACTGAAGATCTCTGTAACAGTGGACGGTTCGTTGTAAAATGCCATCTGTGCTGATGAACAAGGCTAAAACATTGATTTTGGCTGCCAAAGCTAGAACCTGTTAAAGATACTATTCTGTTAAAACTGCAAGCTTTTACTTTTCACCTCTTCTGTTATCTGCGTTTCATTTTGCCATGCACAAAAATGCAGTCAATATTTAATAAACCGATAATTAGATAAAGGGGTGCATGGTAACCTAATATTAACCCTGACACGTGTCTTAAATGGCTTCCTGGTGACCTAGTTGGTGAAACAAGTGTAACTTTAAAGTATTTATTTGTCATTTTGTAGTTTCTATAATGTTATTAAAAACACACCAGCACACTTTTTGTTTTTTGTTGAGTCCCTTACACTGATGTAAATCCAGGTAACACAGAAGATTGGAGTTTGTACGTGTTTTGTCTCTATAAGGGCCACCGTAAATATACTTTTATTTATTCACTCCACATAAAATGTAATAAATAAACTATAAAATACAAAAACCATCTACACACGTCGCCTTCACACACTTCTCCGCAACTTCAGGACGGAGCTCCATGTGGCGCCGATACAACCTCCACTGTGAGGAGGGGTTACCGAAGGCACACTTCACTACCAGCCGGGCCTTGGAGAGGCGATAGTTGAAGATCCTCTTCTCTAATGGGAGGAGGTGTCCAGGGAAAGGCCTCATGATCTCCGGGAACTCTTCATCAGCCACAAAGACATGGGGATGGGCTCCACGGTCTTCTCCACCAGGTAGAGGCTGGTCAGGAGACAGATGGAGAGTCCCAGCCCGAAGAGCCTGACCAAAGGTGGAGTTGGCCAGAATACCTTCCGTACCCCCCAACATCAATGACGCGGAAGCAATACCCTGCATCCACAACCGCAAGGAGAACAATTGAAAAAGTTCCCTTATATTTGTGGAACATGGATCCTGAGTTGGGGGGTGCCTTCATCTGGACGTGCTTCCCATCCAGAGCTCCACAGCAGAGAGGGAAGTTCCAGCGCTCCTGGAATCCCTCTGCGATGGACTGCCAGTCTTCAGTTGAAGGTACAGCCATGAAGTCGTCCACTAGACAGTCCCAGATGGTCGTTTCTACCTGGGGGACGATCTGGCACACCGTGGACACACCAACTCTGATGGTGCTATGGAGTCCCCGGTGGCAAGGAACCTGGAAAAAATTGTTTAAAATTAGTATTATGTGTACTGCAGTTACAAAATATATTATTCAAATTCAAAAATACTTTCGTGATGTCAGATTTAAATTACACAACAAAAATTTTACATAAAACATTTTGTAATTATAAGAATAATTACTTAATATATATTAGATATAATATAAAACAGCCAGTTGTGTTTTGTTTTAACTTTACGATGTCCTAATTTGATTGGTAGCAACTTTTACCACTACAGTGTGCCAATCACTCATAATTCCTAAACATGTCAATCAGGTAGGAACGAAGTAAGAGATTAATAGAAATAAAGAGTTGGATGTTGACATGTAGCCCTTTCCTTTCTTAAATCATTAATATTTTTGAAAAATTAACCTGTGATAAGACATAGCATATCAAGATAGAATTGTTATTATCATATAACTAAAGATGAACCAAGCTTCTTGATGCATTCTCAATTATCCAGGAAAGTAAACCCTCTGGGTTTTGGTCAGTGGTTGTTGATCAATGGTCATGAGAATTTGCATAATTATGATTAAGGAACTGACCTCCCAGCCCATTGTTCCCTCAGTGGGCTGGTTTCAGTCATTATGCAAATGTACTGTTTATAAGATTGGGGAAACCTGCAGTCAGCTGAGACTGAAGAAGTCACTTGGATGAGTGACGAAACGTTTCTCCCACAAAACGCTACGTCCAGATGAACAGAATCAACTTTTGGAGATGAACCAAGCTGTTCACAATTTTATCTAGCTCTCAGTTTTAAAAAGGCTGGTGACCCCTGCTATAGTCTGACAGCTGCAGTTGGATATACAAATATTCGACTGGTTCTATACCAGAATTAAACCAGGTGTAAGTAAAAAAAAAATAATAAGGACTTATCTGTTAAACTAGCTATGTAATTCCTAAATGCGTGTAGTTTAGGGTAGATTATTTTACCTGGATATGACTGGCTCTGATGAGCCTAAGGTACCAAACATGCCGGCGACGTTTATACCGGTTTTGTAGCTCCTCGGAAATTAAAACGGTACACAACACACGGAGCAACATTTATTGGTCCATTTTTCAGTTTTCATGCTGTGGTGTGAACGACCAGAAATGTGTGGAATTAAGGGCAGACTTGAACCAAGGCCAGCTTCTCAAGTCCATCCTACCCGGCCGTTGAAGAATCCTACCTACGCCACGTAGGTAGGATTCTTCGGAGCATCCTTCCCTGAATTTGGACACAGCATATAAATTAACTCTAAATCATGAAATCCTTTTATTTATTGAACTCTTACAACTGTAAATGAAGTACCTTGGTAACCAAGCATATGATTTTTAAACCTTTTATCAACTTTATATATTTTAACCACTTTTATAACCATGAGCTTCCCCCCCCCCCGTTTTCCTTTATACTCTAAACCTGAATAATTTCGGACAGGGCTACACTCCGGACATTCTTTCACCATGTTAAATTTACTCTTTCACAAGAGTTGAAATTCCAGAGTTAAATTGACTCTAAATTGAGTCAGGATTTAACACTGACCAACACTGGGTAGTGTTATATGAGATTAACACTACAGGCTAAATTACTCCATAAAGAGCATTATTTTTACATTTAAGTGTGCATATTTTACTCTATTTAATTGATAAATAAACTCAGAATTAGAATGCATATATAATATATAATTCCCTTTTTTTGGATTGTAACTTGTTTGTGAAGGTTCTCAGTCATCCAGGTCAGCGTAGTCTAAGGAGCTTGGGGAAAAAAAGCGTCTGGACTTCTTTAAGATGCTTGAAGACGTTTCACCTCTCATCCGAGAAGCTACTTCAGTTCTAGGGTCAAATGGTGGAGTGTCCCCCCAAGACGGACAATGGACCCCCTAATTATCCTCTACCTAATCACACGAGCCAAGGTGTGAAAACGGGTGTAGTTCACAATCAGCCAAGATTTCGGATGAGCTCATTGTGAAACCTAGCCCCCCGTCATGTGATTTCCTGAGGTCAAATGGGCCAGGATGTGAGTAGGTGTTAAGGTGTCTGGGAAGGGATCTCAGCACTGGATTATAGATGACGGATAGTTGGTGTCGTAAGCCACCGCCTCTGTCAGCTATAATTTATAAAACACAACTGTGTTTTATAAACTCTGATAGAGTCATTGCATTTTGACATTGCTAATTTAAGACTGCTGATTTTGCTGTGTGGGTAGCAGCAAAGAAACCTTGAGAAAATAAGAATGATGAGCGAATCTGGACTCTGATAACGTCTTGCTCCGCTCTCTGTGTCAATGACTTCTCTGACCACCTGCAGGCAGCTGGCTTTGTGACATCACTGTCACCCTGGTAACTCCAGCAGCTGAGCGACAGGACGCCGACAGTCCGTCCGCTCCTGATCCAGCAGGTAAACAGCTCCCGGTGACGCTACCGGCTGCGTGTCACATGTTACTCGATCGCGCTGAGAAAAAGTTGTGTTTTTGTACAGCGTGTATCCTGCTACAGTGCCTGTGTGGGCTCTACCATGAAAATATGTGTTTTGCATACTGATGACAGATTGGACAGTTTATCTCCTCCACAGGGGCCTCACATTGATTTTGTGAACAAGGTTTTCATTTTAACCACTTTGATTTTAATTTTGCGTAAATAAATCCATATAAGAGTTTTAATTTTAATTCACAATTTTAACTAAAACAACAGAAACTAACACAAACACCACTTAACAAAAAGCTGGCACAATAAAAGGTGATGGACAAACATCAGTTCATTGTGAGGATTATGTGTAACAGGACAAAGAAAATGCCTAAAAATACTTCATTTTTTAGATTTATGTTGTAGTTATGTTGTTATTAATTTTTTACTGAAATACTGGCAACATTTCATACCTATATAAGCTACTGAAGTAGAGTGTTGTATTTCAACAAGCTTATTGAATTATAATATTATAGTTTTGTGTCAAGACTATTAATTTTTATAATCTTCTACTTATTTCAAATTACAAATCCAGAACTAATTAAACCAGGATCTGAAAACTTCTGCTCAAACTTCAGCTTCTGTTTAGGATTTACAGTCTAGCAAACAGAGCTTAGATGTAGCTCATCTCAACATTAAGATTCTCTTTCCATTCTTAACCTCATTTAATCCATCTAAAATTGGACAGAAAGCAGCATTTATCTATTATGTCAATTTTGTTATCCACCATCTTAGTCAACAGTGTATTTCCTTCTCATTGCTCTCACAGCAGCGTTTAAGGCACACAATGGATCATCATCATCTTTAGCTACGGTGAACAGGAAGAAATCCTCAGAGAACATGAAACAGCACAGCCGACACATTCACTGAAGGCTGGTGGTAATTACTCAGCTCACCAGTGAGTGCTAATCATGTGTTCCTGTCAATATTAATCACATGATCATTGTATAATTTGCTAAAACTCAGTCAGTCGTGGGCTTTTTCTGCTTTATGGCTCCACACTGGTTTGCGTTTCTCTATGAAGGCGCGGATCCCCTCCTGCCCGTCTCTCAGAGCCAGGTTGTCGACCATCACCTTTGATGCGGTGGCATACGCAGCATCGCGACCTTGAGCCATTTGTCTTAGGAAGGAAACAGACAGAAACAAACACCACATATTTTAATTTATATTTAATTTTGTTGTGGTTTGCAGTGTTTTGTGTTGTTTCACTTTAAATTTGTTTAAAAGGAAAAAGCTGAAAATTTAAATAGTTAAAAGTTAAAATGTAGATAGTTGGTTTTTGTATTATATGATTTATTTATTACATTTTATGTGGAGTGAATAAATAAAAGTATATTTACGGTGGCCCCCGGAGACAAAACACGTACAAACTCCAAAACACGTTTTGGAGTTTGTACGCGTTTTGTCTTTAGGGGCCACAGTATATATTTATATAGAAACATATATAAATAAAACCTTTTTTTTTACATTAGTAATTCCTTTTGTGCATAATTTTATATTGTTGTTAATAATAAATTAAAGCAACAAAACAACCGGCTCGTTCGGCTCGGCTCACTAAAAAGAGCCGGCTCTTTCGGCTCCCAACCGGCTCTTTTTAGTGAGCCGAGCCAAAAGAGCCGGTTCTCTAAAAAGAGCCGGAAATCCCATCACTAATTCCTATGAAATTATTGTCATGGAAACTGTCTATCAGTTTACACACTGTAAATTCTCACCTTTGGAAAGTGGCCTTTCCGAGGGCTACAACAGGTCGGCTAGCTTTACAGATACGCTGGGCGATGGCTAATGTTTCCTCTTCCAACTGCTCCTCCGGCACCACTTTACTGACCAGACCGTGGAGCAAAGCATCGTGGGCTGAGATGGGAGTTCCTGTGAACAACATCTCCATAGCAACCTGTTTAAAAGAAGGAAAGGAAGGTGTGTATTGATTAGAGCTAAATACTAGAATACTAAGGATGTTTGTTCACAATTGAGTAGATCCAAAGAGAGAACACATGTTCTGAACATGTGTCCTCTTAGAAGAATCAAAATCCAAAAGTGATATTGACTTCAAGTGATTCAGAGCTGAATGACAGACAGACTGATAAACTCCAGAGAACAGCTTCCTGTTTTTCATGAGTGCCTCATAGAAAACAGGGTTTAACTGAGAACTTTTCTGTTGAATAATTTTCATGATGTTCATTTATAGACCAAGCTCAGACAGGGTGTAAATAAAGATTTAAAAAGGACCTCGTGGACCTTTAATTTACTCGTGGTGACTGTAATTACTCAAACCTTCAAAACAAAAATGTTATAATTGATTATTAAAGAGAATAAACAAAACACAGCCTTTAAAAAGCAGACGTTTTTTAAATGACTTCGGTTTATGATCATTTCTGATATTATCTTGATCTTTCGCATAAGGTCATGTGAATAACGAACTTTTCCAAGTCCTAACAAGAAGAAAATCTAAAAGTTTCCATCGAATGAAACTACAAAACCAAAAATAAATGGAGGAGCCCTCTCACCTTCCTCGGCACCGCTCTGCCAATGGCCACCGCCGGCGTCGAGCAGAACAGACCCACGCTGACACCCGGAGTAGCAAAGGTGGACTTCTCCGTCACCACAGCGATGTCACAACTTGCAACAAGCTGGCATCCGGCTGCTGTGGCAACACCGTTCACCATGGCGATCACTGGAACAGGTATGTCTTGTATCAGTGTCATCACCTGCAGCACAGAGCGCAAATCATAATATTTAAAACGTTTTTCCTTTATATTTATATTTATAGTGGAGATCTGATGTTTCCATCATTTGGGACTTTTAGTGATTTCTTTGAATTGTTCTAAGGAGAATAATGGATTTACACAAGTCGCGAAATTCAGCTCAAAGCTCAAAATAACCATGACATTCATGCCCACGATGAATGGATGGAAACTTGTGACCAGAACTGTACCCGAGCGTCTGTAACAAAGCAAAAATTACAGTGATTTGTCAGCATGTAAGCTGCAGTCACAGTAAAAACACAAAACAAACAAACCAAAGAAGCTGAGGTGGATAGATCGATCTTTGACAGGGCAATCAGTGGTTTTGATAACAAAGTCCACCTTATATATAAAGTTTGTCTCTTTTTCATGTTATTTTAAATTAAGCACATTTGGCTTTTTGGTCACATAAACTGTCTGAAAACATCTGTTTTTATTTTGCAGTTGTTTCAATATGCATGGCATGATTCATTACATTTTAATTCACAAAGTTATCAATAAACGTCTTAGTGAATGACAAGACAAGAAGACAGAGAAACACTAACTGACCTCTGAGCAGGTATGAAACACCTTTGTGTGATATTCTCGACCCTGAGCAGATGTCAGCTCCTTCAGGTCGTGTCCAGAGGAAAACACCGGACCTTTGGCTGAAATACACAAAACAAGGTCAGACTGGCATTTGGCTTTCTCTCTGTCACACATGTAAGAGACAAACACCAACCTGATAGGATGACAACTCTGAGATCCTCGCTGTCAACATCAGCTAAGATGTTCTCTCGGAGAGACTCGAGCATGGACAGAGACAAAGCATTCCTCTTCTTGGGGTTGTTTAGTATTATTCTCCTGAAGACGAGAAGAAAAAAATATTTTTTATATATTTCTTTAACATATTTCAGAACAATTTTCACCAAGGTTACAGAAATCATCTTTAAAATGATTCTGTAATATAGGCGTCTGCCACCTTTTTTCCTTTCTTTTATTTCCCATCTTTGATTTGGCTGAAGGTGATGATGTAGAGTGTCGTAAATAGATATTTGCCCCTTTCCTGATTTCTTAATTTTTGAACATTTGTCACACTTAAATGTTTCAGATAATCAAATAAATTATAATTTTAGAGAAAGGTCTGAATACCAGCAGACCTGCTGAATGGAGAAATCACTTAAATAGAGCCTGATGACCATGATCTAAAGAAACAGCTGAGAAACAAAGTCACTGCACCAATGGTGGCACAACCAGTTATTAGGTTTAGGACACAAATACATTTTCACACAGGACCAGGTACGTTTGGAGAACTTCTTTTCCTTAATACATGTAAACATAATTTAAAAACTTCATTTTGTGTTGACATCATAGTGGGTAAAGACAGGAGAAAAACAGAAAAAAAAAGGGACATTACAGACAGTATAATGTTCACGTTGTTGCTCATGAAATTTAGATTTCGAGCTTTTGGGACGGAAGTTGTTGCTTTTGTGCATTTAAATTAAACCAGTAACCTGAAAACATGTTCCCCATTGTTTCCAATTCAGAATAGCAGACATTTTAACCGCTTTTCACTGACGTAATATTCATCCCGAGTGTACTTTGTGTGTACGTGTTGGTCTGACACACAAACTAAGGCACTGTACGGATCACTACAACAAACTGCTGTTGTGAAAGTCTTGCTCCATAATTGTTGTGCATCTGTATAAGGGACCAGATACGGTAACTAGCTGCACCTTATTCCGTCGCTTTGCTGCTTCAGTGTCAGCGGCTCCGCTTCGCTCTGCGAGTAGAAACGAGCGCCGGACAGCAGCGCGGTTTTCCTGCCTAGCTGAAGCACACCGAGGCATGTACACAGTACACTCCGTGCCATCTTGCCCGTGGCCGCTTCGCCTTCACGCTCACTTCCGGTGTTCTGAGAATCCATCCCACCTGACAAACCAGTCTACCCGTTGTTTCTACGCATGCGCACAACACGAAATCCACAGTGTTGCCAACTTAGCGACTTTGTCACTATATTTAGCGAGTTTTCAGACCCCCTTAGCGACTTTTTTTCTAAAAAGCGACTAGCGACAAATGTTCCACGATGTGGAAGAGACATAAAGTAACCCTAAAGTAGCCCTAACCCTCCCCAACAGCGTAGGTTACAATTACATCAGCATGACCAATTATGCAAATTAGGCGATGATGTTATTTTTATTATTATTAGTCCTTTATTTATCCAGGTAAAAAATCTCCTTGAGATTAAAAATCTCATTTTCAAGAAAGACCTGGCATCATGGCAACAAAAGTCAAAACACAGTAATACACATACCACATAAGTATATAACATTTAAAACAAATACAATATCCCATACCAACATGTGTAAAATATACAATAACAGATCAAATTAAGAGTACATTAAAAACAATCACACTGAGTAAAAGAGTTATTCTCTCGTTCCTTTAAGACAGACTTAAACTCTCCCAAAGTAACCAATTCTGATAATTTCAGTTCCTTCTGCAGATTATTCCAAGAAGCAGGGGCAGCGTATTTAAAAGCCTTTTTCCCCAATTCTGTTCTGATTTTTGGGACAATCAATTGTATGATATTGTGAGAACTAAGGTTGTATTGGTTGTGGTTTTTACACATATAAACACATAAATAAGATGGAACCAGCCCAAGGAGAGATTTATAGATAACGATCAACCAATGGGAGAGTCTGCGAATATGTAAAGATGGACATTTAGCAGCAGCATACAAAGAACAATGATGTACACGATTTCCATAGCCAGTAATAAAACGTAAAGCTCAATGGTACACAGTATCCAACCTCTTTAGGTAGTGGGCAGGTGCATTCATAAAAAGCAGGTCACCATAATCCAATAAAGGTAAAAAAGTTGCATGAATCAAGTGTTTTCTCACTTGGAGGGAGAAACAGGATTGATTTCTAAAAAAGTAACCTAGTTTTAGTTTTAACTTCGACACCAGCCTTTGAATGTGAGTTTTAAATGACAAATTCTGATCTATAATGATCCCTAGATACTTGTAAGATGTGACCATTTCAATTTCAGTTCCTTGAATTCTTTTAATCTCAGGAGACGTAGCTAACAACTCTTTGCCGTTTGAGAATAACATGAACTTGGATTTCTCTGGATTTAACACCAACTTAAGTTGAGTTAAATGGGACTGAACTACATCAAAGGCAGACTGCAGAAATTGCAGGGTTTGTTCTATAAGGGGATAAACAATAAATAATTGTATCATCTGCATAAAGATGAAATGCTGCATTTGACAAATTATCACAAAGGTTGTTTATGTAAAGAGAAAATAGCAATGGCCCTAATATGGAGCCCTGCAGAACCCCTTTGGATACTGGGAGACAAGAGGAAGAAGACCCAGCAGCATGGACACATGAAAACCAACTTACAGCATTTACAGATAGACCAATATTGTTTAGTCTAGTTAATAAAATAGCATCGTCAACTGTATCAAAAGCCTTTGACAAGTCAAGAAAAAGAGCAGCACAGTATTTTTTGCAGTCCATTGAATCAACGATGTCATTAACCACTTTAATAGCAGCAGTTATTGTGCTGTGTTGTTTTCTGAATCCTGACTGATGTTGGGAAAGAACTGAATTTTTGTCCAAGAAGTCTTTCAGTTGTTCACTAATGAACTTTTCTAGAACGTTTGCTAGAACACACAATTTAGATATGAGCCTGTAGTTATTAACATCTGAAGGATCACCTCCTTTCAGCAAAGGGAGAACATAGGCAGATTTCCATATTACAGGGATCTCACTGTTCGAGAGGCTAAGATTAAAAATGTAAGTTATCGGTTCTGCTATAAAATCTCAAACCTCAAAAACATTTAGCGGAGAAAAACTGAAGAGTTGGACCACAGATTCGGTTTGAGCGGTTGCAGAGAGAGCCTCTTGTTGATTAAGCTGTTTTAAATCTGGATATAAAGATTCAAATAGAGATCCTGAAGAAACAATAAGTGCAGGAGTCTTTTACAACAAAAGTTGGCATCTCATTTGTAGTTATGTCCCCATAAGAAGATTTTATTATTTTCCAGAATTTTTTAGGATCGTTCAAATGTTTAGTAGTTTTTGAAAGATAGAATTCTGATTTGGCCTTTTTAATTAAGGAAGTTGAACGGTTTCTGAGCTGTCTAAAAATCAGCCAATCCGCTTCGGATGTAGTTTTTCTGGCCTGCCCAGGCAGCATCCCTTTTTTTGAGTAGACTGGAGAGCTGAGGAGAAAACCAAGGGTTGTTTCTGCATTTTACTCTAAATTTGCGCATGGGGGCATTTTATTTATAATTTTGATAAAAGTGTCATAAAAATAATTCCATGCCAGCTCAAGATCAGTTATCAGGTAGATTCTATTCCAGTTATAGTCCCATAAATCATGAAAGAAAGCTTGCTCACAGAAATGCTTAAAATCTCGTTTAAAAACTATTTGTGGCCTTGATTTTGGGAGCTTCGATTGTCTGACTACAGCTACCACACAGTGGTCACTGATATCATTTGCGAAAACCCCAGTGTGAGAATATTTATACGGCATATTAGTTAAAAATAAATCAATAAGTGATGACTTTTCTGGGCATTTAAGATTTGGACGAGTTGTGCTGTAAATTAGTTGTGTGAGATTATATGAATCACAGATGGATTTAAAACTGTCTGAGGCAGAGGACAACCAGTCCCAGTTGAAATCTCCGGCCAGCACAATTTAATTAAAATCTAAAGTAGATAGTTTTTCACTAAGTGAAACTAAAGCCTCACTACTAGCCGAGGGGGGACTATAACAGCCCACAATGGTAATAAAATAGCCCTTGAAAAGTTGGAGCTTGAGTGCAAGAAGTTTTTGCTTTTTACATAAATTGCAACACCGCCACCCTTTCTGCGGCGGTCGCAACGGAAAAGATTTTAGCCCGTTATTGCAATGTGTTTGTCAGTAATCGATTTTGTAAGCCAGGTTTCTGATAATATAAGAATATCGGTATCTAACTCTTTCATCCAAATTTTCACAAAATCAAGTTTGGGAAGAAGACTTCTGACATTTAAATGAGTGATACCAAGACCTGTTCGAGTTTTAAAATCACAAGGAGTACTTAAGCATTTGCAATCTGGACCGGGATTAGGTTGCACATTTCCAGATAAAAGATTTCTAGCAACTTTTAGGACAGCCAATAGCGATTTTCCTTACTGAGGAGTTGGCAACACTGGAAATTCAGTGGCGAACCGTCCTACCTTTGTGAATATAAGCTACAAACATACTCTGACGGGTAAAATTAATTGCCGAACCGTCCTACCTTTTAATGTGACGTACAAGCATACTTTAACAGCTACAATTAAGTGGCGAACCATCCTACCTTTGTGAATATGAGCTAGAACACAGGTGTCGAACTCCAGGCCTCGAGGGCCGGTGTCCTGCAGGTTTTAGATGTGTCCTAATCCAACACAGCTGATTTAAATGGCTAAAAGACCTCCTCAACATGTTTTAAGTTCTCCAGAGGCCTGGAAATGAACTAATCATGTGATTCAGGTGTGTTGACCCAGGGTGAGATATAAAGCCTGCAGGACACCGGCCCTTGAGGCCTGGAGTTTGACACCCCTGAGCTAGAAGCATAATTTTACAGCTAGAATTCAGTGGCAAATCATCTTACCTTTGTTAATAAGAGCTAGAAACATACTCTGACGGCTAAAATTACGTGCCAAACCATGCTACCTTTGACAATGTGACCTACAAGCATACTTATATAAATGAAGTGGCAAACCGTCCTGGCTTTATGAATGAAAGCTACAAGCCTACTCTGATGGGCAAAGTTAAGTGGCAAACCGTCATACCTACTTACATTTGTGCTGGAATTACTCTGTGACAGCAGAAATGTGCATAAACTACTTACGGTAGGACGTTTTGCCAAAGTAGGACGTTTTGTCAGAACAGGTTTGATGACTTCTAGGACACGTGACCGGGAAAACGTTTCAACAGTCACTGGATTAGTGCTGCTCAATCATTTTCTGTTACTTTGAGATAACTGGCGCCCCCTAATTCTAGCATAGAGGCTCAAAATGGCCCTGAATTCCTTCATAGATGAAACACAATCAGGTTTTATGCCTAAAAGATAACAAACAATAAAAGACTATTAGACATTCTAGATTACTCGGAACTATAAAGTCTATACAGTCTATAAAAAAATGGTAATAGCTCAGTGAAACTAAGCGGTGGAACTTGTCCTAGATTAGATTTGATCTGTCAAGAGGCATTCGACAAGGATGCCTTGCCTCTTTCTAACTCTTTTTACTAGTTGCCCAACTCTTAGCAGACCATATTAGATCCAGTAAAATTCAAAGTATTTCTCTGCTGGACAGAAATCTGATCATCACTCAACTGGCTGATGATACTACTCTTTTTCTGAAGAACGAAAACCAAATTTCTGCAGCTCTGGAATCTGTAAAAGTCTTCTCTAGAGCTTCTGGCTTAGATCTGAATATTAACAAGTGTGAAATTAGGAATGTTCCAGTACATCTATTTGTAATATACAAATTAAAAATGAAGTGCTATACTTAGGAATAATAATTACCAAGGATCAACAAAAAAGAGCATCCATAAATCTGGAACCCATCATCCAGAAAACTCAAAGTAGACTAAACCAGTGCATGCTGAGAGATCCCTCCTTAAAAGGAAGAGTTCTGATTACCAAAGTGGAGGGAATATTACAATTAACATATGCAGCTCTGCCTCTCCATGTGGAGAAAAAACTTTTAAATGACACTGACAAGATGCTCTTTACCTTTGTGTGGAGAAATAAGACTCATTATTTAAGAAAACCTGTTTTCATGAATGCATACGATAAAGGTGGTCTACATTTTATAGATATTAGCTATTTAAATAATACATTTAAGATTAATTCGCTACAATATTTACAAAAATAGCCCAACTCCATTTAGAATGTTATTCCCCTCCCCTCCATTGTTGATATCTAAACAATATGCAATTATGACATTGATAAAATCACAATTAAGATATTTGCTTTTCATCACCAGGCCTTTTTGTCATGGAATCTCATCTATAAACATAATTTGTGTAACAATAAGGACATTTTATACAGACACAAATCCCTCTTCATGGAATACTGGTTTCTTGATAATATTACACATGTGGCTCAGTTATTTAATGAAATGGTAAACTCCTCTCATAGGATAACAAAACAAGTTTCATTTAAATGAATTCATAACATTTATCTGGCTAAAGTCTATATCCAGAAACGCTTCAGAAAACCCCAAAACAATTAAAACTGTAGAAACCTGCATTAGGGTCAACCTCTTTCTGTAGTTTCTTATTGCCCCTTAGTGCTTAAACAATCCTGTTCTAAACTGCTCTCTGTATATAATGAATTTTAAAGTACTTAAAAAAAGAAGTTATTTTCTGTTACGCTCCGCTTAGGAAGAAGAAAACTATAAATAGATTTGACTACAAAATTATTATTATAAGTACATCTCTGCATAACATTGTATCTTTATTAACATTAAAGAAAACAAAAACAAAAACTAAAAAGAAAGAAATATAGATAAACTTAAAACAAAGAAAAACTTTATTAACGCTGGTTTACTGAAGTAGATTTCACAAAGAGGGATGATTGTTGGCAATATTCTGCACGTTTTCGCTGAAAAAACTCAAGCGGCTTATCAGCATCACTGGGGTGTAATGTCTGTAAGTGACACCTTTATTTATTTGGCTTTATGCTGTCTGCTGCCAACATTTTGAGACACAATAGAAACGGGAGGTTAATACGTGCAGATCCTGAAGGCTGCTCCAGAAATGATCAAGTTATGTTTTAAATATTTGTTCACTTCTTTCCCAAGTCTATTGTAGGTTTGAGTGTCTACTAAAATAAAAATAAAAGCATCCTAACCTGTTTGTTTTTATTCAAGAAGCATTGCTCTATACCATTTTTATTAAGAGAGATCAAACTTGTTATTATGTCATGTAGTGATTGTGCTGACCTGTATGAAGCTTAGGGGCGATCGTGGCTCAAGAGTTGGGAGTTCGCCTTGTAATTAGAAAGTTGCCGGTTTGAGCCCCGGCTTGGACAGTCTTGGTCGTTGTGTCCTTGGGCAAGACACTTCACCCGTTGCCTACTGGTGGTGGTCAGAGGGCCCAGTGGCGCCAGTGTTCGGCAGCCTCGCCTCTGTCAGTGCGCCCCAGGGTGGCTGTGGCTATAATGTAGCTTGCCATCACCAGTGTGTGAATGGGTGGATGACTGGATGTGTAAAGCGCTTTAGGTTCCTTAGGGACTAGTAAAGTGCTATACAAATACAGGCCATTTACCATTTATTAGACATTATGAAACAGATAACATGTAAAAGTAAATTTTTCCAACTGAAAATATTAATCACAGTTAAATTAAGGGGGGATGGCAGTAAAAACTCTGGAGTTGTGATGTCATCAAGTACACTGCCTTCCAATTGTAGAATGATTGGGCTGCTTTCTCGGGAAGTCTGGACTCCCGTGTGAAGTTCAGAAGTACGGACTAGTGAAAACGCGGGTACAGACTTGCATACTTGAGTACCGAAAAACGTCCCGGGGCTGTGAGCTCGGTACACTCTGTCAGCTGACTGTTAGCAAAGCTAGCGACTGAAAACATCAGAGCACTACAAACATGTTCTATGTTGACAACCTGCCCTAATAAAACTTACATTTTAGACACCACCACTAGTGCTGCTTGTGTTTTGAAATGCATTCTGGGATACCTGGCTGCCCCAAGTCCACACTACCACGAGGTCATAGCAATTGATTATCTAGACTTTGACGAGTGAGGCTGACAGATAAAATAAATTCAAGAACATAGCGGCAGGGTCAGAAGTGCAAAATGATAAATAAATACATCATTAAACAATTAAATGTTTCAATAATTAATAAAAATGTAAAATAAATAATCAATATGTTATTTATTAAATACGTAATGAATTGTGTCATTAATTACATTAAATTTGAATAAATAATTTATTAAATGTTTTAAATAAAATGAATGGGCATTTAATCATTAAAATATTCATTGAAATATAATTTTAATTAATTAATGAAACAATTATTTAATGGCGTATTTAATTAATTCATTTTGACACTCCGGGCCCTCCATATTTAAACTGTAATCACATTTTATAAAAATAAATGTAATTTCACTGGTGTTGAATTAACATTTCTCAGTATTCTGAGAGGCTGATGAGTTACTTGGCATTTGTATATCAAGGAACATGACATTAGCGAAAGCTTTCACTGGAAGTCAGTTCCTGGTGTCAAGATCGAGGGCCAAGCCAGCCCCCAGGTTGTTGTTTTTTTGGTGTTATTTGAGTATATAAGTATACACAAAGAGACATTGAGGCCTGTATTAAAAATAAAAAACACCTATGAGTGAATGAAGCTTCAAGATCAACAAACACTGTTTAATGCATAATAACAACTAAAACATTTAACAGCATCTAAATGTTGCTGTTAATTGCGACTAAGCGCCTTGAGGCGACTTTTGTTGTGATTTGGCGCTATATAAATAAAATTGAATTGAATTGAATCTACTGAGGGAGACAGCACATAATATGTCAATAAGCACATCCACCATCTGGATTACTGTCAACAGGGAGTTTTTCCTCCTCACTGTTGCCCAGTGCTTGCTCACACAGGATAGTTTGATAGCTGGGGTTTTCTCTCTAATACTGTATGATAGGTTTGTAGCATAAACCTATTCGCTGGAACGTTAAGGACAATTCAACTACACAGCAAAAAGCATTAAACACCAAGTAGGCAAAGTTCTTCGTGTTACTCATGCATGAGGGAGAGAACCACGACAAGTGCCGTTCCTTCGCTTGACCCCAGTCGCTCTCGTCCGCTCCCCCATAACACTGCTCTTTTATTGAGGTTACATGAATATACATAGGTTCATTAACATATGACGTCTACATACAAACAAAGAGTACCTTGCCTGTGTGTGTGTGTGTGTGTGTGTGGGGGGGGTCAGAGTGTGACCCCATAAATGACTTCCCTAAACCTGCTGGTCTGGAAGTCCAGCAGTTCATCTAAACAAAAGGCACTTAGCCTAAAACAGATATAGCTACGTTTATCCTACCATAAAACAATAAGACAAGGTACGACCTCTCCCATGCTCCCAGAGTGCTCTGGAATGCACACAAAGTTTGCAGACTATTAAGGATCAAACCTCTACCAATCTAAAACTAATTATAAAACTCTAAGCATAAATGACAATCAACAATACAAAACCTAACACTGTAGGTTGTTGATCTTACAGAACAAAACACAGATGAGACTCATTGTTATTTGCCACTTGAATTATAAAATGTCTAATCCATGGAATTCGAAAAAATCCAAATTAAAAATATATTCTAACTTTTGTCGTGTTTTCCTATGTTGTCAAATATGTCAAATCTGGGCATCAGTGCTGCTATTGTAACATATTAGAGCATGATTTGAATTGCATTGCCGTGGGAACAGGGAAACCAAAACTCAGCCATAACAATTTAACCCAAAAACATCATAATTTTTTATAAATCTAACCAAACAGGTTTTCTATTGGGAAGCAAGTGAGCTATTTTTAGTTAACAGGGAAAATTATACATATCTGTAAAAATCTGTAACATACATTGTCTAACAAATTTATGGGTGCTACCCCTCAGCTGGCTTCCAGAAGTTAGCCAATCAGAGGAAAGTGGGCTTTTAACAAAGGGGCCTCAAATGGGCTAAATTATTTTTTAGATACAAATCAAGAAAAACAGTTTGGTTGATGTCCCACCATAAAAATTTGAATTCATGGATGGTTGAAAAAGGCACATGATGTATTTATTTTTTGAGCAGCATCATGCACCTTTTTCATATCTTTGCTTTGAGACTTGGGCCACAGTACAGGTGAAACTGCAGAAAGCTCAAAATCTTCCTCCAGGAGTCCTCCTGAGCATCAGAGTGAGGTTTGGTCTGCCCTCCCCACAGTAATAGCACTGCAACACACACACACACACACACACACACATGTCAAACTACAAATAAAGAACGGTCCATTGTCAGCCTGACGTTTTCTGCAGCAAACTGGACTTATCGAAGGAAGGACCAGCAGTACCGTTGCACTTTTTTCTTAAGTTAAATGTGTGTTTGTAAGCGAATCAGTAATTAATGTCATTAGCTAGCTAGCTAAGATGAGTAGTCAGTGCTCAGGTTTTTACCTTAACCGATTAGATTTGTTTACGTATTCTACTCTCCGTGTTCAGAATGATGCCTCACGTGTTGATTCGTTATTTTCACTGAATGGTCATCTATCCGACAGTGTGTCATATGGTTTGATTTATTAAAGATGCTGGAATAAAAAGGTCTCCATCTTGTGCAAATGCATATATATCTATCAAAATTACATTCATACAACAATGAAATTATTGTTTTGGTTTGTTTTTTTTAAAAAAGGGAAAAAAAAGATCTGTGTTTTTGTAACATAAAATCAGGAATCCGCCCACATTAACTGGTGATAATCAGTTTCACAATATTCAGCACAAAATAAGCAAGTATGCCTCATTTCCTCAGCACAAATCTGTTGGAGTTTGTGTTTACCCTGACTGATGCGATTTAACATATTTAAAAGGAGGGATCAATGGATAGAGTACTTTATTGGCAAACGTTTTGTTTTAATGAGCACTTGGGCTTTTTGCATTCAATACAGAGTTAATGACGCACATGGACTGGTACCCGTGTACCTCAGTAATATAGTCCTGCAACCGATCTGCTCAAATGACCAAATATCCTCCCCTCACGATGTGACGAGTGGTGTGACTGTAGTGACAGTCAAAGGCAGTCAGTGAAGATTGTGACAAACACAGAGGAGATCATTAAATAATCAATCCCGGGTGTTATGGAGTATAGGCTCGAGTAAATTTATTTGTAATGTTTTGTTCTACGTTGATATAATAAATGATTTCAGGATGCCCCGAATGTCATTAGGAGACAAAGACTTGTTTTTAGCAGTTTAGAAATTGGTGATTCCACTACAGCCACCTCAGCAAATAAAAATACATTTTTCTTTATCTCCATTTTAAGACAATGCCCAGCACAAAGTCCTCTAAACAACCTAAGCCACACGTCTTACTTTGAAAAATAGAGCATTAGAAACAGATTATTACAGCCTAGCTCTTTCAGCTTACAGCCTGTTTCTATGCTGATTGATCTGCTGCTTGGTGTCCATTACTCCCTCGTTTTAAATCTCGTTTATCAATTTTAAATGACATCAGTCGCTCTGAGGATAAACACAAGCTCCACAAGATTTGCACTGAGGAAACGAGGTAGATTTGTCTGTGAAGGTTCTCATTCATCCAGGTCATTGTACTCCAAGAAGTTTGGAAAGAAAAGCGGATTTCTTTAAGTTTCTTGAAGCCGCTTCACCTCTCACCCGAGAAGCTTCTTCAGTTCTAAGATCAGAGAGTGGAGAGTCCCAGGTATCTTTGTAGACCTCTTTTTAAAAAGCACCATCCACTCAAAGGTTAATATTATACTAGATAACATATAAATTATTGCCTATGTTGAACAGTTCCCATGTCAGCTGTCAGAGGTAAGTAAAAAAAAACCTAAGAGCAGAACTTCAGATCAGTGTGTGAGGACTGGCAAGATTTATTTATTATTTTAGATTTGAGGGATAAACTTTGATAGTTTGAGATGATGCTTTTCTCTTTGTGATTACAGGAGCTGCCCTCAGATTCAGACCTCAACACCACCCAGTGATACCCTATATGTTCCCTCTTAATGCTGAATACACTTATTTAATCTTGGAGGTTTTTGTACCAACTCCAAAGTTAACTGATGACAAAGTACAAAGGCTATAAAGCTGCAGCTGTTTTACTGAAAAAAAGTTAAAAAGACAAAAGGTCAGAGTGATTAAACATCCCTGTAACTGGTGTCACTATGTAGGAGCATAAAATACCCGTGGTCTCCACCTGTAAAGCCATTCCTGTTTGTCTCATTGTTGCTTGTCTAGTACACCTGTTCTTCATTTAGTCTTTAATTACCACTTAACTGATCAGGTCAATATCCCAAAAGTTTGACTTGATGCTATACTCTCTTTTTTGAGCAGTGTATTATAGTACTTGATGAAGTTTTGTTATTATGACCAGAATCTGTATCAGGTAAGAAACAGGAAGTGAGGCCGAAGCCTTTGTACAGGTGTGGGAATCTGACCTTTTTCTTTACTGCTGTGTATGACAAAGGTCGTAGCCCTAAAATGAGGTGAGAACGGTGGCTCAATCAGGTGTCCGGTGTCCGGATATGCTAATCTGCTCAACAGGTGTTCCTTTCCAGCTTCACGCATCAACCTGGCCACCTGAGGGTCAGAGGTCAACCTTAAATTAACTGTATGGTAATGTTCACATTTATATTTGTTCAATGTTCACAATACTCAAACAAGAACTGCCAACTTTCCAGTATTCTTGACATCCATCACTCTCATAAACAGCATTTGTGTGAGTGTGTGTGACCTCACATCCTCCGCCGTCTCCACTGTGGGCCAGTTCTGATCATCACAGCCGTTAACCAGCAATGTCGGGCAGTTAATTCTGCCTACCTGTCAACAAAAAACACCTTTAAAACAATGTTACAAATAATAAAACAGGTCCAGCACTGACTTGTATTGGTATTTAACATGCAGGTGTTTGCAGTATATTCCAGCACTCACTTCGGCAATGTTTGAGGGGTCAGTGATGAACTCCAGACCAACATCTTTCCAGATCACTTGGTTGTCCTCATTCACACGCGCCTTGTAAAGCTGCCTGTCATAACATATTAGTAATTACGAAACAGCAATAATAATTTAATGGACCGACAAACACGGACCCACCTGGTTACTCCTTCAAACCTGGATGCGACTGTGCTCCCCTGTGCTGGATAATAGTGGTTGGAGCTGATACAAACAATACAACAAGGCTGGAATGAAATGACAAATTACAAAATTTGATTTATACCTCAGTTGGAGTAAGAAAGAGGTCAGTGGGTTAAGGTCTACTTTAAAGGTAAAAGAAGAGGAAATTTAAGTCATTTCCCTCGCACTCTGACCTTGATAATGGTGCTGTAGGCTGCCAAGGTGACAGCAACAAGTGAACCGAGGGAAAGACCAAAAATTCCAACTCTGTCTGGCATCACTTGAGGATGGTCCTTAATAATATTAAACGCCGTCTGAAGAGATCAGAATATTAGAATATTACATAATAAGTACAGATGTAATGAGGAGTTTACAAACACTCATCATGGACATGAATGTCAGAGTAATTTTGGGCTTTTAATGAATTCTTTGAACTGTTCTTTTGCCAGAGTTGAATCATTGAACAACTTGCGTGACTTTAAACAATAATAAATGGGTGCACAAGTTTGAATTTATTTTGGGTTTTCTATACATACATACACTCACTTCAATCTTTTTAAGTGGACCTGAAAGTTCTCCAGTGTCCTTTAACTCGACAAAGTCAAGACCTTTTAACTTCTCGTAAGTTATCATGATTAACTACAACTGATAGTTTATCTTTGCAGCCTAAAACGGATTTGTTTGACAGCACTCACTGAATTGACCAATACTGGAAAGAATGGGTCCAAGTCCAAGAAATGAAATTTGCAGCTGCCCACATGGACAAGACAAATGCCTTCTGGAGAAAAGTCTAATGGTCAGAGGGGACAATGGGAATTTTCTGACCACTCTTTCAGAAGCACATTTGTGAGGTCAGACACTGATGTTGGACAAGAAGGCTTGGCTCACAGTTTTCGCTCCGATTCATTCCAGGGGTGTTCTTTCAGGTTGAGGCCAGGACTCTGTGCAGGCCAGTCCAGTTCTTCTATGTCTTTATGGCCCTTACTTTGTGCACTGGTGCACAGTCACGTAGGATCAAGAAGGGGCCATCCCCTCTCTGCAGAAAGTTGGCAACCTTGGTGCCACAGCATCTGCTGACCCCACTCTGTGATTTCATGAGGCCTGCCACTTTATGGCTAAGTTGCGGTTGTTGAGTGTGAAATATTTAAGTAGCAAGGAAATTTCACAACTGGACTTGTGATATCCTATAATGGTACCATGCTGGAATTCACTGAGATCCTAAGAGCAACCCATTTTTTTTATTAATTAAGCAGTGTGCATGCCTAGCTGGTTGATTTTATACACCTGTGGCCATGAAAGTGATTGGAACGCCTTAATGCATAATTTTGGATGGTGATCTGTCACACAAACCTCAAAGTATTTCAATTCCAAATTTTCAGACTCCTGGTCAAATCCGAGGTAATCCAGCGCCAAAGAAACATAACCGTGAGACGCGAGCAAGGCAGCACGATACTCCAGCAGCCCTCCACCACCTCCCCACATATCCAGCAGCCCAGGAAACGGTCCAGGACCTGAAGTCAGACAAACAGGACAAAATTACTTTGGTTCAAGTCATCCTTGCGAGCTAAAAACTCGGACATCAGGTGGATTTTTTTCCTACTCTTGGATCTGTATATTGTCAGAAAGAGAGGAATTCACTAATATGGTCACACCAGGCACACAAGCCCTGCCCACATGTTTCAATGCCACAGCATTTAGATCAGCTTGAAGCCTGAGCTTTTGCTTTTTTTTTTTTTTTACATGTTACTTGTACACAGGCTGATTTTTTTTTTTTTTTACCTTTAGCCATGTTTAATATGAGAATATATTTTAAGGAAAAGCAGAACTGATTTTTTAAATTTACATTTCACCATTATGAAAGAAAAACCCCAGCCACTCTGAAAAAATAAAATCAACAAAATATGTATTTAAGAGAATAAACGTGTCATTTCAGGTGCTGCAGGTGTACCTGGAGGTATAAACAGAGTCCCTTGCACTCCTTGCTCATTAATACTGATCCTCTGGATGCCAGGGGCCATGTACCATCTCTCTGTGAGGACTGAGGCTAGAGGGGCCTGGTCCCTGAAGCCCTCGTGTCCATTGTGGACCGAGATGGTGACCAGCATGGGTGTGCACACATTCATCTTCCTTAACCTGGCCAATAATGACATGAGTTACCTGACAGATTAAACAAAAAGTAGCCTACACAAGCAAAAGTTAGTTATGGAGTTCAACAGGGTTCTGTAGTAGGACCAATACTATTTACTTTAGAGGTCTGTGTAGGTTCTCTGTCATCCAGATCATGGTAATCTAAGGAGCTTGGGAAGAAAAGCAGCTGAACTTCTTTAGGTGTGCTGAAGATGTTTCACCTCTCATCCATGAAGCATCTTCAGTTCTAAGATCAAATGGTGGTGAGTCCCGGGTATTAAGCCCTAGGGAAGATACAACGGATAATAATTTGCCATCTCTGGACTGTGCTCTTTTCAATCCAAGCTCCTTAGATTATTTACATAATACTTGCTTCCCTTAGGCAATACTATCACAAAGCATGGCATACATTGTCATTGCTATGGAGAGAGCCACCTGCTGTGGAACTCTGTGTGTGAGGAAGACTCGTCATTTATAAGAACTACCAAGGATCCCTGAAGATTTAACTGTATTAGCTTCTCGTTCCTGTGACATTTAGAGTTGTTTAAAATCCTTCTCTTCATATATTAAGTCCTGAGTGATCAGGCCCCATCATATCTTAGACCTTACTACATGGACATCTTCAGATGTCCCTTCCCATTGATTTTTTTTGTTTGTAGTAATAATCCAGCCACAATACGAGGTTAGTCATCAATATACTGCTGCATAGGCTGGGCTGTGGTTACATCGTAAGGCTTTAAAAACTGAGCTTTAAAATGAACAGTGGTAACAAAAACTGAGAGAGGCTGAAAGTGATCACTGACTTTTTTTAGGGGCTTGTTCAGATTAAATAGAAGAAGATACAAAACATTAAAACATGTTAAAAACACTACAGCCTTAATAAACGCAGAGTAATTTGGACCTGGAAGCAGGGTTCATACGTCATCACTTAAGAACCAGATAACAAAACAAACAAAGTAGCTGACTTGCTGTCGAATGGATTGAGTGAGGCTAAATGCTAAATCAATGGACTGTCAAGCGGTATTGCATCAGTAATTAGTCATTTTCTGACAGAGCACGGCAGCCACAGAGACAGGGGAGGTGCAGCAGATCGCCATGGAACTTTTGAAAAGTTCACTCACGCCACAATTGCCAGAAGTGGGGACTGATTTCACATTGGTTAGATTTACACTCTAAATGCTTCCTTTAGGCAGTATCATTAGAAGACATAGCATGCATTTTTTCTGCTATGCAGATGACACACAACTTTATCCATCGATGAAGCCAGATAACACAGTACGACTGCAACGATTAGTTGCCATAATAGATTATGTCGACTATAAAAATTTGTTGATGCGTTATTTTTTCAAATCAGGTAAATGTGATTTTGTAACTACAATACACTACAGGAAGCTATGGGGGCAGTATCACCTATATCATCTGCCAAGACTGCACTCAATACTAACAAAGAGCGTAGTGCGAGCAGCAAAACAGTTCAGTTTTGTTAGCTAATGAGTGAAATGTGATAGTAAACCATTAAACAGGAGTAACTACACTGTCTTATAGCTCATAGGCTCTTGCATGTCTCAAATAGCTGAAGTCATTACCGAGAGCATCTTCAGCATGGTTATCAGCAGCTGGGAACATCATCTCAAAAGCAAGCGTCACTCCAGAGCATATACTGCAATCGTGAATTCATGAACCGAATTATCTGGAAACTTTTTATTTTGGACCGGAAAATAAAATCTTTTTTATTTAATTTGAAGCTTTAACTGAACTTATGTGCAGAACCCATTTAGGTTCCATTTAGCATTTTAATACTTCTAGCACTTTAATCTTTATTACCTAACATTTGTATTTATTTCGTTTTTAATCTGAGAGTCCTGTTGAATAATTCATATGTTTCCTGAGTGATTATTTTAATTTGCTGTGGGATGAGACAACAGGTTGATATTCACAAATGGGCAGTCTTGAGCAGGTGAGGTACTGGAGCCTAGAACAGGAGGTTTGCCCACAGGAAAAGGTGATAAGAGTTATTGAAATAATTGTTGACTAATCGATTAATCAGAGAAAAATTGGCAGATTAGTCGTGAAATTAACATATTTCTATCTAGATATGTAACACATCTGGACAGAAGTATGTCCAGACTACCTTTGCTGTTTGGGATTTAATGCAGACCGATGATGTCACTGGGGAAAAAGCCTGGAGTACAAATTTTGATCCAGTAATTAAAAGTCATTTATGGAGCCATGCTACGAGATTTACTAGAAGATTGAATGTGTTACCTGAGGCCTGGGCGGCTGCCCGGGACGGGCCGCATGCTCCACAGCAAACCCATGGGCTCTTTTCCTGTGTATGTGCCTCCATAACTTAAATCTTCTGATACTGCAAGGGGGGGGGGGCAATTTATTTTTCGCTTTATTTGCTTTATTAAAGGTGAGACACATTTTTTTATGTCATTTACAGTTCAATAGAACATGTGCAACAAAAACATCAAAAGTAAAACACTTTTTTCAATAACACTCACTGATTTTAGTTAAAAATGTAAAAAAAAAAAAAAAAGTAATAAAAGTAATAGTAATACCAAAAGTAAGACCAAAAAGTATTTGGTTGAATTTAAAGATTATGTAGAGGAAAAAAAAATAACAGAAATCCCACTGGAGTACATCTGTTGCATTATGTCAGACTCTGGGACACAGGAAGCCTTCAGCTGGACTACCTGTGCAACCTAAATGAGCTGCAGGTATCCATCTCCAGATTACCTGTCGTCACTTTGATTTACACCAAAGGAGCTGGAATGGATTCAATGCTTCCTGCTTCATAAACGGGGAAACTAAATATGACTTTGAATAATAGCAATTATGTGTGAATGTACAAATATAATTTTTAACGTCAGCTTCTTATGCATCTGTTCAATGGTTTACTTTATTATTCTTTTCAGGTACTTGGGTTTGTTTTTTTTGTATTGGTAAGTTTAAAAAAAAGGAAAACAAAGAAGCCCACCTGACACGACGCCACTGTGGTCACTGACGTAGTGCCCGTAAGCCTCCCAGTCGTGCTTGTCCTCGGAGTGATGGAGGGAGCGGACGGTTACCGGACATCCCGGAGGAAGATTCTCCACCAACACTTTAAACTTCTCATCAACCAGAGCCCGACTCGGGGTGACGGAGAGGATCGGAGGAACGACCTGGGTCATGGCTGAGAGCAGTCTGTGGAGAGAAACTGTGACAACTGAGTAACACAGACAGGGTAAAGTTCATGTTCAAAGTTCATGTTCAAAGTTCATGTTCTGGACTGGACTGGACTCATGGCCAAAGTTCATTAACTTCATGCATTCTTCATGTCCCTTGCAGGGGCGGATCTAGAAGGGTGGCATGGGGTGGCAAGTGCCACCCTAAAATGATCCCTTGCCACTCCAAGTGCCACCCCAGTTTTGCATATGACAGTGTTGTTTATTAAAATAAGATAGCATTAACAGTTTGAGCGTAGTTACAGTCAATACTGAATATAAATGCTAAAACTGAACATATTGCATAGTGTACCCCCCCTCCACCATCAAATGGTTCAGCCCATAGCAGGACCCAAGCGATGTTTATGATTGTGCCAGAGCACATTTTGAACAACACCATGGGAATTTCGCTTTTTACACAGGTGGTTGGATGTTACACTCTGGAAATGGAAGGAAGGTGAGTGTTATTAACCCTCCGTGGTCCACGGACACGCTGCACCTCCAAATCACATGACTGATGTAAGCTGACATAGCAACAAGCTGCAGCCACGCTGAGTCTCTATTTCAGCTCACATTTAAAGTTCGGACTTCAAAGTTTTTTAATTTTAATTACAGGCCAGTAAATCCAGAGTTATGATAATATATATAAGCCACGCTTTTTACTAAATACTGTCATCATGTTTTTGTGTGTGTGTGTGTGTGTGTGTGTGTGTGTGTGTGTGTGTGTGTGTTTAAGCGTTTTGTAAGTACAGCGTGAAAACAGTAAAGAAAGAAAAAAAGCCACCTCTTTCTTATTGGTGGAAAAATGTACCATGTCGACCAATTAAAAAAAATAAGTCAACACGTGGGATTTGATTGTTTAGGAAGAGGGAAAAGTTTTGGGAGTGACGGTAACGGCAGCGAGACAGAGCAAGAGAGAGAGAGAGAGAGAGAGGGAGAGGGAGAGAGAGAGAGAGAGAGAGTTTTTAGATGTGGGAGATTTGTGACATTTAGTGTGGAGTGTTTACTTAGTGTGTTGTGTTGTGTAGTTGTTCTGTTGTGTAGTCGTTGTTTTGTTTTGTGTGTCAGTGAGGGCACTAATGAATGTCACAAAGGCACATTTGCAATGTAAACACTGAGTAGAAAACCAGCGGAGTGACACACCTCCTGTTGTCAGGCCTGCAGGTTTATCCCTGTGCTGTTCTCCTGTCTTTTGGTGGAAAACCATTTTTTTTTACTGCCACACATAATTTGTGGGGCATCTTAATGCGACACCTGATTGTTCTCTCATTTTAGTTTTAGTAATATTTTTAAATTCTTATACAAAATGAAAAAAACGGCAGGTGTATTGGCTACATTTTTAGATAAATAGTTGTATATGTTTACAAAATGTACAATTTATATTTGCATTTCAAGTTAATAATTAAGTTGTAGACTATATTTATATGAAAAATGTGTATACTTACTGCATTTGAATCATTTTAACCATATGTAACCACCTGCACATGTGTTTGGGGGAAAAAAGGGCTTCGATTTTGCCACCCCATTTGATTTCTTTGCCACCCTCATGCCACCTTAAGAAAATTTCTCTAGATCCGCCCCTGGTCCCTTGAGCACTACCCATTGCTTTGGCTGGATGACTCCAGGTGTTTAACTCATCCAACTACATCGTACTGGAAATACACAGTCATGTTGTCTCAATAACAGATGGAAGCCTGAGCTGTTTCCTTCTTGCACTGGAAACAGAAAGAAGTCAGGCAGAAACCCACCTGCGGCTGGTAGGAGTACGCTGCTGAAGGTGAGGCCTACTTACACACCACAGAGCCCCTCTGCTAAAGCTAAAACACCTCAGCGCGCTCATTTCTGTGTCTGACAAGTAGAAACACGATAAACTTTTCACCCTAACTGAAGGTTCAGTTTTCAGTTCAGTTTTCAGTTTTATTTGTCATATGCAAGTTAGCACAGGGTCAACATTGCAATGAAATGTGTTTGACGAGCAGCAGTCACTCAGCAGCATGATACAGTAGGAGAAAATATAATAAAATAAAATAAAATAATAAAGAAAATAGAAAAATAGTAAGGAGCAAAATATTAGAGAGACATGGTAAAAGAGAAAAGATGACTAAATATATATGTATCTATAAATATATGTACACTGGTGATTAAATAAGAAAATCTTGAAAAGAAATATGACGGGAGGGCAGATGGGATATTGCACAGGAATGAGCAGCAGAAAATTACAGTATTGCACTTTTAAATATAAATATCAATGACAATAAAGTGGAGTGACCAGTGCAGATTAAACAGAGTACTTGTGAAGCTGCAGGGTAGCTTCTGAGTGCTGTGTTGTGTGTGTTTAAGTGTTGTGGTTGAGGTGTCGTATGGCTTGGTGGTAAAAACTGTTTTTGAAGGTAGCGTTTTATCTGTTAAAGTCCGGCTGCAGGTACGTGCTAGCTTAGCCGAATGCAGCCAGGACCCCAAGACCCAGCGTGCAACTCCACCCTAAAAGTCAGCGGTTGGGCCACCACCCAAGTAAACTCCCCTAATTATATTAAAAACCAATCTCAGTTTAATACAGACCTTCCCAAAGTGTGGGGGGGCGCCTACACAAGCGCAAAGCAGGAGATGAAGCATAGCTGAATATGTTTACAAGCCAATTTCATTCTAAGCCAAAGACTAGAAAATATGGTTAAGCATATCTTCCCTTTGGCTTCACCTGCACAAGTGCCAAGGTAGGTCTCCCCTGCAGAATTGGTTGTCCCTGCGTCGGGAGCAGCGCTGGGCTCTTCAAATCACGGACAAACAGTATCCCACATTCTTGATTTTTAGTTCACAAACACTTGTTGTACCGCAATGGAGAAAAATATGGGTGTATGTGGTTGGAGGATGTGTGTGTGCGTGAGCGCGCGGGGGGGATATTTTTCTTGTAAAACAAAGGGGGGCCCAGCAAAAAAAGTTTGGGAACTACTGGTTTAATAGAAGTGTGCTGCGTTCAAGTACCACATGTAAAAATAACCGCTGTCCTCTGTTACCTTCGAAACGAACACCACGAAGAGACGATTTTCTCCTGAATTAGTTCCAACAGGGTGTGACAAAGGTCCACCTGTTCGCTTTGTGGAGACGAGTTTCTCTCTCTTATTCTTGACGATTATTTCCACCGCTTCTCCCTGTTGTTCATGAATTTTAGTAAAGGCCTAAAGTAATGGACACCGACTGGATCCCTTGACTGCAGCCAGGAAGAGGAGGCGGGGTTTAAGGCGGGGTGTCACACGTGGGCGTAGACTATACATTTGTACATTAAATTGTAAATGCACATGCAGGAGGAAAGAACACTTACTCCTGACAGGGTAATAGATAATTTACAAACATATACTCTGATTTCAGCACACTGAAGGGCTGCCAGGGGAGTAAGGCCTTTCATCCTCCTTTATGTTCTTCCATATTTTCTTAAATGCCATAGAACAGTGGATATTTATATTAAACATGGCCAAAGGTTCAAAATATTCATGAGTATGTGAGCCAAAGATCAGGCTCTAGAAAGTCTCTGTGAAGTCAAAGGCAGCGGATATCCCTAATGTAATAGCTTAGGAGTAACATTCACAGGAGCAAAGGCAAAAATGCAGAACAACAGAGCAGAAATGTCTTGAAGAACATTGCACTTCTCCTGTAGTTTAGATAACCTACAGTGTATAAAACAGCAACTCTCAGTGTAATGCATTCTTCCCAAATGGGCGTCTGCTGAGATAAATGAGAAATGAGTCTTAATAACCAATAATAAATATGTTTTTTAGCTACTCTAGTGGAGTCAGAAATAAAAAGGAGGAGGATTAATGTGGAAATGAGTGGAAGAGATCCACTTCATCATAATATCCTGCAGACATGGAAAACTCGTAAGTAAGGGCACATGTGAAAACACAAAAAGGCTTTTAATCCAGCAGATTTTCATTGCTTTCAGAAAAAAAAGTGGTCAGAAAGCACAGAGTTTGAGTCTGCAGGTGCACCTGGCCTCTCTGGTGGACTTTAAACTCTACCCGCATACTTTCCTCTGTAAATTCCGCCCACATGTTGTGTAAATCTCCAGGGATTAAAGCAACACCAACTACAAGGTATTCTTCTGTTGTGTGTGAGCAAACTTTGCTGTTTTGGAGGTTTTTTGTATGCCACTTTCTATGTACCAGTGATCTGTTTTAATACACATTTTGTTCCCTGGTCTGGTCTTCCAACTAACGAGACAGGAGCAGTCACCCTTACATGAATATGAGCACCCATGTGACTTTTACCTTCGAATCACTCAAATGGCAGCTAGCAGTTTTAAAACATTGTTTTGTTTCCAAACAGGTAACACAGTCTTTACTATTTAAATTATCAAATAATAGCTAAGTATTTAAAGTTTTTCATTAATAGTGGTGTCCCCTATTAAACACGGAATGTTTAAACTCACCACTTGACCAAATACCAGATATAAATTGTAGTTCCGCCTTATAACCTCCAGAGGGCGCTGTTCCCCGCATAATTCTTTTTGCTGTGTGGCTTTTCCAAAGATTTGGGTGAAGTATCAGCGCACTGTTACTCCTTTTCTACCCCGACAGAAAATATTTCAGAAAAATAAAACTACATTTTTATGATGACCTGTCAGTTTAAGACCCACCTTTAATCACTGAGTTTTTCTTCTATGTGGACCAGTATTACTTCTGCATATTGAAACTATGCAGTCCATCACTGTGCCGCTTCTAGATCTAATATATATATTATATCATACTTACTTACTATAAAACAGTACTGTTCAAAACTTTTGAACTCTTGAAAAGAGGAAATAAGTGCAATGATTTATTGAAATGTGCAAACATACATAGTAATGCAGTATATCAGGAAAAACAGAGTTTAAATAATTCTGGGCTTGAAAGTTGATATTTAGTGTGACAACCTTTCAGCACAGTCTGAACTCTCTGAGGCAGCTTTCTTATAATTTCCTTAAACAGTCCTCAGGAACAATTCTCCAGGCTTCTTAACCTCCTTGGACCTGTCGTCCACATATGTGGACATCACATTTTGGGTTATTTAGACCAAAATACTCAATTTTGCTCTACATGGGCCTGATATCCACTTACTAGGACATTATACTGCTACTGTTCTATCAAAATGTTAAATGAATATCCTCATATATGGCTCTTATTTTTCTTAAAAACAAAAATAAGGTTAAAAAAAAATCTGGTAATTCTTTGTTTTTACATTTATCTGGCCCCAATCAGCCCAAATATCAAAGAGAAATTAAAAATGCATGACGTGGAAGAGTTCGGGTCTTAGGAGGTTAAAGGACATTCAAAGGTCTTCTTTGGATGTTTCTGCATTTTGTTCAATTTTCTATTAAGATGATCCTCTACTGCTTCAATAATGTTGAGGTCAAAGCTCTGGGGAGGCCAATCCACGACTAACAGTCTTCCACAATGTATTTTTCTATCCAGATATGCTTTTACTGTGTTGGTAGTGTGTTTGGGATCATTGTCCACCTGAAAAATTAATGCCTTTGACAATCAGGTGTTTTCCATATGGCATTGTAAGATGGACTAAGATCTGATGGTAGTTTCTCTGATCATAATTTCATCAATTTTAACGAAGATCCCCAACAACACTGGTTTAAATAGAGCCCCAAACTATGACAGAGCCTCCACCATGTTTTAGCTCTCTCCTGACCTCCTCCATGTACACTGATGATGATTGAACCACAACTAACAAATTTGGATTCATCACTGCATTAGACCAGTTTTTACTGAATTTCAGTAAAAAGTGGTGTAATGCATACACCAGCCTTTAATGTCTGTTTCCCTTACTGAAGAATCGCTTCTTGACAGCAACTCTTCCACTGACACAATTTCTGATGAGACTTCAGTGAACAGTAGATGGATCAACTGAAAGGCCAGATGCATCTCTCAGGTCCTGTGTTATTATTTCCCATTTCTTAAAGAGGTTACTTTCAAATTCTGTTCAACTGCTGTAGATAGTTTTTTTTAGGCCTGCTACTTCTTTTTTGTCCTCAAATTGTCCACCATCCTCAAAAATGTTTAATGGCGCACTGCACACCATGCTTAGATATGCAAAATTGTCAGCTAATAGCTCTTTAGGAATCTTCTTGTTGGTGAAAAAATGCTATTTCATATTTGTCAAACTGTGTTAGCTTTTGCATTTTTTCTAGCTTCAACTAAATAAATTGGAAGAAATTGTGTTTGCTTGTAACAAAGAGCCTAAAGATACAATTTAAAACTGCTCCTTTGTTAGTTGTCTGTTATATGTAGACACAACACTGGCTAAGTTTTTACTACTGTTATTATTGTTTTTAGAATATCAATAACAAAAAGTTGAGTTAGAAAAAATCTTGTTTTTCCAGTTAGAGGCATACATTCTCAGGCATCTATGACAATCAACCTGCGGAATAATCCTGGAAGTGCTGTTTTCTGGAGGAACTTATTTTCACTATTGAATTTCTACATTATTATGGTTAATTATTTATATTTTTTCTTTTGTAAATGTGACCTGTTGAACCCTTAAAAATGATTATTTCTACATTTCTTAAACCCAGAGAGTTCTCATGCTGTGGGGTTCCGGAAAAATTCCCTAAGCAGCAGATTGGAAAGATCTCATCTGCATCTTCAGATTTAAGCTTGATTGAATTGCCCAAAGTGATGATGGAGATCCTAAATGAAGCTACGGAATGACCCTTTTAGCACCCACACAGGATGCAGCAGACTCAGATTGCTTTGGGCTGATCAGATTATGTGGGCGTCTTTCCACAGGACTCGTTACGGTTGCTGTCAGAAAGGTTGTTATAAATCAAAATGTGGATCTTCCACTGCCTATGCATAATCAGACCGGCTGACATTTGGCCTTTTATATAGCAGATCATCACAGCAGTAAAATGCAAGTGTTATCAGTTAAAAATGTTATTACCTCCTGATATGGCAGTTTGCAGCGATGCTTAATGCCCAGTTAAAATGTGAGAGGTGACAGATCTTTATACCAATACCTCTACAGTCAATGTTTTCAATAAGTATACATGATCAAATCAAAGACAACTTATTGCAGAAAACAAGAGCTCATGTGTTGGACCTGGAGGAAATATTAAATGCTTTGCAGCCTGAGTCCATTTGTAAGAAACCAACAGTGATCAGGTCCTGACCTCACAGCAACTCTTCGATGGTCTAACTCTCATTTCTGTGTTTCAGCCAATGATGCTTATTCCAATGAAGTAAGATTGATAGAACTGATGCAACAGTCCAAGGAACCTGCAGACATCAGAGCCTTGCTCCAGTTGACTGAACTATGTGAAGAAAATAAAGGTACAGCCGTGGTTAGAGGTTTACATAAACTCAACATGGGCATTGGATGGTAATTTTAAGCTTCTAATTGTTATTTTGAACTGTTCTTGTTTCAGGGTGGAATGACTGTACGGCATACATCTTTATTGACTTTTGAAAAAACAAGAAGTTCACTTATCCACACAGGGTCAAAATTACATGTACAGGCTAAATTATATATGCACTCACTTAAATCTTTTTATAAGGGTTTCTAGAATGTATTTTAACTTGAGAAGGCCAAGGCCTGTTAACTTCTCATTTGTAAGCACGATTGACTACTACTGGTAGTTTATCTTTGCAGCATAAAAAAGGATTTGCTTGACAGCGCTAGTTGGAGTGATCAGAACAATGGGAAAGTCCAAGGAATTCACAGAAGATCTAAGAAGGAGAACTGTAGATTTACACATTTCTAAACAACTGCAGATTCAAAGATCATCAGTTTAAACAACTGTATGTAAGTACACGTTATTTAGATGTGTCACAACTTAACCAAGGTCTGGACAAAAAAATCCAAACTGTCACCCTTTTCTTGTTCAGGCACAATCCAAGAACTACCAGTTCTCAAGCCTGCCACGACCTGGAAACCGCTGGAACTCCACATCACTGTGGACAGTCACACCACATCACTATCCAAAGTTACAGAGCTGATCAGTAAAGATGCCTGTCCTTAAAAAAAATCCACACCTTCACTCTTGAATGATACTTGCAGCTACCCCCATATACAAGCAAAGTGTCTTCTGGAGAAAAGTTCTATGGTCAGACAAGACAAAGTTTGAGCTATTTGGCCACAGTGACAACAGGTATGCTTAAAGGAGTAAAGATGAGGCTTCCAAACCTAAGAGCAGTAACCACCCATCAGGCATGGTGGTAGTAGCATCATGCACTGGGACTGTTTTGCACAAAATGCTTAGAATAATGAAGAAGGAGGACTACTTTCAAATTCTTCAACTTTACCTCAAATCAACAGCTAGAAGTTTGAACTTGGACACAACAGGACAATGATCTCAAATAACCAAAACTGGTTATGGAATCGATAAAGCGGGCTAACATTAAGCTTGTGGAAGGGCCTTCCCAAAGCCTCAAACCTATTGAAAATTTGTGGATTGCACATAGAGCTGGGTCCATGCCAGGGGACCAATCAATTTAAGTGAACTTTGCCAATTCTACCAAGAAGAGTGGTCAAATATCCGGCCAGAATTATGCCAGAAGCTTGTTAATGAACTACAAATGTCTTGCAAAGGTACAACTTGCTAAGGGACATTTAACGAAATATGTTTTTGGGGTGTATACATACCTCTGACCCAAAAAACTAAACTTTTAAAGTAATTAAAGTTGTATCCTGTACAATCATTCCACTGTGGAAAAAGAAAAGTTCAAAGAATTCATTAAAAGTCCCAAATTAAATGGCATCCATGCTCAGGATGAGTGGATGTAAACTTCTGACTACATCTGTTTTTCCAGATTGGCATTATTAACATGACAACACCAGCTGTTATTCAAACTAATATTGTTCAGTATGTGGCCACCATCTATGTCAATGTTTGTTACTTTGGTATAAGTCTAGATGATTATAATAAGACTACATGAAGCTGAGAGGTCCTGCACGAGCATTTCATTTTCAGAGATAAGTGTTGGATACAAAGATGACTCACTGATTTTCTGCTTAAACTGAAATAACAGATTTTTAACAGTTTCTCTATCACTGACTCTTTGTTGTGTGTTTTGGCGTTTTTACAGAGACTTCACACTTTGGTGGGCCAGCTCTGACCCTGGGATCATCTGGGACTGTAATACTATAATTTCTACACACTGATGGGATTTTCTGAGTCTTCTTCAGGAACAGAAATTCTGTCAGAAGAAGAAAAATCTGTAAAAAAAAAAAAAAAAAAAAGATCTCTGGGGAAGAATGTGTAGGAAATGGACACACGTACTGGACACAGTTCAAGGAAATGGAGTCAGGGTGATCTGTGCAAAGATACCACCACAGGATGTAGCCTCGCCCAATGTCTTTAATGCTGAAAGCAGCTTCTTTTTTTCTTTCTTCCTTTTTTTTTTTTTTAAACCGGCCTTGCTTTGCCACATTCACCTTTGCTTCCTTCCTTTAATAATACACTTCCTTTCTCTGATTTCCCGCATTCAACTCTTTCATAAATGGCGTCCTCCACAGACAAAGTGATTGATTCTCAGTAGAAATGCCTTCAGAGTGAACAGGAAATTACAGTAACCATGTGAACAAACCCTTTACCCTGTCACAGTGGTTACGATTTAAAGTGCAGCAAGCAGTTTGAGCGTTTTATATACAATTACTGCCCGCTTTGCAAATACTGCTCTGCAAGCATTCATTGTAAAACGCTTCATGAATTTATAACAAATGCATTTATGTGACTATATGAGGCTGTTAATACATCAGTATTAATTCTGTTAATGTTCAATATGGAGGCAGTTTCATTTAGCTTATATACAATGCTTCACAACATAGGGGTCAGGTCCCTCAATAGGGTCACCAAATACAGCTAAGAGGTCGAGAAATAAACAACTAAAGTCAGAAACTTCTCCTTCTCAGAAAATTGCACGAATGCAACTTTATATGGCCCCTTAATTTCTTTTCAATAAAGAGAGATTATTAGAAGGAATTGAACATCATTTGTTGATGCGCAGAATGCAGTTTGATGTCGACTGCTATAAGCTGCTGTCTTTGATATCGAGTGGTCTCTGGAAACTTGTTTCCAGCTCTAGATTTTATTCTTGGACTGTACTAGAGCAGCTTTGTGTGATCCACAGTTACAAATAATACTTTTTTACCTTATACTTGACGTCAGTGCCCAGGTTAAGCTCCTCCCCATTTAAGAAAACGTCCGTCTCATTGGCTGCTCCACAAAGAGAGAAAGTTTAAAGAGCTGGTAGGTGGGGAGTCTGTGGATGAGATGACTGTATTAGGGACGTGCCCTCTCTATGACATCAGACAGACAAGGAGTAGAAAAAAACTATGCAAAAATGCATTTGTCTCAAAGATATTACTCTCACACACAATCACCTCAATATTAGAAACTTTGGCCATGTGTAATATGAACATCCACTGTTAGAACAGCTTATAGAAAATAAGGAAAAACTTAGTCTTCACTTGAATAAATTACCAGAGTTTCTTGGAGAACATTTTTAAAATGAAATCAAATGTCTTTTGTGGTTAGATTGCAGGCGACAACTGACCAAATTAGGAAAACAAGTGCTGCTGAAATAGGTCTGTCTGCCCTCTGTGTTTCTTTTTTATGATTTGTTGTCATAGATATGATTCCTATAAAGCCTCTGAGCTGCCTTACATTTGCAGGCTCAAGCCTGGGTTGAAATATGAGGCCCTGGTGCGTAAAGATAAGCATTTTATGCATTCCTGTTTCCCCTCAGCTGTCCTGAGTTATGAGAGTTAGTCTGAATTTTCATCTGAGATTCACCTTCATGCACTGGCTTTGTGTGTCTGTTTACACTGCAGAAATCAGACAAAAACACATCTCTAAGAGGTCAGTGGGGGTGATGTGATCCTGGAACAAGAGTGTTAAGCATGTCCACAGGGAACCTTTTGAAGTTCTAGTTTGTAGGTGCTTTCAAACTAATCAAGTTGGCTCAGGCAGGAAATTATAGTTCCTTTCATTGCCACCTCTCAGGGGTTCACTTCAGCCTGGAGGCTCTCACTTTTCCTGCAAGGAATGAATCAAAAATCACAGGATGAACTCTTTGATTGAAGCGCTGAAACCTTTTTATTTGTTTTCAATTTCAGACATCTGTTGCATGTCATGCAGCCAACCTGCTTCCAATTACTCCTGTTTCCCTGCGTGAGTTAAAAAAAAAAAAAAAAGGAAAAATCCTGTTGAAGTGTTTTTATGAGAAGCATACTTATGCCGAGATATTGCACAGAGAAAAAAAAAGGTCTGAAGTTTAATATTCCCATGTAATTTTCTGAAGTGTCCTTGGGCAGCTGTCGGGCATGAGCTGATAAATTTAGTCATTTAAATCTGGTGAGTGGCCGCTGCACCTGCTGCATCTCGGCCTTATGCAAGAGTCACGATATCCATCTCCTGTTAAACCCATTCATGCACCAGTCTGTTGTTTAGCTACCAAAAACACGCCATCACAGTTACTATTGTTTCTGCAGAGCAATGTCAGAAATGGAGAACCTCAGAAATGTTTGAACCTCAGAAAAGCAGCATCATTAGAACACCTGCGGCTGTTAAGAGAAAAGCAGCTTATGTTTACGTGCCACGTGTGAGACAAAAACTGTCTTGTGCTAACAGTAACAGTAAACACTGCAGGATACATCTTGTGGGTCAGATTTGAACCTGAAAATCAGGTAATCACTCCTGGACTTAAAATCCCTGCTGAACTCCCTGCTGATCCCAACTGTAATTTTCACCTAAAGGCCAAATTCCTGTTTGGCCAGATGGGCAAAGTGTTAGCCAATCACTTTACAGTTTCACAGACAGCTCTCTTAAATTAAAGCCACATCTACAAATACAGAGGTTTTGCAAACAGGTGACCAACCCGTCTGTGACACTCATTGTCTGTGTGTGTTCCCCAGCTGGTTGTCAAAAACCTCCTTGCAGTCACTTTGGCTGTCACAGTCGCCTCTAGTTTGCATGGAAGATGGTGACATGTCTGCAGAGACTCACCAACTACCAGCTGAGTGACAGTAAAACTTTAAAAAGGACAGTGCAAACTGGAAATAGTAAATGTTTGTTCAAAGTAAAAGTCACACCATTTGAATGCCAATGTTGTTGGTAAGCTGCTAGTTAGCCAGTGTTTGCAGACCAGTTGCCATTTTCTATAACCTCCAGCAACCAGTTAAGAAGTGCTCATTTTTCCCTTTCGTCTGCTGGTTAAACCACGTCAACTCTCGAGCAGTGAGTTCATGATGTCACTCGGGTCACTCAGGTCCACTCTTTAGCAAAAACACTCAAAATGCAGTCTCACAAACCAGCTGATGATGTCACCACGGTTACACTTTAGGAAAGTCTTTATCTGATCCTGATACGTTTATCAGACGGAGACAAAAACAGCTGGAAATGGATGATAATGCTGTGCTGTAATATGTGGAGATAAGCACTTGTTTGTTAAGCATATAAACGCCTGAGCTACACTGAGCTCTCACTGTTGGCTTTTTGGTGCTCCAAGTGGCCAGAAAATATAAATATTTCACTATTAAGCTCAACCCTGACACGTTCACACTGGAGAACATGTTGACTCTGAACACAAAGAGAACCAGATCTAAAGAGGTTAGATCAGAAACAGTTACCATCAAGAAACATTTTTGAGCAAAGACAAAAATCTTCATGGAGCTTCAAAACATGCTTGAGCTTTATCAATTAAAATGATATCATGCTTCTCACGCAAGCCACTGAATTTGTGATCCCTGTTCTAGAGGAAAAAGGTTGATCCTATGAGGAAGAACCTCAATTTATTGTTTGGATATTTCACTTAAAACCCCTGAAATTCCAGTTTTATGGTGGCACTGCAGGAAAACCATAACTCTGATGATCATAATAGTCTTTATGAAAGATTACTGACTTATGCAGGCCAGATCAATCCACAGATCCATAACTAATATTTTTTCATTACTTTAGCTCTTCACTGCTTTTGTACTTAGTGAAAGTTACTAAAAGCAGGTAAGTGATCACCAATAAAACCCTCCTGTTACAGACAGAAAGCAGTCGAACATCACGTGACGACACAAACAACAGCTTTTATCTGCCTTTACAACACGTGCAATACATATTAGAGCAATACAGAGATGACAGAATACATCACACTCATGAAATATCTTCAATATCTACAAACACATCTGGGAATGAGTCTCTAAAGAGGCTCAAAGCTGCTACAGAAGCCAGCAAAGCATGAGCGAGCATCAGAGCATCATAATAAAAATTAATAATTAAATAGATGTTCACAGAGGCAGTGTTAATTATACTGAACAAATAGCACTTTTAAATAGGATTTACACTTTTAAGCAGGGTAGTGTGGATACACGTGTGATTGTCCCACAGTCATTCCAGCTCCTTAAAGGTAAATATGAGTTGATTTTCTAACCTAATTTCTTTTTGTGAAAGTATTTTTGTTTGTTTGGTTTTTTAATTTTTTGGGGCGACCGTGGCTCAGGGGGTTGGGAAGCGTATCTGTAACCGGAAGGTCGCCGGTTCGATCCCCGGGCTCTCTGTCTGGTCGTTGTGTCCTTGGGCAAGACACTTCACCTACCGCCTACTGGTGATGGCCAGAGGGGCCGATGGCGCGATATGGCAGCCTCGCTTCTGTCAGTCTGCCCCAGGGCAGCTGTGGCTACAACTGTAGCTTGCCTCCACCAGTGTGTGAATGCGAGAGTGAATGAATAGTGGCATTGTAAAGCGCTTTGGGTGCCTTGAAAAGCGCTATATAAATCCAATCCATTATTATTAATTTTGAAAAAAAAAAAGTTCAACCCAAACTTTCCACATTTTATAACTAAAAGAATTAAATAATTATTAAGAAAGTACCTTTCCACTCCAGCGTCTTTAAAACAATGATTTCACAGTGTGAAGGTTAAACTTCATAGCTTCATTAAGTACACTGTGATAGAGGCACTGACTGATTAAATACGAAATGACACTAGGTGAGGTCATGGATGTCCCAATGTAGACAAATTCATCCGCCACTGAAAATAGTCCCCCCAAAATGCACTATTTTCCTGTTTGATTGTTAAATTTAGAAAACAGCACAACAAAGAGGATTTTATTGAGGCTTTAAGAGCTGGAAATATTTTTTTTAAGTTTTGTATGTTCAGAGGGAGAAAGCAGAAGCGAGAAAGTATGAAGCAGAAACAGACAAACACATTTTTTTTTGAGAGGGAAGGGATTTGTACATGAATTAATTCAAGGACTGCAGAGTAACACCAGACTTAACCTCAAGTCTTAAAAAATGATCTCGTAAACATGCTTTAAATACTTCAATGAGAGCAGCTCTCCAAGGAAACACACCCAATAGTGCATTCAAAGCGAAATACATCCACACTGCCTGTACTGTACAGCATTTATTTACTATCCCCACAGTCTCCAACCCCGCAGACTGGAAATGAGTTATTAAACGTCAGCTGTGTGAACCCAAACAAGCCAAACACCAATAATGTCCTTTGGAGTAAACTTTCCCACTCTGGATTGGACCAAAAAAAACCAGAGGGTAGGTGTGAATGCACCCTCAGATGATCTCATACCTTCCCTCACTGCTGCAAACCTGCTGCAGTTTTACTAAACACGTACACACATACACACATAAACACACAAAGGTATTGTTTCTGGGGGTCAGGATGCAGATGGGATTGGCGGGCAGCTTTTGGGGGTGTGGTTGAGGTCTCTGAAAGGCTCTGAAGGGCGTTGACCCTGCAGGCGGGTCAGCAGCGTGGTCCGGCGGATGCTGCTGTCCGAATCCTGGTGGTGGAACCGGTTTCTCAGGTGGCAACAGCACGGCAGGCTGCGGGCGAAGTCCGACAGCAGGTTACCGCTGAAGATCATGTAGATCCAGGGGTTGCAGCAGCTGTTGAGGCTGGCCAGCAGGGCGGAGAGCGTCACAGCGGCATTCTCAGAGTCTGCAGGGAAAACGGGAAGAGAGATTTATGAAGCACACTCGGAGACGTCAGCAACTAAACCAAAGTGTTTTTCCTCTTAAAGTACATGTACTAGTCTGAAACACACTGGAGTACTGCCAGCCTGCCGGGCAGCTCTTAATAAGGTTTGGCCGCCTTCATGTAGCTGTGGCCTGCAAAGCAACCCTGAGCAAACGCCAGTATTAACAGACCAGCTCAGCTCTCCTGCACCACCGATAACAAGGACAGCTGATGCTGAAGGCCGCGTGAGACTCAGCAATTCTCTCCTGATTAAAGACGGATCGTTTGCGGTGAGACAGCAGCAGAGGTTTGGAGGGATAGAAATGGTAATAATTACTGACATGATGGAGCCGCTGAGACAAGTTTCATTACAGCAGAGCAAATGGTTAAGTCCAGTGAGGCATTCAAACAGGAGTGCATCAAATAGAAATACATGCATTAACTACTCTAAAAATACATTATTTGGCCTTGCTATCATATTCAGGCCTCCTGTTTTTATGTCCTCCAAGGTCATGTGTTTGGAAGAGTCAGCGTATCATTCTGTTTGTAAGCACGATAACTTACATTCACCAAGGTCTTCAAGGTCAACTTAGTGATTTATAACATATATAACCTCTTACAAGTGTGCTGTGTATTATCAACACATAGAAAGTACCACATAAAGATTTTAAATATCATGTCACATTTGACCTCTGACATCTCCTTTAAGGTGAATAGATTGATCTGAAGGTCAAAGTGACGATAATGCTATGTACAGCTATTTAAAACTTTTCATTGAACTGCCATTGTTTGTATTGACAACATATAGCCATACGGTGAGTATGTGGATACTAAATATCACGTTACTTTGAACCTCTGAACTCTTCCTTAAGGTCAAATAAGGTAAAACTTTAATAAAATGACTTTTATATTTAAAACTCTATAAAAATTCTGCTGCCTTCAATTCAGTTCAATTTAATTGTATTTATATAGCGTCAAATCACAACAACAGTTCCTTCAAGGTTCTTTATATTCTAAGGTAAAGACCCTACAATAATACAAAGAAATCCCAACAATCAGCAGGCACTTGGCGACGGTGGGAAGGAAAACTCAGTTTTAACAGGAAGAGACATCAAGCAGACCCAGGCTCCAGGAGGGGCAGCCATCTGCTTTGACCGGATGATACTGGTATACAGGGGCTGTATCCCAATTCAGGGTCTGCAGCCTTAAAGGCCGCATTTTAAGGCCGATTACGTCACAGACTGAGGGACCCACTGCTGCACATCATCTGAGGCTTTGCATCCCTGATGATCCACCAGGACAAACTCAGCAGTGTGTGAGGAAGAGGAGGAGGAAGAGCCAGCAGCAGCTGACAGATGGAGAGAATAGACAGACTGTTCCCTGTTTGTGAAGGACTGCTAGAAAAGTTTACAATAACTAATTGTCTGTCCTGAATCAGTCTTATTAAATAATTTAATCATTCCAGTGTTTTCAGTGTGGGAGAAAGTACTCAGGGCCTTCAAGTTAAACACTATGAAAGGCAGAAACAAGTTTAACATTCAGAAACCTAAAGTATGTATCAGCAGCAGAATGGACCTAAAAATAAATGTTTGTTTCAGTTCTATGAAGCTTTGAGTATTTTGGATTAGTAGTACTGCTGTGTGTGTTGCATCATATTGCTGTAATTGTTTATAAACTTTATATATTCTGAGGTAAGTTGATCTATAGTGTTACATCATATTCTATAAGGATGTTATGTGTTTGTATACTTTGTGCCCAGTTTGACCCATTTAGCAGAAGTCAGCCTGTTTAAGGCTCTGATATCTATTCTGTATGACTTAAAGCAGTTATGACATGGTCTTATTTTCTCACCCAATAAAGGAATATTTAATATATCAGTCTACTCTTCATTTTATCAGACACAGTTTTCACAGCTCGTACATTTTCTTTTTACACATATATGTAAGCATTGAGCCAAATTTAGTAATGCCAACATATTAAAAGAACAATATTTGTCTCTTATATATAATACATCTATAGATACACTGTCAAAGATACTTGTCTTTAAGTGAAGATTTAAGGTGATAGGAAATATAAATAAATGTAACTTGAATCTTTACTGAAGCTCAGTATTTGACACGGAGTTCAAACTCACTGCTGTAATAACTAATAATGATTAATATAATAACTATAATATTGACCATATTATATTTACATTACCAAAGTGAGATGACTTTATTCAATTCAATTCAATTCAATTTTATTTATATAGCGCCAAATCACAACAAAAGTCGCCTCAAGGCGCTTCATAGATACAGAGAAAAACCCAACAATCATATGACCCCCTATGAGCAAGCACTTTGGCGACAGTGGGAAGGAAAAACTCCCTTTTAACAGGAAGAAACCTCCGGCAGAACCAGGCTCAGGGAGGGGCGGCCATCTGCTGCGACCGGTTGGGGTGAGAGAAGGAAGACAGGATAAAAGACATGCTGTGGAAGAGAGACAGAGGTTAATAACAGATATCATTCAATGCAGAGAGGTCTATTAATACATAGTGAGTGAGAAAGGTGACTGGAAAGGAAAAACTCAATGCATCATGGGAATCCCCCGGTAGCCTACGTCTATTGCAGCATAACTAAGGGAGGATTCAGGGTCACCTGGTCCAGCCCTAACTATATGCTTTAGCAAAAAGGAAAGTTTTAAGCCTAATCTTAAAAGTAGAGATAGTTTCTGTCTCCCGAATCCAAACTGGAAGCTGGTTCCACAGAAGAGGGGCCTGAAAACTGAAGGCTCTGCCTCCCATTCTACTTTTAAATACTCTAGGAACAACAAGTAGGCCTGCAGAGCGAGAGCGAAGTGCTCTAATAGGGTGATATGGTACTACAAGGTCATTAAGATAAGATGGGGCCTGATTATTTAAGACCTTGTATGTGAGGAGCAGGATTTTGAATTCAATTCTGGACTTAACAGGAAGCCAATGAAGGGAAGCCAAAACAGGAGAAATATGCTCTCTCCTTCTAGTCCCTGTCAGTACTCTTGCTGCAGCATTTTGGATTAGCTGAAGGCTTTTCAGTGAGTTTTTTGGACATCCTGATAATAATGAATTACAGTAGTCCAGCCTGGAAGTAATAAATGCATGAACTAGTTTTTCAGCGTCACTCTGAGACAGGATATTTCTAATTTTAGAGATGTTGTGCAAATGGAAGAAAGCAGTCTTACATATTTGTTTAATATGTGCGTTGAAGGACATGTCCTGGTCAAAAATGACTCCAAGGTTCCTCACAGCGTTACTGGAGGCCAAGGTAATGCCATCCAGAGTATGAATCTGGTTAGATACCATATTTCTAAGATTTTCAGGGCCGAGTACAATAACCTCAGTTTTATCTGAATTAAGAAGCAGAAAGTTAGCGGCCATCCAGGTCTTTATGTCTTTAAGACATTCCTGCAGTTTAACTAATTGGTGTGTGTTATCTGGCTTCATGGACAGATAGAGCTGGGTGTCATCTGCATAGCAGTGAAAATGTATGCTATGTCTTCTAATGATGCTGCCTAAGGGAAGCATGTATAATGTAAACAGAATTGGTCCTAGCACTGAACCCTGTGGAACTCCATAATTAACCTCAGTGTGTGAAGAGGACTCTCCATTTACATGCACAAATTGGAGTCTATTAGATAGATATGATACAAACCACTGCAGTGCAGTACCTGTAATACCTACAGCATGTTCTAATCGCTCTAATAGGATATTATGGTTAACAGTATCGAACGCTGCACTGAGGTCTAGCAGGACAAGCACAGAGATGAGTCCACTGTCAGAGGCCATAAGAAGATCATTTGTAACCTTCACTAAAGCTGTTTCTGTGCTGTGATGAGCTCTGAAACCTGACTGAAACTCTTCAAATAAACCATTCCTCTGCAGATGATCTGTTAGCTGTTTGACAACTACTCTTTCAAGGATTTTTGATATGAAAGGAAGGTTGGAGATTGGCCTATAATTAGCTAAGACTGCTGGGTCTAGAGATGGCTTTTTGAGTAAAGGTTTAACCACAGCCAGCTTGAAGGCCTGTGGTACATAGCCGACCATTAGAGATAGGTTGATCATATTTAAGATCGAAGAATTAATCAATGGCAGGACTTCTTTGAGCAGTTTTGTAGGAATGGGGTCTAAAAGACACGTTGATGGTTTGGAGGAAGTAATTATTGAAGTTAACTCAGAAAGATCAATTGGAGAAAAAGAGTCTAACTTAACATCAATGGTACTAAGAGTAGCTGTAGATAATATTACATCTGTGGGATGATTACTGGTAATTTTTTCTCTAATGATAAAAATTTTATTTGTGAAGAAGTTCATGAAGTCATTACTAGTTAACGTTAAAGGGATGGTTGGCTCAACAGAGCTCTGACTCTTTGTCAGCCTGGCTACAGTGCTGAAGAGAAACCTGGGGTTGTTCTTATTTTCTTCAATCAGTGATGAATAGTAAGATGTTCTGGCTTTGCGGAGGGCTTTCTTATAAAGCAGCAAACTATTTCTCCAGGCTAAATGATGATCCTCTAAATTTGTGACACGCCATTTCCTCTCCAGATTACGAGTCATCTGCTTTAGGGTACGTGTTATTCTCATTAACAACATTAGCTAATTGTTATTTACTAGCTAATCTTAAATGACTGTTCAGTACAGAAATCACCACAAATGTCCTAAGGTACATTTAAAAGAACAGCTAAAACTATGTAAATTTGTAGAAAATACAAAAGTGTTCAACTTTCTGGCCTATCAGAAGTTTCTCTTGCCGTGCTTCTTGTCATAAAACTGTTATTCTGCAATCTGTTGAACTTTTGTTGACTTTTTGGGGCCTTTATGTGGACAAAAATGTCATTAAACAACGTACATAACATCCAGTTGCTGATATGATCGTTGGTTCCCAGTGTGGCCCCGCCCGTGTGTGTGTTGACAGAAACACAAATATGTAATCAGCCAATCACGGAGCAGCAATTCAGTGCATTTAGGCACGTAAACACGATGAAGATGACCTGCTGAAGTTTAAACTGAACTGCAGGATTGAGATAAAAGTGATTTAAGTGACTCTACAATACACACAGGGTCTTCTTGATTGCAGAAAATTGGAAAAATGTTGCCTGCTCAGCAGACCATCTTTGGGATGTGGTGGAATGGGAGATTCACATCGTGGATGTTCAGCAGACAAATCTGCAGCAGCTGTTTGATGCTGTCGTGTCAGAATGATCCAAAAATGATGTTTCCAGCACCTTGCTGAATCTTTTCCACAAAGAATTAATGAAGCTCTGGAAGAAATAGAGGTCCAGCCTGGTCATGCCCATGTTCCTGATGACCAAAATACCAGAATTTAGACTTGAAAGCATTTGCCAACTGACCAACACCACTACATTGATCATTGTTTGAATTTTTGGCATTTTAAAACATTTGAAAATGACTCTCAAATCTGATATGTTCTAGTTTTTCAACTGTACAGAAACTCCAGCAGAACCCAACAAGCCCAACAGGGTCCCTATATGATGATACTAGAAAGCTTCATCTCTGCTTCAGCCATTAAATGCATGCTTTAATAACAGATATGGTTTGGAAGGAAAGAGTTGGTATTTGTGTAAGTTTGGAAGATTTCCCTGCAATATTGTAATTATTTAAGTTTTAATTAAAGGCCAATTAAAGGCTTTCTTTGTTTATCTTTGAGCCAGTTTAACCATGTGTGAAGTTTCCAGCTTTTTCAAATACCAATTAAAAAGTAGAAAATATAGAGAAGTGTGGCAGGTCACAGAGAAATTGGAAAGCAGAAACTTGTGGCCAACCTTAACCACAGAATAAATTAAAAGAGGAGATATGTGAAATTTTTTTTTTTTTTTATCTTTTTACATTTTTTATTAAACCTCAAGCCTGTGCATGTCAGTGCAGAGTAATTTTCCGATGATAGAAGTCAGGATATGAATTTTATTTTGCAGCTTCGGAGTCTGTTAAAGGAGAAAAGGCTGCCCTGGTCTGCTCACCCACTTGAAGAATTTCATTATCACTGTCATACAGAGCCTTACTGACTGGTGAGGGCATGAGTGCTGCTTCCAGCAGCTTGATGGGAATTCATTTTCAGGGAACATCAGGGTTATATCATTTTCTGGTGTAAAACCAGTCAGAGCTCTGAACTTTTTAAATATGATCCCTTTCTTAGTGCAAGGAACAATTTAACCACTTTGTCTCATTTTGAACCCAAACTGCTGCCAGAGTGGAGCAAATTAAAATGAAAGATTTTAACCAAACTGAGCCTCACGTGTGAGAGAAATGTTATAATATGCGAGACAGTAAACTGGCTTAGAATCTGTCGATTTATAAACTGACCAAATGTTTACCAAACTGCCAAAAGATTATCAGCATATTCTATTTTGTAAGCTATGATCAAGATCTTATTTAAAGAGTTTAGAAATGCTTCATGACTTCACTGATTCAATCACTGTCTGTGTTTGCAAAATAGTTTTCCATCCCGCAGCACGTTTTACTCCAAGAGAGGAGCTGAGTGTCTGAACTCTTTAAAGTCATAATTACACCACCAGTAAAATTATAATAATTTTAAAAAAAAGTCAACCCACCAATGCAGCACTGCCTTCAACCTGTATTCTTTATTATGACCAGCAGGGGGTGACTCCTACGGTTGCAAACAGACATTATGTTTGTGAAGAAATTTGTGGAAAGAAAACTTTAAAAATATACGTGTGTAATTAATTTACCAAAATAGGGCCCCAGTCATGCAGGGTCGAGACCAGTCAACAATCGGTCATAAACAGCAATTTCTTTGGTCCCAGATAACGAAACGATTCCAGCTTATCTCCAAACACTCGCCAGCTGCCCACCGGCAAAAGAAAAGCAATACAAACTTCAAAGGACTGCTAGTGACATAATGCCTGACACCCCTGGAAGAGAGCATGACCAGGACCAGTGTTGGAATGTAACAAAGTATATTTACTCAGGTGTTTTACTGATATGCAGTTCTGATGTTATGTTCTGCTCCTTTTCTATTTTGAGTGAAAATGTTGTGTTTTGGACTCCGTGTTATAGTTTTAAAGTTTAAGTTACTCATTTTTATGCTGATGTTAAAAATCTATAAATAGATAGATAGAAGGTAAAACTAACCAGCAGTAAATCAGGTCATTAAAGTCATCTCCAGCTGCATCTTTAGAGTGATGGCAACATATATTAACCTTTATGTTTAGCGCCTTATCATTTTTATGCTAAACTTTTGCCCTGTTTGGCAACACTGTGTATAATTATGATTATTATTTGAGGAAAAAGTCTAAACATCACTTGGACCAAACTGTTTTTTCACCGGAGGCTGAGATTTGGAATTATTTTTTTTTTTATACCAGAAAATCTCACAGAGTGCAGTTCTCTAAAAGAAAAATTTCGATTTTAGTTTGAAAATGTGGCTGAAATATCTTCAGGTCTGCAGTTACTGCCTGTGCAAAGCTTTGGCTCACATGCCTTAAATTTCTTTGCACTGAAGAAATGTATCTGTGGGTTTGTTGATGGTTTGATCTTCAACTGTAATTTCTTCTTCTTCTTTAAGTACTTTCAAGGAAAATATTTAAATTAAGTGAATGTCTCTATTTAAAAACAAACAAACAAACAAAAAACCCATGATGTGATATTATAGTATATAGTATATCAGAAATCTGTTCACTATTTTTATTACAAATTGTATCAGTAAGGAAGCTGACTAAATATTAACTGATAATTTATGGCAAAGGGGTGGGATTAAATAAGTGTATACTTCTTCCCACTCCCTTTCAACATGTAAATTAATCAGAATGTTTTTTTGTATGTAATTTGTATAGTATTTTTTTCTCTCTTATTTTCTTTTCTAAATGTACTTGTATATTGTTCACATGTTGAAATAAATTACCAATCAATCAATCAATCAATTATGAGTACACTTTATTTTATGAGGGTGCTTCATTTCGCACATTTTTCAATATGTCACATTTTTTAATCTGCACCATCGGATGATCTGAGGAAAATGAGCCTTTCGCTCTATCTGGTGTAATATATGTAGTGCACGTTGTTCTTGTTAAATAAACCCAAATCAACTAAATTAATTAATTAATTAAAATAAAAAATTGTTTCACCACCTTTTAAAAAATAAGTTATTGAGCACTGAAGCACGTTTAAATTATTGCGCAAAATAACATCTGCATGCGGGCACGAGGCTAAACACGTGCCTACCAATAGCAATATTACATTTGGATTTATAGGCTTTGCATTGTGATTTTTATTTAACTGGAGCCGCCAATAATTGAACCAAAGACATCTTAATTAAAGAAAATTTGCTCTTTAGCATTCTTTTAATTCCCTTAAAATCCCTTCCAGGGAAGGTGGAACGTCTAAAGCTGCATTTTCAGGAGCTACAAAGCAGAAAATTTGACAGCAGACCGGGGTGGACAAGTGCGCTAATTTGTAGATGAGTGCAAAGCATTTTTGCCTCATATGTTGAGGGGATGTGCCTCTTTGTGGCTCAAAGGTGAACACATGTCTCACCAGAAAAGATGTGGCTCAAACGGAGACACGTGGACGTGTCTACAGGCTGAAATAACAGTGTTACAGGGGAATACGTGAGCTGTTAGCTTCTGTTTATTCTCACAAGAAGTTGGGATTCAATTTAAATTAAATTAAAAATCTGCATTCTGCCTTTAGCTTTGTAATTCCAAACCTGTGAAGTTCGCTAAATTTACTTAAACCTCAGTCTGCCCAATCGCTTTACTCACACTTTGCCACAAGTGTGATTTATATTTTTAGTAAGGTTCTGGTCCTGTCAGCAGGTCACTCACCGTCCCAGGAGAATGTCTCATCCCACACCGACCACATTTGCACCGTGAAGAAAGGCGCCCAGCACACCACGTACGCCACCACGATCACAAAGGTCATCTTGACCGTGCGTAATTTGGCACGGGAGATGGTGCTGACGCTGCTCACCGAGCTCCGGCTCAGCATCCCGCTTTTGCTGGCCTCCGCGCTCTTTCTCCTCTGGGTTTTGTATCTGAGGTTCCTCCAGATCGTACGGCAGATAAATCCGTAGCAGAACACGAGCACGGCCACGGGCACCACGAAGATCCCGACCGTGATCCAGGTGATGTACGCGCGAACCCCCCACGGCTCCACGAAGTGCCCCCAGCAGTCGTAGACGGCTGAGCCGGGGCGCACCTCGCTCAGGGAGAAAATGCAGTACTGCGGGGTGCTGAGGACCAGGCTGCACGCCCAGGTGGAGCCGATCATGATATAGGCGCGCTGCGTGGGCTGCTGGAGCGTCTGCAGCGGGTGGCAGATGGCGACATAGCGGTCCACGGTCATCATCACCATCATGTAGGTGGAGGCGAACATGCCCAGCACCTGCAGGTGCTTCACGATGCGGCACAAGAAGTCCGGCCCATAGAAGCGGAACGTGACCTCCCAGCAGAGCTGCGGCAGCACCTGGAAGAAGGCCACCACCAGGTCAGCCAGGCACAGGTGCTTCATATACAGGTGCATGCGCGACGGTTTCCGCCGGGCTTGGTACATGGCGAGCAGCACGCTCAGGTTGCCCACCACCGCCGCCACGAACGCCAGGCTCAGCACGGTGATCTCGAGCTTGGCCACCTCCTCGTTACGTCCGAACGGGTCGGTGTCGTTTCTCTTCAGCTGCTGCGTAAAGTTAGAGCTATCGGTGCAGTTTTGGTGCGTGGCATTGCAGGAGCTCACCGAGGGGAACGGCATGGTCACCGTTTCTCCTCCGGGCGCACGGAGGTGTCTGCGCGCTTGTGCGTAACCGTAACCCTCCTCCAGCGTGTACGGGACAATCGAGAAGAATTCACGGGTTAAAAATCCAGAAGGGATCCATCTGTTTCCCTGCGAGGTGCACAAAAACTCCAACCTGAATCCAAGCAGCAGATCTAGCCCCTTTTAAAGTACACTGCCCCCGAGAACCAGCCCTCTGCATGCCTCACTGTATCCAAAGCCCCACACACGCGCACTTCATCACCTTACTCCCTCCCACCAGCTCCATGCTTAGGATAAAGTGAAAGAGGAAAAAAAAGTAAAAGATGAACATAGAGGACAAAATAAAAACTGAAAATACCAGATTTAAAAAAAAGAAAGAAAGAAAGAAAGAAAGAAAGAAAGAAAGAAAGAAAGAAAGATTATTTATTTAGTCTTTAAAAAAATTACTTTCAAGATCGACTCTTTTTTTTTTTTTTTTTTTGTAAATGTCACTATAATAATTTGTCAGTTTCAGTTTTTCAGACTACAGCAGAGCTGTAGTCCCCATGTTGCTCCACTGAAAACGCACCGATTCATCCACACTTTTCCATCTTAAAGCCATTACCATCCGAAACAATGAATGGAACCCCCCCCCCCCCCCAAACCAACACACCAATTACAACACATGCAACAACAGTTACAGGAGTGCACTTTGATGGATTTTTAATGTGCAATAATGGACTTTTTAATGCACACAGTGACAACGAATGTATGGCACTGTAGAAATATGTTTTGTGTGCCTGAATGGAAAGAACTGTTTTATTATTTCTATTTACGGTATAACTTATTTATATCATAAAATTAATTGAGTCCGATTTTGAGAGCAACTACATTTACTTGTATATGTTTTTTTCTGTGAGTCTTTAATAAGTGTTTTATAATGCGGTCAAACAAGCATTCAGTAATCCAACTTAAAAAATAAAAAAATCAAACCACCAAACTTGGGTGAAATAATGAATGAAATAAAAAGATGACACCGTGACCATTAGAAATAATAAACAGCAGTGATTAAAGCCTTCCCGCACATTTTCCAAACCAAATTTGCCTCATGAGACCTTTAATTCTCCTCCTCTGTGGCAGAACTTCGTTTTCCCGCCGTCCTCTGCCAATGAAGTAAATAACGCCGTCACTTCTTGCACTTGCTGCCTTACAAGGCCACAGCTTAGTATCTTAATGTTCAATCTATATGCAAAGAACGCAAGCTGAGCGAGGGGTGGAGAAAGCGGACTGTTTTTCATGTCAGAGGCAGAGCCAGCTGCTGATGCAGACGATTACATAATGTGTTGTGTTTAAACAATGGTGGGTAATGGTCAGGGCTGTCAGGAGTTATAGATTAATTACGCTGTGATTAGGAAAGCTGTCAGGCTGGTATGGAAAATGATGCATGGCCCAGGCCGGCGTGCACACTGATAAGGGCTCAGAGGAAGGCACACATGGGAAAAGGCGCATGTTACATGTGTATGATATACAGGTGCACACGGCAAACACACTTCCATTCTCTGTTTTGAAAGGGTTATGTGACCAAAGCCACAAAAATCAGTATTTTCTCCAAGCACGCATATATTAGACATATTGATTTCACTGTGCAAGTCTGAGTTTGGTTCTGGAGACCTCAGCAAAGCAGGGGAAACCACCTCAAAGCCAGAGTTCAGGAGCTTGGCAGAAGTGTTTTTGTCTGTCTGTCAAAATGTGCAAAATTCAAACATGAAACTTAGCAGGTGTACAGCTCAGTTCAAAATACAGGATCTACTTCAGCTGGTGCAATCCCAATCACAACATGGTGTCTAGCTTCAGTTATTTATATTATATAATCAAAAACATTCAGCTAATACCAAACAGGAAAGCAAAATCTATAACAATCTCTTGCTTTAAACCACAGACTGTATATAAAAGATGGACATAGCCAGCATGACATCAGAGAAAGATATTTTAGACACATGTGGTCGGATTGCAGTGGTGGTCCCTGAGAGGTCAAATGCACCGTGACTGAAGAAAACACCAGGAAATACAAAAACTCAGCAAATTTTAAAAATAGAAAATGGAAGTGTTTCTGGGGAAGAAAAATATTTGTCACTTCTTTGACAAAGTAAACAGTAAACAGTTAATAGCAAACGTGTGTCTACAGTATTATATGAGTCGCGTGATTAAAGTGTGTCTCACGTTTTTGTTTCTGTCACTGTTCCGTCACGTTATTATGTCCCCAGAAACACTTTCCTTCTGTTTCGCGGTTGTTTTGTTTTTTGTGTTTTGAGTGCTTTTGAGGTATTTTTCTGTTAGCTGTTGTTTTCTAAGTTGCAATGCGCTTGAACTCTCAGGGCCACTGTAGTTTTCTGCCAGAAAAGCCAGAAAATTCCCCAAAATTTCAAAATTTTTGAGAATGGAAAGTTTATTGAACCATTTGACAAATTTCTTTCAAAACTGGTGAAGATGAAAATTGCCTAAAATGTATTGTGGGTTTTATCTGTTTTTCAGGGGGGAAAAAAACAGAAGGATGATGGAAAAGTCTCATAACTTTCTCATAAAAAATGGGATGATATACTGAGCGCTACAGACTAAAGGTTTAAGTAAAATAAGTAAATTATTAGCAAATACTAGCAGGCTTGGTTAAAAAGGTGTAAGGCACAGATGCAGATATTTGCTAAACAGTCCAAAGTGAGTACAAACTTCTTATGTTTGAAACAAGTCGAAACAAAAAATGCTCCAAAAGGTAGGAAACTGCAAACACAACGAAGAGGTCAGTGGAGCCACTGAACTCAAAGTGGCACTACTTTAGCTTTAAGCTGTAATAGAAACTAAATGAGTGAGTTATAAAAGCAAATCTACTGTCTTCATTATCATTATGAAGGAGCAAATTCTTCATGGAGACAAGTGCGTTTTGTGTCAGGCTGCAAACATGTTTATTTCTGCTGCAAAGTTTATGCAAAGAGGCTATGAGGACAGACTCACCTTTGAAGCCAGCCTCAAGTGACCACTAGAGAAACTGCAGGTTACAATTTGCATAGCCACAGTAGTCTTTTTTCAGTGCTTTGTGTGTCTTTAGGGATGTTTGAGTCTCTTTGTAGCTATTTTGGTAGTTTAATAAAGAAAAAAAAAACATGAGGGTAATTTTAGCTTTTGGTGCGTTCTGACCTGTCCAGGGTGCACCCTGCCTCTCACCCTATGGCAGCTGGGAAAGACTTCAGCCCACCCAGATGGAAGGATGGATGGATGGATTGACTGATATGTTGATAAACACTTTTCCTAATTTTGACTCTTTCTCTGGAGGTGATGTGGACAAATAAGCACTGTGTCAGAATTTTTTTTTTTTCACCAAATTCACATTTTTCTGTCTCCTACCACATTTTTAGCCTATACATTTACGTGTTTGTCAGTCCCTGAATGCTATGAGTCTTTTAACATCATCAGTTCAGGAATTTTTGTTCCAAAATAGATTATGTAGGTTTTCTGGAGCCAGAAGTATCAGCATCTGTTCCAGGCAGATCATTAGTATCGATCTACAACGCTATCAGGACTCACAGATGTGGATTTTTTGCTCCGAGGCTCTAAATAAATCTCACTCATTGCCCCTTTGAGTTTAGCTCTCGGTACACTTTAATTAACTATACATTATCCTAGTCAGTGTGTTGGGCTTCTCTATTATCTCCCTGGGTCCAGGTTGGGCACTTCAATACACAGTAATTCAATCCTAAATCAACAGCACGCCTCGGGTCCAAACTGTGAGAAGCCAGAAAGAAAGCACACCAGAACTGATATGAACTGAGATGCCAGAACTTCTTCCACCATTCAAACCCTTTAGTGCTGGCCAAAAATGAATCAAAGCCTCTTTTCTACTGGAAGTTTGTACCAAAACACATGACTCATGAGCTTCTGGATGATGCAAGAGTTTCTTCTTTGAAAAGCTTTACAGCTTATTGTAATAACTCCAAATTTAGAGAAGGACCACAAAGAGTTTCAAACCAGCTTAAAAAAGACACAAAACATGCAAATGTGACTCAGAACAGTCCTAAATTTTTTACAAAGAGGCTCAAAATGAACCTAAAATGAATTAAATTGGACCCCAAAGTAGCAGCTGGAAAGCAAAAGCTTTAGTGTAATCATGCACTTTGTCAGGGGTGGTTTGTGCTGGTGAGACTTAAAGCTGGCTGGAGCAGGTGAGCAAATGGAGAGTGATTAAAAGAGTGATTGAAACTGACAGTTATATAGAGAAAACCCTGCAATCAAGCAACTCCCTATGAGAAAGCACTTGGCAACAGTGGGAAGGAAACACTCTTTTAACAGGAAGAAACCTCAAGAAGAACCAGGCAAGAGGTGGCGTTGAGTAAGACAGGATAAAACATAAAGACATAAACAGAAGACTTAAATAAAAACTAATGATTAATCAGAAAACAGTTTAAACACCATCTATGATATGAATGTTTCTTTTATGTCCCTCTATGCCAAAGACACTAAACTGGTGAAGACACGAGGCAGGATAGATCCATGCTTTCACGTCAAGTGGGCCTCTGTCATTGTACTAGTTTTGTTTTATTTTGAATTTTGGATATTTTGGTGATCATTAGTTTACCTTGCTTCTTGCTTCACAGCTATCTTTTCTGTAGTTCCTGGTTATAGTTTTGGTTATAATAATTTTTTTTGTTTTTTTGTTTTATTGTTTTACTTTGCGTTTCTGCCAGGGACCACCAGCTCCCAGTTGTTTAGAATTTAGTTCTATGGTCTTGTGTCAATTTTTGTCCATTTGTGTCTGTGTTTTTCCCCATTTAGTTATCGCGTTTCACTTCCTGTTTATTTAGTTATTCGTCCTTTGTGCCTGGGGTTCAGTTTTGGAAAGCTGTTGAATTTTGGCCTCAGTTATCTGTTCTTACCTGACAGGTTGTGGTCTTCTGCTGTTGCAGCATTCAGAGATGCTCTTCTGCATATCTTGTTTGTAACGAGTGGTTATTTGAGTTACTGTTGCTTTCCCATCAGCTCAGAGCAGTCTCGTCATTCTTCTCTGACTTCTGACATCAACAAGGCATTTTCACCTGTGGAACTGATGCTCACTGGTTATAGTCTCTCTCTTTTTTCTTTTTCTTTTTTATACTGTTTTCAGTAAAACCTAGAGATGATTGCGTGGGAAAATTCCAGCAGATGAGCAGTGTTTTTTAAATGCTCAGACCAGCCCGTCATGTTCAAAGTCTCTTAAATCACCTTTCTTTTGTCATTCTGATGCTCACCTTGAACTTCAGCGGGTCGTCTACACGCCTAAATATTTTGTGTTGCTGTCATGTAATCGACTAATTAGATATTTGCATATTCAGCAAGCAACCGAATGGGTGTGCCTAATGAAGTGGTGTATGTAAGAAAGAAGCACCACAAGGATAATTTTGTAGAAAGACTGATAACAACGCAAAGAAACACACATGTCAACCTCACAGTTTAAAGCAAACACAAAGAAAAAAGCGCACATAGAGACTCAAAACAATAACATGTGTAAAATTACCACCAAAGAAAACTTGTAAGGTGTACATATTAAAATATAGTGTTACATTCAAAGCCTCAATTAATGATTTGAGACATGTGGATCACACATCTCCACAAAGTCTGGCTGATGACCTGGCACGTACTAACTAAAGCCCGTATATCAGACATATAACTTTGTAACTTTACTTACATTGCTGTCACAGACCTGAAACAAAGCTGTTTTTTCAAGTTTTAAATACATTTCAGACCAAATGCAATTTTTACCTGACAGCAGGAGCTTTTCTTTAATTTACTGGAACTCCATCAGTCAGAGAAATGATGCAGAAACCTAAATCTCCCTCTAAGAGGAATAAAAATAACATAAAGTTGTTTTTTGTTTGTTTGTTGTTGTTGTTTTTTTTTAAAGGAAGCGAAGTAACTCAAAATTGCTTAATGTTGCATGGAAAAGATTCACAGGTTTTATCGCCACAGTCTGACATCCCTCAGTGGGAAACAACCTCAAACAAATAGCATCTGAGTGGGTTCGTCCTCTAAAACCTCACGGTGAGAAACGGACCATCGTTTCTGTCTGCTGCTGCAGCTCTTACTGAGTGTGTTTTTGGGAGATATGACATTAGAAAGAGCTGTTTACCAACGTGAGCTTCCACCACAGCTCTCATCTGAAATCCCTGAGATTAAACATTTTCAAATTGCTTTTTAGGAAACACAATGAAAAACAGAAAAGGTGATTTTAACCTCTGGGTGCTTCTTTTTTCCAGTTTTTTCATATATTTTAATATTTGTGAACTTCTTGTAATCATCGGTTTGATAAAATGTTTCTCTTTGATCATTTTGATGAGTCATTTTGAACTGAGGATGTTACATAAATGAATGTTTTTGTGGTTCTAATTAAATTTTATTGTGAAAATGCTGTAATTTAAAATGCACGTCGTCTAATTTTACACATCAGGCCAATCAAAGAACAACAAAGCTGCGTTTTCCTGTCTTAAAACTCAAAATTTCAATTTCAAATCTTTTCCTCGGTTTTATGATTGCTTGTTTTGTTGGAGGAAGTTTCTTTTATCCTCTCTGTGCTCTTTTGTTGAATCATGGTGAATTCACCCTGTGCACCAAACTCTCCTCTCTTTAAAATTATTTTGATGATTCAGTTTGAACTGAAGGCTAGATATGTCAAATTCACATGTTAGTGTTGCTTTGTAAGATAAACCAAGAACAACAAAGCCTCTCAATTATATCTTAAACCTCATAAGTCATGCTTTTTTATTACAATTCATTTTTTTGTATTTGTTTTGTTATTTATTTATTTTTATAGAATTTATTTATTCTTTCATTGCTTTTTAAAAATGTATTTACAATGTTAGCAGGAGGCTAAACCACTTCAGATAAACCATTTTATTTTCACGGGTCTTTATCAACACACATACAAAAAACAGAATGCAAGGTGCAATTAAAATTTAATTTAGCAGAAATATCGTAACTCTGATTTAAACTTGATGAGTCTCCCCTTCAAGGTCGTCTCCTTGTGGACCTTCAGCGTTCCTGATATTTAGGCATTTTCCCCATCTGAGCATCCTCCAAGTCAAATGTGACGGGTAGTTCAGATCTGCACAACCTGCAGAAAATGAAGAACATGTTCCTGCTGATTGCACTACTGACGTGTGGCCTGGGCTATAAAACAATTGAAATATACTCATTTGTAACCCCACAGGAAGCGCTTTTCACCTACTGCACACAAATGGATGAGAAGTTGGGTGCACCAACTGGTCTTGAGGCTTTAGTGCCTATGGCAGGAGTGGGCAACTCCAGGCCTCGAGGGCTGGTGTCCTGCATGTTTTAGATGTGTCCTTGATCCAACACAGCTGATTCAAATGGCCAAATGACCTCCTCAATGTATCTTGAAGTTCTCAAGAAGCCTGGTAATGAACTAATCATTTGATTCAGGTGTGTTGACCCAGGGTGAGATCTAAAACCTGCAGGACACCGGCCCTCGAGGCCTGGAGTTGCCCACCCCTGGCCTATGGTGTTATCAGTCTGGTCACTTGTCAGTGGCTTAAGTGTTTATGAGGTACTGTTTCATGAACCAAACACCAGGTTATGGCGCCATATGCTGACGCGCATCAGACCCCTAGCAAAGGTGTTAGTTGATATAGCCAAAAAGATGGTGACCATGGAAGTTGGAATCCTCTAAGGCGTACATAACAACTGACCTGTTGAATCAACTAAAACCTGAAAATGGATGGCATCAGAGCGTCTGGCCCATAACTGGGCATTGTTAGCAATAAGAGCTGCAAGAGCTACGCCTCGAGAGCATGAGCCCAGGTGGAGGTGCCACAAGTGCGGATCTAGCTGTTTGTTGAAAATGCTCAAATGAGAACTTGGACGGATGAAGTGGAGAAAGGATCCATGTTGACTGAGAAGGACTGACAAGTGACACTGGGGTGGTTGTACTAAGCAGGAGGTTGGTGGTTCGGTCCTTCGCTGCTCCAATTTGCATGCACGTATCCTGAGTTGCACTGGAGTGTTAATGTTAAGTAGAAAGCACTTAGAAGAAAGGCACATGGGTAAATGAGACCTGGTGTTTAAATCGATTTGAGTGATAGTACAGCAGAAAAGCACCTTATAAGATCCAATTCGTTTACCATTTATTGTTGTAAAGTCTAAGGAAGCTTTTGAAAAAATGGCAGCTGCTTACAAAGTCAGTCATCTTTGTCGTCGAAACTTTTCTCATTTATTTCCTAAGAGGCAGGAAGTCATTAACAGCCTCTGAACAAAACAAAAAACAAAACAAAAAAACAGCCGCCATTCATTATCGCAGCGCAACATCAGCATGAGGATCCCTGATGATGAATTATTGCAGATTCAATGACCTGAGGTGTAACCATTAGTTTATAAACACAATCCCAGCACAGGAGCCATTTAATATTCATATTCATATTCAGCATTTTGTCACGTTTTCCCCCTTTAGGACAGTGAAAATCCTTCATAACGCAAAGAGACAAAATGTCCTCACTCACTCCTGTGTGGATAAAATTCAGTTAGGTCAAATTATGTTTATTCATAATGTACACTTAAAAACAACCCCAAGCGCGTTCCAGTAGAGGAGAACAGATTAAAAGTCCAAGTTAAAGAAAGAAAAAAAAAACACAATTAAAAATGAATTAAAACATGATTTTAGATAAGTAGCCTCTCTCATCATGAATGGTTCAGGCAGCTAAGAAAAACACAAAGTCTGATTAATTTTAATAGATATAATAAAACTTTCATGGTCTGTGGGCTTATTTTCTATTTTCTAATTAATATTCTGTTTAATGGCTCCTCTGGGTTTGAATGCTTTCTTATTCACACGTTTTTATTGTTTCTTAGTATCCTGATTCTGTGTTTCTCTGTGAAGCCTTTGTTCCCTTTGGCTTTCCCATCTCGTTACCTTGATTATGTTCAGGTGGTTTTTTTGCTATCCTGGCATTTCCCTTTTCTTGGATCAGACTCTGTCCAGAGTGTCTGTTTGGATTTTGCTTCCTTACTTCTTGGACTTGCAATCCAAATAAATTATTCTTCCTGCTACGCTTTCCTGAAAAGTCTAAAAAAGCAACAATAAAAGCATCATGACCCCAGAGTTTGGTGATGCTTCGATCAGTGTTTATGTCGAAGTTTTGAATTCTGTTTGGTTTTAGTGTCATAGTCAGTATCATTTCTATTCTCAACTTTTGATTTGTTTCTTTGCATTTCAGTCATTTCTCCTATCGCTTCTCCATCTCTGTGCCTCTCCGCCTTTGCACATCCTCGACTCATCTCGTCACGCCTCAGGCCCTCCTGCCTGCGTGGAGCTTGCGTGGAGCTTGCGTGGAGCAGCCAAGGGGCGATGGCTTGAGGCAACAGGTTTTTAACTGAAAGAGACACCCTCATTTAGGAGCCATCATTTCACAGCTGCATCACCTGTCCATATTTTTATGAATGCTTACAGATGTTTGGGGTTTTTTTTTTATCATTGCAGTTGGAACAATGCTCAATGAATTTCTTTTAGAAGAGTTCTCCTCCTACGATCTGTGTCATGCCCCTTTTATATATTGAAGGTAGAAAAAAACAAAACAATGCACATTTATTTGTATGTCACAATTCATTACACTCAAAAACATCTTCTTCTGAAGTGTCTTGATAAACGGTGTTGGGGGTCATGGTCCTCCAAGATGCCCTGTCTCTCACACCGTGAAGTAACTCATTTGTTGTTGTTTTTCATCCTCCAGATGAGCCACATATGCTGCAGTGATGTATTCACAGTTTTCCTGTTTATTGTCCTTGCTTTGCTTCCATATGTGGACATAGCTGTAATGGAAGCAAAGGCTTTTTCTTGTCTCAAAAATCTTTCATAATGTCTTTTCCAAGTCAGAGAAAGCTTTCTTTGCTACTGCAACTGGATTCTTCATGTAACCATGAAATGGATATCACTGTTCATGGTAGAATCCAACTATTCATAAAAGATCAAAACATTAAAAAAAAACACCCTATGTTAAAGTCGAGGTAGACGTGTGGCCTTCTTCTGATCTGATTTTCTTTCCTTCTGTCATGCCCTCAGGTGGAGTTGTAGGCAGAGCCTTCTCTCTGGGTAATTGAGGACTAGGAGGTGCAGCTGTTCTCTGCCAGATAGTTTTCACCAGCTTGATGCTAAATTGACTGTCCATGATGTTTTTGAAACTTTGTGCGTTCCAGTTTGATGCGGTTTTCTCGTCCTTTTCCTGGTTCCCTTCTGTGCAGCTTGTGTTGGAAATCATCCCTTGCCCTGTGGAGAACCTCTAGCCACGCCAGCTCATTAAACCTAGCACACAGAACCAAAACCTTACCTACACCTTACTTCTCAACCCACTCTCCACCGAGCCGACCTTAGCCTCTCACTCAACCTCAGCCTTGCTGTTATTTCCATTCCATTGCTTTTGAATCAGGCTGGTCTAAAGAGCAGCAAAAAAGCACCGACAGTGGACATACAGACTTTTTTAAGTGAGAGGTGTGGACCTCAGTGACCTGGAGGCAAATAATGGATCTGTGATATATTTGTGAGTTGTTTCTAGATCATTGATACACTTCTGTACTTTAGCAGCCGCACTATTTTCAAGCTTTGTATATATACAGGAAGTTAAGCAATCCAGCCAAGAGGTAATCAAAGCGTGGATAAGTGTGTCTAAGTCCCTTTGGAGACAGAAATAGCTTTAGTTTAGTGATACTTCTCAGCTGGGAGCGAAGCTGCCCTTCACAGAGTGATTGGCATGTTTGGAAGTTAGAATCACAAGAACACAAACACACACCCTAGTTAGCGAGTAGAAAGACATGTCCCTGACACACGCACTGAAACATGATTACATGTGTAATGACCTTTCTGAGAATTGTTAATGGCTAGTGCAGCTAAGAAAGAAATGAGCTTTGATTAGCAGCACTTTTATCTGACTCCAACACGACCCTTTAATTAAAGTTACGAAACAGCCGCTGAGCTCAAGGATCCGACTGAGCGCACACACCAGCAACTGTGGAGACTCACTCGGGAGTCACAGCATGAAAATCTCTTCATTTTTGAATAAACACTCAGCACAGCAAAGGGCTGCTTTGAGATTTTTTTTATCTAGATGTACAACATAAACACAAATCTAAAAGAAAAAAATAAAAATCACAGCCTAAAAGACACTGCTTTTTTTTTTTGTTTTGTTTTTTTTTGTGTCCCGTTTGGATCTTTAGCCATCAGAATTGTTGTCTTAAGGCCAAGAAAGGTACCAAGCGGATTTATTTTACCAAGTGGATCATCATGGCCTTGCCATATTGATCCATTTGATTGACCTTTATTATAATTATGAATTTATTTTATTTTCGGTTGCTACAAACGGGACAGACGTGACTGGGGGATAGGACAGGGAGAAAGAATGAAAGAAAGAGAGGGAGAGAAAGAAAACCAAAGTTGAGAAGAGACGGTGAGAAGGGGGGGAAGAAAGGAAAAACAAACAAACAAACAAACAAAACACCTGGATCACCTGTATGGAGAAAAAAAACAGAAGAGAAAGCAAACAACAAAGAGCAACATAATAAAAAACAGCACCATCACAATAAACTAGCTAGCAGTAGATAACAGTAGATACTAAATAATAAACGATATTGTGCAGCACGCAAGATAGACAGCGCACAATGTGCTTTGAGGCAGCAGCCAAGAAAGGTGTAGTCCGCGTCTGTGAACACCCGTGTGTACACCTGTGTGCATACCTGTGTGGATCAGCATGCTTGTATTCCAAAGGTTTCTCCATGTAACGATCTGCTAGGGAGTGTGGGGAGCCATAGCCCCGTCCACCAGGGTATGAAGCAGGTATGGAGGAGATCCAGGCCCCAGATATCCAGAGGCCCCAGAGTACAAGGACCCGAGGAGGACCACCAAAGGGGGGGGGGGACCGTGCCACCCTCCTGGGAAGAGCTGAGTAGAGCCCCAAAGGAGAGGTCACCCCGCAGCTACGGAGCAGAGGCCAGAGGGGGTTGCAGTGGCGTGCCCGCGGGCTCTGCCGGCAGCCAGCTGTGCCAGAGAGGACCGAGCTTCAGGCCCAGAGGCCAGAGGCCTGAGGGCATCCCACCCCCCGGAAGGAGCCCAGCCGGGCCACAGGCGCCCGGCCCCGCCAATCGGCCACCAGGAGTGAGCCGGTACATGCATGAGCGCCCAGCCCCAGACGACAAGGACCACCAACACACCAACGTCTGAGGGCATCAGCCACCGGCAGGGAGTGTGGTGAGGGGAGATAGGCCTCCGTACTTTAGAGGGCCTGAGATGTACCCAGAGAGGTTGAGTCTAAGACCCAACCTGACATATAGACACAGACAAAGACACTGCTTTAGGGCGTGGCTTGTTTACAACCCCACCCAACTTCTCATTCATCCCACTGTGGAGCTAACTTGGGTTGCAGCAAGGGAGCTCATGAGATAACACGACTGGTTTTCAATAAACAAAACCTCACGTTCTAGTTTCGTTTTCACAGACAGCACTGATAACGTGTCCACACTGGAACAAAAGAATACTTTTGCTCTGTTAGCATTCAGCTAATGAATGCTAATTGGCATATCTTTTGATAATAACAAATAGTATAAAATGATAAACGATAAAATACAGCAGGCACACACATGTGTGGTGGATGAAGGTTGAAGTGCAGTGCTATACTGCAAATTTTGGTATTGACCCAATACCAAGTAAATACAGGGCCACTATGATACTAATACCTTTAACCTGTAAACAGACGTGACAATCAACACAAAAAAGTTCAGACATGTTTCATACTGCATATTTTTCATACTGCATGTTTGAGGCATATGTTTTAATTTCCCCCCCCAAATAATTTAGAACACTTCAGTGGGCTGCATCCTAAACTTGGAGGATAGAAACAAAATATCAACCCAATGGCACTTGTATCGAGCCAATACCAACTGATATTTAGATTAATCTAAATGTGGCTAACATGTACTATCTTGTCCGTTATAATCTCCCAATGTTATTTTACTACACTCAATACCTGTCAAAGCAGGCTTAGCCAAAGAGTTTAGCCTTCATACCTTACATTTTGGATCTCAGCTCCACATTGCAGTAATCCACTCTTTAGATGCAGTCTGTGGGTGTACTTGAATGCACCTTTTAACATTTTCTAGGTAAAAGTTTAATTTTCTTTCAAACTGCACATTAATGTGACCTCAAACTATCTGAACTTAAACTGCATTCATACCTCTACCAGCTGAACATTTCAGCCACCCACTCTCTTTATTTTTTTCCCAAATCCTGCAGAGGCAAATGCTCTTTAATCACTAAAATCCAAGATTTCTGAGTTGGTTTGTAGGTGTTAGCTTTACCGACTGAAGCTGAGCATTTCAGTTTAATCTTTTACCCTGTTTAGTACCATGCCAGATGGCCACACAGTTTGCCAGTCAGCTGTGGTCATGTTGAGTGCACATAAAAAAAAATAAAAATCCTTTTTTGTTTCCTTCAAATTTCACATAAATGTGAAACCAGGACCTTGAACTGTCAGAAGTTAATCTGTTATTGGACGAGTCTGCATTTACTGCTACCATCTGAACATTTCAGCCTCTTTTTTTGCTATATGAGCTATGATGTGGTTTGCAGATTGAAGCTGAGCACTGATTTTTAAAACTACCCCAGTTCAAAAAAAAACAACAAAAACCCCACTGCTTTCTGTTTAATCTTTGTTTAGCTTTAGCAAATGTTTCCACCACCAAATGTGTGCAGTTTACTCTAATTGTGACATGAGTATATAAATCTGTGCATCACTTTCTCAGTTATGGAAACACATTTTGTTGCTCTCCATCATCTGAGCCAGTGGGAGCAGTAGATAAACAGAAAAGGCCCAAGAATGGATTCCTGAGGTACTTATAATTTCCTACAGACACAAAGCACCCCTGTCCTTAAAAATGATTCAAAACAATTTAGCTCTGTTCAGCTGTGTTCAGTGTTTTTGTTTTTTGGGCAAAGATGGAAGTTTCTTTCAAATTTCACATAAATGTGAATCCAAGACATTGAACTGTCAGCACTTAATGTGTTTTTGGATGAGTCTACATAACATGAACATTTCATCCACTTAGCAGCTTACTTTTTGCTATTTGAGCAATTATGTGACAATCTTTCAAGAGCAATTTGACTATTTCTTTAGTGTGTAATTACCTGCAATCACAAAAAAAGTTCCCGTTCTTTAAATGAGGCTCAAAGCAGTTTAGTACTGTGCCAGAGAGTCCCAGTCAGTTGTGGTTGTGCTGAGTAAACACTGGAAAAAAATCCATTTGAAGAAACCTTCAGATTTCACATAATTATGAAGACAGAGCCTAGAACTGTCAGACCACAATCTGTTTTTGGTCAAATCTCCTACCAGTTGAATATTTTGAACTCTTGCTGACTTCTTTTGGAAACTTTGGGTATTATGAGATACTCTTTGGTGAATAGTGTGAACTCAGTCTGTGCATTAGGGGTTTATCAAAATCCTGCTGCTTTTAACCTTTGAAATCCAAGATTTCTGGCTTGGCTTAAATGACACCGGTGTAACACTATTCTTTTCCAGTCAATAATATTTTTATGAGCTCATGTTGATGAAGTTGGTCCTAGTGATGAAGTTCACTCAGGTTTTAGCTGTAATCACTGCATAAAAATTATTGATATACAGTATCTCACAAAAGTGAGTACACCTCTTTTTGTAAATATTTTGTTACATCTTTTCATAGGAGAATGTTGAATACATACATACTTTGATACAATGTAAAGTAGTCAGTGTGCAGCTTGTACAGCAGTGTACATTTGCTGTCCCCTCTAAATAACTCAAATAACTGCAAACCGGGAGAAGGCGTGTTGAATTTGGTGTTATTGCTCTCACACTGGTCAACGGAAGTCTAACATGGTACACCGTGGCAAAGAATTCTCTGAGGATCTAAAAAAGAAAAAAAATCTCTATGTAAGGATGGCCCAGGCTATATAACTGTTGAGTGAACAGTTTTCAGCAAACAGTTTGCTAAAAACAAGCAGACTAAGGACATGGATTACCTGTGGTCTGATGAGACCAAGACAACATTATTTGGCTCAGATGGTGTCAAGAATGTGTGTTGGCAACCAGGTGAGGAGTACAAAGACAGTGTGTCTTGCCTACAGTCAAGCATGGTAGTGGAACATCATTGTTTGGGGCTGCATGAGTGCTGCTGGCACCAGGGGAGCTACAGCTAACTGAGGTAACCATGAATGCCAACATGTACTGTGATATACTGAAGCAGAGCATGATCCCCTCCTTTCAGAAACTGGGCTGCAGGACAGTATTCCAACATGATAACAACCCCAAACACACCTCCAAAAAGACCAGTGCCTTGCTAAATAAACTCAGGATAAAGGTACTTGACTGGCCAACCATGTCTCCAGACTTAAACCCTACCGAGCATCTGTGGGGCATCCTCAAATGGAAGGTGGAGGAGTGCAAGGTCTCTTGACATCCACCAGCTCCATGATGTCATCATGGAGGTATCAGGAAGCGCTGTGTGGCAGGCAGGAGTTGGACCCAAGATGCAGGCACTCAGACTCGAGGGAGGAACGCAAAATACTCAGCTTTATTTGCTGGCAGGGGAAAAGCATACAAAGCTAAATCACACTGGGGGGGACATAAACTACACTTTACAGCAAGGCATACAAGGAAAATCGCAGCTAGAGGGACAACACCACACTGACTCAGAGAAACACAGGGTTTAAATAAACTGGGAAGTAACGAGGGGAATGAGACACAGAAGGAGGGCACAGCTGGGAGAAATCAGAACTGACGAGACAAGGAAGCAAAGCAGGACACATTCACATTAGACACAGACCTTCAAAGTAAAACAGGAAGTATAACACAGAGACGTGAACTTGACACAGTGGAGACAGCAACTAAGAAACACAGAGACATAAACCATAAAGCAGAGGACTCTAAGAACCAAAAAACTAGAGATGATAAATAATACACAGAGGGAGATCCGGGAACACAAGAAACTAGACTTGAGGGAGTAAGAAAAGACCAACCATGACAACATAATACACAATACAGAGTGACAGAAAACACAAGAAACTCAAAACATGCGAAGACACAGACCAAGAAACGCGGACTTTACACAGAACAGAGGGGGCACAGAGAAACATGAAGGGCAAGGGATCAAAACTAGAAACCATAGAATAAATCACACGAGTACAAAATACAAAAATCACAAAGAACTAAAAGCGCTGGGTCAGGAGACCCAGGATCCTGACAGGAGGAGTGGAAGAGGATTGCAGTGACAACCTGTGAAGCTCTGGGGAACTCCATGCCAAACAGAGTTAAGGCAGTTGACAATATTTTTCTTATTGTCAATTTGTTATGTGAAAAATATTTGACTTTGAAAAATTCTGTAGTATAACAGGGCCTAATTTGAGTGATACAAAAGCAAATATAAACATTACTTTAACATATACTTACTTATTTATAATGCCTCTTTATTCCATGCATATGATCTTACATATGATATTACAGGACAAAAAGACAATTAAATACAGGACAAAGGAGAAATTATGTTACAGGCTAGTGGCTTTGAGTCGCATTTTGCAGGCTGCAGTGTCCTCAGTGGTAAATTGCACGCATCATACACCATATATACAACACATTAATCTGTGTTAAAATAAAAAATTTTGATAGTTTTAACGATATAATTGACTTTGATAGTCAATCATACATGTTAGGATTTTAAAAATACAAATTAATTGACAGTCAGTAAACTTAGCATGCACTTTTTTTTCAATGAAATTACTTTTTTGTCATTATCCTAAGATAATATCAATATTTTTGCTTTGTTAACATTTATCTGTTTATGAGAATAAGGAAGCTAGTCAAAAGAAAACAGGCGAAAACCAAAACAAAATAACAAAATTTTACACACACAGTTTAAACTCTGATAAAGCTGAAACAATAACAAACCATTCATTATCTGGGTCAGTGGGAGTGGGAGTTGTAGATATTGAACAGAAGAGGCCCCATGATGGAGCCTTGTGGTACTCCGCATCTTTTTTATTTGCTCTGCTGTTTGATTACCTACAGACACAAAGCAGTCCTTGTCCTATAAGCAGGAATCAGACCATTACACATAACTGTCAGTCGCTTCCTTGTTTTGCCTTTTACGTGACTTGACTGCTTTGAGTTCAGTTTATGTGTCTTGACTGTGGACACATCTGTGGCGTGTTGGACATGAAAGGACGGACTGTGTGTGCAGTTGGGTGTGTTTAGAGGATGATAAGAGTTAAGTCTGATCAGCTGTGTCACCCTGAAAATCTGTCCAAACTGAGCTGCTCTGCTGTCTGCCAGGCATTAATCCACTTCATGGGTTCCCTCTGCAGAGACACAGACAAATAGCCGAACCGTCCAGCGGCCACAGGAAATTATTTAGACAATTAAATACAGGCAACCTGACATGCCCGGAAAGTTGTCTGCAGGGTCATGTTGACACTCGAGTTCTGATCAGGTGAAGCTCCAACACAGCTGTGGGAACTGGGCAGAGTGAAACAATCAGGGCTTGCAGACAGTTTTATTTATATAGAGCAGCAGTTCACAACAACAGTCATCTTAAGGCCTTTTAAGTTGTAAAGAAAAGACCCTAAGAATCTTATTACACCGATCAGAAAGCAACTGGCAATTGAGGGAAGAAATGGGCAAATAAAGGAAACACAAGATATAACAAAAAAAAAAAAAAAACCCATAAAGAACCTGTTTATAGTTCTAACTTTTAAAAGATGATATTATGCATGCATGTCAGGAGTGCAAATGTACACATTCCTCCACATTTTGCACACAGAGGCAACAAAATTACTGCTAAGTAGCCTCACTGCTATGTTTTACAGACGTATATGAATTCAGTAACACATAGGTATCAGTTAGAGATATACAAAAAATAGACTCCTGAATCAACAGGAAGGTTCAATTTCAGAGCTTTTATAACTTCTATAACTTAAAAACTCCTCCTGGAGATTTAATCACATCGTATTTGGTCAGTCCAACTTACTTTACATTGTCCAACATTCACCAAATTTAACGTATTTCATGAAAATCCAGGCCGGGAGATGTCTACACGCTCCCATAGACTCATTGAGTCGTAGCATCACCTAATGTCAACTCAAAATCAGCATTATTTAATTAAATACAATTTTATTTATATAGCTCTAAGTTAGAATAAAGGTCACCTTAACGTGCTTTATATTGTAAGGTAAAGGCACTGAAACAATACAGAGACAACCCCAAGAATCAAACGACCGTCTATGAGCAAGTGTTTGGCGACAGTAGGAAGAAAAAACTCCCTTTAACAGGAAGAAGCAGCTTCATGGAGGGGAAGCTATCTGCGACTGGTTGGAGGTGAGTGGAGGGAGTCAGGACATTATGTGACATATACATGACATATACATGAGCAATGAGTGCTCTTTAATGCCACATCTGACTTTTATGCAAATGCTAACAAGAGTACAGAACTTCCATGTGGCTACAAGAAACAGCTCAGGCTTAGTGTGCTTGAATTTGTTCTTTCTGTCCTCTTTGTTTTCATATTAAGTCTCAAATTTGCCATTTTGTGACTCTGTATCGCTCTGTCTCGCTCATTTGTGTATATTTGTGATTCTATATATTTTAGCCCATTGTTTGTGTCTTCTTACGTCTTATTCTGGTCACTTTAGGTCACTCTCTGCTGTTATTGTGCCTCTTGGAAGCAATTTTGCATCAGATTTAAAGAATTTGTCTTTCTTTCTTGGATATTTTATGAGTGAAGGTGAACGCTGGGGGCATCATGACCCTTTGGGACCATTCGGCTTTACTGATTAAGTATTATCATATTAATCATATTAATATATTATTGTGTGTTATGTAAAATTGTGTTTTTGCCATTGTGAAACGTACTAGTTTGTCCACCCCTGCTTGCTTTATTTTGGCCGAGGAAATAAAATTAAAATGAAATGAATCCCTTTGTGGAGGGCGGATAATGAGCCGGGGGTTAATTAACACACTGAAAATTTGATTGAGAGAAGCACAGAGGAGATGAGGGAGATGAGGGCAGACACTGATAGGTGGAAAAATGCTGGACTTGGCATACATTTAAAATTGCTGTCCACTTAGTTTCTGTGCAGCTCTGCAGAGTTGGTGGCCACATGCTGCACAAGGAAAGTCATCCAACCATCAGCAAGAAGTTGAAGCACTGGAGACTATGTCAGACTTGCTGCTGCAGTCAGACGCTGCCATAACTGCAAGCTGATGTGAACATTTCTCAGTGACTGTGTTGGTTGCCATGGTAAATACAGCCTGTTCTCCTCTGATAAAATATAAGAGCATTACTTTACTGCATGTATTAAAAACGAAATAACTTTATGTCCTCACAAGGTTCAAAAGCTATACTGATAAGATTTGAGCAAACATTTTGTGGCCTGGTTTGATCCAAGATTAGATCACTTTATTCAGGACAGTTTAACCAGCAATGCAGCATGAGATGATGTCCAAACATGATTAGGATTGCATAAAATGTGTCTTTGAAATCTCGACTATAAGGCCATTTGGACTGGATTTATGTCTGTAAGGATCACAAGTCATTTTTAATTCACCACTAGGACACTTCTGAGATGAGGTGTTTCAGGCATGTTCTACCAGAAGGACTTGGTTTGTAAACCTCAGGGCTCTGGTGGGAGTGTAACAATGTATGAGTTTGGTCTAGCAGGGCGGTGCCAAACCATCGAGACACTTAAAAACATCATGAGATGGACTAAGCAGCCGGAACAGCTGTGACACGGTTACAGCTTTCTTTCCTGTCAAAAGGCTGCACTTTGTACAGTTTGCAGGTGATGAGAGATTGAGGCCAGTGTACAAAGAATTACAGCAGTCTAATCAAGAGGTAATAATAGTGTGAGCTGCTCTCTCAGAGTCATGAGAGGAAGGTAGACCTTCACTTTCCTGAACAGCCTTAATTGAAAAAGCTTGCCTTAGCAACAGAGCTAATCTATTTATATCAAGTTTAAAAGCACAGGTAAACATCACACCAAGGTTCAATACAACCCGTGGCAGTAAGAGAATGGATGGACCTGAGAAATAATCACACCCCCAGTGGCAGTGGGAGTTTTTGTTTTGTGTTTTTTTTCTTGGTTACTTATCCTTCAATTTCTTTTCTCCTTTTATCTCAATATAAGTGCATATGCTGTTAAATAAACATCCTATTTTTGAACCAACTCATAAATCAATAATCCTGAAATCTTTATATTCGGCACCTGTTAACAAAAAAACAATCTCAATGTATTTTTTATTGTAAGGCAAAGACCCTAAAACACTATAATAGAAACCCAACCATCAGCTGATCAGCTGAAGAAGAACTCCCTGTTGAGAGAGAGAAAATTCAAACATAACCAACCACAGATTGGAAAAGAGAAGCGAGAAAGAGAGAAGAGAGAAAAGGCTAGCAGCTGAGTGGCTGAACTGATTTATCTGCAAATTAAGAGATTTTACTCAATAAAATTATTCTTTTTTAAATGTATATTATCACTATTCTGCTCTCTCATTGCATTTCACCAAATGCGGTCCCAGCTAGCTCCAAAAAAATAAGATTTAGAGAAATACCTTATATTTTTCTCTGTGTGTCTTTCCAGCTGTTTGCATACTAATCAGCAGTAATATAAAGTAATATAGCAGCGCTGCTACATTTGCAGGTTTAGTGTTACATGACATTTTCCCCCAGCGATGGCGCCAGATTAAAAAAGGGCAAATAATCACCAGAGTTAATAAAATTCACCCAGCTGAGGTCACAGATATTAGAATTTTATCCAACAGCGTTTTCCTCAAACCCTGAACTTGTATCTATCCAACAGAAACACATTGAGTTCAGTGTAAAATAAGGGCGTGTTTATCTAGTTCATAGCTGAGCTGGAAACTTCTTCTCGCTGTCAGATTAGAGTTGTGTGTTTCTTGGTTTAGCTGATTTCACACTGACACGCTCACACTAACCCCAGTAATCCCTGTTCTGGATAAAATGCTGGAATGTGGGAGAAGAGCTCGTTGTTTTCAATAAGTGTTAGCACAGTAAGGGAGAGGATGATGAGGAGGGAGGCTGGGGGGGCTGTTAGCCATTCATCCTGAAATAATTCTGCTTTAATGTACTGATAGAGCAATATTTATTCTAAATACCAGGCTTAAGAAACCAAACACAAAGTGAACAAAGACAATGGACAGAAAATAATCACAATAGTTACTGTTTGCTGCTCATGTTATCTCCTTATTATATCAGGTTTCCTCAACAAATCCAATTTGAAGCCTTTCAAAAGTCCCCAGAGACCCTTTAGACTCTTCATTTGGATGAAAAATAATCAGTGATAATGAGAAGGATTTTATTATTTTATTTGTTTTAGTTACCATCTTCGTTTTCATAGGAGGAGGTATGTGAGAATAACCAGTATATCCACATGTAAAAACAAAAGGAAAGAGTGAAAGAGTCAAACATATTAGTGGTGGACCAAAAACTGAGCAAAAGTGACTTTTTACGTTTATTGTGCTGCTGTGTGCTGGATATTTGCTGGATGTGTAGATAAATAACTGTTAACATGTCCACTGCTTTGACGTGACCAGAGTAAAGTTTGGGTTTTGTTTTAGCCACATGCTAAATAGGAAAAACTTTCATAAACTACAGGGTGGGCCATTTATATGGATACACCGTAATAAAATGGGAATGGTTGGTGATATTAAAGTCCTGTTTGTGGCACATTAGTATATGTGAGGGGGCAAACTCCTCAAGATGGGTGGTGACCATGGTGGCCATTTAGAAGTCGGCCATCTTGGATACAACTTTTGTTTTTTCAATAGGAAGAGGGCCATGTGACACATCAAACTTATTGGTAATGTCACAAAAAAAAAACAATGGTGTGCTTGGTTTCAACGTAACTTAAAGCACAGGTTGTTACGTAGTCTCGATTGATGTGCCTCTGCAAAACTGCATGAACAAGGTCTACGTAGCCACTTGGGTTTTAGTCTTCCTAATAAGGTCTAATACAGGGTACTGGAGAGAGGAGTCCACCAGTCAGTCGAAGTATTGATTCAGGATGAACCGTTAGTTTTTGCCCTGATAGTGGAACACTAATGGCAGGGCATTACCACCTTCTAGTCTGAACCCATGGAAAAGGTGCATTCAAGGGTCATGTTCATTGACAGAAAGGTTGATGTAGACTTCGCTGGTTTGTTGTGGGTAAGAAAAACTTTACTGGTTAATTTATATTCCTGCCCTCAGCTAGGAAGTTGAACCGGAATAAAGAGACTGAGGATACAAGTGGCAGAAATGAGCTCCTCCACATCAGAAGGAGCCAGTTGTTCGGGCATTTGACCAGGATGCCTCTGCTAGGTGAGGTATTCTAAGTAAGAGGATATTCTGGAGCAGACCCCAGATAGCAGGAGGATTTATGTGTCTCGACTGGTTTGGAAACTTCTTGTTATCCACATGTAAGAGCTGGATAAAGGAGGTTGCTGCTGTTCCAGGTTTAAACCGTGGCTCTAATTACACTATTATTCACAGTAATTAACATATTTTTCAGCTGTTATGAAACAGCTTGTTTTGTAGCCGATTCACTATTATTCACAGTAATTAACATATTTTTCAGCTGTTATGAAACAGCTTGTTTTGTAGCCGATTTTTTCTTTTCTAATATTTCTTCCTAAATTTATAGTTATTACACAATGGCTGTTGATGAGGGGTGTCAGGCATCTTTGATTTTTTTAGGGAGCTTTTGCTACTGTGACTAATCACTCACATGCCTGTTTAAAGTGCATCCCAGCTGGGTTGGTATAAATCATTATTTTGTTTTGTTCTTTTTCTACAACTCTTTGCTTGTGATGTCTTGTGTATTTATGACATAAAAACCAAAGCATTAGAGCAGGAATGTGGCACGGGGTGTTTACATCTGGAACATTACACAGCAAATCCAGCATGTCCAAATTAACACTGTCAGATTTGATTTCAACACTATTAAAGTGTCTATATGGGTCCACACCAGAGAGTGTTAATTTAACTCTTTTTGGAGAGTTGGTACGTTAACTCTGATTTAGTGTTAAACACCAAATCTGTCTGGAGTTGATAATTTAACACTTACTAATGCTAACTAGGTGTTAAGAGTTTATATATTAACTCTCAAAGGGTATTTTAGTTTAACTACGTAAGAGTTATCTTCTAATTAATTCAAAAAAGCGGGAATTTTACTGTTCTGAACTTCTAGAAATTTCTTTTGGAAATAAACATTTACTAAAAAGATGCAATGGTTTTTGAAAAACATTTATTCTGAACTGTGCACCACAATTTCAAAACATTTTCTGAAAGATGTAACAGTGTACATGTTCTCACTTTCATTAGAATTTTGTTTATCAAAAGGTCTGACATAGGTGAGCTGGTAAATGCAAATAACAGCATTCTCATCACTTATTTCTTCAATACAATATGCATGTCCTTCATTCATCACTTTGTGGAACTTCAACGCACTTCTGCTCTCCCCCATATTCCATCTTCACAAGCATATCCTATGTGGAGATCGAAAAAAAAATTAGTTGACACTAATTAATGGCACAAATAATCCGGTAATCAATTGCAGCACAGTAAAAAAAAAGGAATCCTCTTTGAGCCATTACTTGTGTAAAGTATTTTCCCAAAAGACAAGGACACAGGCAACAGGTAATACTGAACTAAATGTAAAACCTCAACCTTTTTCATTTTTACCTAAACCGTGTGCACAAAACTCTGGAGGGATCTAAATGCTAACGTAGAACCCAGTCAGGACATCTGCTACTGCTGTTTGCTTGTTTTTGGGGGTTTTTAGATTGTTTTCAGGCTTCAAGTAGCACCATTATACCAACATTTCACATTCTAGACATTGTTTTAGGTGTATTTGACCAAAAATTTGACTGAAAATTCACATGCAAGCTTTTTTTCAAGGCTGTGGTATTTGCCCGCAAACAATACCTTTCAGCTAGCTAAAATAGAATATTATGCTATCACCGAGCAACATGGCTAATGCCTTTCACACAGCTTTGTCTCCACTCCAAAGAGCCACGGAAGTAAAAGCTAATAATAATAATTGAAACAATCTGTGAAAAAATGACTTACCAAGCATGGCAAACAACTCAAATATGTAGAGCAAAATGTTCTGAAACGGCTTCACTTCAGCTTCGATTGGAGCCTATGGTGCTGGGGGCGGAGTCTGTGAATTTACTCTATTAGTGTCATAGCTCCTGTAGGAGTTCAGAGTTAAGAGGTCAAGAGTTAATGTTTCCATTGTAACACCTCCAGATTTGACATAGAAACACTCATTTTTAACACTCGATTTTAACTACTATCATTTTACACCTCAGAGTTACATTAAAAGAATGTGACTCTACTTAGAGTAAAATTAACTCTACTTTTGCAAGAAGACTACTAACACCAATACATTTAACACTTTTGAATTTGCTGTGTAGAGGGTTAAACGCAGTCATGTGGACACATACTGATCTTCATACAACCAAAGTGCTCTCCCACCCTCTCTCTGACTTTTGTTTTGTTGTTACGTGGTGTCATGGTCGTGGGCCATGTTGGCCCAGTATTCTTAGTTTTCGTGTGTTTTGTATTTTGTTCTTTATTTATGCCTTGGTTCCTAGGTTGTTCTGTTAAGATGTTCCTTATTTGATTACCCCCTGTGTGCCCCTCTGTGTATCTGTGAGCCCTCGTTTCAATTCGATTCAATTCAATTCAATTTTATTTATATAGCGCCAAATCACAACAAAAGTCGCCTCAAGGCGCTTCATAGATACAGAGAAAAACCCAACAATCATATGACCCCCTATGAGCAAGCACTTTGGCGACAGTGGGAAGGAAAAACTCCCTTTTAACAGGAAGAAACCTCCGGCAGAACCAGGCTCAGGGAGGGGCGGCCATCTGCTGCGACCGGTTGGGGTGAGAGAAGGAAGACAGGATAAAAGACATGCTGTGGAAGAGAGACAGAGGTTAATAACAGATATGATTCAATGCAGAGAGGTCTATTAATACATAGTGAGTGAGAAAGGTGACTGGAAAGGAAAAACTCAATGCATCATGGGAATCCCCCGGCAGCCTACGTCTATTGCAGCATAACTAAGGGAGGATTCAGGGTCACCTGGTCCCCCTCCTTGTGTTTTATTCCATGTTTTCCCCAGCCCGTTATGTCCGTGCTCTCCCCGTGCTCTCTCTCCTCCTGTCTGAACCTCTGTGTACTTCCTGTTTTACTTTGACAGTCTCTCGTCAGTATGCGTCATGTTGTGTTCACTCCTGCCCTGTCTCATTACGATTATCTGTGTCAGCTGTGTTCCCCGTGTGCTCCCACTTCCCTCGTTAACCCTCTGTGTATTTATGTCCACGTCTCCCTCAGTTCTGTGTTGCGTTCTCCCTCATGACTGTGTGCCCCTCTGTGTGTTTCCTCATGAGTCAGTTCCTTTATGACTTCCCAGTTTAGTTTCATATTATTTTGTATCGCCTTAACTTCCGTCAGCAATAAAACTGTGTTTTGAGTTCATTCCTGCCTCCGTGAGCTTGCTTTTGGGTCCTCGTCCTGCCTGCACATAGCCTAATCATGACACGTGGTGAACTTAACATGTCTGATGTCATCATTATTCAGGTTTTTGGACATGTGACACTGTACGGTCACATGACCATAGAGAGCATCTGAGAAATACTGGTCGCTAAGGAAACATGTGTATTGCCCAACTAGTTGCCGAATGGTTACTTGCGGTCGCTAAGTGACACTGGTTACAAGAAGGTATATGCTGCTGCACCGGAAACCTCCATGCGATTGCGCTGGTCACTAGAAGACTGCCTCAGTCATCTCTACCTTGCATAAAAGATGCTAACATGTCTGCAAACACTCACCTGCTTCTCTCTTAGGCTACGTCCACACTAGCCCGGATAGATTTGAAAACGGCGTTTTCAGTCGTTTTCACAGAGTTGTGCGTCCACATTGAAATGCGCAAAAGCAAGTGAGAGTTAAAGAATTTGAAGAAAAGCTATCTGGAGCATGTACAAACTGATATGAATGTTTTTAGGGCTGTCAAAATTGAGAGCAATCAAAACAACTGCTGTATAATGCCCTCCGCTATCTTTGTTTAATTGGTCACATGACTGCATCACATGACTACAATGCGTCATCGTTTTAGAAAGTCTGCGTTTTCGAGTGTCCACACTGCGACGGGACAGCTCAGTTTTGAAATATATTCGTTTTCGAGAGCGTTTTCAAAACGCTGCGTTTTTCCTTGGGGAAAACGCAGTCTCAGTGTGGACGGGAGGCCAAAACGGAGAGAAAACGATGCGTTTTCAAACGAAAACGCATTAGTGTGGACGTCCACACGTACCCGGGTATTTTTGAAAACGGATTTTTCTTTGCGTTTGCACCTTTCGTCCACACGTAAACGGCGTTTTCGGTCACTGAAAAAGGAGATTTTTAAAAACGCTTGCCAGGGTGGATATTTTTGAAAACTCAGTTTTTGCATTTACGTGTGGACGAGGAAAACGGAGAAAACGCAGCGTCAAAGGTGTGCGCATTTTTTTGACGTCACACTGTGCACCACGTTATTGTTTCGGTGAAATGAATTTCTACAATGGGGGACGTAGACAAAATACTGTTACTGTTAATTGTACTCTCTGCAGTGTTTAAATGCTTACATATACACACACAGTTACTGTCCCTCCACACATACGACTCAGTTCTGCTTCTATGCGCCATCTTTGTTTACTATTTCCCACCGAGGCTTCTAGACTTCTGATTGGCCAACATTTCTACACGGTTAGGAATATATCGCCACCTGTTGCTTTGGTATGTTCCTAGCAGCGTTTTCCTTCATTTTTTCGCGTTTACGTGTGGACGGGATTATTTTTTAAAACGAAAACAGAAAATCTCCGTTTTCAAAAATACCCGGGTACGTGTGGACGTAGCCTCAGAGTGAAAGTGTGAAAACCTGAAACAGCCTTTCAAAGTAAAAGTTTTGAAACATGTCGGCCAAAGCACTGAAGTGCATATTTTACTTTGAAGGTGAATCTTTCAAGTTAAGTTTCACAACCATTCAGCTCGTAGTTTGCAGACAAGCTGGCGTCTCCTATGCAAACTCTGGACAATCGTAGTCATCTGCTTGTGACCAGCACAATCATAAGGAGGTTGTTACAAAGTACACTAATTAATCACCTATGCAGTCTATGGCTGGAATAATCTGTCGTCCACGTAATCTGCAAAATGCGCACCGTCAATAAAATATTTTCACTGCATAATCATGTGATCAGTTTGTTGAATTAAAAAGTTATTACTATAGTCAATTCTGTGTGTGCTCCTTCTGTTTTCTCCCTGACTTATTGTTCAGGTTTCCCCTTTATGCTTTATGTTACATGTTTTTTGTTTCTTTTTCCTTTTTAATTGTGATGGTTAAGTTTCTGTTCCATCTAATACCAGTTTTACTTCCTGTCTTTTCCCTCCTTTTGTGATAATCTGCTCCTCCCTGGCTGTTTCCTGCTGTGCCTTGCCCTCCTCTGTTCCGCTCTGGTCATGTCTTGAATCCTCTCTGCCTTTGTCTGATTCTGCAGTTTTTTTGTTTTGTTTTTTTTACATTTTTGTTGTTGGATTTTATTATTTTAATTTTTACTTTAGCCATTAAAGGCTTCTCTTGTTTCATTTTCAGTAAGAATAAGTGTCGTGAAGTGTGTCCTAAAATCAGAAGTGTCCTGATTTTTTTCCTAAACCTACCCAAGCCAGTCCTTTTTTTTTTTTTTTTTTTAAATAATTATTATTCTTAATTTTAAAATTAAGAATAAAAAATTTGCTTCTGAATGTGGACTTATTTATCCTTTAAAACTGGATGGTATTCCTTTTATTATACACTGATAGAAATGGTGAAAAACCGGTCAGAGGCTGTGAGTGTTTCATAAACTGCAGACTGTTTTGATTTTATTGAATGAATCCTTTTTAATTAACTGGTTTGGGGTGGTTGTAATCTGGTGTGAACGGGGAATAAAAACTGTTAACTGAAGTGTTAACAGGTCAGTTTGAAGTCATCCTGGTGTAATTTTAAGCAGCTGCTCATTCGTACAGCATCATTAACACCTTCACTCTGCTGTGAAAACAAAGCCATCAGGAAATTCAGTCTCATGGGCATAAATGTTTCTCATCTGAAGAAAACACCTCTGTAAATGTCTGTCATCATCTTGCTTCTTATTAGTTGCTTCCAGACCCAACAGCATACCCACATAATTTACGAACAGACTACCTCCTCTGCTTCTGCTCTTATTTTGAAATTTCACTCACTCTTAAGTTTCCCCCTCCTGCACTCACTACAATCCAGAGCATATGTTCTGATTCAGACAGCCTCAGTTTGTTTTGCAGCTGCGATGTGAAGGCAAGGGCAAACAGCAATAAACACTGAACTGAACTTTGGTTTGCAGAAACTCAACACTTGGATTAAGATCAGCAGAAAAATGTGATCAGGATTTCCAAACACCGCTCTAATGGCAATCCATCCATTCAGCCACTCTCAGATATTTTGTTTCTGAAATTTTGAATAAATGTATTTAGACAGATGTCCGGCTGGAGTTCAGGAATTCTGTTGTTGTCTTTTGTCAGTGAACTTTTGGATTTTGCTGGAAAGAAAAGTCCCCATGCAGTTGACTTTCATGTTGACAAGTTCATTGATCGTGTCCTTGTCGTCCTTCGCTCTGGACTCCAATCATTTTTATTTTTCTTTGTGAATATTTATGGTACTGTGCAAAAGTCTTGAGCCATCCCTGATTTCTTTATATTGTGTTTCTAACAGAGCCAAACTTTCTTCTTAAAGTGGTCTTAAGCAGTAGTTCTCTGGGCTTTCTGAAGGTCTTTCAAAGTTTTTGTTTTGACAGCGGCTGCTTTGTCACTCACTTCAGTCCAGTCCTTGTACCTGACCATTCAGAGGAATAATTCACATAACATACGACATAACTGATTTTAAATAGTATCTTTAGGGACTCTGTGTCACAACCACCCATCATTTGTTCCCATTTCTTTAGCTGAATCTATGAAAAATGAAAGATAGCACAGACTGACAGACATAAAATTATATTTTTTTTTCAGGGACAAAGAGCTTAAAGCTAAAAACTTTGCATATGATGTGCAGTGTGCCCTTAAAATTTTGAGGAAACTGGACAAAAAGAAGTGTCAGTCAAAGAAAAAAGAAAATGATCTGCATCCAACTGGCATCTGTTTGGTGACAGTATATTTTTCAGCATGGCAAAGATCCCCAACACACTGGTGATGCAGTAAAAGCAGACCTGGATAGAACAACACTATCAGTCATAGACTGGCCTCCCCAGAGCCCAGACCTCAACAGAGAACAAAACAGAAGGTAGCAAACACCCAAAGAAAAGTTTTGAATGTCCTTCAAAACCCCTGGAGAACTATTACTGAAGACTATTTAAAGAAATTACAGAAATCTTCCTCAGAGTTCTGAAGAATAAAGTTGGTCATACGTAATATTCACTTTCAAATGCATTAGAATCGTCCAAACTCTGTTTTTGGCTCCTAAACTGTATTATCTTTGTTGACTTTATGTCATGAGGTAAACGTGTGAAGGAGACTTCTTACATAGAGAAGTCGACTGCACTTGCATAGACTGTTTAATAATCAGATATTGTTCACACTGAAGGGGAACAACAAAAAGCTCCTCTTAGAAATTTTGTTTTCTGACTCTAACCCTACACAACACACACAAAAGCATAAATATCAAAAATATAACTTACGGGGCAGTGACTTATAAAGTAAAACAAAAATGCTCACCACACGGAGATGACTTGCGTATCCTGTCCACTTATGTTTTCCTTTATTAAAGCTTTCCGTGACTGTGGTCAAATTAAATAATACTGATAATAATCCCAAACTAATAAACCAATGTAAACTCAGTTAGGGCCAACGTTAAATTCACTTTGATTGGTTTCATATAGCTTGCAGTGTTTATTTGTGGAGCTTTATATACGTATACAGTATAGATCTGTGTTCATAAGAGGCAGATTTGATTACAGCACTGTGATGTTCAGTAACAGGTTTAAAGTTCAGAACACATCAGCAGGTTGTGGCTTTTCATTACCGCTCACACGATGAGTGTAGTGGTCTTTCACGTTAATTGTTGCAACCTCATTATCTATTCTCCTTTCATAAAGGATGCTTTAGTGTCTCCTCTGTTAAAGACTAGGGATGGGTATCGTTTAGGTTTTATCCGATACCAGTACCAAATCGGTACTTTTGAAATGGTGCCGGTGCTTAAACGGTGCCTGAACCAGTGCTTAAAGAATGAAGAACACAAACTTTGTCCAAAAACCTCTCATGTTTAGCTGTTTTTTTGTAAAAAGATAACAATGTTAGCCTTTTCTGCAGCTATAGGGGATTTATGGTATCACTCTTGGCTGGAAGCAGTGCTTAATCAATGGGGGGGAAAACACCAACTTTGTCCAAAAGCCTCTCATGTTTAGCTGTTTCCCTCTTTTTCTTTGGTCATTTTAGCCTTTATGGCCAGGGTGAAGGGAGTATCTGCCATCAAACAAGAAGACAGACGCATGTAACTACGACGGTGTTTGCTAGTTCACCTTACGTGCATTAATGTAATAACGTGGTTAGCCTACTCAGCGTAAATTACACACGAACAACATTAAGCTACTCACGCAGAGAAGAACGGCTGCTGCGGCCATCATCATCCGTCATCATTTCTGCTACACTGGCAGGGCTAGGGGCCAGGACTCTCCTCTTCGGGTTCTTGGGGGATGTTGCAAACTCCGGACCGATAACAGGCACCACACCCGCAGTAGATGTGCACGGTGTGAGGTCTCGCAGAAAGCTATCAAATACGGTGCATTTCTCGGCTTTTAACAAAATGCTATACGTCGCCAGGTGTTTCATCAGATTCGAGGAGTTACCTCCTTTGCACAGTATCACCTTAAAGTACTTATTGCCAGCTGCTGAGTTTGCATCTTTTGCTGTGAAGTACAGCCAGACTTTGACCGCTTCGCCTTGGGCGTTTTTAATCTGTAGCTCTGCTCTAAAAGAATGTACGTACCTGGGCCTGCCTACTACGCTTGCAAAGGTAAAATGATTGGCTGGAATCCAAAGTGTATGACATCTCAGGGAAAAAAGCACCAAAATAAAGCACCGAAACGTGCGCTGCTTTTCGGTCTGGTTACTACCGTTTATGTCAGAACCGGTGCCACCGGTACCCATCCCTATTAAAGACTGTTATAAAGGAAGCACCGAAGCATTTAGAGAACTGATGAGGTTGCTGCAAAGCAAAAATCTAACTAACTCGCCACATGCCGTCCTTCATGTGATCACAGTTCAAACATCACAATTACATGAGCTTGTATGTTTTTTCTGGTGAATGTTTTACTGTTTATTTCAAAGGATAGGTGAAGATGAAGGGAGCAGTGAGGTTTAAGGAGTCCTATTGGACTTGGTTAGCCTGTGGGATTCCAGTACCAGCAGGCCCAGCAGGTATCGGAGTCATCATGAGCTCCAGGTAGGAACTGAAGGAATGAAGTTGTAGACACAGGCCGAAGAGTAGCTGCCCCCTCTCTTTGAGATAGGGTGAGGAGTTCAGTCATTTGGCAAGATCTCAGACATCCTCCTGAATGACTGCTCCTCTACTTCGAAAACAAGCTGAGGTGGTTCAGACATCTGATTAGTATGACTCCCAGGTGAAGAATTCTGGGCACATCCTACTAGGATTAGACCATAGAGCAGACCCAGGAGAGATTACATCTCTCGGCTGGCCTGGCAGGCATCAATGTTCTCTTGGATGAGGTGGAGGAGGTAGCTCAGAACAGGGAGGTCTGAGCTTCTCTGCTTAGGCTGCTGCCCCCGTGACTCAGCCCCAGATAAGTGTAGACCCCTCTGTCTCAGCTCATTCCACTGAAACTCTTTCTTCATTGAGATGATTTTCGCAATTTTCTGCAGGCCGTGACACAGTGAGCACGCAAGCTTTATGTTGTTTTTCTTCAGCCTTGTGTCCTGATGATAAATGACTAATTGTAGATGCCACCCACATCTTCACATCAACTGCTTGTGTTTGTGTGTGTTTGTCTGGCTCGGGATGCTCTCGCCGCCAGATGAATCCTTTCTGCCATGTTTGTTTGAGGAGAGCTGGAGTGATCTCTTTGGCTTGTTTGTGTGGGGAACACAGCAAACAATCCAGATGTATATCAGATACACTTGAGGAGAATTGCAGAAACTGTGAGTAAGACTGAAAAGAAGTTATTTCTGCTGTGTGTGAGGGAAATAACTGCCCTCATGTTAATTTATATATTGTTTTTCCTCCAGTCACTGTAAAATCATTCAGGGTAATCCAGGTATCCAGGAGTTTTCATGTTTGCATGTAATATAGGTAGCAGGTCAGTCAGTCCATAGTGTCCTCGTAACTGTGTAGTGAAGGTTGGACATCAGTGAGATGACTTAGGTCAGGGACAATTATCAGGCCTCTCGGTCATGTTATGCCCGAAACAAACCCTGTGATGAGCCTAGCTGTCTTTATGCTAAGCTAACCAGGAATCATTTTACTCAACCTGTGAGTCTTTATGATGATGACCGCCTCTGATTATTCTGTATCTGTTGGCACAGGGTGTGCAGCAGATGTAAACTGCAACGTTTCCCTGAGGCCGTCGCTGTTTGATGATTGACTCAGTGCGACTGTAATAAAACTCGGATCATGTCAGATCAGGTAATCCGGGAGCGCGAGTGACGGAGTTAAAGGAATTTATTCTGATCTGTCACAGAAATCCCTGCAGCTTCTCCAAAGTGGACATTAAAGTCTTAATCCACCTTAGCTGTAAACTGTCTCTGATAATGGACAAAATGAAGAACGCACAGAAAATTCAAACCACAGAAGAATAAAAATCTGATTTTTATTCCTGCATGAAAGAAGAAACGAGATTTAAGTTTTAAAAGACGAGCTGACTAGGAGGTGAGTCACAACCTTACTTACTTACTTAGGTCTCTCTTTAGCACAGCAGTCCATCACAGCTTCACGATCCCTCTGATCCATCTGTCAGCCCCTCTCCCTGAATAAGACCCTGAGGTACAGAAACTCCATGTCAATGATGACGATCTGAAGAGGACGAGGAAGGTTTGGATAACTTATTTCCTCCAAATACAGTAAATCATAATTTTAAAAATGCATTTTGTATTTATTCAGACTATCTTTGTCAGACACTATAATTTAGGTAAGCTTGACAAATATGCATAAAACTAAGAAATCAGGAAGCAAATATTTTTTAATGGCACTCTGACAACAGGCCAAATACCCCATATTCCCAGAGTGCCCGCCCATATGGCGCCCCAAGGAATGAATGTCCACAAAGAATGTGTAGACTAGTTGGGCAAAGACCCAAACACCCTTGAATATCCTCGAGAGGATAAAGAGCTGGATTTCGCCAATAGACAGACTCTCATCTCCATCACACACCTGCTCATAGAGGCCGAGGAGTATAATTCCCTTCCTGTACCCCCTTCTTCAACCCCAGTCTGCCAGGGGGGACAGCACAGGACAGTAAAAGATTGGATACATGCTGAGAAAAAAGTTACTTAGTAACCTGAAGACATGAACATGATGCTGAGACTTGTAGAAGTAGAGATGGTGAGGGCGTCTTGACAGGAAGCAGCTTGTAAATAACATCAGGCAGCTTTAAAGCTCATTTAAGCCCATTAAGATTCTCTTTCTCTGTTACCTTCTGGTCAGCAATTTGTTTAAAAAGCAACAATTACAACCTGAACTTGGCTGAGAAAAAAGACTTGGCCTTCGTCTGGCCTCTAAACATAATAAACAAATTCTGTATTATCCTAATTTATAGTCTTTAGATAATTTTCTAGTCTTGCTTTTACCAAACTTAATAATTTTTCTTCACGAATAATCTAAAGTAAAGGATTATAGTTCAGCGCTCTGACTGCAGAAACAGGATAATTGTGGCTGGAAAGCTTTTCTAAAGCGACTGCTGGGAGTGTGGTGTACTTGATGGCCGAGGGCGACTCAGTTTCTCAGTAACTCTCGCTCTCTCTGTCGTCTTTGGTGTCCTTGCTTCTGTTCTGAAATTAATTGTTCATTTTCCTCTTTGCACAGCTCACGTTAGGGCTTGTGTGTAGGTGGGAGTATTCATGGTAAAAAAGAAGAAAGGTTCAGATTTTTATCTTGTTTTCTGCACTGACTGCAGAACACCAGAGGGAAGTGGTGTCAGAGAGTTTATCTCACAACAAAATACTTTAAAAGCTGATATATAAGAGAAAGAACAATGAGTGGACCGAGTGAATTGTGTGTGCACGAGTTAAGCAGCTTACAATGGCAGGTCACATAAAACATCAGTGGCTTTGTCCCTTGTGTTTCTGAGTCATGGCATTGCTTAATAGTTATAACTTATAACAATAACAATAATAACAATAATGTTGTTTAATTGGAGTTCATTGGAGCCAGGGGTGAGCGTATTTGGACAAGAAAGTGAAATGCTACGTTATCTGCTAGCTGTTTTGAAAAGATGCCAACATAAGTACATGAATGGGTACGACACAAAAGAATAAAGATATACAAAACAACTACAATAAGATGCAAAAGAATAATCAAACCATAGAAAACAACAAAAATAGATGAATGAGTAAATATAAAAAGAGCCAGACTTCCTTCTCCCTGTTCAGGAGATATTGTATTTATGAGAATTAGTCAGACAAATAGTTTTACACTCAGAGTTTCTTGATTTTCACAATGAAGGACAATTTATGAACCAGTATGATGAAATATACATTTTAAGCAGCAAGGGGCAGCTGTGGATCAGGAAGTCTACCAATCAGAACCAAAGTTTGAGTGTGATAGAAGTGTGTGTGTGTGTGTGTGTGTGTGTGTGTGTGTGTGTGTGTGTGTGTGTGTGTGTGTGTGTGTGTGATTGGTTGTTAGCGTAGAAAAGCGTTATATAAGTGCCGAACCATTTACCCAGGGACCCGGTAACAGTCACAGACACATCTCGACCTCTCTAAGTGGAGTTTCTGTGCTCAGCCACAGAGACTCTGAGTCAAGCTGACATTGAAGGTTAAGGTCTTGAGATTTGATGCAATCTCAAGCATGTCTTTTCCGCAAGAATCTTTTGGGGTGACCAAAGTGAGGCAGGCGTTTCAATAACCTTTATTGCTCCACAATCCACTTAATAATACATTTCAACTGAAACCAAAGGCAGTGACGTCTTTGAGCGAGTGCAATTTTTTGTTGAATCTCAAGGTGAGAAAAGAAGGGAGAAAGTTTGGTTAACACTCTGTGTCCTTGTGGACTTATTGCATAAATATTTAGAGACCCTGAGTATCTATTTCAGGTCTGCAGACCCTGACTGGTGTTTTTCCGCCCAACACAGATAAGCCTGAGCAACAGGAAGCTATACAGCAAACACAGCCATTAGGTCCCTGCTCTTAATGGATGCAAAGAGCATGCGATGCATATGTTGGTGCCACAGTGAGGCAGCTGATACAATCAACTGGGTTATTTAAAGCAGCAATCAAACAAAACGAGGAAACCGTTTAGAATCATTAAAGCAATAGTTCAAGGAAGGTATATTCTCAGGGGCATTATCAAGTCCCCCCATGTGTGGTGTGTGTTTTTTTTCTTCTTTTTTTGGTTTGATTGTTGATGTTTTTTCTGATTCAAGCGATCACAGAAAGGCAGGAACACACACCCACACAAACAAACACTACAAGATGCAAAACATCTGTCAGTAAGAGTACAAAACAATCAAAAACAGACAAAATATCCACACAAAAACAAAGAAAAATGCAAAGGAAAAAAAGAGGGAAGATGTGTAAAAAAAACAAACAAAAAAAACATGTAAAAACAGTCACAAAAGAAGCAAAGACTAAAGACGATGCACAGAATAAAAACAGAAAAGAAGAAAAACTCATGCAAAAAGATGCACAACAGCATCAACTAGAAAGGGCACAAAACAATCACAAACAGACAAAATTACCAGAGTTATGCAAAACAATGGCAAAAAGATGCTAAACTAGTAATAATGATGAAATGTCACAGCAAATAGATGGAAAACTACCAAAAAAACAAAAGACACAAAATCAAAGAGAAGACATACAACAATATATTCACAGCCATCACACAGACGTGTCATTAAGTACTCTAATTACCGCTGACTTACTTTGACTCTTTCTCCCTTATCACTCTCTCCAAACTAACTTCAATAATATCTTGCTTAACTATAAACCTCTCTTTTAAACATAGTTTCTACAAGAATGCTTAGAGACGTTTCACCATTAATTAATGCTTCATTTAAAAAAAGGATCAACCTATCTATTAACAGGCTATGTACCACAGGCTAAGGTGTCAGTAATTAAACCATTACTTAAACAGCCATCACATAACTCAGGTGTCTTAGGCCAATCTCCAACCTTCCCTTCATCTAAAAAATCCTTGAAAGAGTAGTTGTCAAACAGCTAACTGATCATCTGCAGAGGAGAGACTTATTTGAAGAGTTTCAGTCAGGTTTCAGAGCTCATCACAGCACAGAAACAGCTTTAGTGAAGGTTACAAATGATCTTCTTATGGCCTCTGACAGTGGACTCATCTCTGTGCTTGTCCTGCTAGACCTTAGTGCAGCGTTCGATACTGTTTACCATAATATCCTATTAGAGCGATTAGAGCATGCTATAGGTATTAATGGTACTGCGCTGCAGTGGTTTGTATCATATCTATCTAATAGACTCCAATTTGTGCATGTAAATGGAGAGTCCTCTTCACACACTGAGGTTAATTATGGAGTTCCACAGGGTTCAGTGTTAGGACCAATTCTGTTTACATTATACATGCTTCCCTTAGACAGTATCATTAGAAGGCATACCATACATTTTCACTGCTATGCTGATGACACCCACCTTTATTTATCCATGAAGCCGGATAACACACACCAATTAGTTAAATTGCAGGAATGTCTTAACGACATAAAGACCTGGATAACCTCTAACTTCCTAATTGAGATTATTGTACTCCTAAAAATCGAAGAAACATGCTATCTAATCAGATTCTTATTCTGGATGGCATTACCTTGGCCTCCACTAACACTGTGAGGAATCTTGGAGTCGTTTCCGACCAGGATGTGTTCTTCAATGTGCATATTAAACAAATATGTCAGACTGCTGTCTTCCATTTGCACAATATCTCTAAAATTAGAAACATCCTGTCTTAGAGTGATGATGAAAAACTAGTTCATTCACTTTTTACCTTCCTGACTTCTCTCTCCCTTCGTCTGTGTTTTGTTCTGTCTCCCTTTATTTTCTTCTCTTTCCCCTCACCCCTAACTGTTCACGGTGGATGGCTGGCCCATTCTGAGCCTGGTTATGTCAGGGGTTTCTTCCTTTTAAGGAGTTTTTCTTTCTCATCATCACAAAGTGCTTGCACATAGGGGGTCATCTGATTGTTGTGGTTTTCTCCACTAATTTAAGCTTTTTACCCTACCTTTGTAAGCATCTTGAGGTGACTCGTGCTGGGATTTGGGGCTAAATAAACCTGAATTGAATTGAATAGCATAAAACGCCAACATGAAGATGAAAGAAAACAAAAGAAACACACAAAATAACAAGAGTAATGTGAAACAATGGCAAAAAGATGCAAAACTACTAAAAAAAACACATCAATCAACCACAGAGGTGTAAAAAAAAGCCACAAAAGGAACAATAAATGAGGCATAACTACCACAGAAATTTAAAATGTTCACAAACAACCTTTATATGACTTTTAGTGATTAGGGGACATGAGAGACAGAAGATGTAAGAACAAAACAATACTTGGAAAAACTCTTTGTTTCTTAATTTGTTTTATGTTGTGGTTCATCCTGTGTCTCCATTTGGTCAATAAACCCCACAGTTCTGAAATATTTCTGTTTTCACTTAAATTTTGTTTTCATTTGGAGGTTTATGTCAGTTTTGTGAAAACGGTGCTGTTAGTGCTGAACCTAGAAAGAAAAAGTTTGGTTAACTGTGTTATGTGTCGCGATCTCTGCTGCTGGGGGCTGGTGTATCTGAGGCTGTCAGACCGGCTCGATTACAGCTGTTATTGTGCCAGATGTTGGTCCAGTCTGAACCTCAGGACTGTGCTGGTCTGACTTCTTGTTTCTCGTTCGACTGTGGAGCTGTTAGAGAGCAGATCTGAGACACTCTGCTGCCACCTAGTGCTATTTAAACAAAACAGCAAAACATGAAAAAGAGCCACTTTATTGTACTGTATTCAACTTTGTAGCATTTTCTATTTAATTGTGTTTCTTTCGCTTTTGTAAATTTTTCCTTATGGTGCAGTTTTATTTTGTGATTTTTTTATTGTGTTTAATTGAGCTCTTTTGCTTTATTTAAGCTATTTGTTGTGTTAAATAATCGAAAATTAAATATTAGTAAATCCATCATGCACATCAACATGATGAACATTAAATGAAATGAAAAAGAAAACAGATGTGAAAAGGCCACGTTAATCCACACCAAACCTGATTTGTTATTCTAGTGTACTTGTACATTGTATAGAGTGTATTTTCTTGCGTTTTTAATCAACGTTTATGTGGATTTCTCTCTCAAGTCAAAATGAAGAAACAACTGGCTGATTCTTGCAAGAATTATTTTTACAGTCGCTTTCTGTTGGTGCAGCTCATTATCAAATACAGCCAGCAGGTGGCGTCAAATAACCATAAACTCAGTTTTAAAAGGCTGTGCGGCTTCTGTCTGAGCTGATATCACGCTGCTCCATGCATACAGTCCAAATGCAGCAGAAAGAGTGTGAAGTCATTTTTTTTACTTATGTGTAAAAACAGAAATTATAGCCTGTTGGCTACTTCCTCTGTGGATCTGCTGCAAAGAATCATACATTCATGTATTTGTCATCTTAGAAATTGTTTTGACGGTGACTGCAGACTGAACACAACCTAGATACGTAGTGTTTTAGACAGGTTTCTCTATCAGTATACAACAAAGACCTCTCAGTGCCAGATGCACCTGTACAGACCGCAGAGGTCTCTAGTCTGTTCCAGGGGCCCAGTCGGAAGCTAAAGATCCTCCTGATTTTATTTGAGTTTTGACTTCCTTCAAACTGCTTTTTCTGTGTTTTTCTGTTACTTTGTCCACAGTTAACTGTCTTCCAGTGTTTGTTTTATCCTGCTGGTGAAGCTCTCTGGAGTTTACAGAGTGCCATAAGCTTATTATTGTTGTTGTTATATCATTTTAAATAGAAAGATTAAACACCCCCAAGAGGTCACGGCACATGCCTGCCCCTCCCTGAGCCTGGTTTTGCTGGAGGTTTCTTCCTGTTAAAAGGGAGTTTTTCCTTCCCTCTGTGGCCATGTGCTCGCTGATCTGATTGTTGAGGTTTTTTCTGTATTTTTGTGGGGGGTTTTATCTTACAATATTAATCACCCAGAGGCAACTGCTGTTGTGATTTAGCACTACTGAATTGGAAAAATAAAACATGAAAAAATTGAATGTAATTTTCTTTAACAGATGCTTTAATTTCCACACACACTCTCTCTCTCTCTCTGACTCACTGGCCGCCGAAGCTGTCAATCATGCCTCCGGTTCCGCCTACCGCGCGGACACACCCATTTCCTCACCGGCATTTCATTTATTTATTTATTTATTTCCCCCCTTATTGGAATTATCTGCACGCGCGCAGGGCTGGTGCCTCTGCGCGTGCCGGTCACGGCGGGGTGAGGATAACATTTAAACAGGGACACTCGACCCTCTGTGCGCGCGCGCGTGTATGAGTGTGTGGTCCAGCGCACGTCTACCTAGTGGGCGTGTTCCCGCTCCTCCCTCCCTTCAGACCTGTGCATGCGTGTGCACGCGCGTGAGTGTGATTGCACGCGGTGAAGTCGGGCTTCTTTTTTTTTTCTTTTTTTCCAGGTTTAATCAGCTGGTTGTTAGTCCTCGCGGCGGCGGCGGCGTCTGCGGTCACGAGTGGGTAATTTCTCTCTGAGTGTGCGTGATTCCCCCCTCCTCCTCCTCCTCCTGCTGCTCCTCAGCGTGGAGAGGTGCGGGGCCACTGCTGGCTGTGTTGTTGCGGCACTGGATGGATCCGAGCATGTTTGCGGGTGAAGCCTCGGGCGGTGCACGCGGAGGGAAATAATTTTCTTCTTGTTCTTCTTGTGTGTGTTTTTTTTCTTCTTCTTCCTGTCTACCTGCCGGTCAGTCACCTGCGCTGTGGCGACATGTCAAACTCAAACAAAAGCAAGAAGGACAAAGAAATCCTTGCTGAATACGAGAGCCATGTGAAAGGTAAGCTGATTTCTCGTCATGTGTGAACATCTCCACGCGCATCTGCACCTAAATCTCCCAGTCACACCCACCCTTTTTTCTCTCACCTTTGCATGCTCACGTTAAACTCTCACACACACACCTGTGTGCCAGCACGTTCACCGCTCATGCATTGAGTCCCGTGCAGGGTGTGTTTGTAGGGGAGCTGACACCTCACCGTGAGACGTCAGGATTTCTGGGTTCATCCTGAGTGCTGCATGGCGCCTGAGGGGGAGAGGAGGAGGAGGAGGAGGAAGAAGAGGGGTGTATGTATTCTGCAGATCCTCTTGATCTTTTTCACCCACTGTGTGTGTGTGTGTGTGTGGTTTTACGCTCAGATCTGAGGCAAGTGGCTGTCTGGTATTTGTATTCCTCTGAGACTGTGACTGCAGCAGTGTGTGTGTGCACCTGATACCCTGGGGACACGCTCAGGTGATGATGATGATGATTGGGAAAAACTCTTAAATAGTGGTTGCCATGATTGTGGGACAACCCCCTCTCCTCCTCTTCCTCCTTCCATCCCTGCTCCGATGGGGCGGGCGAGTCAAATGACCTTTTATGAAAAGCTCTTTACAAGCTGCTTCATTTTCATTTCATGAAGCAGGGTGGATGATGGGAGATCAGCCAAAATCCACCTGTGTCTACGTCTGTGTGTTTGTGTGTGTGTTCCTCTTTACCTCCAAATGTCTGACCTTTTAACAGCCTCATTCAAACGCCTGCAAAATGCCAGCAGCATCTCATTTTTGTGCAGCTCCACATGGCTCCTCACACTCAGGCTGCCATCTTCACTTGTCACCTACGCCCACGCTTTAAAAGGAGCCGCTCATGCTTTCTCACCTCAATCACATGCCGAATCTTTGGAAATGTTCAAAATCCAAGCACCTTCATTCAAGAATCCTGCCTCTGCCCTCTGTGTGTGTGTGTGTTTCATACCTTTTCCAATGAATCGACACAGACTTTGAGTGATTACATTTAATGGAGAGTGGCCATTACAGCCCCCAAGAGTGGACTGTGTGTGTGTCACTGTGTGTGTTGTTTGTGGTTGCTTGTGTTTGTGTGCCCTCGCCTTGGCGCCTTGCCAGAACGCGCTCGGGGATGCCCTGCATCATAATGACCGCTCGGATAAAGCCCCCTGCTGCTCCTCCTTCTCCGGACGGCCGACTATCTCGGCGCCCCTGTCGCCTCCTGCCGAGAGCCAAACGTATAGATCCACCATTGTAACTATGTGCTTTCCAAGTCTGCCTCCCTGCTCTGCCTCCTGATTGGTGGATGCAGGAGGTGGTGTGTAATGTATACACAGGAGGTGGCTGCTGCCGCTGGGGAGGTGGGGTCTACTCACTGAGGTGAGTTGAGCCTGATGTAAAGGTAGTGGTGGAGATTATGCACAGTGCTGACAATACATATTTGGAACTGCACTGAGCACGCTCACCCTGTCACCTCATCTCCAGCGTGTCACGCTTCCTCTGGCTGAACGAGCGAGATGAGGAACGTTTTAATGAGAAAAAGGAGGAGTAAGGGAAAAAAGGAGCTCTGCAGGAGGAGAGGAGAGGCAGATATAAAGTGTTTCCTGCTGCAACGGCTGCAAGTTTGGGTGTTTGTTTGTTTTTTTGCCTGCGCCTGCACGCAGCTGATTAGTAACTTCACATCTGTATACCTGCAGGACAGACACACCAACATACAGACAGGCAGACAGGTGAATGATTACAGAAGAGGGAAGGAAGTGACTCTTCACTTTAAATGCTCTGAAGGGCCAAATGAGAGGCCCCGATCAGCGTGCACGTACGTTCATCTGTGTGTGTGTGTGTGTGTGTGAATTTCTTAATGATGATCCAGCACTACTCTGCCCCTGTGTCCTTGAACCTGGTTGTCGTGGTAACAACCACGGCGTGAGCTTCCTGTTCTTCTGACATCATGCTCACACATGCTGTATTTATAGGACGGCAAACGTGAGGATGGTTTGAAGGATAATGGCACAAAGTCACTTTTCAAGGTGCTCGGCAGGTCAGCACAGAGGGCTTGCAGCAGTTTTGTCTCTGCATTTTCAGGGCAGTGTGCGATAGAAGAGACGGTAGCAGAGGCAGAAAACTGTTCAGCATATTGTTAAAGAATTAGATTTCTTTGATCTGTGCAAAGATCTTAAACCTTTCAGTAAATACTCTGGCACCATCCACTTTCCTGTATCTACAGAGCTAAGTCTGGAATACAAAACTGCTGATATGAATGTATTAAAATGTCAGCTTTAGCAGCATGTTGTTTACTTTATAGGGACAATATGTTGGTTAGAGATCCCCACCCAGATAGCAGTTTTAGTACAAATAGCTCCAGGGACAGGAACCATCCATTTTTCTTAACCTCTTATTTAGTTCAGGGTCCTTAAAGACCAGATCCTCTCCAATCTGTCATAAGACAAGAGGCAGGGTACACCTTGGGCCAAAGCATCTCCAGTGCTTCTGTGTTGTTTAGTTCAGGCCATGTAGACCAGGTAAAGTTACAGAGCAGAGTTGTGCTGACTCCATAACTACGCAGTTTTAAACCTTCTCTGACATTAACATCAGCAAAAAAAAAAAAGTGTGCCGGGAGCTTCATTGCATGGGTTTTCATGGCCGAGCAGTTCCTTTAAGTGTGACATGAAGGTGGCTCAGCCTCACTGATACTGCACATCACATGGTCAGATGGTGTCGTAAACCTCCTCCTGCCTCCTCCTCCCCTCTTTGAACTACACTTACTCTCTATAATCGGAAGAATATGCAGAATTTCTAGATGATGCATGAAATTTCGTATTTGTAGCTGTTTGTCTTGATTTGCTTGAGCGAGATTTCAGTGCATGCAGGTAAGCTGTCCATGTGGTGACAAAAGATATCAAAAGCATTGCCAACTATCACATGAGGATTTAACCCTTTTAAAAATATTCTTCTGCATTCGGAGTTGAACTATTAACAGGCAGGAAGTTTCGGTCCAGACAGGCGATGTCCACGCTTGATGTTCCAAAAGAATAAAATTTCTAATTGTAGAGCTTACACCTTTGTGTTTTGGATCGCGATCTTTATGCCCTGGAAGTCCCGAAACACTGGCTATTAGTCCAAGATGCTCAGTAACCAGACTGAATCAATGGGTTCCCAGATTTCACCACAACATTATAAAAGTGCAGAAGAATGTCGATGGTACTACTTCTCTTTCTAGGTCTTTTTTGTTTCTTACTGTTAGTGTCTGGATCTTTCACATGAAGAACTCACAACACTCAGCTTTTAGTCTGTTTGTGCCATTCCAGTCTTACCCCAAAGCTGTTCTTAAACAGTCCGTTTGAACATTAAACCATTTTTGACCTCCCAGCTCTCTTGCACAAAGTCCTTGTGATGTCCAGTTGCAGTAAAATAAGAATAGAGCAGGTATTTGACTGGAAAACGGCCTGGAATGAATGAACCAGCATGAAGTGGGCTCTGTCCTGTTTTGTGTACAACATTGGGCTTTATTGACCAGATTGTCCAGCCATTTTCCAGAGTTCATGTGTGAAAATGGCTCATGAGTGCCTGAAAAATCTGTAGTAGGACTCTTTGTAGCTGAAGGTAGTTCAGTTCTTTATGACTAGCTGGATGGTGAGACTCATTATCATGCTGCAGAATGATGATCAATCAAATAGCTCCCTAAAGGCCATTTCAGGGTTTCACTGCGCCTGTTAAAGCTGGCCTGATCTTCTCACTGCCAGGTCGCCATTACTGCACAGATGCATGAAACGAGTCTGAGTGCTTCCGATTTTAGAAGCACACGATGAAAGCTCATGCGAATGCAACTTTTGCACAGAAAAGGTTTCTCCATAAAAATTAACAAAGAAAGGGTCAAGATAGATAAAAGTCACCATGATTAATAATTCTTGAAGAATAATTCATAAATCCTCATCAACCATCTGAAAGATGTCTTCGGCCATTTTAAGGAAGTACACAAGAAAGAGGAAGTCAGCCAACTGGAAACAGAAAGAGGAGTAATTTGGTCTCTAAAATGTATAGAATGGTGAAATCGCATTGCAAATTCTCAGAGAGCAAAATAGTTCACATTTTATTGTGTTACAAAACAAATCTTCAGTGTTTGAGAAGCTAGTAGAGAGAAACCAGAAAATTAAGTCAAGACACATGCACCAATTTACTTCCACATCACTTCTCCAAAGCTTTCAGAGTAGGGTTTATTCGATTTACTTGTTAGCTTCTTTCTCCATTTTGAGCCTAGTGAGTTAAACACCCAGTTCGCCAAAGCTGAACACACTCTTCTGGATGAGAAAGGAGACCAACTGAGAAGGGCTGTTACTCTGAATAAAGCCCCTGGAGATCATTTTAACGTACGTAAGCCATTCCCAACCTTCAGACTACTGTGGCCCAGTTTTAAATATGAAGATCTTTTAAAGCCCCTTTTTCTAAAATTAGTCATTTCACTTGGCTGATTTATTTTTAAAATTATTGTTATTGTTTATTGTACATGACCGTTTGCAGGCGCATGCAGGACTTTTTCATTTTGTTCCATATAAAACTGTGACGACTGGTAGATTTAGATTTTTTTCAGTGTTCAAACATAAACTTGAATTTTTAATAAAATATGTTGTATTCTGTTCTGTTTGTTGACAAAGACAGCCTTGTGGGTCAATGCAAGTCTGTTCTTTGACACAAAGTCCTAATTTTAAATAAACTAAATAAAAAGGCAGGTTTTTGTGCATAAACCTGTCTTTTTCTACTTTATTTGTTTTTCAATTCTCAGCTGTTTGGGATCCCGTCCATGCTCTAATCTCACAAACGCAGCGCAACAAAGGTGATTAAAAATTAATCTCACTTAACTTTATCCAGGACTCCATAACAGAGACGCAGGTAATCTAAAGAAAGGATGATGCTGATGGTGTGTAGATGCACAAACGTAAAAGTTTTCATGCAATTAAGAAGCATTTAAATTGACTTTTACTGTAATAAAGGTCGCTTTGAAGAAATAAAATGGATGTATCAATAATTATGCATTCACTTCATTCTTATTTTGTGGTTTTGTGCTCTGACCTCTGACTGTGCATGACCCGAGCACGCCATCCCCGGTGCAAAAGGAATAAAACGAGCTCCAGGGAGCTTTCAGATTAAATCAGTCCACAGATTTAACAAGACAAATTCTTTACACTCTAGGTAACTCCTGCATGCTTTCCCCTTTGTCAGTGTTTTACTACGTTATTCTGCGCTGACTGTAGCTCGTCTGATCAAAGAGGGTGAGTCTAGTCGTCGGGGTGCTACGAGGACACGCGAGGAGGTTTCTAAGAAGAGGCATTTCAGAGATCAAAAGGTACGGCGGATATCCTCTTTCACTCGCAGTTGACTGTGATCCCAGCCAAGAAGTTTCATTTATATAATCTCGCCTCCTCGGTGGATCTGTTTGAATCCTCCTCCTCTTCTGCAAAAGCAAGCCTCATATTTTTGTATTTCTAGAAAGCAAACAGACAGAAACACAGACATCTTCTTTAGGACATTTTTGTTAATTCATCGCGAAGTGTTTGGTTTTTAGATCTACTGATTATAGTCAAAAATGCAAATAATCCAAACAACACTTAGTTTCCTGTCACATTAGACAAGGTAAGGCTTTGTGTTCTTCTCTTTAGAATAAACCAGATTGTACCCTCCTTTTAAATCTTTGCTTGTAAAACAACTTGGTGTTGCATTGTTGAATAGACTCAGTGTTGCCTGACATAACCTGAGATGGGAATGTTTCTAATTATCATACTCTCTTCAAGCAACCTTCTTCTTTGGTATTGGCTGGTTTTAAAGATTTTTCTTCAGGGTTGTCTGGCTTTTTGTTAAATTATTATTACCTTAAATTGTTCTCTGCAGTTTTTCAGAAACGTCCGTCATTTTTTTCCAAAATTTCCTACCATTGTCCGGCTGTTTTTGCAGCCTCACTGCCTCACAGTACTGATCAGTACCGTTCCACACAAGCGTAAAAGGGGCCCACTTCCTGTTACTGCTACATATTAAAAGAAGTTGTTCTTAACTGATGTGGTTTAATGCAAAGGGTTAATGGAGTTGGTCTTATGTTGATTAATTTTGGAACAAATCTGGATTTGTTGATTTTTTTTTTTTTGCAATATCACCAAAATAATAGCCACACTTTTTTTGCTCATTGATTAACAGTGTTGGGTGTAATGCACTACAAGGTAATGCGTTACTGTAGTCATATTACATTTTCAGTAACATGGTAGTGTAACGGTACTGTTCTAAATTCAGTAATCACATTACAGTTACAATTATCCTGTTACTTAAGCTGAAAAAAGAAAAAAAGGAGGGAGGGGGGGGGGTCGCTTTGAAAGCATGAGTGATGTAAGGAGTGCATGCCGACCCTAGTCCTGCAGCCAGAGCCTGATCTTCAACAGGTAACAGCTAAATTACGCTTTAGTGTTGGCAGTTAAGGGCTGCCGGTCTACCTGCAGAGAGATCTGTTGTTGATGGAGGCAGTATATGAACTATGTGCTGCGACTGGTCTGTGGGCCACTCTTGCTACAGCTGTTGTTGGTCTGTAAGCCAGCCGTGGAGAATAGCGAAGTTATAACATACAGAGAGCAACAGTTAAAAACAAAATGTCCTCTTTAGCCACTGTCTGAAACTTCCATGCTGTACTTTTTTATTTTTGGTGTTTATTTCCTGCGTCTCACATTCCTGGTGAACTCCACTGTCGCTCCTTTCCTTTTTCTTGCCCATTTGCCAACAACTCTACATTCATCCATGTTGAGCAATATGCAGTTGGGATTCTGGAGGACTGGCACAGAGCGTGTTTGTGAACTTATCTCTGTTGGCAAAAACCTCTCCAGACTGAAACAACCACAGGACCATAAAATAAGCATAACAGAGGCAGTGATGAGCAGTCAGGCCTGCAGCCTCCATTTGTACCGGTCTCTGTTTCCACGGTAGAATCTCAGTGGCGATCACTTTGAAGTGTCTTTGGGCTAGTTTTCAGCTTTGCTTTGTGTTCAAAGAAACGAAAGATCCTGTGTGTCCTCATTCGGATCCGGATTTACATCAGTGTGTGGGACTGTAGCTTTAGTTTAATATTCTTAACTGGTGATTATGTGACAGTGCATTTCAGGTCACATTACAGAGTACTGTGAAAGGAATATAATAAGTAGTGTAACAGATTAGTTAACAATATTCATTACTTACAAAACCAATGTTGAATTTAGATACTTTTTTTTTTATTTCTGTTTATTTCTGTTTATAAGTGGCTCTTATACTCTGCGTGAGCACTTGAAGCTCATTCACACACATTCATACAAGCACTTTTTTCTATGCTTGCGGTCTATCTAACAGGAATCAAACCAGCAACCTTCTGATTAGCAGACAATGTGCTCTGCCGCCATTTCAAACACATATCAGACATTTTTCACAAAAACAAGTACAGTTATCGTTTAGAAAATAAATCTTACATGGATTGGATTGCAGGGTTGGAATCCTGGAATTTACTGTAATTTGCCTCAATGTTCGTTTGCAGTAGAAGAACTCTGTTAATAGATGTATAAAGCAAAAGGAGAGTTTGGAATTGAAAATGTGGAAAGTTGCCATGTTCTACATTGTAAGGTCTTCTTCCTTGAGACTGAGTGGCATTGAAGTTGCTCGTCACAGCAGGACATCATGTGACTGGAGTAGAAAACAAGCAAAGCCGGAGAGCAGAAGTGTAACATAGAAGACTATGCGAAGATGCTAGCTGCTAAAGGTTGTGCACAGCTAAAATTTAACACCTTAGCTCCTCTTGTTTTAATTAATCCTTAACTGATCGAGTCACTTTGACATAATCTTGAAATATTCTGCAGGTGCCTCAGCTGTGCAGCAGAGGGCTTCTGTACACGTGTTGATCATAACTGAATTTATCAAATTTGGCCACGCCTCTAGCAAATCAGGTGACCATGAATAAATTTCATGTAAAAAGCTTGAGATGGACTGCAGAGGGGAATGTGGGATTTAGAGAAATATGAAAATATAAAATTATGTATATGTTTAAAAATTATTCTTTAAATGAGCAATAAAATTCCAGATTCGAAGTGTAGTTAAATTAGCAGGACTGTTTCTGATTTTGACTTTCAGACTCAACAAAAGGTACAACAGAAATAATAATAATTGATAGTTCGTCTTGAATGTGTCTTTATATTGTTTAATATTTGTATTATTTAAATTTGATCGCAGTTAAGTTTTAATCCAAGGAGGACTTTAACTCAACAAAAGATCGTATCACTGCCTTTGATCCACGTTTGTGTAAAGACGCAGTCTCACATCATTTTGGAGGCAGAGTTAGCGTTTGCACTCTTTGATGTAGCATCAGAAATCCCAGTGGAAAGTGTGAAAGGGATTTCCAAGAAGAGCAAAGAAAGAGCCTCCTACAGTTTGTTTTATTCATGAAATAAAGAAAATTACTGCATCATGTTTCAGTGTTTGGTGTTGGAGTGTAGCGAGAAAGTGTGTGTATGGTGATAACATATGTGAGTGTATATAACTAAAGATAACATTTAAAAATAACAGAAAATGTTTGATTTTTATTATGAATATTATATTTATATCTATATTATTTATGTTATAGACCCTTAACTTAAACATTTCCTACATTGTACTTTACCCGAACTAGTAAATAATGAAAGTTTAATATTGTTGGATAAATTGAATATTGCAGTATTTAAAACTTTTAAAGTTGGATGTTGGATAACATTATTTTAATATTTTATTATCACATTGTGAAGGTCCCTCTGTTTGTGAGCTCTTAAATCAAATCTGGCTTTGTATTTATAAAACTGTCACTAAGAATCATCTGATTTCAAAAGGCTATATTTTTAAAGTTAGCTACCAACAACCACTTGAAACTCACAAAACCCCTTTTTTCTAATTATATATTTCAGTCGTTGCCATTAATAATTACTACTATAAATCAGTGGATAGAAATGTGGTTGTATGGTCGTATGTTCTAATTTCAATGTACGACTGCACAAAACAGTTATAAATGAATTACTGCATCAGCTTACATTTACCTCTAAATAAAAAGTCCTATCCTTTAAAAATGTTCAGTCTGGCGAGAATCCACTTGTTTTTCTTTCAGTTGCAATATGGTGGGATGTATGGGAGTGTAGCCCATCAAACACACTGGCGCTGTCTAGTTTCAAGTCTTACTGAACACAAAATGATGCTCCTTTTGTAAAGTGTGGTCCCATTTATAGAGTAAAGCGGTGTATGACTCATACGGTGTGACTCATATGGTAGTGACTTGCTAATCATATGGTGGGGCAGGCGTATGATTAACAAGTTGCTGCTGTGTACGTGCAGTGTCGCTGGGTTTCTCCTTGTTTGTCACATCTGCTTTCAAAAGGATGATGAAGTTTGAGGCTTCAAAAATGGTAAATTTCAAACCGGTCAGTGTAATAGCATAATAAACAATAACTACTAACACTGCCCTTTTTTTCTCTGCATAGTTGTATATTTTCAAAGGTTTCATTTAACTGGACAGAATGACCAACTAGCACAGGTGCAAAGTGACTGCAATTATTCAACTGAGCCTGGTTGCACTTGCGGTTTCTTCCCGTTAATAGAGGGTTTTCCCTTCCCACTGTCACCAAGTGTCTGGTCAAAGGGGTCATTTGATTGTTGGGGTTTTTCTTATTATTGTTGAGTCTGTACCTTACAATATAAAACACCTTGAGAACTGTTGTTGTGATTTGGCACTAAAGGGTGGGCAATTTATATGGATACACCGTAATAAAATGGGAATGGTTGGTGATATTAAAGTCCTGTTTGTGGCACATTAGTATATGTGAGGGGGCAAACTCCTCAAGATGGGTGGTGACCATGGTGGCCATTTAGAAGTCGGCCATCTTGGATACAACTTTAGTTTTTTCAATAGGAAGAGGGCCATGTGACACATCAAACTTATTGGTAATGTCACAAGAAAAACAATGGTGTGCTTGGTTTCAACGTAACTTTATTCTTTCATGAGTTATTTACAAGTTTCTCTTTGTTCACAGCCATTGACATGTCGAAGAGGTTAACACGTGAGGAGCGGATCGAAATTGTGTTGATATCGGGTGAACGCAGTAACCGGGTCATTGCAGCAGATTTCAATGCAAGACACCCTATGAGACCACCCATCTCCCATGCTACAGTTAGCAAACTGCTTGCTAAGTTTCGTGAAACTGGTTCAGTGTTGGATTTGCCAAAATGTGGACGCAAGAAAGCCCACAGCGTAGCACTCGCCACATGTCACTGGAGAGTGGCATTAGTCGAACATCTCTTCGGCAGATATTAGCTACTCACAAATGGCACCCTTACAAACTCCAGCTACTGCAGCATCTCAACAAGGATGACCCAGATCGGCGCACAGAATTTGCAGAAATTGGAACAGGACCCTCAGTTCACGCAGAAGATTTTGTTCAGTGATGAGGCAAACTTTTATGTGAATGGTGAAGTTAACAAACAAAACCACCGCTATTGGTCTGACACTAACCCACATTGGATGGATCCCTCCAAGACTGTTGGAACAACAAAAGTGATGGTTTGGTGTGGTATATGGGGTACAACGATAGTGGGTCCATTCTTCATCAATGGAAACCTCAAGGCCACTGGATATTTGAAATTGCTACATGATGATGTGTTTCCCTCTTTATGCACTGAAGCTGGCACGTTCCCTGAGTTTTTCCAGCAAGATGGTGCACCACTACATTATGGGTGCCAGGTCCGAGCATTCCTAGATGAACAGTTACCTGGAAAGTGGATTGGCCATCATGGGCCAGTTGAATGGCCCCCAAGGTCTCCTGATCTGACCCCCTTAGACTTTTATCTTTGGGGTCATCTGAAGGCAATTGTCTATGATGTGAAGATACGAGATGTGCAGCACCTGAAACTACGGATACTGGATGCCTGTGCTGGCATTTCTCCTGCAGTGTTGCTATCAGTGTGTGAAGAGTGGGAGAAGAGGGTTGCATTGACAATCCAACACAATGGGCAGCACATTGAACACATTTTATAAGTGGTCAGAAACTTGTAAATAACTCATGAAAGAATAAAGTTACGTTGAAACCAAGCACACAATTGTTTTTCTTGTGACATTACCAATAAGTTTGATGTGTCACATGGCCCTCTTCCTATTGAAAAAAACTAAAGTTGTATCCAAGATGGCCGACTTCTAAATGGCCACCATGGTCACCACCCATCTTGAGGAGTTTGCCCCCTCACATATACTAATGTGCCACAAACAGGACTTTAATATCACCAACCATTCCCATTTTATTACAGTGTATCCATATAAATGGCCCACCCTGTAGTTTAAAAATGTTACTTTAATTGAAATCCATTTAAAAGAATGAAAGAATATCCTTCTCATGATGTCTGTGAAAAGAAAATTTGGTCCCTGAAGCCAAGAGGTTTTTCTAAGCCTCGACCCAAGTATCTCAGTCGCTTCCTTTGGCAGATTCAAATCTCAAACTCGAAACTCGATTGAAAGAGGACAAACTCGAAAATATCCTTCCATTAAGGTTTCAGGCTGGACAGTAGCCCAGTTACAACATGTCCTAAAAGAGAGAGGGGCAAATTTTCTCTTTCTCTGCCATCTGTCCATCATTTGCAAACTGGCACCGTGTTGCCAGTTTGTTGCTCCACTATCCCTCCTTTCCAGTAAACAGCAGCAAACTTTTCTTGGCACTGCGTTGTCAGTTTCTCTGCCATTGCTCCCTATTTTCTTGCTTTCTCACACAAATAAAAGCTGCGCCTCTTTTGTAGGAGATCCGGACTCCACAGTGCGCATAATTCCTCAAGGCATACCTTCACTTCTCAAATGCTTTCACTAGCATCACTTAAACCCTCTCTCCTGGACACAGTCATTCAGGACAACTACTTCAAGACAAACTCACACTTCTTCACAAGCCGTTGGGTCATTACCTGGAGCATCAAAAATCCCAGCATGCGCCCAGTAGCAGAGTTTCTGTTAAGAGTTGAGTCGCATCGCTATTCCTCTATTAGTGTCTGTCATCGTCCAGAATTTCTTCTGATCTCTTCTCCTGCCATTCCTTCAAAAATTTTCCAGCACATGTGCCACTCAATGGAATCCCTGACCACCCCATCAAGGTCATGGGTTGCTCATCATTGCAAACCTGCCTGCCAGTCATATTTTTTAGAACAGTCTTCAACCTTTGTAACATACAAGCATTACTGCTTCCAGGGCAGGGGTGTCCAACTCCAGTCCTCGAGAGCTACTGTCAACACAGCCGAGTCAAATGATTGGATCACCTCTTCAGCATGCCATCAAGTTTGGCAACAAGGCCTGGTAACAAGCCATTCATTTGATTCAGGTGTGTCGGAACAAAGATGCATTTAAAAGCTGCTGGACAGTAGCTCTCGAGGACTGGAGTTGGACACCCCTGTTCTAGGGGATGCCCTTTCTGGGGATCTGTCTGGCCTGCGAGACACTGCCAGTCCCCTCTGAGGCCTCCCTCAAACCTCAGTCTCTATTCAAGCCATCTGCCACCACCTACTAGAAATGCTGTCAAACCTAAAATGAGAATGTGGTCCCAGCTAGTGAAATCTGGCCGGTGTTTAGAATTTCCACTTGTGAAAAAACGTGACATGATGGAACAAAATAGACATTATTTTTGAAATCAGGAACCCAAGATTAGCATAGATAATCTGATATGAGTCTTAGCATCATATGATTTTCCACATATCCAAAGTTATAATGACAGCAGGCTTCCTAAAATATTCTCTTCAGTATAATCCACATCTGCTTCTTCCTGTTTCCAGTCCAGGATAGATGTATAATCCCTCCAACACTTCCTGGGTCTCCCCTCATTGCCCAGAAGTCCTGGAATTCCATTTGAAAAAACCTCAGTGAAAGTGAAATTCTGAAATCCAGTGCTGGATGAAATCATCTGGAAGCAGGAAATTGTGGCCCCCTTCTGGAGCCAGACATGAATCCACATAACAGACCAGAATCTAACATGTTGTTGTTATTATTATGAAACCATTTATGGTTGTCAGTAGCAGCTTGTTTCCCTGTCGCCACACTTCCGATGTCTTAGACCCGGAATAGCACATTAGAGACCTTTCTTCTCCACTCGGCTGCTCATAATTAGCGTTTAAAGGATACATAGTGAACGTGGCATAGACACCAGCTTAAAGAAGTAATTAAACCGCTGATCCGTCGGGCCAATCAGAACAGAGTGTTCTCCCCCCTGCCCGGGGTAAGATGTGAAGCAGCTTCGGAGCAGTGGAGCAGACATTCATTCATATGAAATTGTTGCGGCTCAACACAATGTGTGAGAGCAGCGTGAGATGGCAGCCATTTTAAATTAGTAAGCAAACAACATCAAACAATGCCAGAATCAATACACACACTCACACACACACACGCACACACACACACTGCTTGCTGCACATGTTTTTATGGATTTCCACAGAAAACTGGTCAGTCTATAAAACTCTCCACCCCTGTGTGTGTGTGTGTGTGTGTGTGTGTCAATGCGGCAGATGCAAGCTCTTGTCTTCACCTTCCTCATCACATGGTTCACACACAGTGTGTGGTTGCCAAGACAACAGGTATTGGAGTGGATAGAGAGCCCTGGGATTGGTGTGTGTGTTTTGTGTGTGTGAGAGAGACAGGTGGAGTTACTGTGTATTCTGTGCTCGCTCTTCCTGCTGCTGCAGATTGATCGAGCTCTGAAATGGCACGAGCAGTGAAGCATGCAGCCAGGCTTTACCACGCTGTAGGACTCAAAGTGTGTGTTTGTGTTTGTGTGTGCTTGCAATGTGGGTTTTTAGGTATAGTGATTTTAATGCGGTCACAGGATGTCGTCCAAGGTGACTCCTCAGAGGAAAAATGGTCATCATCTTCATCAGCAGTTGCACAAGGTAGAACAGACAAAGAGAGTGAAGATGAGGAAGAAGAGGAAAATTAAGCAATGTTAATTAAAAGTTAATCAATACTGCAGTTTAGCATGTTAAACCAGAACCAGACCTATCAATTAAACTCATTATCTTGACTGCAGCGGTCGCCTCGATTAGTTTAACGATTCGTTTTAAATACACTTGTGCACTAAGCGATAGACTTTGTTCTTTCACTGCAGGAGAAATCTGTGTTCTCTTAATAACATTAATAACATATAAAAGGTGTTCCTCTGCAAATACAGGCCCACTTTGTGGCAAATAAACAATAAAGCAATAACGAGCTGCCTCTCCAGTGAGTCCCACTTTTAAAGAGAGCGTTCAGTAGACAGTGCTGAAAGAACTGTTGCAGAGGCAGCTGAATGATATTGAGGACAACCACAACTACAAGCAATCTCCTGGAAATCCAAGCTGAAATAAGCCAGGGATGCCTGGTTATCAGCGGCTGGGCTTACAAAAAAAGGGCAAGTGCATTGTACACTTTTAAATCATTCTCTTGGATGAAAGGGATAAAAAAATGAGTTGTCTCTCAGTGGTTGCCTCTCTGTTGACCAAATTAACTGATTAGATGATCATTAAGCAGCTGCTACCCAGTGCCTGTCTATTTAAATCCGACCTGTTCACGTCTTGGTGTGCTCATGTCCTCCTGGGATCACGATTTTCTCTTTTGAAGTTGTGTTCAGACTGCTTGTATCAGTCCCAAGGTCAAAGTGGGGTCAGTAGTATATCACTTCTAGTTCAGTGACATATGTGGCTGGTAGACTGACAAATCTGTGATCAAATTTACCATCACTGAAACCATTTTAAAGCATTTACTACAGTAAGTATAGAATATAATCTGCATATTAAACTCTGAATCAGGAGTGACATGGTGCAAGATAAATGTATGTAAAATATATGATGGTTTCAGTGTGATACTCCTTTGTTTGAGTCTGCCCCATCCAGTGGCTTGAATCAGTGTGCAGAGCAGGTTAAGGCAAGTGATGCTACATGGAGGATGTGGTTGGAGCAGGATGATGCAATCTTTGATCTCACGTCTAGGTCTCTGCAGACACTGCTCTGGAGTTCAGGCAATCTCCAGTTAATCACTGCAACCCTTATTTTCAGTTTAGCTTAATTCCTGGACACTGCATGTGTTTATTATTTAAAATAAATGCTGCTTTATCTCAGCATCAACAGTTCCGGTCTTTGAATGTCTGATTATTTTAAATGTGAAGGATGTGAAGAGTCAGACCTTTGTTCACACATGTATTTATATTTATTATATTTTTATTTATATAAAGTCAGTCAACAGAAACAACATGATGTAACAACTGCATCGCATCAGCATCACTCTGATATGTTTTTAATTTTGAGAAAAAGAAGGTGGTCCTACAGATTTCTTTTTAATCTGTAAAACTCTGGAAGAGTCGCCAAGTCTCAAGCGTCATTTTGGTGTGTATAGGTGTATGTAGTATTAATATATATTTATGAATTTTCCACACAACTAGGTCTAACTTACCAGCGGACAGAAACGATTGCGAAAACAAATATTTGTTAAGTATATTTGTTTTTTTTTAATTATCCGTGTGCAGATGTGCGGACCCAGTTGGTGGAGCAGCAGCGCTGTCTGGAGCAGCAGACAGAGATGCGGGTCCAGCTGCTTCAGGACCTCCAGGATTTCTTCAGGAAGAAGGCCGAAATCGAAACAGAGTATTCGAGAAACCTGGAGAAGCTTGCCGAGAGGTTCATGGCCAAAACACGAAGCACGAAAGATCATCAGCAATACAAGTAGGCCTGCTTACCTGAGTACGCATGCATGTTTGCATGTTTGGGGGGAGGGGCACATATTTGTGTATTAAATAGATTAAATTGATTCTGATTTAAAAGTGATATGTTTTTTATCTTTTAGTAAAAACAAAGATTAGAAATGATTAAATTGCAGTTGCTGAAACACACAAAAATGTATTTACTGAAAGGGGACATATCAGGGATTTACTTTACCATAAATATTCATTTTTTATGACTTTTGGAGTTTTAAAACTGAGTTGGTTATCGCTAGCTGTTAGCCTAAGCTTAAGCTAATTTACTTACTTACTTTCCCATGTTTCTTTGAACCAAAGACATTAGTCAAGTTTATTCATTTTAATTCATTTTAATAATCCCTTATAGCACGTCACATCAATAAGAAACATTTAAAACTATGGAGAAGTGTTTTAAGTAGGCTTTTTAAAAAGCTTGATAGCCTCTTTGCTTCAAAGAGGCTATCAAATTGCTTCAATATATATATAAAACCTCCCAGTGATATATAAATAAGTAAAATAATCAATGGCTACAATGATAAAATAATTGAATATACATGATTCTGAAAAGTTCCACTCAGCATAATAAGTATGTTTGCTTGAGGTACTTTAAATGTATTTTAATACAACAAATGTAATAAATTTTTTCCAATATTAAGATATTTAATATTTGTTGGTTATAGGTTTATAATTTTTTCTTTTCTTTGCCAATTTTCTTGATATTTGTTTATTTTTGGTCCTCATGTGCCCCCATTTAAAAAAGAAAAAGGCTTTGGTGTTTTTTTTAGTTACTGCTCTCTGTTCTTTAAAAAATGTTATATATCCTATAACATACTTCGGCCCCTGGGTATTTGGACGTTATACATTTAGGTCGTGAATAAAGTAATGATGTTAATGATATAAATAAAAATAAAATACGATTCTGAATTTTGCATTCAAATACAGGCTGTTGATAGAAAATTACATAAAATGAAGCACAAAATATCTTTAAAAACTTTTATTTCACATAAATTTTTAAATAAATTTTTATTTCACATCAGAAACAGATTGGTGTAAATAATGTAATTCATTATTTATTTAAAAGCTTAAAGCATTTCTCAGTATTACCTAATACAGAGGTTCCCAAAGTGTGGGGCCCGCCCCCTAGGGGGGGGATGAGCCATTGGGGGGGGGGCGTGGTAGAAAAAAAAGAAGAAGAAAGAATGCTTGGACACTGCTAGCATAATGGACAGGTTGTTGACGGGGCTCCCACACAAACGCAAAGCAGGAGATGAAGCATCGCCAAATATGTTTCCAAACCAACTTCATTCCAAGCCAAAGACTAGAAAATATGGTGAAGCATGTCATACCTTTGGCTTCACCTGCACAAGTGCCAAGGTAGGTCTCTGCGACAGAATTAGTTTCCCTGCGTCGGGAGCACGCGCTGGGCTCACCAAATCACAGACAAACAGTATCCCACATTCTTGATTTTTAGTTCACAAACACTTGTTGTAATGACTAACTACTCCTGACATTTTGGAGATGTTAGCTCTTTATACAGTAAAGTTACAGTGGGATCCAAATAATATCAGGCTGATCCTGCCACGATTTGTTCCCCCGGTTCAAATCACGGACTAACAGTATCCCACAGTTGTTTATGCTTTTGAACCCATTTTGCACAGAGAGGGATTTTTTGATAAATGTGTTGATAGCAATGTTGAATATTATTACACAGGAAAAAAACAACTACATGTAAAATAATCACACTGTGACGCTTCAGCCTTTCTAAATGGAGGGACAGTAACTGCGTGTGTATATGTAAGAGTGTAAAACCTGAAGATAGAGACAAAATACTGTTACTGTTAATCTGACTATCTGCCATTGTAGAAATTCATGTAGTGTAAACAACAACGTGGCGCACAGCGTGACACATACCTTTGACGTTGCGTGATGAACTCTGTATTCCTCGTCCACACGTAAACGCAAAAAACGGCATTTTAAAAAAAATCTCCATTTTCGGTGATTCGAAACGCCGTTTACGTGTGGACGAAAGGTCCAAACGCATAGAAACAGCTGCATTTTCAAAAATACCCATTTAAGTGTGGACGTAGCGTAAAAGAGTTTGGAGATTATTTTATTACTACCTGTAATTTATTGCAGTTTACTTGTTTTTGCTTAATTGTTTACTAAATGTTTGAGGTGTGAAATAAACCGCAATGGAGTTTGAAAACAAAATATGGATGTGTGTGGTTGGAGGATGTGTTTGTGCGGGTGGTGGGGGGGCGCGAACATTTTTCTTGTAAAACAAAGGTGGGCCCAGCAAAAGAAGTTTGGGAACCACTGACCTAATATATGTTTACCAGGGAGTTTGTTCAAACCTTTACTATCTGTCAATGAAGGATAGGATAGCTACTTAAGGGAAAAGAAAAGGCCAACAGTGGATATTAAGGGCTTGAACTCAAATGCATTTATCTTTTATCTAAATGATCCTCTCCACACAGTTTTAATAATCCACATATAAGTTGTATAAATTAGTGTTTTTGCTATGTTTAAGGCATCTCTCACTTTCCCTCTTCCAGAAAGGACCAGAATCTGCTCTCACCAGTCAACTGTTGGTATTTGCTGTTAAATCAGGTTAGTTTATGGTTTTGTGAATCTCCTCAAAGTCTTTTTGAAATCTATGAGCTATGAATATACAATGAGGCATGTGCTGTTAAATGTAAGAAAAGCTGTTGCATTCGATCTTGTACTTAGCAAAGTGGCTGAAGCTTGTGCTCACCAACTATTAGAGGTTTTATTCAATCCTTTCAATCTTTCCTTGACACGTTCCCAATTCCTGTCCCAGAGAGACAAGCCATCAACAGTCTAAATGAGTATAGACCAATAGCACTTATATCAGTAGTCATGAAATGTCTGGAGAGACTTGTATCTCAATACATCAAAAACTGCCTCCCTCTTAACTTTGACCTGCACGAGTGAGCTCATACACCAAACAGCCCTCCAGATTTCATTGAGCCATTTTGAATACCCAGGAAATTATCCTGGAATGCTCTTCCACCTTCACCACAATCGTCTCGTATACACTGGTTGGTAAAATATGTGACCTAGACCCCTCGCCCCCATCTGTACTGGGATTAAAGACTTCCTTACCAACCATCCACAAACGGTGAATGCTGGCCACCATCACACTTAGCACTGGCTCTCCTCAGAGCTGTATGCTGAGTCCTCTCCTGTACGCCTTGTACACATATTTAATTTAGTTCAATTATATTTTTATAACACCAAATCACAACAACAGTTGCCTCAAGAGACTATTGTAAAGAACTTAAATAATAGAGAGAAACCTCAACAATCAGGCAGTCCTGTTTGAGCAAGCACTTGGAAACAGTGGGGAGGAAAAACTCATTTTTAACAGGATGAAACCTCCGACAAAGTTTGATTCATATATGGAGGTGAGTCAGCATACAGAGCTATCTGGGTGTTGCTAGCCCTCTTCTACGTCAGGAGGGTTTCCTCAAATTCATGGGAACCAGCATCGTGGAGAATCAGCAGTAATCCCATCAGAGACCAGGTTTACTGAGAATGCTCTGAAGGAACTACACAGAGGGAGAAACTGTTGGTGGCCTTCCAACGCTCCACTTTGAGAGTGTACTGCATCACAGTGTGGTAATAGCAGAGGTTTATCAGCACCACCCAGAGAAGCATCAGCTGCCCGCTGCCCTTTCTAGAGGACATCTCCAGCTCTCTGTATCTCAGCAGGGCAAAGAAAATAATGCAAAACCTTTCCCGCCCTGGACTGCACTTGTTCAACCTGTTCGACCAGACAGTACAGATACATAAAGAGCCGGACCTAAAAACAGCTTCTTCCCCGCGGACCATCAGAACTCTCATCTGCTGTAAATAAAGGAGTGCAATAGCTGTTCTATAGGGAATGGCGTTCCGTTAAGTCCAGTCATGTCCTAAAGATGTGTGTCTGCTCTTAATGCTTTTATGCATTGTATAATTTTTAAAACCACATTTATTTATTTATTTTTAAATACACTTATTCTTTTTCAGACTTTTTACCTACAGTTTTGCACTGAATAGAATAGTTCTCAGAATCTTGTATAATTCCCCAAGGATTATTATTATTAGTAAATTATTATTGCTACTGTTGTTATTAATTATTATTATTATTATCATTATTATTACAGTCTTTCATACTAATCTCTGTTTTCCAGGTGAGGAGGGAGAGTAAGGACCATGCCACCCTCAGTGACCTCTACCTGAACAACGTCATCACCCGCCTCACACACATTAGCGAGGACTCGGCCCGCCTGCTGAAGAGGGTGAGCAAGATTATCATCACTATATACTTTGATATTTATGCAAACAAAATATCCTTCATGTGTTAGTCTGTTAGTAAAGGTTTATCCACTTCTAAAAGAACAGAGGTCTTTATTTTTAATGCTTTGTATGTATTTGCTCAGGAGCATCTTTAGACTAATTTTGTTTACTTTGTCAAATAAATTAATGTAGCCTGGTCTCATAATTATATTTCTGTTGATATGTCCTAAAAACCTTATTTAGCTAAGAATAATGAAAATTAGTGCAGGAATATTTTTTACATACGACAGAATGAGGTTTGTTGCTGCACCAGAAAAGTCGATTTCCTGTCTTTATGACATTGCATTATTGTTACACAACTTTTAAGTTTTCACTTTTATTCAATATGTGACAATAGCACCACAGTGGATTCTTCTAAGCTAAAGTTAAAGAAGTACCATTAGATCAATAAGCAGTTGGGTTTTTTTAGAGTTAGTATCAAAAACAAAACAGAAAAGTCTACAAAAGTTAGTGTTGTGCTGACTTGTGTGGTTACATTATTCCGATGACCACCACTCAAATCTTCACATTTATTTTTGCATTCTCACTCCCATTGAAGATTTTAATGTCTTCATCATCTTCAGCCTCCTGTCTTTTTGTCAGTCCCATCGTCTTCAAACCCAACATCACAGCAGGTCTCACTGCCATCTTGTAAACCTTTCCTTTCATTCTCGCTGCTTTCCCTCTGTCGCCTGTCACTTCTGACACTTGTCTCCACCCACTCCACCCTGCCTGCACTCTCTCCTTCACCCGCCTTGTGCACTGTCAGTTACTTTGAACGTTTGACCCCGGTACTTTCACTATCTCCTTGCCTATCTACCTGTCTCCATCTCACTCAAACGTTGTCCAAAAAAAGAGTTTTTCCTTAGAATGTTTCTGTAATTGCTACATTTCCTTAATATCAAAGGACTTTTCGGTCAAAATTTTATGCAACTTTCAAACTGATGCACTCTAGTTGCCTTTAGGAACGTTTTTGAGACACAGAAGAAAAAATAGAAGTAAAACAGCAAACTCAGAGTCTGAGAGCAAAAAAACAAGCTGAAACTCAGCTCAGCTGTTCATTCTCATTAAGTTCATCACGTCAGCTCATACTTTATTGCCATCAGAATATTGATTAGCAGCTGCTTTAAGCAAAGGATCTGAGCGCCTCTCCCTCAACTGTGTGTGTGCCCCTGCACAGAAACAGTGGTTATCCATCAGGCAGGCTGAACAGCAGCAGATATATAAATGAATCTGACCACACACAAACAAATGAATTTATAAATGAAACAAGCCGCGCTCCGCTGCCTGCTCTCAGACTGGATTTCTGTCTCATGCATTAAACAGCCGAGCAGTTTGGGAAGGAGCTATGTGGCAGCATTAATATTACATTATGCTAAATGACTGAGGAATCCCAGGATGGATGAATCCCGTTCCCATAGCGCCCGCTGAGAAAAGATCAGTTGAGCTTGTCGCCATGGCCACAGGGCTGTCGGTGTTGTCATGGCCACTCAGCCGTCTGTCTCGTCCTCTTCAGAGGAGAGTTTCTGAGAGGACGCGGCGATGTGATGGAGGTCTTGCTGTTTATAGCTGCTGGCAGTAGCTGCACTTTAGTTAGCATGAATAAAAGACGAGCCGGAAGCAAGATTAATAATGAACACGGCGAGCTAAAGTTGGAGGAGGGTAAAAGTACACCAGTGTGTGTGTGTGTGTGTGTGTGTTTAATTTGCCAAACTCCAGCAGAGCTCAGGGGAATACTGACTTTACTTTTCATTAAAATCAACTCTTCGACTTAAAGAAGCTGTATGAAAAAATAACAACCCCAGAGGTCTGCGCACACAGATGGTTTCCAGCACTGTAAAAATACATTAATGGTACTTTAGTGCTGTACTCGAGCACAGTACTGAGGTACTTGTGCTTAGAGCCACTTCTATAATCCGTAGTTTATATTAACAATTTATAAAATGACAATGTGATTGTGCAGCTGTTCTCTGAAAAACTATAAAAAGAAGCTGCATCATGGGAAAAGTGACTTTTAAAATGTTTTACCTTAAAAATTAAGTGATTTAAGCATTAATAATTACAGTAGTCAAAACTAGGCTATTTATAAAATATAATAATAAATTTAGGCACGGTGGTTAGCACTGTTGCCGCACAGCAAGAAGGTCCTGAGTTCAATTCCAACATCAGGCTGGGGTCTTTCTGTGTGGAGTTTGCATGTTCTCCCCGTGTCTGCGTGGGTTCCCTCCGGGTACTCCGGCTTCCTCCCACCGTCCAAAGACATGCAGCTTGTGGGGATAGGTTAATTGGATAATCCAAATTGTCACTAGGTGTGAATGTGCGAATGAATGTGACTGCGAATGGTTGTCTGTCCCTGTGTGTTGGCCCTGCGACAGACTGGCAACCTGTCCAGGGTGTACCCCGCCTCTCGCCCTATGACAGCTGGGATAGGCTCCAGCGCCCCCCGTGACCCTGAAAAGGATAAGCAGAAGCGAATGGATGGATGGATGAATAATAAATTTATACAGTACTTTCTTTAGCAAAGTTATAAAGGAGTTCAGAGAAACTACTTATAAAATAAAACATAGATTCAGGATCACCTCTCAGTTGTGACCTCCACTTGTATTTGAGTGTGAAGTGGATGAAAGGAGAATTATCACCTCAAAGTCTGGAGGATTTGTTTTTTACTGGGTGTAGGAGTTAAAATGCATTAAGTTTGTTTACTCTGGTCCAAATCAGTTGATGAGCTTTCTCCTTGTGGTTTGGTTTCTTTTCACACAGAGAAAAATCCAAACGATCTATAATGCGTCTGGCTTGGCACTTAGTACAGCAAAAGGGTCCCGGGTTCAAACGTGGGCAGGGCCCTTCTTATTCTTGTTAATGTTGTGATCATTCAGGTCAAAAAGATGTGAGTTGTTAGCGGATTGTTTCCTGTAAGTGTCATTGTATAAAGAGACAATTCTAAAATGATGCATAAATCTGTGAATGCCTTTATTTGAGAATATGCTGGTAACAGGTCTCTCTTCTCATTTGTGTGCTTTAGAGTAAGGAGATCCTCTTCCAGCTTCAGGAAGACCTCATGAAGCTTCTGAATGAGCTTTACACCGTAAGTGGAACAAAAGTTATTCTTCCAAGGCTTTAAGACACAAGTTTTTTAATGTGTTAGTGTTAAACACATTTTTATGTGGTCTACAAATGCAACAAGAAAAGAATGCACTTCTAAACATTTCATTCATCTACAGTTAATCAGGTAATAAAGCAGTAAAAAACAAGACCAAGGAAGGATTCTTGTAAAATTTCAATCAGGTTTTTAAAGCTGTTGTAGCTGGTGTTGGGGTCATTCCTTAATAATGGGTTGCACAATAATCATGCACAAAAATGACACATTAAATACACTAACAGCAAGTGTCTGACAGTCTTTTGTTGGCTCACTAACTGCCCCTCCCACCTCTGCATCTTCAGCACTGTGAAAAAGTATTTACCCCCTTCCTGATTTCCTAGTCACTCCAAATCATTTGCCATCACCCCCAACCAGTCACAGCAGATGGCTGCCCCTCTTTGAGCCTGGTTGCACTGAAGGCAACTGTTATTGTGATTTTGCGCTATACAAATATAATTGAATTGAATTGGTTTGGTTTTTTTCCACATTTGCCACACATACATTTTCAGATGACATAAAATTAACACAGCAAAAGAACATCATACCAACAGTCAAACATGGCGATGGTGGTAGTATGACGGTCTGGGGTTGCTTTGCTGCTTCAGGACGACTGATAGAACCATTAATTATGTTCACAGCCTCAAAATCCTGAAGCTATTATTTTGTGCACTGAAGCTCAAGAGCACTTGGGTCCTGCAGCAGGACGACCCGAAAGACAGCAGCAAGTTCACCTCTGGCTGCAAAAAAAAAGCTGTTTTGGAGTGGCCTAGACATAGTCTGGAATCAGACTGAGATACTTCAGCATGACCTTAAACACGCAGTTTATGCTGGAGAACCCTCCCATGTGGTTGAATTAAAACAATTCTTTAAAGAGGAGTGGGCCACTTCAAAAGCCTCATTTCCAGTTATCAAAAATGATTCATTGCAGTTTTTCACACATTAGTAGACGCTACCTTTCAAACATTAGCCGGCATTACAGTTTTTCTATCTAAAGCTTTTTGTTTTCAATGCTTTAAACAGGTAAACAGGACCTGTTATGCTTTTGCTTTCCTTTCTTTTGAATGTTCATTTAAATCATGGCCAGAGTTTCAAATAATGAGTTCAGTGCATGTGCAATTAATCACAGTGAGCAAAAAAATAGGTTTCAGCCAGGTTTTTTCTACTCTTGGATTTGTGTGGTGTCATAGAGAGCAGATATTCCTAATGTGGTTGTCTCAGAAAGCCCCACCCACCTGCTGTTCCAACTGTTTTTTTTTAACAATGAGGAGCCAATCATGAGAAAGCTGGCTAAAGGAGGAAAGAAGCCTATACGGCAGGTCCAGAGGATGAGGGGCTGCAGAGCAGTGATTCAGAGTTGATTCACCGCCCTGCAGAGCTATTCGAGTCCAAGAATTAAAATATGGTTCTGGAAATGAGCAGAATAGGTTCCTTTAATGGTAGTAACAGGGAACTGTCAAAGCAAAGTCAGTGGCTTCTTTTCACAGCTCTGAGAGCTTCCTTTATAAATGCAAAAATTGTCCTTTCTGCCTCACATTTCTCATCCATTCATTTTTTTCTTCTGCTTTTTGTCTGACGTTATCCTTCTAGCCTGCTTTAAAGTAAAATATCTGCCTCCTGTTGGCTGCCAATTATCAGGTTTTTCTTCAGGTCAGAGCGCTGGCCTTAAAAGCTCCTTGTCCAAACACTAGAAATCAGATTAGAGCAGCGCTGATAACCTTGGGGGGATAAAAAAAAAAGACAGTCGACCCCGGCTGCAGCGCACTGCTGTTTTCCTATTTGATTGGGCTATTATGGGCTGCTGTTGCCTAGGTGATGAAGACATATCATATGTACCACGCGGAGACGATCAGCGCAGAAACCAAGCTGCGGGAGGCGGAGCGGCAGGAGGGGCGCGTGAAGGGCGTGTCAGGGACTGGCGGAGGGGTGGAGCCTGTGTTTGGCCTGCGGATAGAAGAGCGCCACCAGAGACGCAACGCCGCCCGCAAGATGGAGAAAATGAGAGAGAAGGTAACAGTTTTATAGAGAAAGGAGACTGTGTTTCCTCTCAGGTGTCATCCAAAGCAACCAGATGGGTAACCTGTTCCTGCATGAGATATTTTAGAATGAGATACTTTCTTTATGTAATCCTAATACTTTCCACTTCTTCTTGATTTCAACATGACTTGAAAGCAGAAAGGACTAATTATGAAAGCTATTTTTTGCTTCTTGTTGATCGCATTTGCAGAACAAACGAGGGGAATCGGTACACAAGAACCAGAAACCAATCATTTAATCTTCTTTATGTCTGTTTCTTTACTAGAGGAAGGCAAAGTACTCAGAGAACAAACTGAAGACTGTGAAAGCCAGAAATGAGTATCTGCTGACTCTGGAGGCCACCAACGCCTCGGTGTTCAAATACTATATCCACGACCTGCCCGATATCATAGATGTGAGTAAATTACAGAGTGTATTTGTGGCACAAACCTTATATTCATCATTTAAAAAGGTTGTTAGGTTTGTAAGCCTAAGTAGGAATTTGTATGTTTAAAGGCAGTTTTAAAATGTATGGAGAGAGCTTTTATGAGATTATTTTTAGGGCCTCTGGTAAAAGGAATAAAATTCCTTTAGATTTTTCCCATAGCGAATGTTACATCTATTACACTTGAAGCTATTTTAGTGCTTGAATTGCCTTGCAACTCTTAATTCTCCTCATAAATGTTCACCAATTTCTTCAAAATACGTGCGGTCTTTTCCCTCTCGTGAATAAATCCCCATCTTTGTTTCAGTGCTGTGACCTTGGGTACCACTCCACTTTGAGCCGGGCACTGAGGACCTACCTGTCAGCTGAACTGAGCCTTGAAGCCTCCAGGAGGGCGGGTCTGGAGGTCCTGGAGGGGGCTGTGGAGGGCCTGGACCCTGCCCGTGACAGGCAGCGTCTGCTTGATCTCTACCCCACTGCCTTCTGCCCCCCACAGAACTTCAGCTTCCAGGCCCACATGGGCGACACAGTCAGTGCAGTACACCACATCTTCAGATTTTTTGCCCCTCTTTCTGTCCTTTCAAAATAAGAGTCTGACACATATTATTACATTTAAATATTCACCACAGAGTATTTCGACCTCTGAACAGCCATTTTCTAATTGTCTTCTCTTTTTGCTTCATATTAGGTGGCCCAGATCACCTCCCAGCCGCAGGTCCAGTCTGAGCTCAGCCTCCGCCTCACACAGCTTCAGACCCGCCTGGCGTCTCTGAAGATAGAAAATGAGGAGGTCAGACACACAAGTACACCTCATAAAACTCAGGAAAACCATTTTGAGATTAACTCTATTTTGAGTTACTAACTAGGACTACACTAAGATGGTTTATAAGCCATGTTTTATAAGCAACCTCAGTAGGCTGATTTAACGTTTAATCCCAGATGGAAGAATTTAATTGAAAGTAGAGCTGGGCGATAGAACGATAACGATATGTATTGCGAAATAACTTTTTCTCGATAGAAAAGTTAAACTATTGCCATAGGCCTCATCTCTCTGGTCCTCTTAAAAAAAAAGAAGAACAGCCAATCCAAATTAACTAGCGCAGAGCCGAACCAATCACAGCCGCAGCGTCACGTCAGGTGACTTGTTACGTACAGCACAAGTGCCAAGCCGCACATGTGTATTTGTTTGGGAAGCTGCCAGCCACCGTGCCGCCCGGGTAATGGAGGAAATGAGTGTGCCGACTAGAGAAAAATCAACCGAGAGCGTGACCGAAGGTTACCGAAGAGAAAACAGATGATGGTTCCAATGCCGGAGAGATTGTCGAACGGAAGAGCCACAGAAGTTCCGTAGTGTGAAGGTATTTCGGCTATTTCAAGTCTGACAAAAAACAGAGTAGCGCGCACTGTAAATTGTGCTGAAAGCAAGTCTGGAAATACAACAAATCACTTTCTGACTGAAAGCGCTAATTCGTCATTCGGCTTTTGTCAGACTAAAGTAACTGTTAAAACTGTTTGAAAAGCTAAGCTATACAACAAGGAGAGATTGAGAATTTCCTTTTAGTTCTCAGTTTATTTGATATTGACAAAAGTTAGTCAATTTTTTCTGTTCTTCTGTAAAACAAACTAAGATTTGTTTTTAGAATTAATATTTTGTTTCTAAGTGGAATTGACAATTTAGTAGTCTGTTTTGTTTGTTCTATTTTGAAACTTAAACGCTTTAGCGGCTGCCTTTTGTGTAGTTTGCAATATTTGCCTTTATTTATCTGAAAAAGTCTCATGTTCCTTAAGTACATCTACCCTGTTGAACTTATTATGGGAAATAAATATTTAAATCAAAACAAGCTGCTGATTATTTCACATTTTACTTGTGAGCAACGGCACATTTAAATCTTACAAATATAGTTATTTGGCTTATATCGTGATATATATCGTTATCGCCTGAAATGAAAAAACATATCGTGATATGAAAAAATCTTATATCGCCCAGCTCTAATTGAAAGTAAATAAATCTGGAATATTTTTGACCGTTATGGTGCAGTTAGAGCTGTAATGTGGCTCAAAAGTCATGATCTGTGCCTGATATGTGTTACTGCAAGTGTCCCAATAATACCTGGGGCACTCATTGGTATTTGGACTAAGACTTCACATTTTTGTGTTTATTTTTATGGTCTCATCTCATGTACAGGAAGTTACCTCTTTTTCTTATTTTTTCCCCCTAATCCTTCTTAAAGCGCTGATCAAGAAAGTGCCTACCAGTAAGTTCAACAACAGATTTTTTTGAGCTGCTAAAAAAAATATCATCAATGTGGACACAAATTTACTTGATGTTTGCACTAATCTGTCCTGTTGTCCATCTGAGATATTTAGCTCCAGCTTTAGAAATGAAAACAATACAGAGACTCTGGTAAAAGTGGCCAAAACCCCTCATTGATTATTAATAACTTTCTAACAGTTAAAAACTTTGCACAAAGTTATGGTAATTTATACAGATTTAATGGGGTGATAATGTGGCATATGTAGCCTCTAAAAATAAAGTTGAACCATCTGATAGCTGTGTGGTGCTGCAGACTGCCGGTGTCCTCGCTGTTGTTGTGCACAGAGGGCAGCTGTTAACTCACCCCGAAGGGCATAAAAATGCTGAAGGAGTCTGGATTAATGAGCTGCATCTGCACATCTCAGCGGCTTACAACACACACAAACACAAATTAAAAATACTCATAGACTCATTACTCTTGCTGTAAATATAAACACTCTTTGCATATGTAGCATATGTAAACACTGCACCTCCTTAGGCATTTTTGAAAACAAAGCCACGCCCATTAAAAAAAAAAAGACAATAATTCAGATGCATTGATCCATGGAGCTGTGCTGAGAGTAATGTGTTCAGATCTTACAAAGTTGTTCTTCCATTTAATATCGGTAGAAAAACTCGAGTCCAGTAGACCAGCAGACATCACCAAATGCTGTGTTTGCTCCCTTGAGATGCTCTGCGTGACCTTTACTGCAGAATCTCGCATTTCTTTATTTTTGCCATTTTCTTTGGTTCATTATCCATTTGCACTGAGAAGCTCTGTCTGGTCAGTTTTGCAGCATTTAGCCAAATCTGAGGAGAGAGTACAGCTCTGTACACTTCACGTTTCATCCTGCTGCTTCTATCACTAGTGGTCTGGTTCCACTGGTAGCCATACAGGCTCGTGCCATAACAATGCCGCCACGATGTCGGACAGATGATGTGGTATGCTTTGGATCACGAGCTGTTTCTCCCCTTTTCCATACTTTTCTGATACAAATTCACCTTGGTTCAGTTTCTCCTTTTATTCCAGAATTGAGCGGGCTCTTTCAGATGTTTCCTTGAGTGTAACCAGTGGTTTGCACCTTGTCATAAATCATAAATCCTCTGTATTTATATTCATGAAGGTGTCTTTTGGTTGTAGACTTTGACAGTGATCTGCCTTCCACTTCAAAAGTGTTTTTTGACTTGAAATGTTGTGAAGTTGTTTTGATTAACAATGAAAATCATTCTGTCATGATGCACTATAGTTGTCGTCTGTAGTCTTTCAGGAATTTTTTGTGATGCTGAGCTGACCAGTACATTAATTTGGTGGTTTCTAAAGTTTCACTGATAGGTTTATTCTGGGTTTTCAGCCAAATGATGGCCTCCCTTATCTTCACTGACATCTCTTTGGACCTCATATTGAGAGTAACATGTGGCCATGGATCAGTATCATGTAACGTGGATACTTACTATGCTGTTCCACTTTTCTGCCACCTTTCAGGTGAAGAAGACCTGGGGTGCAACTCTGACCACCTTGCAGGACATGACGGTGCTGGACGACTTTGACGTCTCCCAGAGCTTCACCCACAGCCCGTCTTCCGAGTCGGTGAAGTCCAGCGTGTCGGACGGCTACTTGAACAAACCCAGTCTGGCCAAGAGACGGGCGAACCAGCAGGAGACCGAGCTCTTCTACTTCTCTGTAAGCCCAGCAGATCAGAGATTTTTTTTTTTTTTTTTTTGATTTGACACTGTTTTTCACCCCAAGTTACGTATATTAGATGAAGGTCGGTTTTGAAAGTAGCAAATATTAAATAAGTATAGAGTAAACGGTGGCATGACATCCAAAACAGACTACATTTAGTCAGATAGATCAGATTTCAAATAAGTTGTTACAGCTGCAGAATACAGTTATACTTTAGATTTCTATATTAGTGTTTTGTTAACTTAGTTTCCTTTATAACACCACAAAATGCTGTCCTGCTTTTTTTTTTTTATTTATTCATTTATGACATTTTTTTAAATTTCAGATTCGTCTATCTTCTGGTGGTGTCTCTACATTCACATACTAGATGTAGTGATTCAATGTGAAGTTCATTCTGCTTTTAGCTGCTTTACTTGCACTAATGTACAGTGTGTATTGTTATCACTGCATTCTGCATACTCATACTTTATTTTATTTGTATAATTTAGCCTTTGTGTTTGTCATTTATGTGATTTCCTATATTCAGAAATTCCGCGAGTACCTGGAGGGAAGTAATCTTATTTCCAAACTTCAGGCTAAACACGATATATTAAAGAAAGCGTTGGCAGAGGGTAAGAGTCTCTCTCAGTCTTCTTTAGTCTTGTACTTTGTCAAACAGACTCTGATCAGCATTTCTTCACTTTTAAATCTTCCCCCTTTTTCTCTTGCAGGATACAAAGCTGAACTGCTGACTACCAGGTAAGGTGCTTTCCTGTCACATCGATAATAAGTGTTGTATCTCTTTGCTGTGCTTTGGCTCTCTAAAACTCTCATCTTTTGCTTTCTTTCTCCTTTTTGTACGTGTTTCAGCCGTGGGCGGAAGAACTCCCATAGCAAGCACCAGGTAAAGTTTGACCTCATCCAGGCTTTTGAGGATTTGGGGAGGTGGGGGGTTCATGTTCTCCTCAACAGTAGTCAGTGAAAGATATCAGCAGCGCAATCTGCTTATTTGTCAAATGCTGCAATTTGGATTTGAAAGCCCAGAGGAGTGTAACCAATCAGCAGAAATATTAGCAATATAAATAAGGTTGTCATCTACAATGCAATGAAAGTGTATTAATGTTGCCCTCAGAACAGCAAGCTTAAGAAGCAATAATGACTCATTTTTATGATTCATTTACCCATAGTATTACCCATCCCTGCACCTGCACCATGTCAGACATTACTCGGGGCAGAAAAGATAACTCCTTGAACTTTTATTGCATACTTTTTGATCAATTGTTGGCTTAAAAGATAGCAGGACAGTGAAGCTGCACACACAATATCGATCATAAAACATTAGTAGTAATATCAGTGTATTAATGTAACACAGCAAAAACTACATTTCAAACATAAACATGTTAGTTTTACAACAATAAAGCAATTTACACCACAATTCTCTTTTCTGCTATGGTGAGCCATTAATCTCATAATCAAGGGATATACCATACAAATGTAATGTTTTTGCATGTCTGTTGATTGGTGCATGTCCACAACCTGTCTACACATAATACACAACATATTCATACATTAATGTACATGAAAAAAATCTTCAAAAATCGTATAAATATAATAAAATTAAAAATGCTCTGCACTCTAATTGCGTTTTTGTAGGATTCAACCAAAGCCATACCCTTGCTTGTGGAGAGCTGCATCCGCTACATCAACCTACATGGTGAGTGTCACTTTTCAGCTTTAAACAATGTGAAATAAATGCTGTAGTGGCTGATGCTGACAGATGAAGGGCTAAATTAGAGAAGGGATGAAGCGTTTGTTAGTTACAGCAAAGAAAATGACTGGAAGGTATGAATTTAATGTACTGAAGTCCTTCTTCCTGCTTGCCATCAGCTATAATTTTGGTTCAGAAATGTTGTTGCGTGTATTTGTGGGCTGTCCAGAGGTGTTTTACACTTATAAACTAAAAGAGGGACATTGTGAACGGTGCTGCAGGAGGCACTTAAATCCTTTTTTGTTGATCACATAAAGCCGCCTAAATCTTAACTGTCAAACTCTCGTGTTGGCATCCTTTCACTCTCTTCATTCTGCAAACAACAAAACTGCATCACAGCCAGCCCCTGACAGCTGAACAAGTACAAAACAGTGATTTCATTTTAATTCAATCATTCCCAAGCTGCAGCTGATAATCATTGTTTTATAATTATGCTATAAAACTGAATTTAGCCTCATACTCAACATGGTGTGTTCTACAATGTACTTTTGGTGGCATGTAAAATAAAATGTACTCAAATATTCATATCCTGATATATTTTACATTTTAAGTAATCAATAGCAAAATAACAGGTAGAGACCACGAATAAAAGCTCTTTTTCTGTGCATATGAAATGCACGAAACAGTCCAACCCAAGAGTTCATAGACATTGTGATTGTGTTGTTTATTCGGCAGTGCCTTCTTGGCCGCCTACTGCAACTGGCGTAACTCATCATTAGATCCTTAGGCTAGCACCTAGTAGCCCAAGTTGGCAGCTACCACTTCAAGATTAAGAACTACAATCCTAACTAACACCATTTTTTGGCAGAATGTTACTCTAGTCCCTAGCAATCCAATACTATCAACTAGGCATTGCTTCCAAGGCATTGGTGTCACATGGCAAATAAATAGCTTTTGAAACTAGCTAGTAGTCAGTGGTCAGTAGGCATATGAACTACAAGATTCATGGATTGATTAGTCCTTTATCTTGTTAAATCAATATATAAATCAGTCTTTGGCACTTCGCCATAAAAAACTAGCAAGTGTTCATACTACAACTTATGTCAACATTTGTTTCTCAGCATTTGGGACAGATCTGCTAGGCTTAGACTGTGACTATGTGCAACCTCCATCCCTCTGCTGTTCCCAACAGGTCTTCAGCATCAAGGCATATTCCGGGTATCAGGATCACAAGTGGAAGTCAATGACATCAAGAACTCGTTTGAAAGAGGTGAGAGGTCAACGGGAAGGTAACTCGACTGTCATGTGATAAGTACGCCAGCAAACTTGTATTTGAGGATTTCTCTCTTCTGCCTCTCATGCAGGTAACGATCCGCTGATTGACGAGGAAAGCAACCATGACATTAATTCTGTGGCTGGAGTGTTGAAGCTCTACTTCAGGGGTTTGGAGAACCCTTTGTTTCCCAAGGACAGGTTCAATGACCTCATCTCCTGCGTCCGTAAGTACTGCATAGACATAGACTGAATCATTCATGATAAAAACAGAAAAATAATGTAAAAGAAATGGTTTGATCACAGAGCAACCAAAAATCCACCAAATATGTTAACGATTCAGAAAAGAATCACAAAGATTTGATATTGATATTAGGATGTTTATATTAAGTTAAGGATTGGGACTTTTTTCATAACAAATAATCCAAACCATTGACCTTGTCCTGTGAATGGGCTCATTTTGGATGTTCTCTTGACTGAACTTTGGTCAAATTTCAGTGTGTTTTTGCCACTTAATGGCGTTCAACTCTTGTCAAATATAGCTTAACCACATTATCATTCTCACTGATGAAGCAGGCGGTGTTTTTAGGAGAAAGCATGGGAAAATATGACCAACTATCACTCCTAACAGGAGGTTAATTAAAAATGTAAAGGTTTAATTAAGCACTTTTTACCTATAAAAAGTGCTTAAATAAAGCACTTTCATTAAGCACTATTAAAGTGCACTATTAATGTCCCTCTTTTAGTTGAAAAACCCCAAGGAGCTTGGGATGGAATCATCAACCTTCATAACACTAAATGACATAACGGTAGATGACACTAGGTGACATGCACTAGTTCCTAGATGCTAGCAACTAGTGCATATACTTATTGCACATGGCGAACAAGTATAACCTATACAAGCTACATAGTGGATGAAGCTCCAACTAACTTGGGTGGTGTAGATGCAGTGAAATGTGAAAAGATCCAACAGTTGGTTATTTGTGTCCCAGTGAAATGTTCAAATCAAGTGATTGTGTCGCAGACCGTGTGGAGGACTCAGGTGCAGACACAGGCGTGGACACGAAACTGAGTTCGAACGAAAAGCGAGCCTTCATTGTGGCTGAAGACAAGGAGTGCAAACAAGGCAGAAGCGCAGTGACAAAACTAAACTATAACTAAACTGGGAAAGTGATACCAGGATAAACTATGAAGACACAGGAAACCATAACTATGAATACAAAGGACTGGCTGTGACAACATGGAGGGTGGGAACACAGACGATGCGACACAGACTGTATGAAACACAGAGACTAAATACACATGAGGGTATCAAGGGAAGTGGCCACACATGGGAGCACAGCTGACACACATGAACCTAACGACAGGACAGGAGAAGTGAAACTGAATACACTGACAATGAATACAGACTTTCAAAGTAAAACAGGAAACATGGAGATTAGACATGACATGAACTAAACATAACCACGCAGACATGACGCATGAACCAGGGAGACTTAGCACAGGGGGAGATGACATAAACAACTAAGGAACAAAACTAAGCTGCAATCTAGAAATTAACTAGGTGAACTAAGCTAGGCACAAATGAATACAAAAGATACATAAAACTCAAACACTGGGTCGCTCGACCCAGGACCATGACAGATTGTCTGTGAAGTTCGACTTTGATTTGCTTTAACACTTGAGTCTGAACCGTTTGTGCAGCTTCCATCTGCTGCAGTGAAGCTCAGCGTGAATCTCTGTCTATCTATTCAGCCCACACGCAGTCACTTTCCCTCTTGGTTTCCTCGTCTTTGTTTCTCGTTAGTGTCTCTTTGTCTCTTTGAAACCCATCCCCTCCACAGCAGAGACATGGAGCCGCCTGCTTCCCTTTCTGCGGTGCCGACTGGCGTGTTTCAGGATGTGTCATCGTGTTACAGACACCTCGTGATGTCTCAGGGACTCATAATGACTTTAGATTATGTGCATTTTCCTGCTGCAGGGATAGAAAACCTGTACGAGAGAGCGCAGTGTATCCGTAAGATCCTGCTGGGTGTCCCAAGGGCGACGCTGGTGGTGATGCGCTACCTGTTCGCCTTCCTCAACCAGTGAGTATCCACTTATACAAAACCGGGCCCTCACATTTATGATAATTGCCCATTTTTGTGTTTTCCCAGCTGGGTGGGGAGATGCCTCTCCTGTAGTGAAAAGGGTTCGAAGTGCACACTTGTATAGATGATAAAACACAGCTCATTTTGTTTCTGCAGCCTCTCAAATAAATATAGAATGAGAGAGCAGCATGGAGAGGCAGGAGGTGTGAACAGGAAGTGTGATGAGCTGGTGCGATGTACCAGGCGAGTGATGTACTGGTGTGTTTATTAGCAGGGCTCTGAAATGCATTCAGTTTCAGTGTTATTAAACCAGGAGCTTCACGGTCGAGCGCAGAGAAGATATTTCAATCACTATTTGAAATGAAAGCTGCAATAATGGAAAAATGCCAGAGTTTATTGAATACAGCCTTTTAGCTTTAGAAGTGTATTTGTATTGTATTAAGGCAAGCTTTTTTTTAAATAATAAGACAAAGCAGAGCATCACATAAAGAGCTGTGGAGTCGTAGTTTGCAGGAAATTTGCTGCATGGTTTCATAGCAGAAGAGAGAACGTTAAAAAACATGCAGAGAGTAACAATATTAGGACCTTTTTGGTGATATTAGAATATTTTTTTAATAAAATAATTCAGAAAATACAGGATTTTTTTCCTTTTTTAATTAAAAATAATTATAAAAATTCATTAGATGTATTTATTTTATAGGTTTTCAAAGCTTAAAAAATTACAAAACTTTATAAATTAATGCAAAGAACATAACAGTAATAATAATAATAAATCTCATGTGATCATAAATTACATATTTCTGAGGTTTCGGGGCTGCTGCTTTGAAGTTCAGAAACATTCATGTTTCATTTTAATTTATCATTTTATTATTTTTCATAAAACTTCATAGAACTGTGGTTACATCAATAACTAATCTTTAATTATTTAATTATTATTTAATCTTTTATGTAAGTAATCTACTAACTTCTTAACTCTTACGCTGTCTTCTCAAACCAGACTCCATTTAAAAAATAAATAAAAAGCAGATTGTGTTCTCCATTACAGTCTTGTGTATGAATCAAAACCTAAAAACTGCTTTGTCACCTTTTGAAACCAGCAAACAACACAGAAGTGTAAAACTACAGACTTTTGCATAATTAATCTGGTCATAGTTAAGCACCAAAAATGCTTAAAATGCAATACCAAACAAAAACATTTGTGGTTTTTCTTTGTCTTATCTGAAGGTATATTCAGTATTTTAAGGTGTGAACAAAAAGAAGAAAACTTTTATTGATTAAAAAGTCAGAAAAAAAATCATGATTTTATGTTGCTATTAAGTATCAGAGAACCATGGTTACGTGAGAAACCTACTGTTGTGCCACTGTAGGTCTCAATTAGAGCGAAATGGTGATCAATCACTTAATCGACAGAAGTTTAATTGGCAATTATTTTAGTAACAGTCTCATTTTCAAACAGTTATTATTTAAGCAAGATTTGATATTTTATTTCAGGGAAAATTATAGTTCCCTTTACTTCTCAAACTAGACTCCATTAAAATAATGTCAGTTTAAGACAGATGAGGAAAATTGTTTACAGTCTTTTTAGCGCTCACTTTTCTTTTTCCTCACTGCTCCTCAGAGCCATATTTCTAATATTTAGACACAACTGTACAGTGAAACATTAAAAGAAGTCATACTTTTTAAATTTCTAAATTCAGTGTTTCTCTCAGTTTTGGTAATTAACAGTTTAATTGTAAACAAGTAAAGTTTGGCCACATTGCCCACGTTTCTGCAGCCTTTCCCAGTACAACGATGAGAACATGATGGATGCTGGAAACCTGGCCATTGTGTTCGGCCCCACCCTACTGCCGACACCGGAGACCCTGGACCAGGTGGCCTGCCAGGCGCACGTAAATGAGGTCATCAAAACGGTCATCCTGCACCATGACAACATCTTCCCCGACACAAAGGAGCTGCCCGGCCCAGTGTATGAGAAGTGTATGACTGGAGACCAGTACTGGTGAGCATCAGGACGTTATCCTTTATTACGCTCTGTTGGAAATTAAATTCATTTATGTTATTAATAACAAAAGTAAATTACTTGATGTCCTGAACATAGAAAGAAATTTGTTTGAAATTGTTACACACATGTGTCGATGCAGATGCAGTAAAAGCCTCTGGGAAATATACCCTAAACCAAACAGGAAGTCCACCATTTGGTGTTAAATATCAAACTTTGATGCCATTTTTATAATTCCAAGGGTTACACTTAAACAAAAACCTACTAAAGATTTGACTGGACAACTTTATATTTGGTTTAGGAAAACAAAAACTTGCAACATAAGCTTTTGAGTTTTCACTGACGTGTTCTGTGACTCATTAGCACAACAGCTAATAAGAGTCCAGGATTTAAGACATCTATATGCCCATTCCTTCGCCAGCCTTGAATTTTGTTTTTATATTTTAATGTTTCCAGATTAACTGTTTCATTTCTGATATTTTGGTAAATTCTTACTTTGACAGCTTCAAGCACGTGTTCCCTGGTATTTCACCTTTAATTCAAAAATGCAGAAATAAATCACACATTGATATCATGCAGTATGACCTGCACTTCACGGGGACATCAATAATTCTGATGTTCATCAAGAATAAACACCACAAATCTGCTTAAAGGTACCTTCTGTAATGAACCTCTGCAGGATTTAACTAAAGCTTTCACCACAAGGGGGCAGATGTTTTTTTTCCACTGGGTGTGTAGAGATGTCTCCAGATGTGTGCAGTTGTTTAATTTCTAATATTTCTTTTTAGCTTTCCTTCATTTCCACAGGCTTTACCTTATGTCCCACTGCTGCTGGAAGTAAAAATGAGACCAAAGTACAGTCTGGCTGTGGTTCAGCTTGCGTTGATAACTCTTATGCACAATACAATACAGGCTTTAAGCTATTTTAAACAGAGGAAAATATCTCAGAGTTCCTTAAAAGGGAAAAGAAAGAAACACCCTGCAGAACCTGAACCAGAACATTTTTAGGTTTCCTTTACTGTCACAGTAACTCAGCAGTAGATCTATGTTTATCACTACGTGTACTGCAAAGAGGAAGTTCTTATAGGAAATTCTGCATTCTTTTAATGGTGTTTAATGTATATAAATAAAGGTTAACTGCAGGGTGGGGCCTTTGAATAAATTGAGCTGTTAGTTTGAGCAGACACCTGGCAGCCTGTCAGGAACACGAGGTGTTGGAGCAGACAGTAATCCTTCTGCTGTGGGAAACCTCCTACAGCTTCTCTTTTCCCACCATCTTCTGAATCTTGACATTCTACTGTAGCCGTAAACGTCCTCAGACTCCAATGAGCGGGCTCGCCTCCTGCTGTGCGTGTTTCTCCCTTTGTTCCCACACTGAATGGAAGGGTGTGTGTCAATCTGCTGCTTCTTCTTCCCACAGCGAGAGTCCGTTCAGCGAACCGGGAGTGTTGGAGGAGGCCGAGCCCGACGCCGGCACCGAGACCCAGACCAGCGACGAGGGTACGCATGACCCCTGACCTTCACACAATCGCCCACACTCCCATACTCGTACTCCCTCGTGGTGGTGGTGGTGGTGCTGGAGAGTGGTTGCTACGGCAACAGCAGCCATGGAGACACTACCACCACCACTCTCCTTCCCTCCTTTCATCCACACCCCACCCAGCCTCCCCTCCCTCCTCCCCATCTCTCCATCTGAATTAATAGAAAAGACTCTTTTTAAAGCTCTTTTCTGATTGGTGGAGCGGTGGGCGGAACAAAGCCTAAGGGACCGTTGATTGACAAGTTCAGGTTCACCTCCAGTTCGATGTCTGGCTCTTATCTTCACCTCCTCCTCCTCCTCTTTTCTCTCTCTGTCTCTTTGGCAGAGGGTGAAGCTGTGGAGGCGGTGGCGAGGTTCGACTACGTGGGCCGGTCGGGCCGCGAGCTCTCCTTCAAGAAGGGAGCCTCCCTACAGCTCTTCCAGCGCGCATCACATGACTGGTGGGAGGGCCGGCACAACGGCAACCACGGCCTGGTGCCTCATCAGTACATCGTGGTGAAGGACAGGCGAGTGCACAGCCCGAGATGGTTTGTACACATCAAAAACACAAAGTTAAAATAGCTGCAGCACAGTCTGAAAATACTCGAATCCATAAAATAATCAAAGTTCATCATTAAATGTGTTAAAATGTTTAGAAAACAATGATTTTCAGTTTGTGTTTTTTCACTTAAACAAATGTATTTGATTTTTTTCCTGATTGCAGGCTTCTGAAATGATGCTTCTTTTTGGTTTGCGTCCTCATAAAACTGCAAAATATCGTTTATAAATTACAAAAACTGTTGTCGTTTATTGAGTTCATGCCATTATTCAGAATTGCATATGTTTGTACTGTTTATCTACTTTTTAATGATTTTGTTAAATTACAGGATAATAATGCCAATGCATTCAGGGCTTTTTTGTGTGGCTACATCTTAAATGTGACCAGAATTGTTTTTATAAATAACACACGCAACTGTTCCACAGTTTGTTAATGCAGATGTCTAATCCGCCAATCACACAACAGCAGCTCAGTGCACTTAGCATGTAGAGATTAGGCATGTAGACAGGATCAGAATGAGGAAGAAAGGGCATTAAATTTTTTAACACTTGATTCATTTTTGTTTCATTTTTTTATTCGTGTAATAATTTATAATATTCTGATATAAAAACATTACATTGAGAATTTGGGGGTTTATATACAGCGTGTACGTGAACAAGAGCATTTTAAATTCATTTGCATTTCTTTGTGCTGCATCGTCACAATGTAACATGTATATTATACCACATGAGATGATTGGAAAAAATTACAAAAAATAGCATAATTATTTTTATTTCCTACATATTTCCTAGACATAATTTAGCCTTCACTTCCGTTTCACATTTTATAAAATTACAGTGTAATTCTACCACAGCATAAACTATTTGCAAAGTTTGATTTTACTCAAGCATTTTTCAAAATATTTTTCAAAATATTTCAATTTGGTTCAAGCTTTATTTTAATGTAAGTATTTCTGTTTTCCATATATATCAATTTATATGGACATATGTGTATAGATATACATAGACAGATGTATAGTGTCTTATTTACATTTTTAATATTCGTGTTTACGTAGTTTTTATCTTCACTTTTCCAATACAAGAACAAGAACAAAGGGGATGCATTGTGTGTGTAAATGGTTTAGTTTAGTCGTAGTTTTGAGTTGAAATCTTTCTTTGTAGAAGTTCTTGTTAGCATAAGTGGCTCGATGGCCGCATTGAAGAGCTGCAGTGATGGATTTGGGTGGATTGCTGCTCACTGGATTGTACACCTTGTTGATTAACAGACTGATTGGGCCGAGGCAGTCACTAACCACATACTATTGATCAGTTAATTGATGATTGGTGCGCTGTGCTAGTTCAGCTCTCCAGTTTCCAGAGTGATTTGTCCTGATTGAGAGTCTGTGTCTCCAGGGCCGACGCCATGTCAGACACACTCAGTCAGAAAGCCGACAGCGACGGAGGAAGCAGCAGCACCGACGATAAGCGGTCTAGGAGCGAGCTGAGCTCCCCAACCGACATGAGACCTCCAGAGACCTACAACAGGTCTGTCATGTAAGACACCTTTCATTATCATGACACCTGGGAGGATTTTCTGCGGCGTGTTTTAAGCCCATCCTGTTCTCTCACCTCTAAAAATACCTGTGGATCTCATCACGCTGGTGTCACAGCTCTTCTCATGTGACCAGTTTCCCCATCTGCAGACTCCAGACACCTTTTATTTTATTTGTAGTCATTCCTCACAACACGTCAAGGAAGGCGGCCCAAGTGTGGCTAAGCTAATCTGTGCAAGAGGCTTAAAAAGCATTCAGTACCAGTGTGATTATGTGGACATGCTTCTTAGACCTAAAGCTTTCTAACACTTTGCATAAAGTTTTGTGTTTTTTATGTTGGAACCCCCCCACACCTATTGCCATCACCTATCGGCTGCCAATGTGTATAATAAAAATGGGAGCATTTCCATGATTTCCTGGTTCATTCACAGTTACGTAAAGATTTATACAAACTGGACTTGAAGCGTCACTTAAGTATTACATATAAGGAGCTGAATATATAAAATCCACAAAGCTGTTTAATTATTTGAGTTTTAAAAAAAAAACATGAGAGAAGCTTTGGTACAAGCAGAGACGAGCTTGCGGGTTCTCCAAAGGGAAGATAGCATGTAGTTCAGTAGTTGCTGAATATGATTTGTTTCATTCTACCTGAGCTAACGCTGTTTACACTTCCTGTTGACAGCCACAGGAGGAAGCGAACTGATGGTTTATTCCGCCGCCCTCTCTGCCGCTCTAACGACAACCACGGGAACGGAGGCGTGATGGAGCGCAGTTCTCCTCCGGTGACGGGTCACTTCAGCCCCAGGGAGCTCCTGCTGGGACGGGGCCAGGGCTTGACCCCGCCCCTAGACAGCCCGGAGCGCCGCCGCCGCTCTGCAGCCGTGACCATGACGGTGAGCCGACACGATTCTCTGCGGAGGCCGGAGGACACACCTATACGACGCTCCAACAGCGGGCAGCATGGCTTTGGAGACTCCCATCGATCCCGAGCTCTCGACCCCGACGCGCTGGCACAGGTACGCCTAGAAAACATGTAACGTGAGATGAATATTGAAAAAAATCTTTGTTTTCATTGCATGCAGGTGTCACCAGACTGGAGGGGGATCTGAAAACAGACAGCAGAAATTCACCTACCTATCTCTGATTGAAATCCTAAATCCACAGCTGAGTAACACCTTTATATATCAGTGAGCAAGTGACACTGATGGTATCAGACTCTAAAAATTCTCAGCTACGACTCTGCCAAATCTGAACAGCAACAATGACACATCCATTTTAATCACAGTAGTACCACAACGCCTCTTGAGTGAGCTCCATGCTTCTCACAGTGTCGCCAGTGGGAGAAAATATAACCCAGTTCTGGACAGCAAAAAAATAAAAAAGCTTTAAGGGATTTTATATCGAATTGCTTCAAACTGGTCCTTCTTGTGACACGCTATAAATTCTTTAGTAGCTCTAAATTTGTGGTTTCAGTTTTCTAGAAATTTTACTTGGATTTTTTTTACTCCTTCAAAAAGTTTGCTGTTTCTTAATTTCTCTAATATTTAGACAAAATTCAAATCATGAGGTCCTCGTATGCGAGGCAATCCTTGTGAACGAAACACTCTGGTTCAGGCAGTTTTTTTTTTTTTTTTTTTCTACTCCTGCTCTGTATGACATCATTAGGGGCTGTTTTAATCTGGAGGCAAAAGTGAATGGGGGTCTTCTTTGAGGTCGAAATGCTTCCATGTTAAGTCAGAACACCGACGGGTTCCAGAAAGTGATAAATCATGCAGAAATAATATATTTGTGTTATTTTTAAAAAAAGTTAAATCTTATCTGTTACATTATTTGTCTCAAGATTCAGTCAGAGGTTTTCATGATTTACTACAGAAAGATACAGTTCGACTTAAGGCTCTACCTTCCAAATTGTTAGTGTGTGTTTGGCTTTTAATACAACACTCTAATTCAGAAAGTTTTGTCTACTCTCGGCTCTGTTTGTGAGGGGCAGCCAATAGTGAAAAAAGCACATTTAAAGGAGAGGCGGTAAAATGGTTTGTTTCAGAGAAAAAAGTCATTTTCTCTGGCCAATACTGAGATAATTACTTTTACCATGATTACTCACACTCTGGAAAAATGTGGATTTATTAAACTTTCAAATAAATTGTCTTTTTAATTAAGTTGATTTAAATGAACTGTGCTAAACTGAATGAATACGTTTTTTTGGCAGATAAAGGAAACAAGAACATTACTGCAGCACAATAACAGCTGCATCTTGATTTTTCTCATTTTAATAATCATAAGTTAAATTAGAATTAACTGATTTGTCAAAATTAAATTACTTTTACAAGCCTAAGAGAGGATAAGATAAGTAAGGATTATTTTAAGCTCTGAATATGGAAAAGCTACTTTCCAGGAATAATAGATGGAGCTGGAAAAGAACGTGATAGGTCCCCTAAAATATACATGTATTAATTTTTGAAGAATCATCCAAGGAACCAAAATCTAACTTGATGTGTGAATGGATTCATTTAAAACTGTTAACTTATTCTTCAATCATCCTCTCCGCCTGCAGGACATCGAGGAGACCGTGAGTGTGGCTTTGGGGGAGCTGAGGCAGTTGGAGCGACAGGGCTGCCGGCCGGCCCCCGACGTGGTCCTGGACACCCTGGAGCAGGTAAAGAACGGCCCCATCACCACCTGCTCCTCCGAGTCTCCCAGCCCGCATAGCACCCCAAGCACACCAGGCACACCGGGAACCCCCGGCACTCCCGGAACTCCCGGGACGCCCGGTACCCCAGGCACCCCAAGCCCCCTGAGTCCTCTGAGCCCCATCAGTCCACTCCCTGGACCTCCATCTGGACCTCCCAGACCTGCCAACCCATCCCCTGACGCTCTGGGTTCCTTCAAGCCGGTGGCAGCCGCTCGCATCGGGGCTCCGCTGCGACCACCTGCCCTGAGACCCAAACCTATGGTTCCACCTAAGAGCAGCACCCCACCTCTACCCCCGCCACTGGACAAATCCTGCACCATGTGAGCCAAACCAGGCCAATAAGAGGCCGAATCAGGCCTACCCGGGCCAAAAATGGGCCAGAAGAGGAGATCAGGGTACTGCTTAATGTTTATAATCAACATGAGGGTAGAAATGGTAGGAAAGATGAAAAAGGCTTTTAATGTAGTAATAAAATATAATATATGACATGACTTATGATATGATATGCCATGATATTTATGTGTTGTCAGGTTGGTGTGTACTCTCTTGGTGTGTAGGGGTTTACTTTCTCCATATATCGAAGCATTTATCAAAGGTTAGCTAAAAGAACTGCTGATGCGGAGATGCAAGTACGAGCGTGGGCGGGGCTTCCTGTGTGAGATCGTAATCAGAGAGAGAGAGAGAGAGAGAGAGACGCGTGGGGGGTGTGGGGGGAGTTGGGGAGTGTAGTTCAGCTCCAGTAAAATTGTAGTTTAAGTGATGTGACTGTTGCCAGGAAAAAAAAGAAAAAAAAGGAAACGAACACGATTGGCTGCTGTATCCAGGACGAGCGACTCGATTGGGACGAGGACGCGGCAAACGATGGTTCAACAACGTCTGCGGGACTTTATAATTTATTTTTTTAATTTTTTCACTCGGTTCAGCTGCTAAGCTCACTTGCACCTCAAAACCACGAAAACGCCTCCTGAGGTCGTCAGTGAAAGAAAACTTGTTATTTAACCAACGTCCAGCTACTTAATGAATGTTTCCTGTATTTTAACGACTGTTCAGCCATCTATTGAATGTTCGGCGAGCCGCTGTCGTGGCTCGCTAAACTTTTTAACAGCCTTCTTGTGTTTTCAGACGGGGGAACCTCATGCCCAGACCGGAGCTTCATTCAAACAGGGTGGTGGAGTGAGTGGTGGAGTTTGGTTAGAGCTTTTTCTGGGACGGGTAGGGGGTGGGGTGGGTGTACGATTTTGTTGCTGTGTGTTTGTGAGTGGTTGTAAGTGTGTATCAAGGAGCATCAGTGCCAAGTTAAGAAAAAAAATAATATTTATTTTTTAAATTTTGCAAATAGAGTCGAAAGGTGATGAAGTGTTTGTGAGCTATAAGAGAAAAAACTTCAGAGTGACTGAAAATGCTTCGTAAGTGTGACGTAATCTACGTGAGGTGTTCTGTAGACCGACAGTTTTATTCTGATACTCAACTTTAAGGTTCTAAGTCAGGTCATCGTAGTCTAAGGAGCTTCTGTTTATTCTAAACAGTATTTCCCATTCATTATGGAAAACGTTTGAGCTTATTCTCAACATTTTATTCTCGATATTTCTACTTTACTCTGAAAATTAGTATTACCAGTTTATTCTCAGTTTATTTGATTATTGTGGGGTCCTTCCCTTACAATATAAAGCTGAACTGAATTACATTAAATTTCGAACTTGAAATTTAAGTTTTATCCTGAAAATTTTAACTGTATGCTCAAAAGAGTATTTCAAATGTATTCGTGAAACATTAATTTCGTGCTGTCAGCGTTAATCTCGTTAAAAAGACGTTAACGCCATAACCGCATTAACACGGCAAATCTCCGTTAGCGAGTTAATGCGGATCGCTCCATGCGAGGGGTTGCATGGCGTCAACGCGTTAGCACGTTTTGCTCGTGCGTCAACGCGTGGGGCGATCCGCGGTAACTAGCTAACGGAGATTTGTAGCGTTAATGTGAATACGTATGGGCTCAAATTGTGGCCATAGATATTTTGTACTTGTAAATCAAATGCGTATTTGTGAATTTGTGAGTTTTGTAAACTTGTAAACCAAAATATTTGAAGATTTTATGTTTGTGCATCTACAGATGAGAATTTGTGTTTGTGAAAAAGATTTTGTTTGTAAAAAATATTTACACGACTTACAATTTTTTTTGTTACGGTCTGGTTACAGATACAAAGCAAAAAGCTAGGTGTAAAACTCTGCGCTCAGGTTCCCTGGCTGCGTGTGGCTTTCAACTTACCAGTACGAATTTTGACCCGATTTTTCTTCCTTTCAGCTGATTGGTCAATGTCATGTCAATCACAAATTTAACAACCCAGTCAGAGAACAGATGGATGTCGCTGTCGGAGGGGTGCTTTACGGAGCTTCAGGTCCTGGAAGGGTAATACAGTTTGAAGCTGGAGGATCTCTATATAAATATCCCATAAGGCTCATACAAGCTAGGTCCCTTAACTTTCGGTAGCAGTTGAAAGGATAAAGTTTTGGTATATCAATGGTTAGAAATACCATTATTACTTTAGGATTAGTTTCACAAAAATCAGGGCTGATCCAGGACCATTGCTGTGAGTTACAGTGCACAGCATAAAGGCCCTTTCACAGCAGACGCAGCATGTGCTGCTAATGCTAACTGCTAACTAAGACCCAAGGATCCAGAATTTGTTGCGCTGGCTACTGAGCTCTCTAGGTTTTTGCGGCAGCTCTACGTGAACTAGATGCTCCTGCTCCTTGTTGTTTCTATCTCTGACTTTATGTCCTCTACAAGAGTTTGTGTTGTTTTATCTTCAAATGTTCAATAAAAACATGTATCGCTAATTCATAATGAAGAAAGCTTTGTGACTATCCCCACTGGTGAAGACTGTGTCATTTCCACAACACTGCTTTCCCCCGAGGTCTGGAGCGCTGCCGAAAGGGTTCTGGATGTCTGTATAAGCACGCAAACCTGTGAGACAAAAATCACCGAACTTGCACATACTGTTTTTCCTTCATGGAGATGAAGGAAAACACTGGGCTGGCATGTAAAAGAACATTTAATCTTCCAGGACCTGAAGCTCCGTAAAGCACCCCTCCAACAGCCAAATCAATCTGTTCTCTGACTGGGTTGTTAAATTTGTGATTGACATGACATTGACCAATCAGCTGAAAGGAAGAAAAATTGGGTCAAAATTCGTACTGGTAAGTTGAAAGCCACACGCAGCCAGGGAACCGGAGCGCAGAGTTTTACATGTAGTTTTTTGCTTTGTATCTGTAACCAGACTTTAACAAAAAAAATGTGTAACTTGTGTAAATATTTTACAAACAAATCCTTTTTACACACACACATAAATTCTCATCTATATTTGCACAGACATAAAATGTTCACATATTTTGGTTTACAAGGTTACAAAACTCAGTTCACAAATACGCGTTTGATTTACAAGTACAAAATATTTATGACCACAGTTTCAGCCCATAGTTATGGTGTTAACATCATTTTAACGAGATTAACGCTCACAGCACTAATTTATTTTATTCCCAAATTTGACTCTCACATTTTGTCTGAAAATTTATTCTCAGAATAGCATTTCAACTTTCTTCTAGAATAACCATTTCTAGTTTATTCTCAACATTTCTGGCTTGAAATGTTAACGTTATTCTGAGAACAGTGTTGCAACTCTTTATTTTCAATTTAAATTTTCTTCTCAAATATTAGTTCTGGAAATTGTGTTTATTCTCAGAATTTCAACATTATTCTCAGAACAATAACTTTATTCTGGAAGATTTTGACTATTTTCAAAATCTCAAATTCCTTCTCAGAACAGTATTTCAAATGTATTTCGGAAATAGTACGCTTACATTTTGACTTCTATAAAAATCTATTCTCAGAATAGTGTTTCAGCTTTAATATGGACGCTTTATTTTGAGTTTGTTCTCAAAATGTAATTCTCAGAATATTGACTTTATTCGGAAATTTCTGACTTGTCCTCAAAACAGCTTTTTCAGCTTTAGTTTTTCAGGTTTACTCTTAAATCTTGACTTTTTCATAATCTTGACTTTCTCAGCATAACATCTCAACTTTAGTAAGGATATTTTATTTTGAATTTATTCTCAAAATAATGTTTCAGATTTCTGCCATATCAAACGTGCAGAGCTACTCACTGTGGCGATTAAAGGAACAGCTGAAAGTAGCTTCCGTTTCAATTTTGTTCCAGAAATAGTGCTTTAGGTTTGTTCGCAAAATGTTGAGTTTATTCTTGACAGTATTTTTAGTTTTTAGTTTTAAAATGGGATTTTGAAATTAGAATCAAGACCAACCCTGTCCCCGTAATCCTTAAGTTCTAACCGCACAGTTTTTGTAATTTCCAGCATTTAGCAAAACTGACTAGATTTTTCCTACACAAGTAGTTTGTGTTGATCCTTAAATTATTTCAACTCTGTTCTTATGTTACAGCTTCATTCTTCAAGTTTCGACTTTGTTCTGCAAAATTAAAGAGGAATTTCTTGTAATATTTTTTTTCCTCGGTGTGACCCTGATACTCCTTGTAAAGTGTGTGTGTGTGTGTGTGTGTGTGTGTGTGTGTGTGTGTGTGTGTGTGTGTGTGTGTGTGTGTTCTGCTTGCCTGCCCTTGTTCTGCTCCCTTGTAAGTGCAGAAGTACTAGAATAGCATTAGATAATAGATAATTCATGCCTGCCAGGAGTGCCAGAACACGCGAGTGGAAGTTGGGGAAAACGAGTACAAAAAGCATGCCACTATCTGTGTGTTTGTCAAAATACTGGTTTACCTGCTCGTTACACTGAAGTCACTAGTTAACCTTAAACTCACAATAAGCTAACAGGGTGGGGCTTTGTGTGTAAACGCCCAAAAACACTTGAACAGCACACTGAATGTGGCCTCCAACTGGGCTGTGAGTGTGGTGATTAAAATGAAACATGACGTGCTGAGATAGGCTGTGGATGCACATCTGTGAGTGTGTGTGTGTGTGTGTGTCTGTGTGTATGTGAAAGTGCCTTTTTTTAAAATCCTTTTTTGGAAGTTGTGAATCCACTCACGCATGTCCTGAGCGAAGAGCAGCAGCACTCCGAATGAAATAATCATAAAGTGTTTAGTAGATTTCTGAATTATGAATTCTAGCATTAACCCATTGTGAACATTGCACTTTGATGTATAGGATTGTGTACTTGGCATGTAGCATCATAACATGTTGGTGCATTTTAACTCAAAGGAAGGTTTCTTTGAATGTGTTTGATAATAAAGGAAATGGTTTTTGTCTGTTAGTGTTGCTGTATTTGAAAACTGAGCTTCCTAATGATGAGCTCATATAGCCAAATGGATTGTATCAATGTGTTGTATTTATATTATAAATAAACCTAAACTAGCATTCAAGCCTCTCATCGATTTGATCCTTTGCTGTTTTCTCCCACTCAATAAACTTCCTGATGTGTTCAGTAAATTGCTGCCATTTAACCCTTTCATAGTTCTTTTTCCACTATTTCTCCAAATGTCGTTAACACCAAATTGTGCGCCCACCATCTGAAAGTTGCAGCAGAAATTGAGTTTTTGGTGAGTCTGTGGCCTCAGTTTCCTCTTCTTAGTTGACAGGAGTGGTACCCGGTTTCCCCTTTAGCTGCAAGGTTCAACCGGTTTTGCTTTCAGAGAATCTCTTCTGCATACTTTGGTTGCAGTGAGTGGTTATTTCAGATACTGTTGCCTTCCATTTTCCTCTGACATCACCAAGACATTTTTGGCCAGAAACTGCCGCTCACTGGACATTTTCTCTTTTCAGATCTTTCTTTGTAAATTTTAAAGACGGTTGTGCAGGAGAGCAGATGGGCAGTTTTAGGCTATGTTCAAAGTCCATTAAATCACATTTCTCCCCTACTCTGATGTTTAGCTTGAACTTCAGGAGGATCGTTTTGACTGTGTTCGAATGCTTAAATGCACTGGGCTAATAAAAGGGCCAGTGGGTGTATGTGTATTAGTAAATGAACACTCTTTAATTTTTAATCTCAGACGATACTCACAAAAAATGTATTTTATTGTCCTCTAAAAATATTGAGCTTTCTGTTCCAGTGATGGATATTCCTGTTAAACATAGCCAAAGTTTCACATAATGAGATCACTTTATGTGCAGTGAGCCAAAAGCTTCACAGGTTAAACTGTCTGGTCTCGAAATTATGTCACATATCCTTATTGTAGTGATCTCAGCACATAGCTGAGCACTGCAGTCCCGTCCTGTGAGAGGCAACCAATCAGAACAAAGTTGGTTCAAACAGGGGGAGGAGCCAAAGCAGCTGCAGCAAAGCAGAGTTTAAAACAAATAAGGATATTAAAAATATGTAAAAAGTAAATATAGAAACTTTACTGTTTTACATTTCAAATCTTTATTTAAACTGTATTAAGCACAACAAATGTAATGTATAACGAATTAAAACATAAACCTGTTAAAACCGCATGATGCCAAATAATTAAAAGGCTCTGAGCACGAGCAGTGCTGTGGTGGTCATCCTGTCACGGTCAGGTCAAATAAATTCAGAGCACCTCGAATCTCTTTGGTCTGGAACATTTTTGGCAAACTGAGAAAGCAGCAAAAAGCACCAGCTGGACCACAGAAAACGCAGGACCATGTAAAAATTTAGCGTCTTGCCGATGTGCAGTTCAGCCCTTCGACCCGGGTTTGAGGGTGCAGAAAGGCTTGGAGTTCCGAAGCGAGCCAGAAATCTCCTGCAAGAAGCCGGTGAGGTGCAGGTCCTTCTCAGACTTCCTTCCGTCAAAGATGACGACAAGCGTGAAGTGCGGCTCCGGCCGCGTCAGGTAGTATGTGCTCTGGACCTTGTCATCATAGAAGTGCACCACTTTGTCCAGAGTGTTGAGTTCAGCAGCGCGGTCTCCCATCATCATGATGACATTGGGCCAGTGCGTGAGCGGCCGCTCTCCCGATGGCAGTGACACCACAGCGGGGAACTGCTCCACGCCCTTCGGTGCTTCCCGGTACGAGTGTGGGTGGTGGTAGCCGTGACCCTGGAAGCTCTCCGAGCCGCGGTTGTCAAACACAAGCGACACATTGCTGGCATCGTGTTTGCGTATGAAGGTGGAGATCTTGCCGTAGTAGTCCGGGGTGGTGCGGGCCGTCTGCGCCCTCATGTCAGCCGGTACCGTCTGCTTGCTCAGAACTTCGTGAAAGTAGAAGCTGAACTTGGCAAGCAGTGCCGCTTGGAAGCGCTGCAGCCACACATAGAGGTGTGGAGGCTGCACTGCCTTCTGGGACTGACCTCCGAACAGGTGCTTGCGAGTCTCCTTCTGCCGCTGGAACAGCTGACCCCAGGTGATGAGCTTGGAGTTGGCACCATGCAGGCTGAGCAGGGCGGGCAGGAAGTGCCACTCGGACAACTGGGCTTGGCAGCGCAGCAGCTGTGTCACTACGTCCACCTCCACCTGGAAGCCCTCCTCCACCCGGCCCACAATGGGATGGTGAAACCTGGAAGAGCAAAAAAGAAAGAGAAGGAGGTGAGGAAGTAAAGAAGGAACCAATCCATCAATCAGTCATTATTCCTCCAGTTGGGTCTGACATTATTCATCTTTTTCAGGCCTGAAACAAACACACACTGAGGCTCCAGTGAAACAATCACTTCTGAACAGTGCTGACAGACCTGCAAAGGCAAAATGTGAAGAAGTTTTGAGGGTGCCAAAATAAAATCTCTCTGAGGAGATAGAATCCTTTATTTTCTCTTCTGGCCTAATTTGCAGAAACCTCAAAGCAGCTGAGACAAACGTCTCCCCCAGATCTGCTGACGAGGGAGAGAGAGAGCAAGCACGTTACAGTCTCTTGCCGGTTCATGGCTGGCTGACCCGTTGACGTGTGGCGCGTCACGCCGCATTCCTCTGCAGCTCCGTCAACAGCTCACTCGCTTTCTGTTCCTGCTGTGGCTGCAGCACACCACTTTGCTGACGTCTCTGGGGAAAACACCAGATTCCTGAGCTCAAAGTTTCTCTTCAACAACCTCAATATGTCACTCTCTCTCTTTCTCTCTCGCTCTTTGTTTTTTTACACTTGGGTCCAGAAGCTTTTGAATAATGACACAATTTTTGCCTCTGTGCACCACCACAGCAGGTTTTAAATTAAACTATGAAGAAATGATTTAAGTGCTGACTTCCAGCTTTAATTCTAGGACTTTAATTTAAATACTGCATTACCTGTTTAGGAATTACAGACATTTCTATGCACAGTCACCTGGTTTGTGTCAAAATTGTGTCGTTGTCCAAATACTTAACTGTACATGTTTGGGGGTTTTTTAATCTTGCTTTTTTATAATCAACATCAAAGGACCACACTACCTGGGTCTGGAAGTCTTAGTTAGTACAACTATGTTAGTTGTAGTAGTTTCAAACTGTTCCATTTAACTCTTACATTGCAAAATTAAAAGATTTACTTCAGTAAAAGTAATCTGTAATCAGATACACACTTGGAGCTGTATTTCTGGAGGACGACCTCGAGCACTGTGACCAGCTCCTCAGAGTTGACGTTCTTCTGGCTGCCCAGTGAGTGCATTTTCTCGTACAGGTCAGCCATCTCCATGCGGGCCTGGATGAAGTGGCAGAGCTGCTCTGAAAGGTGCGATAACAGGTCCTCCAGGTAGGAGGCGGAGGAGGAGGAGTTCAACTGGCCGTGGCGCCCCATCATCACCACCTTCCTGAGCTCGTTGTACAGCGAGGTGTAGATGGTGCGGATGGAGTCCTTCCGGCTGAAGAAGGACTGGCCACCTGCAGAGAGAGGGGTGTGTGTCAAGCTACAGAAACACTCAGGTGCTGCAGCGCCACCTGGTGGTGGAAGTCAAATTTATATCTGGAGTTTTAAATGTTTAATTGAGTACAAATAATAGACAATAAGAAATCATTGCTTACTTATAATGAAGATGAAAACATAAGTCTCAGCTCAGACTGGATTAAAATTCTGACTGAAGCAGCGATAAAAAAAGTTGGAGCTGTTTTTAACATAAAAGTTCTGCAAGGTGTGATGCAGGACATCCATCGAGGACAAAACAAATTATAAAACCTAAAACTCTGCATGCACAGCACTACATTTAAAAGCTGTTTATTAGGAGCAAAAAAAAGATAAATACTTAGAAATGTTTATGCTCACAGCAGGAAAAAGGAGTAAAAACCCTGAAATCACCGTTATGGACTGAACCCAGATTTCCCAAAACATTCCCATATTTGACGTTTTAAAGAAGGTGTCATTCTGAAGGAGACCACTCGCATGAAATATTTCACCACATGTTAAAGGTGAATGCTCAGAACAGACTTGTAGTGATTGCAGTGACCCTTTTCTCTAAGGGGAACCACACAATTCCAACATTCCTTCCACAGCATGAGCACCACAGGCCATTTTATTACCATGAACTGGCATTCATATTTGCAATTGTTCTCCTAAATTTGCTATCATTTCTTACAAATAGATTTTTTCTCCTAGACTTTCGTTTACTTATAAACATGCTCCATTCTCCTAATTTGTTTTGCTTACAAATATGCCATTTTCACCTGAAACTTTTTCCCTCATAGATTTGCGCGTTTTTTTTAAATTTATTTAATATGTCAATGAAATCAATTACACATCGACTAATTATTCTACCTTCGTACATGCACAGACCCCATATTATACTCCATTCTATCTGCTTTAATCCACCACACCCTCCGTGTTATGGTGGTAGTTATACAGCGGACCACAGCAGCAGAGAAAGCTACCTATTTTCTGTCCCAGGAACGTCATGTTGTGGTACACCTTCTCCGCCGCGGCCAGGTGAGCCAGAGCGGCCAGCAGCGCGCTCCAGATGCTCCCGCTGCTCCTGCTGCCGTCCTTCTCCCGCTCCACGTAGTCCTTTGCTCGGTCGAAGGAAAACATGCCGAGCTGGGCGAAAAAGCTCTCCAGGATGGCCCGCTCCCGGGGAACGGGCCGCAGCTCCTCCACCTCCATGGTTCGGAGATAGCCCCGAGAGTGGAGAAGGGGCGAGCTAACTGTTAGCCGGCCGTGTTAGCAACGGGAAGTGTGTGTAAGAAAAAAACAAACAACTGATAAATAGTGTGGTTAAAAAGCTAATTTTACATACTGATCCCAAGAAACCCATTAAATATAAACGTGAAACAAAGAAATTAAAACACGTCTATTTAAAGCTAACAGGCCAAGTGCAAGACGCCATATTGGTTACGCCGGATGTAAACACTACGGAAAGCCGCGGACGTCAATTCATGAAGAACCTGCCGCGAAATTGAAAGAAGAACCTCCTAAGTTGGGGGCGATAGAGGAGGGGGTGTTATTATTGTTTAATTTATTTTCACTGTATTTAATTTGTTATAAAAATCCAGCTTTTTTTAAACTCAAATTTCCATGAAAAAAAGGTCAAATTTACAAAAGTAAACTGACAAATTACTATGAGTTATTAATCCCAGGAGTTCAAATATATAAATTAATATGTAAATTAAATACAACATAACTTTAAGAAGTGAAGTTATATTGTTCTTTGACTTAAAAAAAATATATTTTTGCCAATATTTTTCCCAGTTTTCCTACACATTACTATTTGTCTTTTTTTCTTTTAACTTTTATTTAACTTTTTTCCCCAACAAATACAAGACTGGTTCACATCCAAAATAATAACACTACACAGCACTAGAGTATTACAACATTATGTCCATAATTGTTGTCCATTAGGATCCAGTTTACAGGTTACTCCCAGTGCTTCCAGTGGTTTCTTCCATTTGTCCACAAAAATTCGGGAGCTCCCATCAATATAGTGTCCCAGCCTGATCAGAGTCATAACTTCAATGATGAGCGACTTCCATAGAGAAATGGAGGGAGGCTCAGCCCCCACCCATCTCAACATAATGCTTTTGTGTCACCTGATGACCAATGTCTGTACTAATATTGGCGCAGACCTCTTTCCAAAATGATTAAATAATAGCACATTCCCACAAGCAGTGGAATCTAGTGCCCACTCTGACCTTACACTTGAGACAGTTTGGAGATGTTCCCGTATTATACTTACTATAAATATACGGAGAAATATACACATTGTGCAAAATTTTGTACTGCAGTTCTTTAAATCGGTTACAAACAGAGATTTTAGATGGAAGGAGCAGGATTTTGTCCCATGCCTGTATATCTATTTCACATTTAAGCAGCGTCCCCCAAGATTTTCTCAACCATGCCAGTTTATCCACAATTAGGGCATAAATCTCGGAATACAACTTTGATACAAAATGTTTATGCTCCCTATTATCCAGAAAGAATTTCTCCAACCAAAGAGAGGCAGTTGAGGTTTGTAATGATTTAGCATTTTTTAACACATAATTTCTCAATTGCAAATACTTATAAAACTCAGTCTTTGACATAGAATACTGGGACTTCAAGGATTCAAATGATTTAAACTCACCATGTTTAAAGAGGTCATAAAACCTCTTTACACCTACTTTATGCCATCCCACAAAGCTCGACCCTATGTTTTGCAGCAGAAGGTCTGGATTATTTATAAACGTTGACAAGATATTAAACGGAAGACTACTGTTAAAAAATTTTCTCAGTTTTCCCCACGTCCACATAGCATTATATATCAGTGGGTTATGCTTTATTACGTGAGGTAAGTCATTTAGACGTTTCCCTAGAAAATTAGCAGGTGAGGATGGTTTACATAATACTTCCTCAATATTTAGCCATGGCAGATCAGAATGTTCATGTATCCAGGAAGAAAGAATCCTCGCTTGTATTGAGAGAACATAATTTTCTATGTTTGGCACTCCCCACCCGCCCAGATCTTTCGGTAACTGTAGTGTCTCCAATTTAATTTTGGGTTTTCTTCCTGCCCAAATGAAATCCACCATAGCCTTGTTAATTACTTTAATATCTTCTGATTTCAAAATTGCAAACAACATGCCTGTGGGATATAATATTTTCGGTAGGATTACCATTTTAATGAGATTTATTCTTCCCAAAAATGATATTGGAAGTGACCTCCATCTTGTCAGCATCTCTCGAAGATCTTGAACCATTCCATTAATATTTTCTCTATATAAGTGACCAACATTTGGTGTAACTTTAACTCCCAAATATACAAAACCTGATGGTGCCCAATGAAAAGGTTTAACATATAAAGGTTCAATATCCCCTCCACTACGCAAAGTCATTATAACAGATTTATCAAAATTTACTTTGTATCCAGATATAAGACCAAAGTCCTTGATACACCTAGTAAGAACGGGTAAAGAGTTAACCGGGTCAGTCAATGTCAGAAGAATATCGTCTGCATAGAGCATAATTTTATGTTGTCTATCCCCAATTTTAACTCCAGGAACACTTGGATTTTGTCTAATGGCCATTGCCAAAGGCTCGATGGCCAAAGCAAATAATAGTGGTGACAATGGGCTACCTTGTGCTGTACCTCTGCTCAATGAAAATGGGGAGGATAACAAGCCGTTAGTTAACACAGATGCTATTTGTGATTTGTATATAATTTTGATCCACCCCAGAAAGTTTTTTCCAAACCCAAATCTTCTCATTATTTCAAACATATATTCCCATTCAATTCTATCAAATGCCTTTTCGGCATCCATAGAGACAACAACCCCAGGGATCTAATGAAAATTTAAAAAATGAATAATATTAAATAGGCGTCAAGTATTATTATAAGAATTCCTCCCCTTAATAAAGCCTGTCTGGTCAGCATGCACAATAGAGCACATTACTTTTTCTAGCCTAAGAGCCAGTATCTTTGAAAGTATCTTATTATCAACACCAAGAAGGCTAATAGGCCTATAAGATGAGCATGACTCCGGATTTTTATCTTTTTTAGCTATCAATGTTATATTAGCCTGGTACATAGATTCTGGGAGTTTCGATTCTTCAAATGCTTTATTAAAAACCCTTAATAATAAACTATTTAACTTCATTTTCATTACCTTAAAAAATTCTACTGGGAAGCCATCTGCCCCAGGACATTTCCCTGACTGGAGTGCAGATATAGCTTTATCCACCTCTATCAATGTTATGGGTGACTCCAGCAGGCTAACCTGATCTTCAGAAAGCTGAGGGAATGCTAAGTCGTTTAGGAAAAAGCCTGAGTTAAGCCTTGTTATGTCCATCTCAGATTGATATAAGTCACATTACTATTTTTCATCATGTATCCACTCTAAGTAACAACAGGAATGAACCAAATCCAAGGTTTAGACTTATTTTTCACTTTTATTGTTGAAAGCATACTAAAGTTATCTTTTGTGGGGCTGAAACTGTGGAAAACCTCCCAATACTTTATCTACAGTTAATGTTTTTAACACAGTTATTTAACAGAACTGTTTTGTCAGTGCGCCCCAGGGTGGCTGTGGCTACAATGTAGCTTGCCATCACCAGTGTGTGAATGTGTGTGTGTGAATGGGTGGATGACTGGTTGTGTAAAGCGCTTTGGGGTCCTTAGGGACTAGTAAAGCGCTATACAAATACAGGCCATTTACCATTTGTGCTTTTTTGTACTAAATAACACTCTGAATATGTTTTATATTACTTGGTTTTTGTTTTTGTTTCATATATATTGCTGTTATATGTCCTCATTCTTGTTGGCTTTTAACCGGGCCCTGAAATATGTTGCAAGGACTAAAAATAAATGTAAAATTGATGTTGCTGTCAGGGGTGTTGGTGAAGATATATAACCTTAATATCACTTAAGCCAGGGGTGTCCAACTCCAGGCCTCAAGGGCAGATGTCCTGCAGGTTTTCAATGGCTAAATTACCTCCTCAACATGTCTTGAAGTTCTTCACAGGCCTGGTAATAATCATTTGATTCAGGTGTGTTGACACAGGGTGATATCTAAAACCTGCAGGACACTGGCCCTTGAGGCCTGGAGTTGGACACCTTCCCAGCAGACATAGGCTGTGTCCCAATTCAGGGTCTGCATGCTTGAAGTACGCGCACTGCGCGTACTACGTACGGTGCGTACTATAAGTACGAGAAGTGCGGAAGTGAGAGGCTTGTGAAATGGGACGGTATACGCTTCGTCGCGCTGTTCAGGTTGCCTAGCAACCATGATACTAACCGCGAGACACGTTTCATACAGCTTTGTTTGACAGAAATGAAGGAGAAAAATGTTTTGTTGGTCATTCATTTTTGTCATGACATCACTTTGATTAGTTGAGTGTATGAGGCTGAGACCACAGGACTGTAAAACATGATTGTTGGGCTTCAATTCTGTGCTGAACAGTCATTTAAGATTAGTTAGTAAATAACAATTAGTTAATGTTCATGAGACTAAAGTCATCTCCCTGTGGTAATGTAAATATAATATGGCCAATATTATAGTATTGTCAGATTATTATGATATATATATATATATATACACATATACACACACACACACACACACATATATATATACACACACATATATATACATATATATATACACACATATACATATATCACTGACTTTCAGCTTGTTGTGTTTGTTGATATATGACTGACTTTAATTATTAAACATTCGCGCATAAATAAGTGACGTCATATTCAGTACTGTTGACAGTTCACTCTTCAGCCGCTCCATCTTATTAGGGAAATTCTATATACATAAATGTAAATTTCAAAACTCAACCCCATCATTTAATTTGTTTTTGATTGAAATTGAATATTAGTCAAAGGAGCTTGCAAAGAAAAGCGTCTGGACTTCTTTAAGTTACTTGAAGACGTTTCACCACTCATCCAAGAAGCTTCTTCAGTTCTAAGGTCAAATGGTGGAGAGTCCCAGATATAAACCTAGTGGGAGTTTCCCCCCACAGAGGGACAAAAGGACCCCCTGATGATCCTCTAATCGCCTGAGCCAAGGTGTGAAACTGGGTGTGGGTCCCAATCAGCCAGAGTTTCGGGTGTGTTCATTGTGAAACCTGGCCCCACCTTATCATGCGAATTCCTGAGGTCAGATGGTCCACCTCCACAGGACAAGACTCAGCAGTCCATCTGCATCTTAAGGATAAAGGACACTCTTTCGAGGATGCCAATGTTCACATTTTGGACAGAGAGGACAGATGGTTTGAAAGAGGAGTTAAAGAAGCCATCTATGTCCACTGTGAGCGCCCATCTTTGAACAGAGGCGGGGGTTTACGACACCAACTCTCTGCCATCTATAATCCAGTTTTGAGATCCCTTCCCAGACGCCTTAACGCCCACTCACATCCTGGGCCATCTGACCTCAGGAATTCGCATGATAAGGTGGGGCCAGGTTTCACAATGAACACACCCGAAACTCTGGCTGATTGGGACCCACACCCAGTTTCACACCTTGGCTCAGGCGATTAGAGGATCATCAGGGGGTCCTTTTGTCCCTCTGTGGGGGGATACTCCCACTAGGTTTATATCTGGGACTCTCCACCATTTGACCTTAGAACTGAAGAAGCTTCTCGGATGAGAGGTGAAACGTCTTCAAGTAACTTAAAGAAGTCCAGACGCTTTTCTTTGCAAGCTCCTTTGACTACGATGACCTGGATGACTGAGAACCTTCACAGACAAATTGAATATTACTTAAACTCTCTTAAATTAACTTCCAATAAAGAAGGTTTATCATTGATTGAAATTCATTCAGAAATGTTTAACAAATGAGCTGTCACAACTTTCAAGTACAAAGTTGTTATGAAGTCTGTCACATTCCCCCCCTTTTTTTTCTTTTTTTCGTTTTTTCCCTTTATTTATTCATCCTTCTTATTTCATTGTACTGTCTATTGTTACTCTTATTTGCCTTGTATGCCTACTGTGCAAACTGAACTGGAATGACTGACTGTTCGCTTTATAATTTCAATAAAGTTTGGGGAAAAAAAAACCTCTTCGGCCGCTCCCTTCTGCCGTATTTTGCGGCAAAATTATCCACACCCACCGCCGCGCTATGAATTGTGGGATATATGGGACCACGAAGCGTGCACCGGACCACGCTTGATATTTGGGGAAATCGACGGCGCATTTGGAGTATGCATTTGAAGTACACTTCGAATTGGGACAGCAGTCGTCGCGTGGCGGTGACGTAACCGTACTTAAAATGTGTACTTCAAGCGTGCAGACCCTGAATTGGGACACAGCCATAAACATGGTTACAGCCTGATGCAAGAAACAACTTAGGCCTGTCCTAATAGGGTCACTTCCAGTACCAAAAAAGCGGCATGGCAGTGACTAATCCCATCTTTTATATACAGTCTATGGTTTAAAGTTTGGCTTGCCCATTGATTTCCCTCAGGATTCATTTGCTCCAAGAATCTTTGGGGATTCATATGTGCTCAAATTGTGGTCATAAATATTTTTTTTTACTTGTAAATCAAATGCATATTTGTGTACTGAGTTTTGTAACCTTGTAAACCAAAATATTTGAAAAATGTTATGTTTCTGCATCTATGTGTAAGTTGAAAGCCACACGCAGCCAGGGAACCTGAGCACAGAGTTTTATGTGTAGTTTTTTGCTTTGTATCTGTAACCAGACCTTAACAAAAACAATTGTAACTTGTGTAAATATTTTTACAAACACAAATCTTTTTTTACACACACAGAAATTCTCATCTGTAGATGCACAAACATAACATTTTCACATATTTTGGTTTACAAGGTTACAAAACTCAAATACTCACAAATATACATTTGATTTACAAGTACAAAATATTTATGAGCCCATAGAATTCACTAAACTCCAACATCATGTCATGGTGTTGAAGTCCCTTTCAACAACTACACTTCCCATGAGTCTTGGAAATACAGAATGTTATAAGGTCTTTCTCTCTAATTCTCTCTTAAGGCTCTCTCTCTCTCCAGGGGTGGATCGAGCCCCCCTCTTAAAAAGTTACTGCTGCTTCAGTTTCGCACAAACCACATCTCCTCTGATCCTCCTCCGCTCGTCGCTGCTCGGTAGGTGGCATAATCTCTGTCTTTCCTTCAACAGTTAATGTTTTTGACTGATAGACATTTATGGTGTGTATCCAAAATAAACTACTGATATTAAATCACCACTATGACTGTGTGTGGGTTTAATATTGGAGCATAAGACCAGGATACAAGAAATTTGAGCTGTAAATTATCCGCAGGTTTGTGCACCTGTGTGAATCAGTGGGAGGAAGATATAATTAAACAAATTCTTGTTTTGAGTATTTAGTCTATTGCAATTTGTTGAAAACATTAAATCATTTTGCTTTATACTTTTGGATATACACTCTACAGCCACTTTATCAGGTAGACCTTTTCAACTCCTTGGTAACACAAACACAAACATTTATTCAGCCAATCCTGTGGCAGTAACTCGATGCATTTGGACGTGGTCAAGATGACCTGCAGACATTCAGGCTGAATATCAGAATGAGAAAAAACATTATTTTAACTGGGTTGAACGTGCCGTGGTTGTTGGTACCAGATGGGCTGGTCTGAGTATTTCACGAACTGCTAATCTGCTGGGATTTTCTAACACAACCACGTCTGGGATTTACAGAGGACGGTCCAAAAAAGAGGAAAATATGAAGTAAACTGCAGCTCTGTGGGAGAAAATGCCTTGTTGATACTGACAGGAAAGCAACAGTAACTCAAATAACCACTTGTTACAACTAAGGTATGCAGAAGAGCATTGCAAACTCAAACTTTGCACACAGGCTAAAGCAGCAAGAAGACCACATTGAGTGCCACTCTTGCCATCTAAAAAAAGAAAAGAAAACAAAGGCTACAATTCACACAGCCTCACCAAAACTACGCAATACAAGACTAAAACATGTTTTGTGGTCTAATGAGTCTCAATTTCTGCTGCTGGCTGAAACTTAAGTAATTATAACAACAACAAAACAAAACAAAAAAAGAGTAATTATAATATACTTTTTTAAAATCCCAAGATTGGTATTTTTTGATACAGAACTTTAACATTATTTAACCTCCTAGGACCTGGCATACACATATGTAGACATCACATTTTGGGTTATTTAGACCAAAATACTCAATTTTGCTCTACAAGGGCCTGATATCCACTTACGAGGACATTATACTGCCACTGTTCTATCAACATTTTAAACGAATATCCTCATTTGTGGCTCTCATTTTTCTTAGAAACAAAAATCAGGTAAAAAAAATAAAATCTGATCATTCTTTGTTTTTACATTCATCGGGCCCCAATGTTCCCAAATATCAAAGAGAAATTAAAAATGCATGCTGTGGAAGAGTTCAGGTCTTAGGAGGTTAAACGCATTTAAACACACAGGGGGGAAAAAGCTTAAATAAGTAAAAAGATATGAAATTATGTCATATATACTGTTTGATAACAATATTGTAATTAAGTAAAATCAAAATAAATAGAATACAGTAAAAAGGCACACATTTAAATGAAAATATTAAGTAACAAAATCACACGTAATCAAGTAAAAGCAGAAACTTTTTTTAAATTACGTTTTTAATGCTGGAAAGAAAAAAACTAGTTACTAGTAAAAAGAAGATGGAACAGTTATTCTACATCACTGCTGTGGTGATGCTGTCCCTCTCAGAAATGAGCATATTTGGCACATCTTTTGGTTCTTTCCAGAAAAACCAGGCTGCATCTTTTACTTAGAAAGCATACATGGATTCATAAATGGTTCATGGGGTGTTATAAAAATCGAGGTGTTTTTATGATGAGACACAATCTGTTCTAACCCTGGTATTAAAAGTGTGTAATGTGTACAAACTGCTCCACATTCATTACACAGAAAAGCTTTTAAAATGCTGGCAGATACAGAATCACTTTTATTAGCCTGTACAAATGCAGTGGAACAGAAATACATCTAATCTCAACAGTGTGGTAGTTAAAGCTGAGCTGAGCTTCACAGTCAACTATAATTAGACTTTAATTTATGTGCAAATACCTGTGACACAGTGAATATCCCCTGAGCCTCAGACTGACTTTCCATTTGTAGTGGTAAATAGTAAATCACCCCACATAAACCAAAATAAGGACAGAAGAGTTGAAGGTAAACTGACCTTTCTTATCAGCTGTACCTCAGCACACCGTACACCATGATATCTTAGCTGGAAAATCATTTTGAACCACTGCGACACAACAAAGCTAATTACTAACATCCCGTTCACTGTCTTACTCCTAACATGCTAGCTTGTTGAGCAGTTTTTTGATTATGTGTTACAGATATTTGGCTATAAACCAAAATGATGAAAAGTCAAATTACCAATTAAAGTGATAAGAGTTAATCCTGAAGGGAATGTGAATACACAAACCAGTCTTAACCCACTGCCAGCCTGCTCCTGTGTACATTGAGCTTTATCAGTAATATTCACACACTATTTGCCAAAAACAACACTAAATACTAATAAGAATTTGGAATTAATCATCTGGGAACCATGAAAAACAATGTGCAATCAGGTCACCCAGCTCATCTGGAGATGTTGCACAGAAAATGTTGTAGCTTTCGCTTTGGGCTTTTATAGCTATTGGAACCAGCTGAACCAGCATCATAGTAATGCATCTAATGACTGATGTATTTAATTTATTTACCATAAAGGGTTATCAGAATTGATAGCATTTATTTCCTGGGTTTGATAACGTTCTTGTAAATTGAAGGAATATTAGAAGATTACCAAAGATTTTTGGGATCATCATCTGGGAACCATGAATAAATATGAATGGAATTGAACTGAACTGAAGTGAGTTGATAACATTTGCTAGGATTCATCCTTTGAACACCATCAAGACATTAGATTAAAAAATGTCAACCTCATGATGGCACTAAACAAAAAGTAGGGTCAATAAAAATGTATGTTCACAATGTCAAGGTAAGCCATGCAGTTACTGGAGCTAATTTAATGAGGGGGGGGAGAGATTGGGGAATGTTCATCATCTGAAAACCATGATCAACAATGTGGAAAGATTTAGGCCTTTCAGTCAGTTTGAGTTGGGAAGATTTCACAGAATATTAAGGCCATGTCGGAGGATTACCAGAGTGGGTAGGATTCGTCCTCTGGCAACCACGAATCGTCACACAATAAAATGATAATTCGCACAGTAACTACAGAGGTATTTGAAGGGAAAATGATCAAACCGGTGGATAGATATTTCTTGTTTTTTGAAGCTTCTGAAATCTCCAACTGTATTCTCAATAGGACATAATTGATTTGACTAAAGTGTGTCAATCTTTGATTTTTCATCAGACACCCGATAAAAAAAATTCTGCAGTGATGCAAGACAAGAACAGAGGTCTCTCTGTGCTCTGCTGTCAGGAAGAGAAGTATTTCCCATGGGATCATAAATTAAAGGCTGCATTTTGAGCGGAGCTTTAAAGCTCTTGAAGATCATTGGAAGCTCAGAAATTCCAAGAGGAATGGCAAGACTCATTATAGATATTATTCTGTTTCCTCAAACAGTAGGACATTGCTTTCCATGTAGTCTGTCTGTAAGGGTTATTTACCTGTTGCCTTATGTTTTACTTGAGTCCAGCTTCTTAAAGAGTAAGCTGCAAATCCAAACAAGCAACACTACAAAAACTCGATTACACCAATTGTTGCAGGGTTGCTCCACATGTTTCAAAATCGGTTTCAAGATTTTTCAAACATCCAAAAGACGTACGTCAATGTAATTTTAAGTTCCACGTATGTGTGCACAGTAAAATGCCTTTACATGCCAGGAAACCTAGATTTACAAAATTCATGAACCTCATTGGTCAAATTCCAGAAATATTGCCAAATTATTGTAAGGAGGATCATGAGCACCTCAGCAAGATCTTTAAAAATAACGTTGTGGGTGTTTAATTATCCAAAGTCTTACCAGTCTGAGGTGAGATGGATGACTCTAATGGGGTGCAGCGTTGGTATTTTCTTTTCTTTTTTCATTTTTATACGGGACTCAACTGCCTTAATTTAATTTTTTTTAAGTTTAAAACACGATGAAACCTTTGGAACGTCTTCTGAGTAGACACCAAATTATAAAAGTTTTTAAACCAGAAATATCTTCATAACAAATACAGCTATCAATTAAACACAGTTATTAATTGATGAAATATTCCGATTTCGCCTGTGCTTTTTCGTGTTTCCACCTATGCCAACCTATTTTTAAAAAAAAAAACAAAAAAAAAAAAAACAAAAAAAAAAAACCCTAAAACAAACAAAAAACAAAAAAAGAGCTGTAATTTGGGTTACTGTCCCTTTAAGAACTCAGTGGCTGGCTGCCGGAAGTGGGTCCGTCGTGTTTTCTCCCTCCGGCAGGTGTTTTAGCCTGGAATCTTCAGCGGAGCTTCTGATTTCTGTTTGGTTTCACTGCTAAAATCTTTTTCTCTTTAATTATATTTGTAAGAAACACTAGTGTTAGTTGTTCCACTTCAAAAATAGAAAGCTAACTTTCTCGTTAAAGTAGGGCGTGTAACCGACAAGTCGTGATGGCTCAGGAGATAAACGGTGAGTTTATATGTTTTGGGTTTTTTTTTTTAAGTACCGCTTAAATATATTCCCATGTACCAAACTGACACTTCAGCCCGGTATTTGATATTATTTTAGAGTGTTATTCTGCTTTGTTTAATTTGAGAACACTTAGTTCTCACATGTGTATAATTTCAATGTAAGGGAGGTCTGATGGCGCTTTGTTTTGGTTCCGCTCTCCTCATGACTCTCTTCATGGCAAATTAAGAGAGTGGTTCTCAGGCAGTTCATTTAAACAGAGCTGAGAGCAGAGGGAGGATGAGTACAGGCTAGCCTGAGGTCAGCCAGTGCCAGGGGAGAGTCAGGAGGTTTGAAATGAGGCGGCACAAGGGAGGTGTACCAAGCTGGGCTCTCTGCTTCAGGCTCCAGGAGGCGAGTTTTACATGTCACGTGACTCTTTCTGCCCAACATGATTCCTATAAGTGCCACCTATTCCAAGGAATGGTATTTTTATTTAACTAGCATATTTTATTATATGTAACTTCAAGGTGCTTAATACAGAAAATAGCAAACCTAAATGCTGTGTAGTTTTACAATGCAAGCAAAATACAGCAAAATAAAGCATAAAAAGAAGTTTAGGCTGTATTAGGGTTATATTTTCTGCTCTGAGGCACTGTTACGAAGGAGAAATGAAAGTCTAGGCAAAATGAGAGCTTTTACTTTGTTATTAAACATGTTCTGACCAACTTGAAGTAGCAGTATCGTTTTCTTACAGCAGCAGAAACTATCTAACAAATACTGACGTGACTCTGTCCTCCTGTCCTGCAGCACGGGCCGTCCCTCAGCATGGACTCTGAAAATGACATCTTGATGAAGGAGTCCATCAACATGATGATTGACATGATCGTGCTGTGTGCCACTTTGGCACTCTCTCTCTTCTTCTGGATCCTCTCCCTCACGATGAGCACGTTCTACGGTGAGCTGTCCGCCTGGGAATGTTTTCACTTTAAGGGTTTTCTTTTCCTTAAAACTGCCTTTAAACGGGAAGTTAATCCATTAAATCACGTGCCACTCAATGTGCCCTGAATAGCTTTCACAGTAACTTTGATTTTTTTTTCTCCTGAAGTGGGTTAAAAGCTGAACAGACCTCAGTACCATTTTTCACAGTCGTACATGGACAGAGAGAGCGTGGCAATGAGGACACGAGGCGTATGTTGAAAGACAAACTTGACAGCTGTCAGGAAGAAACTCAGTTCCTTGTATGTGTGCACATACTTGGTGAATAAAAATGAGTCAGGGTCTCTGGTCTTTCTTTTGCGGGCGATCGTGGCTCAAGAGGTCAAAGAATGGTTCCTGAGTAATTCCCTCGTTTTAAATGATAAGAAGACTGAGATTGTGGTGTTCAACAGTAAAATCCCTCGTGCCCAACTCTGTGCTGCCCTGGGTTCCTTTGCTAGCTTTTCTTGTGACTATGTCAGTAACTTGGGTGTACTGCTGGATAGCTCGCTCAAACTCGATAAGCAAGTGTCTGCTGTAGTGAGATCTAGCTTCCACCAACTGCGCCTTATCTCTAAGGCTAGGCATTATGTTCCGCATGAGGACCTGGAGAAGCTTATTCACGCTTTTGTGACCTCCAGGTTGGATTATTGTAACTCTTTGTACTACGGTCTTCCCTCTTCTCTTCTTCTTAGACTGCAAACAGTCCAAAATGCAGCAGCCTGCCTTTTGACTGGTACCAGGAAATTTTGCCATATTACTCCTGTCCTAGCTAGCTTGCATTGGCTGCCCATAAAGTACCGTATTCAATTTAAAATATTACTCCTTACTTTCAAAACTATTAATAAATTAGCGCCAAGTTATCTTAGTGAACTTCTCAAACCACATACTCCTGCTAGAACACTCAGATCTGCCACTCAACTACTTCTGACCCAACCCAGATCTCGACTGAAGTCCCGGGGTGACCGTGCGTTTGCTCTGGCTGCCCCGGTACTGTGGAATACCCTTCCTCTCGACCTCCGCGCATCTGATTCCATTGCACTGTTCAAATCACGATTAAAAACCCACTTATTCAATCTTGCCTTTCCCTCTAGTTAATATTTCTTTTATGATTTTATATCATGCACTTTTATGCTCATTTAAATTCTTGTTTGCTCTGTACCTGTTGCTTTCCTATGTATCAGTGACAGTTATCTGCTTGCATACTTAGTACTTGCTTTGGTCCTATTTCTATTATCCTCCTCCTATTCTCTATCTTACTTGTTAAGCACCTTGGCATACCCTTGGTTTTTAAGTGTGCTTTATAAATAAAGTTTATTATTATATTATTATCAAGAGTTGGGAGTTCGCCTTGTAATCGGAAGGTTGCCGGTTCGAGCCCTGGCTTGGACAGTCTCGGTCGTTGTGTCCTTGGGCGAGACACTTCACCCGTTGCCTACTGGTGGTGGTCAGAGGGCCCGGTGGCACCAGTGTTCGGCAGCCTCGCCTCTGTCAGTGTGCCCCAGGGCAGCTGTGGCTACAATGTAGCTTACCATCACCAGTGTGTGAATGTGTGTGTGAATGGTTGGATGACTGGACGTGTAAAGCACTTTGGGGTCCTTAGGGACTAGTAAAGCGCTATACAAATACAGGCCATTTACCATTTCTTTTGAACAACATGATAAGTAAAGTTTGGGTTTCATGCTGTTACTCAAAGGTTTGAGATTGAGCATTTGTTTGTGCTTCAAGCATTAGATTTTCACAAATGACGAGACATGTTACAGCATTTCCACCAAGATTTTCCTCACTTCTTCTCCTTCTTATACTACTTCCTCCTCCTTCTCCTCCATCTTCATCATCCTTTGTCCAATATCCTCCATTACTTCTAAGCTGTCCGTCAGATCATTTCTAATCTTCTCCTCCTGCTCACTCCCAGTGAAAATCTGAAGACCCCCACCTTGGCCTCCAGTCTTTCTCTCAGTACCACCGTCCCCACACAAAAAATCACAGTGGGTCTCACTACCATCTTGTAAATCTTCTGCACTCGTCTCCACCCACTGCACCCTGCCACATTTAAATTATTTCAACAGCTTACATTATCGAAGCACATCAGCTCGTTTCTCGTCTCTCTGGTTTCATTTTGAAATCCTCATCATCAGATAGATTTCCCTTCTACAGCTGTCCCCACTGAAATCAGTCCCTGCATGGTTTTAAATTAAGACACAGTTACTGGATTGTTACACTTTGAGTGACCTGACACTGTTGTTGGAGTTGATCACCTCCAAAGCCCACAATGAGCCAGAAAAAGGCAGAATAATACGCAGCAGCTGTAGTTTAATCAGTTATATTAAAAAAACAAAACAGTGCATCTCATTTCTTTTTAATATTTAAAATAAAATCTTTTTCACTCTGTGATCAATTTAAAAATAAAAACGGATCTTTACGTGCTTCAGTAAATCCTTCAAATGATCAGTCGGGTGGAGAGGTGCTGATGATAGTCTTGGTGTGTGTGTGTGTGTGTGTGTGTGTGTTTGTTTTCAGGCACGCTGCAGCCTGTGTCGCCATGGCGTTGGTTGTTCTCCATCTTGGTACCCCTCACGGTGACGATGCGAGCGCTGAAGAGATGCAGTCTGGACCGATCGGGAGCGCTGGCCGGTGAGTATTTGTCATCACCTTTACCCACCTGCGTGATGTCAGAGGAAGTCGTTTGGGCTTCCTGGCTCGCTGCTTAGCCGTTATGAAGTCATTTCGAGTGAACATTAGAAGAGTTGTGATGTTTGGTGTGTGTCTACACTGCGTTAAGTTGCTGCATTGTGATTGGTTAATAAAGTGGTGGGTGAGCGTGTTTTGGTTTTGTTTTTTTGTTTTTTTTAAAGGGGGATATTCTATGACCTTTTAAAATAAAGATGATTCTCCAGTACTTACATTTTTTCCAAGAAGAGGCACATTTTAAAAAATCCAAACCATTTTTCCAGTTTCAGATAACACGCAAGCTCTTCAGGCTGCTGCTTTTGCCTGTTTTCTTGGTATTATATGACGTAAGCGATGCATTTAAAACCAAGGACTGTAACGCATTTCCAGCACTTGCACCAGAAAACAACTAGACCTCTTACTACGCGTCTGCAGATGACGCACAGATCTCGTCATGTGATCCATTAAACTGAAGTTATGTTGGTCACAGAAGACTTGTTCTCATATGCTTGAGTTAAAGAGCAGAAAACGGGATTTCTGGCCGCAGTCATGGACTTTAAAGATCTAAAACTCATAATCCACATTAATACGGTCACAAAATCGCCCCATGAACGGACTCAATTCTCACATTAGACACCTTTTAATTCCTGAATCGGCACTTTAAAAATGTAAACCAGAGCCTGAATTCGATAAAGTGTCTGTGTAACAGACAAGCAGAGGGAATTTTTCCACACGTCTCACGTTGCTGTCTTTAGTTTGAAATATTCAGCTTACTGCTGATATCTTCCATTTGATGTTTATTTTGTGGAATTTGTTTACAGTTCTGTGAAAAAGCATTTGCTCCCATCATTCATTCAGGATTTTCTGATATAGATCAGATTTCATGGCTCCATTAAGCCATCCTAAAGCAGCCTCAAACCATCACACCACAACCACTACGTTTGACTGTTGGTATGATATTATTTTGATGAAATCTTGCATTAGTGTTAGTCCGTCTACAGAATGCTTTCAACAAACTCTCGGGTATCATCCAGATTTTTTTTTTCCCAAATATGAGCCGAGCCTTTGTGTTCTTTTAGCTCAGCACTGCTTTTCTCCTCGAACTCTCCTACTGTTGCCATTTTTTGCCCAATCTCTTTCTTATTGTTGAATCACGAACTGTGACCTTGCAGTTCTGTGAAGAGAAAATTATTAGAAAGTCAAATGAAGTCACACTCAGGTATCTAATTTTTACATGCGCATGGGCGGTCACGGTCCGATCTGCTCTGCTTTCAAAGTGCGCACAACAGATGTGACAGAAAAACCGCGCAGGGCTCTCAGCGCATTCTTTATTTATACTCCAAGTGAGCTTTCAAGGAAGTAGGAGTGGTATGTTCAGTATACAAAAACGTTTCCATAATAGGAGAAACCTTTAGCTTATCTGTTGAAACAGGAGATAGCTTGGTATGTATAGAAACTTAAACATTTCCTTAAAAGGAGAGTGAGAGAGGGGGGAGACCGTTAACTCAGGAGGTGGTATCGTATGTCCCCGCATTCCTCTACACATCTGGTTCCACTTTCCTTTCCTGTGGTGGTTCCAACTCACAAGCTCTCCTATCTTAAATGAAGCTACAACTAAACAATAATCACAAAACTAAAAAATCTCTTATCAAGTTCTTTAGATGTTGCTCTGGGTTCTCTGATGGGTCGTTGATGACCTCTTGGAGTAATTTTGGTTAGCCAATCTCTCCTGGGAAGAATCACTGAGGTTCACTAGAGTCCCAAAGCCTTAGAAATGTCTTTGTAACACTTTCCAGACTGATTGAAATCAATGACTTTGTTTCTCAGCTGTTTCTTTAGATTCTGGCATGATGTGTTGGTTCTATTTGAGATATTTCTTCATTCAGCAGGTCAGGCAGTGAAATTGAACTCGGTAGTTAATTACAAATAATTCATGAGTTACTTTTTGCCATGGGCCAGGTACGTTTGGTTGACTGTTTCCCTTAATAAATGAAATCATAATTTAAAAAGTAGATATTGAACTTGTTCAGGTTATCGTTCTCTGATATTAAAATTTGTTTGATCCGAAACATTTAAATATAACTAATGTGCCAAAAAACTAAGAAATCAGGAAGGGGACAGTTACTTTTTCACAGCACTGTAAGTTTTCACATGTGAAGTGACAGTCATTAAATTCTTGAAGTTTTCGTTGACAGTTTTGCTTTTTGCTTTTTATGGATTTAACATCCACAAAAGACCTCACAATTCTGAAAACTGAGTCACGAGGCTGCTGCCTGAAGTCGAGGCAATCATGAAAAGAACTGATACTGATCTGATTTATTACACTGCTGAATGATGCCTCTGTGACGGTCAGGCGATCTACAGTATATGAAGAGGGGATGTGATTCTTCTGCCTTCCAGGAAACGCAAAATGAAACAATCTTTATGGGATTTTTTTTTTGTAAAGCTTGACATCTTCAGCTGGGTTTGTTCTTTTTAAACATTTGGCAACCTGAGAAAATAGAAAAGTACAGAACGGCACGCTCTGAATGACTGGTGAGCTTGCGCTAACATGCGTTTCTGTGCCCTCAGCCCTCCTGGTGGGGTTTGTGTTGACGATGGCAAACTATAGCTTCTTCTCCACTCTGCTGGCCTTCTTCATCACCTCCTCCAGACTGACCCGCTGGGGAGGAGCGCAGAAGAAGAAGATCGACGCCGAGTACAAAGAAGGTGAGAGACGTAAAGGCCTCACAGGTGCTGCAGAGACTGGTGGAAGCTCTGTGACACAGTGAGGAGGCGGAGCCAGAGAGAGTGAGAGATGAAAACACTTTTGATGTCTTACTCAAACTAGCGGCACAAAGCATCCGACCATTAGCTTGTGGGTGAAGTAAAGCGTCCATCAGCAGCTCCACTGACTGAAACGGAGCTGAAGCTGTGCATGCACTTGTGTTTGTAAGAAACCTGACAAATTTAAAGCTGATAACAAACTTTGCTGCCATCCTCAACAATTCTAACAGACACACCTGTAACATGCACAGGTGTGTCTAAGCGAGGGAACAGCATTTTGTTGTTTTGTTGTTGTTTTTTTAGTTTGTTTTTTTTTAGTTTATTTAACAAAAATGAATATGTGCGTAATTACTGTTTAAAAATAAATAAATAAAAAAATTCTAACTAAATCATGCATTCTCATAAACTTACAATCAGCTCTGCGTTTTATCATCTGAGAAGGGATCCCCTTTCCCCAAACTGAAACAAAGAGGTAACAGACATCACAGTCATCTTAATAAAATATCATCTTCTTCCTCCTCACCTTAAGCCTCGTCTCCTGAACTGAAGTCAGGGCTCTAACACACGAAAACATACGTAAAATAGCTAATTTATGTCCGATATTGTCACAATTACTTATCGTCAACAGATTAGACATGAGATGCATAAACAACAACAGCAATAGCAAATCAGGAAGTGTGTTCACAAACAACAGTAGAAACGTGCACTCCGGTCACAGCTTTTATGGAGTACAGTCTAACTTTAATACTCGGATCTCTTGTAGCTGGCCAAAATGCGTTTGTCCAGCAGCCACCATAGCTAGGATCTCTATTTAATTGGGAGGGGTTAGGAAATAGACCTCTGTTGACCATAATCTGTAATCTGCTGGCATCTAGTGTTGAAAATGTAACTTTAAATTCAATTATTTTGCATATTAAGTTTATTCATATGAAATTTAAATCAACTAATAACATATTTTACATTATTATACTAAATATGTTTATTTATTGCTTTTTTAATGGGCCAATGTGACGAGTTTGTCTTTTAAATGATCTGTGGCTGAGAGAAAAAAAACTAAGCATCTGATTGGTGACTCCCCTTGACCCCACCGCCTTTTACCTGGGCTGCTTAAACAGTTGTCCTGGAACAGTTTGAATTAAATGTGAATTACTTGTTTTTAGGGGGTCAGAGGAATTGGGTTCAGGTCTTCTGCAATGGAGGTGTTCCCACTGAGCTGGCGCTGCTCTACATGATCGAGGTAAACTGAGAAGCACAGGAAATAAGCTGCTCTGTGTGAGTGTAATGTTAGTAAAGTTGTTCATTTCCTGCTCGTGCTTCAGGTGGGTCCAGGTGAGATCCCCATCGATTTCAATAAGCAGTACTCTGCCTCCTGGATGTGCCTCTCCCTACTGGGCGCGCTCGCATGCAGCACCGGGGACACCTGGGCATCTGAGGTGGGGCCAGTCCTCAGCCAATCAAAGCCGAGACTCATAACCACTTGGAAGGAAGTCCCCACAGGTGAGGAGCCAGTAAGAGGGTGGGGTAATGATGTGAATGTTCGACTTTGTGTTAAAGAGGGGAAAAGTCCCACAGCACAGTTCAGATCAGACTGGGGTTTTTTTAAAGTTGTGAAGCTCAGGACTCCTGAGAATTGATGAAGCCAAACACACAGATTAGATTTTCACAACCGTTCATCAGGACGAGGAGGCGTGATTGTGAGCTTCATTAATAATGTGACTTGTCACATTGATTTATCTGAAGGGAGTCCACAGATGAACACTTCTTTTCATGCTGTGTGGCATCTCATTAAAAGGCTGTAGGTACAGAAGATCAGCAGTAAAAAAAAAAAAAAATCCTTTTTTTAGATTTCAGTTGACCTAATCACGCGTCCTTTTACGCTGAAAATAATTTTTAGATAAGTCGTCTCATTTTTCTGGGGTTTTTATTCCCTGCAGGAACAAACGGAGGCGTTACTCCCATAGGATTGGTTGCCAGCTTCCTCGGTGGGGCAGCAGTGGGTGTGGCTTACTTTGTGACGCAGTTGCTAACAGTCAGCGACCTCCACCTGGCCGACCCCCAGTGGCCGATCGTCGTGTACGGCGGCGTGGCCGGCCTGCTCGGGTCCATGCTGGACTCTTTCCTGGGGGCGCACATGCAGTACTCAGGTGGGTTTGAGCCAGATCTCATGTGAATGTCGTTAAGTGTTTGCATACGTAGAGAAACTTCCCGATCTGCCACACAGCCTCTATGATTCTGTCTCGCAAACCCAGATGTGTTAGACAGATTCAGATGTCACATTCAGACTTTGAACCTTCAAAATGTTGTTTGATATCATTTACTGACTGAATCTCAATCCGGGCTCACATTTCAATATGAAATGTAATCAGATTACAACCAGCCTCTTTTAAAAATGCCCTTAAAATCCATTTAGTTCCATTTCAGCCTCATCTTCACTCAATTGTTCCAATAATCTCCAAGATCCAGCTGCAACAGATGTTTTTCATCAGTGTGATCAACATGATCAATGATTGATCAGTGTCTGAAGCTTTACACAGATCAGTTTGATTTAAACACCAATTCTCAGCAACGTACAGCAAATGTTTGCAGTCTGACTGCTGAGTTACAGAGATGAGATTAAAGTTTAGTTTGAGCTGATATTAAATCAGATGTAATGGATGTAAGGAGTTTTTCCTTTCCGCTGTTGCCAAAGTGCCTGCTCACATGGTGTTGTCTGATTGTTGGGTTTTTTACCTTACAATGTGAAGCTCCTCAAGATGATTTGCTGCTGTAAAAAATAAGATTGAACTGAATCTGATGCTGAAGCTTGACGTTCATACGGAGATCAGAGGAAGCAGGAGAACAGTGAGTGGCTTCCTTTTAGAGTATTAAACATGCCCAGTTAGAGTGAAGTTCTGCAGTTTCTTTCCATATAATAATGAAGTTGAACCATTGAACTCAGCGGCCCTCAGAGATCAAGCAGCTTTTACTTCAGTGAATGTCGTTGGTTTCAGGAGAAAATCCCAGCTCATGGAGTTCAAACTTATTTCACTAAAAATTAAACAGAATTAAAACGTAGCTTCAGAGGGGCTCTCCTAAACCTCAGTCCCTGTTTAGCTTGACTGAAACAAGTAAACCGCATCTGCAGACTAATAAAAAAAATTTTTAAAAAAAGAGTTTAACTTTTTGGTAACGTTTTCTGCAGCTGGGATTTCCTTTCGTGCAAAGACACGCAGAGATTTTCTGACTTTTCTCCTGTGTCCCCTCAGGCTTTGACGCGAGCATCGGGAAGGTGGTGAGCTACAGCTCCGCCACCACCCAGTGGATCTGCGGGAAACCCATCTTAGACAACAACGCAGTCAACCTGTTCTCCTCTGTCCTCATCGCGCTCATCCTGCCGGGGCTGGCCTGGGGTGCGTGGCCTCGATAGACTGACACTAAAAAGCACAGTTCAGTTGTCTGCCTGTTTTATGACCTGCTGGCTGCCTGAATTAGCGTTACTCAAACATTGACTAAACATCTGAGACCAACATCTTTTTTTTTTTAAACAAAACAAAAGACAGGTTTTAATAACTGAGCCACACCTGCACCATCAGCTGCACCCACACCATCAGCTCAAAGCCACTGTGTTTTTAAACATGACATGTTCAGGAGACCATGGATGTATTAAACTTCACTGCCAACCCCTCAGTCTGGATTTGACTGATTTGTTTTAGATGAGATGACGTTTCTGCCATTTAGTGAAAAAAATAAAATAAAATCAGGAAATGAAACTGGTGTAATTTTGGTCTAAACAAAGAAAACTAGCAGCAGGGTGGAAGGTTGGTGACTGTGTCTGCAGAGCTGTGATTAGATGAATATGAACACAGCAGCAGAGGGAAGATGAAGCATTAAGGTTAAACTGCTCTCAAAAGCGGCGGGCGGAGACATGAGGGTACGTCTGAGGAGGCAAAGTCAGTCATTTATATGCAGCTGTGTAAAAGTTCAGTCGAAGAAGAGAAAATGTGGAGGAGTCCATGGATCATTTTCAGAGGTATTACTGTTTTTATTTCAGTGTCTGAGAGAGAAGGCACTAAACCAAACCGGGAGAGTGACATTGACTATGAACAGGCGAGAGAGAGAGAGAGAGACGTCAGGATTAAATTAATATATATATAAAGTTTACAGAACAGCAGGTGCGCATGCACGCGCACACACACACACAGCTTATTATCTACATGAGTCCTGATTGGTGTATTGTAGCAAAGCTATAATTACTTTAACTCAAAATTTGACATTTCTCAGACTTTTCAGACCCAAAAAACCCCAAGAAGCCCCAAAATTTGATGATTAAAGAGCTCAATAATTTGATGTAAAGTCTGGAAAACAGTTTTAAGTTGTTTGAAAATAAAATGAAATAATGAGAAAAGTAAAACATTCTGAGAGCACAATTTCAATGGAGAAAAATCAAAGTGCTAAGAGTGTGTCAACTTAGTGTTTCACATGAGGAAAAAAACTATTTTTTGATATATGAATAATGAAAGATTGACAAGAATAAGTAAAAATACTCAAATTCATGTTAATTTAACATTAATTATTACATTGTCAAAATTTGGAGGTTGAAAAAATTGTTCATTTTAATTTGACTAAGTAAAGCTGAAATTGCAGGAACGTAAATACATAATTTAAAGGATTATAATTAAGAATAAGTCATGAATTTATTTTAAATTCAACATTTACAGAAAAAAAATTCAAAATTTAGGTTGTAAAAATGAAGAATTGTAATTCTGAATTCTTCAGCTGAGACGTTGTCACATCAGCTGTCACTTGTTCCCTGCGATGAGTTTTATCATAAATATATATACCCAAATATTCTAAATTGTTTACATTTTAAACAGCTGCAATTTTACTAAAGCTTTACTGCTGAAATAATATTTTCATGTAGTATTTAAGGTGAACGTGAAGTCTGCTTTGAAAGCCACCACACATAAATCCATAATGACGGTTTCTGTTATGAATGGCGGTTTATTTTGAAAAATCATCCTAAATAAAAAGGAAGATGTGTCCCGTTAACTAGCAGGAAAATGAAGCGAACCTGGAAGCGCAGCACGACCTGCAGTTCCTCGAACGTCCACTTTAGGTGCCACAGACGTCTCCACAGCAGAAAACAAAAGGGGTTATTTTTCCTCAGCTTCTGTGATTCTGTTTAAACCGTTCTTCCTCTTAAAACAATGACTTTATTCTACGGTTCAACTTCACCCTTGAAATATGACTTTTATCAGATATATTTTCTCATATTTCTAACACCTATTTTTGATATTTTTCTCGCTTTGAGGCTTCAAAACCCACATGCATCTCTCCAGAGATCACATGTAACTGATGACCAAACAGTCTGTAGTGTTATTTTTTTAGAAACATGTCAGTTTTCTGACACACTGGAGTGTTGCATGTTTCAGAACCCAAAGAAGTCCAGATCAGTAATGACCACCGGCACCAAAATCACAGTCTTCAGTCTTTTTTTGTGATGATTGAAAACAGTTTTTCTCTCTCACACAAAAAACACTCACACAAAATAAGGGGGAGGGGCAAGAGCCAGGGTGGGGCGGGGCTTCAGCTCAGACTCTGCTGTGATTGGAGGACGGCCCCGGTCACAGCTGGTCTTTGTAGTAGCCAAGCTTGGCGAGGGACATTTCCCTGCGGAGCTGCATCACCTCCCAGAACATCTGTTCTGCTGCAAACACAGAGTGAGGCAGGGAGTTTAATCACACTGATATCGAGCCACCACAAGAATCCACTGGCGCGTTTCTTACCGTCCTGCTGTTTGACCAGCCCTTGGTGGATGTAGCGGATATAGGTGAAGAAGTTGCACACCGCTGTGATCTGAAGGAGAGAGGACACTGCTGAAAACACCAGTCAACAGTTTCTGAGCTTCAGGTGAAGTCATGCAAAGCTACTCTGCAAAGAGTTAAGGAATAAATACGTTAAGTCCATATGTTTAACGTCAGGACAGGATTACATGCTGAACTATAAGCTTAGTGATTTTGCTAAAACTTAGGTTTCTGTTCATTTGGACGATTTAAAGTATTCAGATTTATGTTCTAATTTCTCATTTACATTACAAAAATCACTCTTAAAAAATCACGGAGGGAGGTTTCTAACTACAGCTTCTGTGACATTCACTTGAGGCTCCAAGTTAAAACTTTGAAGAATAAATAAACACATTTAGAGAAAACAGTTTGTGTCTCTGTGGATAGTTTCATCCTTCATAACAAGTGTAAGACTTAAAGTTAGAGGCATGGCTGCTTTAATTAGTCATTCTGAAAGCTCTTCAGTCTTATCCTCATGCAGAGGAACTGCTCATGTAGAAGTGCAGTAACATGCACTGAATCACCTCCAGAGTTGTTTTCTTACTTTTACAGCGATGGTGGAAGAAGCTGGCAGGATTGTTTTAGTGCTCACTGAGCTTTGGAGTAATTTAGAAAATGTTCTGGCTCAGGAAAGATGGACCGGACATAAAGGGGAGGTAAAGCTTTCAGGTGTGAGTGGATGGCTGGGTGTTACACTCACTCTGTATCTACAGTAGGGAGACACGTAGTAATAGCTGGACGAATCTCCAAACTTGATTCTGTGCTTGCAGGTTTTGGTCTGACCGCTCAGGGCACATTTTCTACCAGATGGACATAAACAAGAACAAACAAACAAAAAAAACATGAGTTAGCTGTTATTTTAACAGGAAGAAACAAAAAAACGCCTACAAAGCAGAAACTACACAGGAGCAAAACTAACACGGCTTGAGGCAGCGAAGGAGGAGAAGAGGACGACAGGATGAAGGTTTGCATCGTCAGGATGGCTTTGACATCCTGAACAGAAGTTTAGAAGGAGGGAATAAGTTAGCAGGAGGGCTTGGAAGAGCCGGGTGGAGGTGGGGAGCAACTGAGGAGAGGCTAAAGAAGGGGAAAAAGCTAATGGGGGAGAGAGTCAGACTTACGTGACGAGCTCAGACCTGCGCCCACTAGAGGAGGAAATCGGAAGATGGAGATGTGATGATGATGAAGGAGTGAAAGCTCAATGCAGGGGAGAAAGTGTGTGCGTGTGTTTGAGTTCAAGTGTGTGCACGTGCTCACTTTGGTCCTCCGCACTCCACCGCCGATGCTTTGACCACAGGCAGCGGCTGGAAGCCGACCGGCTCCACACTCAGTGTGTTCTGCTCCACGGCCTCCAAGATGGCCGAACCCAGCTGGGGGAGAGGAGAGGAGGGCGTTAACGGACGCAGGAGGTATCAGAATCTTTCTGATTCATGTCAACATGCGTCTCCAGGGGACTCAGAGTGGCCCCGGCTTTTCCCTGGGATTTTCTAAACCCTGCACATTTGTCAACTGGACTCTTTTAAACAATCAAACCAAACGCGTACTGAGACAAACCGGGTGAAGCCTTTTCCAGCTGGCAGAGGGCGAGCACGGGGCACGCCTTGCCAGGTCGCCACCCACTCACGCTCAAATCTTCTTACTGTGAGGCGACAGTGTCCCCAGAAGGCAGATGCACGCACCTTTAACGAACTTTTTGCAGCTTTGTCTACAGAAACCTAACATCTTTTAATCATCTGAGCTAAACAGTGACTGAGTTTGTGAGATCAGATCAGAAGTTTTAAACCTTCTAAACATTTTGATCTTCACAACAAAAAAAATTTAAATGATAATATCAGTGCTGAAATCTCAGATCGGTGCATGTTTGCATGTCTTTCTAGTCCTAATAAAGCGTTTTTAAGAGTTCGGAAGGTCGTCATGTACCTCGCTCTTGTTGAAGGTCAAGCAGGGGTAGATGTCCTCACGGTAAATTCTCTCCAGAAAGCTGCAGCTTCGGTCGAGCGTCGGCTCCTCCTTCCATGCCTTGAACTCGCTGAACAACTGACTGTCCACCTGCAAGTCAGAAACTACGTGCAGTCTCATCATCGGTTGTTAAAGAAAAAGCTCTGGGAGCGTGAGCACTCCTCCTCCTGCTGCACCTCTTACCTCCCGACACTCGCGTACAATGGGCTGCGTGGCCGACGGGTCGGGCTGCGTCCCCAGCATGGCGGAGGAGGTGCTCTTGTTCCTGCTGTGGCCCTTCCTGAAGGGAGTCTTCACCCCTCCTCCCGCTCCCACAGAGGGAAGCTCACCCACCGGGGAGGTCGGGGAGGAGAGCACGAGAGTCTTCAGGGCCTGAACCTCCGCCTGGAGGACGTCGATCTGAAGAAAGAAACAGAAATCCTCAGAGTAAGCTGGTAAACAGTCTGGTCTGGTGTGGAGTGGTGAGTGCTCACCTTGCCCAGAGCTTCTTTCAGCTGTTTTTCAGCATTTGCCTGTTTGACGTTTGCTTCTCTCACCATTTTGTGAGCCTCCTGGAAAACACACAGACGGTGAATCAGCAGCTAAACGAGCTCAGTGCAACTGAAATATCATAAATAAACTCCAAAACACAGAACAGGAACATAAAGGTAATCTGCATTTACAGACACGCACAAGCACACAGAGTCCCAACACCTCCTGCAAGAGAAAGCCAAGAGTGAACGAGAGCACGGAGGAAGAGGAGTTGGAGCAGCACGTTTTCAGGGCTCGCCGGACAGATTCATTCAGCACAGACACATCGGCTCTGGATCTCACATGTCACAGGAGACACTCGTGGAAACATTCTTAGGTTTTTAGCATTGTGCCTCGATCTGTGGTCGAGTTTGAGCTTTTCAGCAGGGCTATCTGTTGTTAGGCAAAAAGGCTGCACTTCATTTTTAACATAATACAACACAAAAGCTAGACTGAACAAAAATGATAATTTAACTTTATTCTCATCAAATTCAATTATCTGCCCATATTTAGAGGAAACTTGCTATGCCTGATGGGTGACAAAACTAAATGTTTAGAGTTCACCTAAAAGATTTGTTAAACCCGTCACACCTCTTTCACACTGCCTGTGTCAATCACTCATATTCTTTCTGTCCGGTGCCTCAGGAGGAAGAGGAGGAAAGGAAACAGGAAGTAGAGGACACAGACGTAGGGTAGGTGGACCGACCTGGAAGAGACTGGCGGTGAGCTCCTCCAGCTCCTGGCCGAGCTGATCTCTGACTTTAGACAACCTCTCACACTCCTCATCCTTCAACAGCAGCTCCTTCCACACACACACACGCACAGCAACACAATAGAAAGACAACCAAATGAACATGTGGAAATGAAAGCATGTCGACAAACGAACAAAGAGATGAAGAAATTAAAATAAGTGAAACATGTTTAACGCAAAAAATCATTTAAAACATACTTTAAATAAAACTCTGAAAATGACACGATATCGCTCTAAAGTAATGAACGCTGTGGCGAGATGTAGTGAATACACACACACACACACACACACACACACACAAACATAAAGGAACGCAGTAACATTCGTCTTGTTGCGTGGCAGTAACGTCCCTCAGTTACTCAGAAAAACCTCAAACCTTCCTCCAGGAACTATTTTCTTTTTTATTTCCAGTCTGAAGAAGCACACAGTAAATTACAGCTCAGCTGAGGCAAGACGTGATCGTTGTTTACATCCTGTCGTCACAGTAAACGGGCACTGCCTCCTGCACTGTGGCTAAGATCTGGTAGAAATAAAATAAATCCTAATGAAAGTGCCAAAGCAGACGTCTGTGGATTTTATTGTATTTATTTTTTGAATTACGGTTTCATAATTTCTGAAGACTGCCCATCTTTAAATTATTTCTTTCATCTTTTTTCTGTCCTCTCTCATGTCTCTGCTCTTGATCTTATTTCTTTTGTCTCTCCTGACAAAAGCATCCCTGAATTTGGGGTGAACTGTTCCTTCAAAGCTTAAACACGAGAACTTGAGTTAAAGTCATGATTAGGTCACTTTCAGGTCAGATTAGTCTGGGGGAAGCTGACGTTGCGATGTCTTCTGCGTGATGAAGACATAACCCTAAGTGAGCGCACCCTACCCTCTGAGCCTTGGCGAGCTCCTCCTTCAGCCTCTCACATCCTTTCTCTCGGACCTCCATCACCGACGGGCTGCGCAGCCGTGACAGGCTGTCGCTCAGAGCATCACACTCCTCCCCATCCTCTCCGGACATGAACTCGGCCGACTCTGCCTCCAGGCCCGGCACGCTGTGCGGGGAAACAGCACGGGTGAGTTACGGATTACGGCTGATCGATTGGGTGCAGGCATCTGTGTTTTTGTTACCTTCCATTGTGGCTGTGCCGCGGTGCCGAGTACACCGGCTGAGTGGGCAGCTGATCTGCTCGCAGTGAGGTGGGGAGGCCCGGAGGAGGCGCTCCCAGAGAGTGGGTGCGATATAGAGAAGTGGGCGGGGTGGTGTGACGGACGGCCGGGCGCTGATCCGATTGGTTCTGCAGGGCAAACACAAGCAGTCAGGGTGACACAAATTCCAGAACAGTGAGTTTATGATATTTCATCTTCACGCAAAAACACACAATGAACTTTTTCACACAGGACACAAAAAAATCCTCGACAGCGAAGGTTTGTTTGTTTTTTTTAAATCATGCACAAGAGAAGACTCGGAGGCTGCGCAGATTTCTAAAAACAAACACGTTTTTATACCCAAAATTCAAGCGATGAACTACGAGAGTGGACCTCCTGAAACGTGAAGCATGCAGGGAGCTAACGGGAACGGCTGGAGCTCCGACCTTACCTGAAGGTCAGGTGTGGTGGGCGAGGCCAGATTCACCTCGTGGAACCCCTCCAGAGTCTCTGCATTGTTCTGACTGCTGCTGCAGGCCATAGCAACTGCTCTCAGACATCATACACTCTGAACACACACACACACACACAGAGCCGTAAGTCGTGTGAAAGCTGCAGCAGTCTCGCTTCAGTCCAGACTGCAGATGGAGAATTGGTGACTAACAGCGGGGGGGACCCAAAAACAGGCTTCAAAAGATGTTTGTTGGTGAATTAGCAGCCATCAGCGCTCTACTCGCTGCAAGTTTGCAATTAAAAAGTTTCTCGTTAACGCAGACAAATACAAAAGTCTTTCAAATGGATCCTTTATGTCCAGTTTATGCGAAGCTTGTAAGAGGAAGTGGTGGTCTGAAATTCAGCTGATTCTGTATGCGCTCCTGCAAACAGGTTCACGACTACACCCCCACAAAATAAAATACCATCTACCCGCAAAAAAAAAAGGAAAAAAAAGTGTAACAGTCTGGCACTCTGTTTGCTGCCCCAGCTGGACATAGAGAGTACTGCGACATGCATAATTCAAATCACCACCTCAGAATTAAAGAAAACATCAGTGTGTTTTAATCTTGTGATTATTTTTCATGTGAAGCCCTGAAACTGTCAGACTCTTGCTGGTGGGTTCAGGTGTTAAATTCAGAGGTGTTAAACTTAAGGTGAGCACAGAGAAGCCTTTTCAGCAGATTAATAAGGAAACAAAATCTGCATGGTGCTCAAAGCAGAAACAGCCCTGGACCTTATTAACGGCTGTTTGATGACCTGAACAAATAATAAAATAAAAAAAATTATTTGGGTTTTTCTAAACAGGCTAACAAGCTCGGTGAAAGTGTCTGAGATCTCAAATTGTTTTCTGTTCACTGTACCATGGTGCAGCTGTGGATGGAGAAATCTGGAGGTTCAGTGGAGGCCCAAGGACAGGCAGTCAGTAAAACTCAGGTGAAGGAGTGACTCAGCACACGCCAACAGGAAAAGACTGTCCTGTACCTGAAAAACAGGGAAAGAGGCACAGAGACAGGTTAGTTTTACTTTTCTGCTGTGAGTGAGTTTAAAATATTTGTCTTGGTAACCAATCCTAAAGGTCTTTTAAATATCCACTAAACGCCTTTATTTTTAATGGTATTTTTTAAAATCCTTAAATGAACCCCCACTACTCCTCAAAGAAAAAAAAAAACTGGAGGTAGCAAGAGCTCAGGCACTTTTTGCAGTCCAAGACCTGCCTGTGCCAGCAGCAGCTCCAGGTGAGCTAATATTAGCTGGTTTATGGATGCTGACTCGTAACATTTAGAGAGAATGAGGCGATCCCTGCATTTACCGTTTTACTGTCCGGATTCCAAACCTTAAATGAGAGCCGAGCTGAGTGGGCGGAAATTTCAACAGTAATTAATCTCACAGGCGGAAACAGGAGATGTCTTTGCCCCAGACTTCACCTGTCAGGCTGCTGCTGCTGAACTGCTGATTTCAAGGAGGGTTTGTGTGTTTTTCAGTTTCTTAAGAAACATTATCATCGTCGGTTTATTGATTCCTGCACAGTTTTCATTAAACTCCAGGTCTGAACACAGTGTACAGACATCGCTCATGGTTTCAGCATGACAGCACAGGAGCTCAGTGGGGCACTCTCTTGGATTTCGAAGCCAGTTTTTCCACCCCTAATTGAGACGTATCCACACAATAACTCACAATAACGCCTTTTAATTTAAACTGAAGCTTTTTTAAAACTATTTCCCTTTCTCCACTGAGCATTAGTTGCAGGTTTCACACAAATAAACACACCAAGCTCACTGCGCTGGTAGAAAATAAAGCCAAACTGCCAAAAATACTGATGGCTGCCAGGGAAACATTAGGCTGAAGTACACCTGTGAAGCAAACATAATTTACTCATCCTTAATGTCTGACTGCTCTCTCAGTCCCTGCACTGTCATCACCAGACACATGACCCCACGTCACGGATTGTTATTCCTCAAACGTCTATTTAAATACAGCAATGTGTGTTCACAAGATTTTCAGTAAACTTGATCTCTGACCTTGAGGTCAATGTCCATGAGATTCAGCTCGCCTAAGATTTCTAGTAGACGCTCCTACACCAATCTTGAGTCATCGCTGCCCACCCGGGTGATGACAGGACACCATCAGCCTTCAGGCTTAGGAGTAAAAACTGCAGTTCCTCTGACATCCACTTGAGGCCGCCTCCAATGCTGAGTCAGTTCCCATAGACTCCGATGTTAAAGCAGGTGGTACAAATGTGCTACCACTGTCTAACTGACAGTCCCTGACCTCGACCTCTGGACTGTTTGTGCTGTTGGCACTTTTCAAACTGAATTATCTGACTAGTAATGCGGCGTCCTGCATTTTGGTGAGTGAAATTTTAGTCTTCCTCATCAGGAAGCATTACAATTACTTGACTGTATGTGTCAATCCTGCACCTCGTCCCTCTGAGTCTGGTCTGATGGCAGTAGCACTGCTGCTTCACTGCTATAAACAGGACATTTTAACCTTGTAGACTATCTGCAGGCAACCTCAAGTGGCCGTTAGAGGAACTGCAGTTTTTGGCACCAACACATTGGTCTAAGAAGAGAAGTCCAAACAGGAAACTCATATTTTAAAGCTTGCTAATCTTTAAATCTCTGAGCTAGAAATGGTAGCAAGGACCAACAAGACTTCACACGCCAAGCTCAACAAGCCAAAACACCACCACCAAAGAAAAACAGCACTGTATTTCAAACATCTTCCGGTTAGACATTAGCTCGTCTTCCATCTGCCAGCACTATGATACAAAGTCCACCTGAACTTGGCGTTTTCAAGTAGGGAGCGGGCACGAGGTGGGCCTCTTGCAAGTTTAACCCATGCAGCTCCCTTACCTTCCAGTAATGTGGAGTTATGACTGCATTTCCTCCACAAACTGCCCAAAGTTAATGTGCAGCTCATGAATAGGGATGGGTACCGGTATCCGGTGCCATTATGGCACCGGTTCTGACATAAACGGTAGTAACCAGACCGAAAATCAGTGCACATTTCGGTGCTTTATTTCGGTGCTTTTTTTTCCTGAGATGTCATACACTTTGGAGTCTAGCCAATCATTTTACCTTTGCAAGCGTAGTAGGCGGGCCCAGGTACGTACGTTCTTTTAGAGCAGAGCTACAGATTAAAAATGCCCAAGGTGAAGCGGTCAAAAGTCTGGCTGTACTTCAAAGCAAAAGATGCAAACTCAGCAGCCGGCAACAAGTGCTTTAAGGTGATACTGTGCAAAGGAGGCAACACCTCGAATCTGATGAAACACCTGGCGACGTATGGCATTTTGTTAAAAGCCGAGAAATGCATCGTATTTGATAGCTTGCTGCGAGACCTCACACCGAGCACATCTACTGCGGGTGTGGTGCCTGTTATCGGACCCGGAGTTAGCAACATCCCCCAAAAACCCGAAGACGAGAGTCCTGGCCCCTAGCCCTGCCAGTGTAGCAGAAATGATGACGGATGATGGCAGCAGCAGCCGTTCTTCTCTGCGTGAGTAGCTTAATGTTGTTCGTGTGTAATTTACGTTGAGTAGGCTAACCACGTTATTACATTAATGCACGTAAGGTGAACTAGCAAACATCGTCGTAGTTACATGCGGCTGTCTTCTTGTTTGATGGCAGATACTCCCTTCACCCTCGCCAAAAAGGCTAAAATGACCAAAGAAAAAGTGGGAAACAGCTAAACATGAGAGGTATTTAGACAAAATTGGTGTTTTTTCCATTGATTAAGCACTGCTTCCAGCCAAGAGTGATACCATATATGCCCCATAGCTGCAGAAAAGGCTAACATTGTTACCTTTTTACAAAAAAACAGCTAAACATAAGAGGTTTTCGGACAAAGTTTGTGTTCTTCATTCTTTAAGCACCGGTTCGAGCACCGTTTAAGCACCGGCACCGTTTCAAAAGTACCGGTTTGGTACTGGTATTGGATAAAACCTAAACGATACCCATCCCTACTCATGAAGGCTGGAGTCAAAGTTCAGCAGGCAGGCAAGAAGTTCCCTCTGAAGCTTCATACCCGAGTTACTATATCATTAACCAGCATCACCGTGATGTGCTCTCAAAGTAATTAATTACTTCTTTGTCTCTCTCCTTTGCTTTGCATACCTCAGCAGAGTGGCTGAACAGCACACCGGTCACACCTGCTCCACCTGGTGTGTGTGTGTTCAGTGGGTGTGTCCTCCTCTGATGAATGTAAACACAAAGAGAGACTTAAGGACAAATAAAGCTGCTGTCACTCCCTCGCTGTATTTTAAGAGCATGCTGAGTGAGTGCTTTGTTTCTCCGTCAGTATCATCATGTCATCTCTTCTTCTGCGCCCATCATTAGGCCTGATCAGGGGTTTTGTTCCCGCCGCAGTGAGGCATGCTGGGAAACTATCCTCAGCTGTGACGCCGTGTCTCGGACTCTGTTAACGTTGAGTTGTGTCATTGTTTGGTCCGAGTTTCACTGATGCTGGAATGCAGCTGACAGCAGGCATTAATGTTGCATTCAAGGCCAATCAGACATCAGACTACAAAAAACTGCTGATGATACCTGATATGAATGAATCTCCTGTTTCCTCTTGTGTGGTTTGTTGAGGAGGTTTGTGGTTTCAAACACGGGGCACGGAAATCAGCAAGTAATGTCAGATTATGATATATCTGTCTGAGGTTAAAGAGCCAAATTCCACAAACCAATCACAACTTCCGACCAACAAAGAGAGTTAAAACAATCAAATACTGTGAAAGATGCTGATTTTAGATCATTTAAGGTATTTTGGTTTAATTATTTATCCCATAAAATATTAATATAAAAGAAAGAAAGACAGCTCACGTCTGACAGTGTGCCGCTAGAAAAACACATCGGCAAAAACTCATCCAGGATGTATGACACATGGTGATGGACATCAACACACACAGGTGAAACCCCACCTTCATTAAAAACAACCTGACTCCTCTTCCCTGCCTGCCTGTCACCATAGAGACCAGTCCTAGAGAGCTTGGCGTGGTAACCCGACACGTCGCGCAAGGATCTGGTTACTCGGGCCGGCCGATGAAGGCTCATCCTGTGTCTCAACAGGCAGCGTTTACACGAATCCCAAACAGCTCGACTGACCACAACAATGAAAAGCTCACCATCAACGGTTTATGGTGACAAATGGGTCAAAATAAAGGTGTCGGGGCTCTGTGGCACTGACCGGCATTTATCATTTAACACAAAGAAGAGCAGGTGAACGCCGTCCTTTAATACATCTCCAAAAAATAAGAGCGTGACACAGACAGTCATTGGAGGAATACCTGCTTCACCAAACACACGACAACCAGGCCTGACAGAAACTTCTGTGTGCTTACAGATGTGTACAGGTAATGGTTGTTCCCATAATCAGATGTATCAACTGAATTATCAGGATTTAAAGACCGAGCAGAACAAGCCAGACGTTAAAATCCTTTTGGGGTCTGTTCAATAATAGGATTAAGCCTGGAGATTTCTTATACTTACCCCTCGATATATAAAGTGCAAAGGGTGGTCAGTTTGCATTCATTTACTGGTAATTATTCACACATTTTACTACATTTTAATTTTTTTTTAATTATTTGGCAATTTAAAAATAAATAATTTCCAGCTTTTCTTCAAGAATTTGCCTTTTTTCCTAAAATTGGAAATGTGATTTTTTTTTTTTTAAATTGAACTTTTTTCTAGTGAATTTGCAGGGTTTCGCTTATAAATTTAATTAAGCGGCAAATTTAGATTTTTTAAAAAAAAAAATCATTTCACTTTCTCTGTGTGAATTTGGCAGCTTTTCTTCATAGATTTTTTTTTTTATTGCAGATATACTTATTTGGGTTTTTTGGCCAGTTTGTCTCGTAAATTTTCCTATTTTGCCCACAAAATTGAAATTTTTTTCACTTTTTTGTCACTATTTTTTCACTTGGAAATTTGCCAGTTTATTCTCATAAAATTTCCTCCTAGACGTACCATTTTTTCTTTGAAAATTTGCCAGCTTTTCCTAATAAATTTCCTCATCTCTTGCCATAAATGTGGCAGGTGTTTTCTTCTTTATTTGTACTGTTTTTTTCTCATTAATCTGCCAGGTTTTTATTTTTTCTGAGCCCTGGGGTTTCCTCTTCTTACCTTCAGTGGTCCTGACACACTGTAGTACTTCAGAGAAACCTGATACCAAGCTCAGTGATATTTGTGCAGCATGTGCACAAATATCACCCGAGTTTACACCTGCAACAGCGTCTCTGCTCATTTACCCGACCTCCAGCTCTCCCTGCACCCCGCTTACAGTGTCACCTGTACGCTGGAGGTCACTCTTCCAGGTAAGCTACTCCTGCTCTCAGGTGGTGTCTTGTGGACAACTAGCACTGGATTAGCCGCGGATAGCACGTTACGTGATGTTACCTATTATGCTAATGCATTAATACGTGAGCACCTGCGGTGGATTAAGTTAGAGAGCTAAGGGCTGTCACCTGACGCCGTCTGAAAGATGCATGACAGCGGCGTCTTTGCGCGGAGCTTCGGGTTTCGCTGCTACATCGGGCTAAGGATTAGCTGAGCAGCTAACGTTAGCTGGCCAATTACTTGACATTAGTAAGAGGGTGAGTGTGGGCACAGGTGTGTTTAAAAACACGGGAAAAAGCACATGACAAGAAGAGAACTACTAAAAAAACAAAACCCCAAACACATCCGTCTTTCTCATTCAGTAAACATCAGGGAATCGCTTGCAGAGGGAAACCCTGCTTCCATTATCGGCCACTGCTCTAAGCCTGGCCAGGGCTGGCTAATTTCATTAATTACATAAAACAGATGAATGCACGGATTTATGAAACTGCGGATTCGCTTTAAAACTCAGAAAATTGAGTGAGTGACGGAGTGATGCTGAGGGAGAAGAGAAACGCTGTCCGATAATGGGCGCATCGATGCTTTTTGTATATAGCACGTAAGCTAGCGGTGCTGAGCAAGTTCGCTTAACTCAGCGACTCACGGATTAAAATAAAAACTGTAACGAGGCCTTAAAGGTGGACTCACCGGACCCCCGCGTGCATAGCAGCCCAGTCGGTCAGTCTGCCTCACGGTAACGTGCCGAAACAGCCCGAAAAACAGACAAACAAACGGAGAGACACTCACCGGAGCGGCTGTTGACGCAGAGCGGAGCTCCAACTGACGGGAGGTACGTTCACGGTCCGCTGGGAAACCACAGAGCCACCAAGCAGTTCGTCACAGAGCAGTCCGTGCAGAGAGCAGGAATTCATTACTCGGCATTAGGCCCATGAACAAATAAAATTACATTACATTTAATTTAATTGTAAAAAAAAGAAAGAAAGAAAAGAGAGAGCTCGTGAAAGAGGAAACAAATAAAGACTAAGAAAAATGCATTCAAATTAATATGTAGCTCAAAAAGTCTGGACTTATGAACTAAAAGTTGTAAAATAAAATAATTATAATAATAATTAAATAAATAAAATATTGTGCTTGGACAGAGAGATAATATTCTGAGAGAATAAAAATTCAGATTTATGCAACTAAAGGTACAATATATGAAATATATCATAAAATAAAAATATAGCTCAGTGAGGGGAATAATGCTTTACGACAGTTAAATTGTTGTTCAATTTACGATGTTAAGGTTGTGAAAACACAAAATGAATAATTAAATAAAATAAACACACACAGTAATTATTATTTAAATTAATTTAAAAATGTAGTAGGAGCGAGATAATATTCAGAAACAAAAATCCAAGTTTATTAAGTTTAAGTTGTAATAAACAAAATTGAACGTTTACTACTACTACTACTACTAATAATAATAATAATAATAATAATAATAATAATAATAATAATAATTTGTTGCTGGGAATGGGAATAGTATTGCCTGATGGTCCCTGAGTATGAGATTAAATTTGTAAAATGAACAAATAGGTGGTATATTCCTTGAGATTAAGGTCTCCAGTGGTTTTAATTTTTAAATGTTCAATTCATTCCAGTCTGAGAGGCTGTGTGTGAGGATGAAGATAAACAGTGAAGTGAACATGTGAACAGTGATAAACAGTGAAGAAGAATTAAAAGCCACCAGGGGGCAAACAAGCCCCATTTTTCCAAGTTTAAAGACACGCTATGTTTTGTTGTGCGTGCGCACTTCCAGTACACGGAGACGCGAAGAATGCTTCCTCGGGTCTCTGGAGCTGTTCTCTATTAGATCCTGTTTCCTCGAGACTGCACATGTTCGCCCTCTTCTCAAACATTTTGGTCCAGCTTTGTGGAAAATAACTGGTGGCACAAAGTCTGGCTTTTACCACAAAAACTCTTTCTGACCAATAAAGGACGTTTCTTTTAAAATGCTTCATAGGTTCTATCCAACTAACCACTACCATCAGAGACTTGAAGGTGATATCAATTTAAATTGTTCTTTTTGTGGAACCGATAGGAAACAGTGGTTCATAAATTCAAGTTCTCCGTTTACTTTTGTATATAAAGCAAAATATTTACTCAATGATGGACAATAAGAATTAAAAAGCCTCACCTTTTTTAAACATGTTAATATACTTGTATAATTGAGTGTGTTAGAACGATTTTAAAGCTCTGGCATTTTGTGTTTGAGTTGATTTTTTTTTTTTCGTTTATTTTCTTAGTGCTCCTTTCTGTGTTGTTGTCAGCCAGTCTATATAAAGTTGGGGGGAAAAAATCAGGGTACTCAAAACCTGAGTAATCTGCAAGTTACAGTTACTCAGTGAGCAGCACAGCGAGTCCCGTCGGTGACGTCATATTACGTTTTATGACTGTGGAGCTAAATTTAAGTATTTTACACACAATTTGGATTCTTTAGTGTAAAACGGCGACACATTCTCCGGAGGAGTCAGTTAATAAGTCACTCTGTAACTGTGTAATATGGAGATATGATATAGATATATAAAGATGCAGATTCAGGGAGCTGGCTGATCTATATTTGATGTAAACTGTTTCTATTGTTCTTCTATTGTCCCAAAAGAATGACAGGAATGTGATGCGTTCAGTTACATGTCAAAACTAAACTAAACGAAACTAAACGAAACAAAGCTCACATGTCCTACTGCTTCTGAACCCATCCCCATGATACTCTGAGGTGTGTGTGTGTGTGTGTAATATATTTCCACTGTGTCACACACACCTGAATAAACCACACACACACCCTTCTGGGGGTGGAGTTTCCCCCGTGTTTTTAAGTAATGCGTAACGAGCCGAATGGTGTCATTACGCACACGGAGCTCGGACTATCGTTTCCAGCCAGATTAGAGGCTGATGTTGCTGCCTTCTCTGTGAAGGAGGAAAGTCATCTGTGCAGTTTCTGGTTTGAACTTCAGGATGATTAGTGCGAGGATTTTATGGGTAAGTTTCACTTTCCTGCATTTCACCGCATTTTGTTTTGTTTTTGGGTTTTTTTTGTTTTGTTTTTTGTCCAGGTGTAAAATGGAAAAGAACGTTTTCTAAGGCAAATTTATTTTTCAGTGATGGTCTGATAGATGTTTAAGGTTAAAATGCAATACACTGAAAACACTTCAGAATATATGGACAGACTTTCCTATAAGAATGAGAGACACATGTAAAGCCCGATTTATCAGTTTGTGACGATCTCGTGAAAACTAAAAGGATTCACTGTTAATAATCATTTCCATGAGCAGGGATGTGTGCATAAAAGTATGTATTATTCATTATCCTTTAAAGGAGAAGTTAAGTTCATGAGTAATTAAAAATGTGCTGTATTTCAAATGTTGAAAGCAAAGATCATTTACAGCATGTCAGTGTAAAAAAAAAAAACACATTAAAAATAGAGTCGTTTACATCAATTTATCAATAATCATGGAGAAATGTAAATAAACCAAAGAAAATCTAAATATGCTTAAAAATAATGGACTCAGGAGAAATATTAATATTGATAACAGAGGAATGAGTGCGCGTAACTGCCTGGGCTTGGTTTCATTCATAACTGTGCAGCAACACTCCTCTGTTTCATCATTGACTCAGCATTTAACACCTACAGGTCCTGAGCCAGAGCAACCCAGCTGCTCCCTAACTGTGACCGTGAAATTATTCTAGATTAGAAGGATACATATTTTATCTAATCAAAAAAGAAGAAGAAGAAAATTTTATATATCTTTTATAAAATAACAATAATAGCTTAACAGTGGTGGAAAGAGAACAGTCTGGATTCAAGTAGTCAAGACTTAAACAGAAGTACCATTGCAGTGTTCAGTTTTTAATTTTTTATCTAAGGTTTTTGGCAGTTAACCCAACAATGATATTCAGAATGAGCCTGTGCCTCAAGATTGAACACTTTCAATCTGAGTTATGTTGATTTGGGGGTTTTCTTTACACAACTTGGAGATAAATTGGTTCATAATTGATCTCCACACCTGCAGATCCGGTTTAGCTGTGTGACAGGTAACAAAGTGTTGTGCTTGTTGTACTAAACCTAATGCCCTGCTGAGTTGTGACTGAGGACCCACGTGAACCCGGGCTGGTTTCAGACCCAGATTCATTCACTGTGACCGCCTCATCTATACTTAGACTTTTCTTGGCCCTCCGGCCACTTCCTCATTTCTGTCTTTTCAAACTCATCAAGCAGCATTTCTCTTTGTTCTTGTCATGAGCGCGGCATCAAGCAGGAATGTGTCGGCCGAGAAGCTCGTTGGTTTCGGCTCTGCGATCCTGTTCTGCAGCTTCCTGCTCTCGGTTAACTGGTCCATCAGGTGCTGTGGACTAAATTTACCCTTGTGCTCCGTTACGTTCCTGAGGGAAACATTGTACATTTATCCGACAGGTTTTTAACGCTGTTGAAGATTAATCCAGCTCTTTATGACCTTACAACAAGAAAACTGCTGCTTTCTGCAACTGCTGCCAACTATTTAAAAAATCTGTAACCTGTAAACTGAAGGCTTTACAACTAAATTTACAAACGCAAGCATAATTTATTCATCTTAATATAGTTTTGTCTCACAGTCTTTAAATCTTACATTTTATTGCTTTTTTATTGGGCCAAATGTAAATCTACTACAAACTTGATGTAGAAATCTTGCAAATAAAGCATGTAATAACAAAACCTGGTGGCTGAAAGATATTCTTATTGATTATACAGCAGCAGTAGCACCTAAGAAGTTGCCAGTAATTTTAAAACCTCCTTTCTTGGTTTGAGGCCAAAATATGTAAACATGTCCAATATTTCACAAAAAAAATCCAAACATCTACCCCCCCCTCCCAAAAAAAAGCACAACCCTTGAGATGTATCTATGTCAAGCCAACTGCACTATCAATACTCTTTCATTCTAGAGCAGCTGTTTTAGCTCCTCCCCTTTAAGCCAACTTCATTCTGATTGGCTGCAGCTCATACTCCTGATATCACATGGAGCCAGGGGCAGAAAAAACAGCTTGACACTGAGCCTTCAGTGCAGTCTAAAGCCTGAGCTGACATGCTCTCCTCTGTGTCTGCAGACTCTCGTTCAGATGCAGATTAGATGATTCTACAGAGCAGAACCAGACATGGACTTCCGTCTGCAGGAAAAATCTCACCTCTACTACAAGGTCAACGGGAGCTCCAGACCAGGCGTGAGTACTCAAAAACCACTCTGGTTTACTCACAGCTGAGTTTTTTGTTGCTTCTCTGTAATTTAGCACACATTCTTATGAGCAAACCCACACAGGAAACAGGCTGAAACTAAACAGATTTGTTTTTTTTGTTTTTTTAATTAAAGCAATTGTAATAACTTTGTTACCACAAGAGAAGTCAGGGAGGGGGGGAAAGTCCCTGTAGAGTTTTTAATCTGTCAACTCCACTAAAACCTGGTGACATGAAACAACAGTTTTTCTATCTTAAAGAAGAATCGGTCCATTGAGTAGTTCAGTTGTGTCCATGGGGCAATAGTCCCCTGTGCCAGCCTTCAGCATAAGGCTTCAGCATAAGGGTAACCTGCTCGACCAGAAGAGGTCTTACTGTCTGGGTTTTTTTTTTTTTTTTAGTATTTTGCCCCTGAACAACTAACAGAGGAACAAAAGGAGCATGGCTTTGCAGCCAAGTTGAATTGAAATAAAATTGGAGGTCACTCAGATCTTGGCTGTTATCTCTGCACAGGGACAGATGTAGATGTCTGACGTTCTCTTAGGGAATCAGCAATATCAGTCTTTCTGTTGGTAAAACAGTCATTTTGGAGCTATTTTTCAACTACAAAAGACCACCAGCCTTTAGAAAAAGCTGCTAATTGGCTTCTGCACGAGTATTCCCCTGTGTGGTCAATAGCGGGTCACATCATGGCAGAGAAAAGAGCAGTCCTGTTCTTTTTGTCCTATTAACCACAGCAAACAGACTCTGCGTATCAGGTGAACACCCGATTGTTCAAGCTGCATTTTCACGCCGGATAAGGCCTAGATGCCGTGTTTACACAACGCAGCCAGTCATCTCAGAAGCTAGGAAACTACACCTGCCTAACAACTTAATCCCTTCACATGCCTCAGGGATGAGATTCATTATCAGCACATGACACAGCCGAACCGGTTAAGCTGCAGTTTTTTAGGTCCTGAGCTGCTTCGCTACAATGGACGACTTTCATGGCAGCTGAAACTGGCAGATCTGCGTGTTTGTCTCTGATTAGTTTCACGAGGGTGTTGCTGCAGGTGTCTTTGTCTTTGCAGGTGTCTCGGTAATCTGGTCGTGGCACTTTTCATTTCAGCAGCAACCCCATATTGACATTTCAACTGCGGCCTGAAGGTCATTACCTTCACAGAGAACAAATAAGGTGTAAAAGTCCTGCTGTCCACTTTTCAGAGCAGTGGTACTCACGTTTAAGTCCTGGGTCATGAATCCCAGTTCAGTAATTAAGATGTCTCAATTCAGATTTTTTTGTGTTTGAGTTTTCTTTGCTTAGTCAAGTTTGTAGAAACACTGAACATTTGAACCAGCGAAAGTCACAGGTGACACACGCAAAAATCAGTTTTATTGAAGAACTTTGAAAGAAAATAGAGTTTAGACTCTTTCATAGAGTTGCCCCGGCCAGCTGTAATTTTAAATGATAACGAACCACTTTGTTCACATAACAAGGAGTTTTTTTTCTTCTTCGTGGCCAACTCTATTTATTTTTAAGTCCATTACACATTGTGTCAGGGGATCCCCTAAAGCCATATGGTTTGGTTTAAATGGGTGACCTCGATCCTATCAGGACCACAGAAAGACCTCAGCAAATCAGCGGCCACTGAGTGCTGTCACTGGATACCCTGCTGTCGTGGTTCTGAGTATGTGGAGGTGAAGAGGAAGAGGTGAGGGAGCCGTCCAGCAGGAGAGAGGGAGGGAGAAGGAGAGAGAGAGGGAGGGCCAACTGAGCCAGAAACAGGGTGGGAAAAGAAGTCTGGAGGAACAAACAAGTCTGTGTTCCCTCTACACATGCCTACTGTGTGAGAGTCATACGTGGAACATTCGCACCCATATATGTGGAGCTCAGTGATGAGGAGACATAAGCAGCACCACAGCAGGCCTTTTTGTCTTGCTTTGCATTAAGAACAACAATCAGTCTTTTTTTCAGTATGTTTCAGTCATAAACAGGAAAATGGGCAGATGTAGCGACTGTGAGGTCACAGGCAGGTTTGAGAAATTCTGCGAAACCCTCAAGTCAAGCCTTTTTGCCATTGTTGCACACCTGGGAGCATATTTGGATAATCCACCTTTCTGACTCTTCTGATTCTTGGAAACTAGAGCAGAGCACATATGAAAGTCAGCCTGCTGGCTGCAGGAAAGAACTCAGCTTTAAGGCCCTTTTTTTAAAAAATTGTATTTTTAGAGACACATTCAACTTTGATATCTTCAAAACTGAACACATGCCTAGATTTGAACTTACCGTAAATGGAAAAAGAGCTGCTGTGCTAGTGCCAAACTAAACAAAGTGGAGGTATTTTCTGCAGAGAAGAGGAATAAAAGCAATACTGAATATGTGTGTGTGCATGAGCGGCAGGCAGAAAGAACAAGGTGGATAAATTTAAATACCCGAGGGTCAACCATCCGCAGCAACGGACAGTGCATAGGAGAGGTGAAGAAGAGAGTGCAGGCCGAGTGGATTGGTGAAGACAAGTGTGACAGAATTATTAGCGAGAGTGAACAGGAAGGTTTAACACATGGTAGTGAGACCTGTAATGTTTGGTTTGGAGACAGTGTACTAACAAAATGACAGGTGGTGTCTGGCAATCCCGCCTCCTCAATTTCTGCAATGAAGCCAAGATGACTGCTGAAAAAAAAATCAGCCAATGTATTCTTTTCATTGGTCAGCAGGGGGCGACTTCTCTGGCAGTACAAATGTTCCAGTGTTATAGCAGTCAGTGGGAAAATGACTCTCAGCTCTCTTGCCCTTTGACCTCAGTAAAATGATATCCTGATAGCTTTACTAGCTCAGTCACTAGTTTGAGGTAATATTAAATAAATCCTGAAATCCAGTTAGTAAATTATCGTCATTATTAGAGTAACACTTCATAAATAGATCTGCAGTGAATCCATGTAAAGGCTACGGCGTAACTCATGCACGTGGCCAACACCATTACCTGCATTTATCTATGTGTAGTCGCTTGCAAGCACATGAGGTGCAGATACATTTTTACAGAAGCACAGGTCAGGTGACGGTGAACCAGTAACATTTATCACTGAATCATGAAGAATAAAAAAGGATGATTCAGCAAATACTCGCTTGTTCTATTTCAAAATGTTTCAAAATGTCAAAATCTTTGTTCGTACTTTGTATGTACTTTCACATACAGGAAGTACACAAATATTTTTGCACACTAAAACAAACAAGAACAAGAAAAATGGTGTTTAAAGTGTTTAAATCAGAAACCCAGAGTGCCTCCCTCTTAAGCGGCAACCTTCGAATCTTCCCCTCCCTTTGTAAATAGTGGAGAAACTTCTCTCTGTGTGCGCTACAATGATTCACAGTAACCTGACTCTTTAACCTTTGAGGCAAAAATGTTAAGGAACAAAGAAGACATAGCAGAAATGTTTTATATCTCTTCACAGGATGATCAAGACCTGAGTCAGGAGGAGCAGGACTGCATCCAGTTCTTTGAGAAAACCATTGATTCGCTGGAGGCGAGTTTAGAGGAGGACGACTGGAGGCTTGTGCGAGCAAGACCCTTTGAAAGCGCCACTCAAGAGGTCACTAGACCTGTGGCTATGAGCGCCAACCCCTACACTACCAACCCCAAAGATCACGATATTATTGACTTGGTCCACAAGGAAGCAGATTCGGTGCACTCTAAAGAGCCGATCTTCAGTCCCAACCATCGAGGTAGCGTACAGCAGTTGGCGTTTGTGTTCGGGGTAGTCGGTTACAATATTTAAAATTGTTTATGTAGATGAAGCAGATTATTAAATTAACTAAATCATGGTGACTGAAACTTCTTCAATTTGTTTCTACCAGGCTTTCAGACTATGGTGCCACCCCCTGAAAGCCACTTTGAGACAAAGCCAAGGCACAATCCAATGGACAGCTTGCCTTCAGAGTACAACCCTCCCCTCCCGAGTGGCATGTCCGGGCAGACGGGCACCTCCTACCACCCGGCAGGCAGTGTCCCCACCCCCGTGCTGATTGCCAAGAAGATAGCTGAGAACCAGTCCGGAGGAACAGCTAACTTCCTTCCTTTACTCCACCACCTCAGCGTGGATGAAAAGCCAAGCACAGATCATCCAGTGAAGCAGGGTCCTCCTACATCTGCCAAGCCTACCCACTACCCTGACAACATCAACATGATTGTTGGCAGCAAGGACCGTCAAAACCAGCCACCACCTAATGTGAGCATCCAGGAGAGACAGGCGCATATGCTGGCAAACCTAGGTACGAATCAACCTCTGCTGCAGGACGATTCTCTACACATTGTAGGGAAGAAGCCTCGAAATGTTCCTACTCGCAGCATTTCCTTCAGTGATCCCACACCAGACAAATCTAGAATGGAGGCCCTGTCTAAGCTAGGCCTAACCAGAAATCGAGCTATGTCTGGGGGTATGCCACTCCAAATCACCCCTAACATTACCCCGCTGGTTCCTCTTACAGGTGCAGGCAGCAGTCCCACACCACTGGAGGCTCATCATCCAACAACAACTGAGACTGGGCCCAAATCGCCCGAAGCCCATGTCACTACCCCACCTCAGAGCCTGATTCATGCTGACAGGAAACCCGAGGTTCGGAGGACATCTTCCTCTAGGAGCAATGACGACAGAAACCCCCAACCAAGCCTGTCGCCTCCAGCTGTTGCACAGAGCAGCTCCTATCCACCTCCTGTGGAAAACAAAGTGTCCATCCCCCAGCAGCCATCTGAGGTGACCTCGTTGGCACTTAACAGCTACGGAGGAAAATCCATCGTGGTCCACCCTTCTGTTGGCTCCAAGAGTGAACCTGCACCCTCAACAACAAGCCATGAACCCAGAACCCACGCTTCCGCACTCTCCAACCCCAGTGATCCCAACACCTACGGGGGAAAGAGCAAAGTTATGACCCCCGGTTCCCTATCTGGCTCCAGGACCGAGCTTCCCGACATCCTTAGCTCACACATGGACAGGGGTCAAACCTTGCCCTACAAATCAGAGCTGCTGCAGCCCGAGCACAACAGCTACGGAGGAAAGAGCCGAAGCTTCAACCCAGTCACTGGCTTATATCGCACTTCAGAAAACCCAGCAAGGGGTTCCAAACCTCCAGCCCCAACACCGGCCCCGAGACCTCCTCGGCACATTGTTCCCCAGAAACCTGCGACGTCCTTGTCCACAGACAATAGGCGAAGATCGAACTCGATGTTCCGTCCCCAAGGCATCACGGTGCAGTTTTCTGGTCGAGGGGAGATGAACGAATCACGCAGAGAGGCACTGAGGAAACTGGGGTTGCTGAAAAAGTCTTGATGAACTCTTGTTTGTTTTCTGGATTTATCCTCAGTTTTTACCTGCTGGTGGAGGTCGTTTCGTTATAGCTCCCTCTGTTGAGTGGAGGGATAAAGACAGACTTTTACAGATTTACAGATAGACAGTGCAGCTGAGCTAAACTGCTTTAAATCTCTCCAAAAAGTTTGGAAAAAAACATTTATTTAGCTTCCTGTCTCAGCTTTGTTTGTGACACGAGTCCGATTGTGAACGTCCAGAGTTTTTTAGCCTTTTTACCAAAAGCATTAGTTTAATCTGGAGGCTCTCAAGCCTCTTTGGATTTAAGGTTGGATAGATTTTCACTGGGATTTTTTTTTTCTGTTTAAAACTTGGATTCTCAGACTGTGAAGTCTTTATCACCTCTGTTACACGGGAGCCTTTTTTCTTGTTTTCACTGGTTTTCTTTACTGACTTTGGACATTTTTTCTAGTCAGTGGTATGTTAGTGTGTATTTGTTTTTCCAGTTAAAAGCACTTTTTCTTTTTTTAAAAAAACTTCTAATATAATCAACACTAAAGAGCAAAAAGGGATCTTATGTATGAGACTAACAAAGAAAAGACGCTGTTTCCTTGAAGATGAGGAGCCGAGCCGAGCAGGGGGATATTTTTACTCCAATGAACAAACCTCCCACACCAAACCACAGACTGGTGGTCTGGGTTTGAGGGCAGGACTTTTACTTTTTTACTACACAGAGGGAATACTTTAAAAACTGCTCTTTAGGGATGGGTGTGCACATAGCATTGGACAAAACACGAGCACTAAAACCACACAGTCTAGAAATACATCCTCGATATGTTGTTTCTGACATTTGAAAATGTGTTATTTAACTCTGTGCGTGCGTGTGTGTGTGTGTGTGTGTGTGTGTGTGTGTGCGCGTGTGTGTTTATCAAGACTCCGGCCTCTGTAGTTTACCTACAGTAACTTTTGAAGTATATATTTTATAAACGTATGTTTACAGACTCCGGTTCTCTGTAGTTCAGCTACAGTCATGTTGAAGTATCTAATGGTGCATACCTGCAGTATGGAGCTACTTTATGAGGAAATGTTCCTGTGAAGTAGTCAAGTCTGCACAGATTAGGGATAAAAAGTGCCTCTTGTGTGGTTAAAGGGAAGCTGAGCGGCCGTGTGAAAGTTGCTGCTATAACTGAACAGCCTGGTGTTCTTTCTGATTGTTGAAATATCCACATTATAAACTGTACATAGTCCATCTGCTCGAATATTTGCACCCATTAAACTGAACAATCTTACATCTGTCTGCATGTTTTGTCTGTTTTGTCCTGATTAACTGGGGAATGTGAAAAAGAAGCAGCTGTTTAATGACTGGGTAGTGTCAGCTGAGAGGAGATTTGAGGGTTGTACTTTTTTTTTTTTTTTTCTTTTTTTTTAGGATTTTACCCATCAAAGCTGCACAGCCTCTTTGAAACCATAGAATAAGACTCAAAGGTGCCTCATTTGCACTTGTAGCCAACATGGAAGCCATATTGGTACAGCATGTCTACTAGAGCAGGAAATCTTGACAATTTTCCAGCTTTTAAGTTGTTAACATGAGCTTAACTCCTCGTTTTCTTTCCTTAGATGTTAATTTGCAGGACTGTGCAGCGTCCATGATTCAGAGCCTTCTTTAGCAGCAATAACTTGAAGTAAATGTGTGACTGTATGTATGACTTTATCAGCCTCTCACATGGCTATGGAGGAATATTTGCCCTTTCTTCTTCATAGCATTGCTTCAGGTCATTGAGGTTTGCAACATTTGTTTGTGCATATCTCTGAAGGTCAAACCACAGCATTTAATCAGGTTCAGCTCTGGACTGACCATTGTAGCACTGTGAACCTTTTTTTCTCTCTTCTGTAGATTTCCTGCTGTTTTGGAGGTTTTTATGATGTCACAGAGATGGATATCCCTAATATGGTCATCTCAGACACACAGGCCCCACCTCTCTGTAGTTTTAAAACTTTCTATTGTGAGGGTCAGCCAATCAGAGAGCTGGTGATGTATTACATCTAAAAACTGTGGATTGCTCCTTTTTATAGTGCAGTGCAGCACCTCGAGCCCCTCCCTGTTCATGTTTTATTGTTGAAGGACTTTCTGACCCATTTTCCACGTTTCACACTGGGCTGCTTGTGTTTTAACAGCAGCAACACTAAAGAAGCTGTCTGGACTGCGGACTCTTACATAAGCCTTTGACACAGAGGCTTTCATTCCTGAGGTGTGTGTGTGTGAGAGAGAGAGTGAGAGAGAGAGAGAGAGGGTATCTGCAGCGTCAGTGGCAGCGCCCAGGATGACTGATATTCTGCCTTTATTGCCATTGTTTCTCTTAATGAGCATGCTCGCCCATCTCTGTGGGCACTGTGTTCATATTTAACTTTAACAGATTTATTACATTGGTGCTCACATTGTGCACGTTCTCCAGTCAGGTTGAGCTGAATGAACATTAACAAACGTGACATTTATGCCCGCCCCAGATGTGACCTCGGCACCGCATCACATAGGAAAACAACCCTAAACAACTGGTGTTTGTTCCCTCTGCAAACACCAGACCGCTGGAAGCACCGAAGAAACAGATGATCAGACTTTTTTAAAAAATGGACACTTGTGTAACTGAAAAAAGTAACTAAGCCTTTAAGATGAATACTCCCCTCTTGATTGCCCCTGCTTGCTGTCCGCCTGCAGCACAGGTCAGAAGAAATCTGACAAATTTAAAGATCCAGTTGTTTAATTTAATGTGAAAACTGTGAGAAAGAAAACAGTCTGCTCACTGGAAACGCCATCACCAGGTTTTCTGTTGGCCCTGGGTCAGCCAAATAGTCATACTGATTCCTGTCTGCCTCCAAACATCACATTTCCATCTCCACTCTGGAAACAGAATCAGACTGAATCCCAGTTGTGATAATCAAAATGAAGCTTTCTATGATCCATCTGTTTTCTAGTTTTATTGCACACACACATGAAAATAAACCTGAGACAAATACAAATCACTGACAGCTAAGTGGAAAAATGTGGACCACCGTATGTCACCGCATGTGTTTGACTCGTATCAGAGTTACAGAGTGGTGACCTGTTCAGACCGTATCCTGGAATAGCTGGCTGTGGTCTCCTATTATACTCAAAGAAAGCCCCAAAGGTGTTGACCTGGCCTCCAAACTCCAACTCACCTGAGGTATAGGTTAGTGGATTACCCCATGGCCCTTTAACCGGTTAATCCGGCCATGGTTTCCAGCGCTCCACATATGTAATGTTTAGAGGAGGGCGTGGGCGGGAAAAGAGGAAATACCCACTCTCGCTGCCTTGTAATTAGACCTCAACAAACAGGCGCACCCTCACATGCCTCAAACACACGACTGACCTCATTCAGAGAGACGACTTTGTGCTTTTATTGTGGTAAATTTTATTTGTCATGAGCTGAGACAAAGCTTTAGCAGGCAGCTGTTTCTTGCCTTTTCCTTGCTGTAAAAGAATATCAGCTTGGACAGGGACAAACTTGCGTTATGGGTAATCTTTACTATAGCAAAGACACAGAGCTGCTGCAGAAAAGGTTCATGTAGCAGCATACAGAGGATATATTTATATATCTAGAGGCTTAACAAGTTATATTTATCTATTATAGTCACGTCATCACTAAGGAAGACTCTCAGGCACACGGTTATCCTGGAAAAACTTTTGTCACGTTACACAAGTCACAAATCAAAGCAAGCTGGATGTTAGCAAACTTTAAAAAAACATCATCATCAAACTGGGTAGAAATGGAAGAACTGCTGAATATGTACACTCAGGTGTCTACCACTGAGCAGGTCACTCAATCCTGACAAGTCTGAACGCAGCAGAGATCAAAAAGTGTCCGACGGTGCGAGAGCTGGAGATTTCTCAGCAGAGCAGCAAAAGCACTGACCTGACACCACTGTCACGTCTGCAGGGGGGGCATGAATAAGCTGAGCATTAAGACCAAAAACGAAGAGGACACGGGTGTCTGCCTCTACATAAATATAACTTTAAACTGTCTGTACCCATTTCTGAGCATTAATCTTCACTTTTTGTTAGTTTCACCAAACTAGGCTGAGACAGATTTTTTAAAGATTCCCGCATCCCTAAAAACCCACTTTCTTCCGATTGGTTAACATCTGGAAGAAAATACTTTAACATCATGAATTCAAAATGTGGTCATTCGTCAGATGGACACTTTCTGTGATATACTCACTGAATAACTGCTCACTGAAGCAAGCAGTGGATACAATGGTATCCTCTGTTAACTGTCCACACTGTCAATAAATAGCACATTTTAAAAAAAAAAAAAAAAAATGAAGACAGTTGTGTTAAGGTATTTCGTTTAGGAATAGAGACCTTTGTAACGTCTTCTTATTCTCCATCTTAAATCTCCGGTCCCAATGTCTGGTGTTCACATTAAACAAGACAAAAAAATTCTAATAATGAGGTCAGTGTTTCTACAAGTTTTGAGCCAAAAGCACAGGCTCCACCCACCGGCTTAGGAAGGGCAGCCAATCAGAAGACAGCTGGCTTAACTGTGAATCATGCAAAGCTACTCTGAGAGGATCCAAGAATAATTACATGAAGCAGGAAATGAGACTAATAGGTCGCCTTTAAAGGTCTTGCTATAATCTGTAGAGTGTATAGGAGAGTAAGTACCTAATCAATAACAATTATGTGATGATTAGAAATGAACTGTAATGAACTCTAGAAAATAACTGTGACATACGTCTTTTAAAAATGTAACTGTTGATCAAAAAATACCTGTGAGACATATCCACGGTTTCATTTTTATTTAAGTAAAACTAAGAAGCGACACAAAGCTATAAATCAGCTCGTTGCACACCATCGGTCGCTGTTCGATTAGCACGTCTTTCTCTGCATCACTGGTCAGTTTACGAACACCCAACTCATTCGTCTTTTGCTGCTTCGCACAGAATTGGACCGAGCTGTTCATGGAGTCAAAAATCAATCAATCAAACAAACAAACAAACAAATCCCTTGCTAGGCTCGTGTAAAAGTTGTGCACTCGCAGATTTCAACTCCTAAAGACGAGTCACTTTTTCCTCTGCCTGGTGCAGTGGTGGCAGCAGGTGAGCCGATCTCGCCTCTCCCCGCCTGTCTCGCCATCAGTCTGCAGGTCAGCTGTTTCTAATTCGTTCTCTGGTTCAGACAGTTGTGTTTTTTTTGTCATCTCAGGTAACAGACAAAAAAGAAAGAGAGCCACCTGTCTGACCCCCTGACCTCTGACCCAATTCCCTCCCCCTGTCAGTTTTTCTTCTCCTTCTCCTGGGTGTGTTCATGTCAGGGGTTTGGTCTGTCCCCAGCTTCAGGGGGTGTCTGGAGAACTCGTTCCCTTGTTTTCGACCGGTTTCCCTTCCGATCTTCTCGTTTTCCTCTTGCGCTCTCTCTCTCTCTCTCTCTTTTGCTGGTTCATTCTCTCTCTGCCTCGCTTGCTCAGCCTGGGCCCAGACTCCCATCAGCGTCTCCTGGAGGACAGAGCAGGACATTTACTGCAGAGGTGCTGAAAGTAAAGCTAAAGCCTGACCCCTTCAAAATAAAACTACTGTGAAAAAAACATTTCTGTTAAATAAGATTAAATTAAAAACTAGACCTTTGAAAAAAGGTCAAACCAATTCAGACAATTTTTCGAACTTGGAAAACCTTAGACAAAATAACAGAAGAAGTTTTTGTATTTGCTTGTTATTACAAATCTGAACGTTGAGGTTTTGATTATCAAGGTTTTAAATGTCTACAACAGGGGTCGGCAACCCTGGGCACGCATGCCACAGCTGGCACGCGAAGGGTTAACTGATGGCACGACCATAGCTGGACTGGCCATCGCGCATTTGCCCGGTGGGCCGATGGTGATTTTTCGTTTTTATGGGCCGATGATTTTTTTTTTTTTTTGAAACGGTATAAACAATGAAAGGTGGTGGATTGGCCAGATGCTGGCAGATGTGTAAAAATAACTCAGTTGTTTGGTGGTGGCTATGGCGGAGCTTCCACAGAGGCCAGCAGGTGGATGAGGGAAAGGGGAGGCAGGAGGAGGAGAGACCCGAGGCGGCCGCCGGTCCGAGTGTCAGGTGAACTGAACTTCCTGCAGTCTGTCTGGGTCAGATATAAACCAAGTTTAGGTGTATTGTTGTGAGGAGACCATAAACAGCATTTGCATTTTCTGTGGTACAGTTCATTTGCTGTTATGGAGTTCTTGTTATGGATAAAAAGTGTCTTTTTTTGGTTTCAAAATAGCTGATAACTATTCGCTGATAGCTGCCAACATCTGCAAACAAATATAATTCTATAAAGTTGTTCTATATAGTGTATAGTGTTTTCCTGCTCAAGTTTCTTTTTTAATGTCTGGATTCCACTCTTGACTTTGGGGTTTTTCATACATACATAAGTTAAATGATTGACATAGTGACAGACTATTTGTGTGTTATACAAAGTAAAAGTGCTGTTTTTGTACATAGAGTCTGGTGTGTCTCTAGAACAAAACTACTGTTTGCTGTTAGTATCGGGACAAAAATATTAGAACAGGATGTATTTGTTTTTCAGACACCGAAAAAATTTTTTCATTATGCTCTAAGTCCAAGATTTCTTTGTTTTTTTGTTCTCTACCACCTAAAAGCTCCACCAACCAGCAGCAGCTAGCCTCTAACTGTGGACTACAGAGGCTGTTTAGAGCTTTTAATGTGAAAACAGCTTCCTGCTGCAGATGGAAATCCAGTCTTGAAGTCTGACGTCATTAGCAGTTTCCAGTTCCAAACTCTGCTTCGGGTCCCAAAGTAGTCAAACGAACACTGCCACATCACTGAGTTAGAAGTTAGCTCGCTAGTTTCCACCTTAACATGATATACCATTTTCTGACAGAGGAATTTCTGAAAAAATAAAATAAAACATACAACTCTGCTATCACTTCTGACATAAATGAAGACAGGAAACTAAACAGCAGTGACGTTTGTAGGGATACTCAAGTTGGGCTAGCTGGTATATAATGATGTGGTATGTGGTGGCTAGCTACAGAGCTATGGTTAGCATAACATAAACACAGTAAAGCTGGAGGATGAAGGCTAACTTTTTTCCACTCGAAAAAAAGTTAACGCGAGGGTTCCTGATGGTTAGGGACAAATGCAATCGCATGGCAGGATGCTGTAAACAGACCAAACTTCAGTCAGGAGAACAACTGTTAAAATCCATCCACGATACGAGGTTAGTCATTAACATACTGCTGCATTGGCTGGTTTTAAAAGCTAAGCTTTAAAATGAACAGTGGTAATAAAAACTGAGAGAGGCCAACAATGATCAATGACTATTTGCAAAATAGAGCAAAGATAAAGAGGAGTAGAATATAATAGGTTGTTTTTTTTTAAAGCCACTCAGATATACCGTCATAATAATAACGTCTCGTGTTGTGCTTTGGTTTTAGAGATACAACAAAGATGCACGAAGCGGTGTTGATGTCAAAATGTAACCAGGAATTGACCTTTATTTGTTTGTACAGGAAACAAATAACTAAATAAGCTTACTTGAACTCTCTGCACTAAAAAATGAGATTCAGTGAAAATGGAAACAAGATGTCCTCGATACTGAGATTTTTTTCTTGCTAAAGCCTCGCCTCTAGACTGCTGCAGCTCTGGCTCTTTTAGCCTACTCCAACTCATATCTTTGGTTTCTCTCCTGCTTCTCCTTGCCTGTCTCGCCTCTCCTGCTTGTCTCGCCTCTTCTGCCTGTCTCTGTTCAAAGAGACACCAACGAGGCGCTTTCAGTGCACGGTGAACTTAACAAACACTAAACTGACACAACCTGTAGCCAGACTGTCGCCGATTGGGGACAGAGCCTCACCTTCCTCCGGTCTTGAAGATGAGGTCGGCGTTGGGAGCGCCTTTCGGGTGCTGGTAGCGGGGACGCCGCTCCCGGTTGGTGTTGGCTGGAGCCGGACGCTGGGCCAAAGACTGCATCATCTCTGTGACATGGAAAGGAAAAAGGAACTTCAGTCAGAAAACTGATATGAAAAATATTTCACATTTCAACAGTTTATGACAAGAAGGAGACAAAAACCAAAAACAAGCAGACACAAACGGATGACTAATAAAAAAACTACGAGCATGGATGACTGATCTTGTCCTCTGTGTTAGCAGTTATTATGGCTTTTATCAGGCCGCTGCTGAATACATGTGTGTGAATGGGTGGATGACTGGATGTGTAAAGCGCTTTGGGGTCCTTAGGGACTAGTAAAGCGCTATACAAATACAGGCCATTTACCATTTACATGAACAGGAAGCACGTCCAGTGGCCTTACGCTTAATTTAAGCTTCTGTGTTGAGCCTACCTGCAACCTGCGAGGGGCATTTGTTTTGTTTTTTTTGTTGCCCTGCAGTTTCACCAACAGAACATTGTCATTCTAGTTGATTTAAAACGATGTGACTACGGTGAAGATTTAACATGTATAAACTGCACCTTAGTGGAATAAAATCAGCAACGTCCAGGACTGAACTACGTGGAACCAACAAGTAGCAAAACCTGCAGTTCCGCTGATGGCCACTAGCCAAACCCACAGACTTTCACGTTTAAATGACAAATTTACTGCATAAATAAAAAGCCTAGTTTGGTCTCCATAGCTTCTTTAGTCCTTGTTGACTTTAAATCACTACAAATGGATTTGTTGTCATTTCCCTTAGAGGTTTCACCCAGAGCCAAATTATATTCAACCACTCCTCCTCCGCTCCTCTGAGGTAAGCGGCAGCAGAAGAAAGTGAAGGTTTATCAGGACTCTTACATTTCTAGAGTAATTATTAGAAGCCAATAAAAACCTAATACGTTGAAAAAAATTAATCAAACTCATGCAGTCACCTTTTAACCACGCCCCCCGACAATACACAACTATAATAATGTGTGCAGATTTAAGGTGGAAATGAATAGGGGTGGGTTTTTATAATCGATTTATCGATTAAAATCAATTCTGGCTTGGATAATGTAAAATCGATTCATTAAAATCCTGAATCGATTTTTTAATATAAATTTATTTTGCCCGAAATGCCAGAATCTCTGGTGAAATCTCACAAAATTTCAACAACCACCAAACAGCTAAGACAGTAAATGAGAGCAGGAACACGGATTCTGCACAAAGACTTAAACACACAGCGCAACCCGCGGATCAGAATCAGTTAGATGTCGCCTTTCTCACAGTCAGGGCTGAAAGCCGACAGCTCGCTGATTCTGATCTGTCGGCGGGTCCGCGCTTTGTGTTCACGCCCTTTATGCGCTGATTCTAAAGCTGTTAGTTTGATCTCTCTCTCCAACCAATATTGACTGAACCAGCAGCAAAAGAAGATCCAAACTACGCTTCACATAAACATCGTCACGAATTCACTCTGACTTTTGCTGTTTTGCTTCGACCACGATGCACAGCTCTCCCTCTCTCTGTACTTCAAGAACAGTTTCCCGTCTAAAAATCTGTTTTCTGCATTATTCGCTTGCTTGTTACGCACAAGTCTACCGTTGTTTACAGCGCTGTCGGCCAATGTTTTTTTTTTTCGTTTTATATACTTCCGCAAAGAAAACCTAATTTCTGCCGTTCAATACTGAACAAATTTAAACTTTTTAAAATTATGCAAAATGCAAAACGCTTAGCCATGTCTCTAATAAAACCGCTGTAACTTCAGAGGTAACGTTCATATGTTCATTAATGGTTTTCTTTCGTTTTTGATCTACTGCAGAATATTTTTATAAAATCCCAGGCCAGGAAAATCATCTTCATGTTTTTCTGTGTTTTATCTTCAGCTACTTTGACACAAAGGCATCTGCTGTGATGCTCACACCTTTGATAAAGTCTGGAAAGTGTCAGCTTCCTTTTTATAGATACAAAAATATGTAAATGTACTGATCTGAATTATAATATTTCTGACTGTCAAAATTTCCCAGATTCAAATCGAATTGAATCGAATCGAATTAAATCAAATCCTGGATCGAATCGATTCGGGACCTTGTGAATCGGAATTGAATCGATTCTAGAAATCAGTGACGATACCCAGCCCTAGAAATGAACCAGCTTTTTCTTGTCAGTGTGACCTTGCACAGAGAAAGAACTTCAAAGGACTCACTGGGTAAGCAAAACAACACACCCTGATTTCAGGTCAAAGGTCACCGTTTGCTTTCACAGATCAGATATGAAACAGAAGCTGATCCACTCGTGTAACCTGGGCAGATGCGGTAACAAACAATAAACAAACAGTTTCCATGGTTACCCTGGTAGTCCTCCTGCTCCTGCCGCTCGTTGATGTCCAGAGTGAGCTTTTTCATTCTCATGCGCTCCTCCTGCTCGGCCTGCTGCTGGTTGAAGTGATTCGCCGCCAGGTGGGAGGAGAGCGGCACGTTCAGGATCTTATACTGTTCAGGAGAATGAAAGACAGTTTAGCTGGACAAAGGCATTTTTTTTATAAGTTCACATTCCGATAATTCAACAGCATTGTTTAAAGTTATCATTTTGTCTCAAATCGTAGATTAATTATATATGCTCGGATCAGCTCGTAAGTTGCAGAGTGCCCTCTGGTGGATAAACTACGCAACATCAACACTAATAACCTGGCTGAAGGGTGTTTCTCTGGTCTCATCTGTGCTTTTTAAATAGTATTCATCCATCAGATACCGATAGATGTCTCTCCATATCTATCCGGTATCTGATAGAAGTTGATAGTGATATATCAGCTCAGTCTTTTTGTGTAGGCGTCGCTGCTCAACCCCCCTCAACTCTGTCGATGTACTGTTGGCAACTTGCAATTTATTGTCCCCAAAGAGAAAGTTTGTTTCAGGACTCAAAGTATAAAGCATAGTAGTATTTCAGTCAGGTTCTAGTAATTACAGCATAGCATTTTTAAAAACGTTTTTTTAACTAATTAATTAATTAATTACAGTGTAGCATGACTACATGCAAAGTGTGTACAATGAGGTGGATAAACTAGAATTCACACCAGGCGTCGCGAATACAGGCAGATCTCAACTTAAATTATTTTAACTTCACACTGTATCATGAAAATCCATTCACTGGGATTCTCCTGACGCATGAGAGAATCGAGGAGAGACCGGTCGACTGAAGCAGAGCTTCACCTTCAGACAGATGGAAAACGGTAGAGGGCTCGAAGAAGCGTGCAGAAAGGAAGCTTCTGACAGTCTTTCTGTAGGGTGTACTCTGCGGTTTTCTTTAGGCCAGAAAGTGATTCATCTTGTGAAGTTACAATAGTGTTTGACTGACAGCAGAATTTCTTACTCTCTGAAAACTGATATCAGTCCCTCAACTGGCTGAGCCTGAGATTTCTAGAGCTACAGATCTCTCAGACACACCGACAAAGACGCCCTGTGTGCGTTGGCGTTTCTGGCAGCTGTTTTTCCGCTGCATGAAACCTCTGTGCACAGGCAAACTGCTGGACACACCCAGCAGCACAACAACCAGCCTCTGCCCTCAAACCACACATTCCACCACGCAGTGGCTGGCCTCAAAACACACACACACACACACACACACACACACACACACACACACACACACACACACACACACACACACACACACAGGTGTGTTTCTGTATGTGTGTTAGGACGCCTGCTGACATACACGCAGTTTTTTCCATCTATAGTGCTGAAACTGTTTCTCTCAGGAAGCCTTACATACATAATGGGCACAGTTAGAGAACACAGAGGGGCATTTAGCAGGAAATTTTCCTCAGAAGGACATGAAGACCAGAAACGGAGCAAAAAGAGACTCATTAGTGTACCAACATCCACCTCAGGGGTGCAAACATGACTCTGAATGATAAAGCTGCTGAATCAATTTCAGACAGAAGCAACATCAACGGTCCTGCAGAAATGCCCTCCCTAGAATAGATAGACACTGAAACTGGATCACATAAAGTACACACACACACACACACCCAAAGTCAACATTATTAAGCATTCATTTATGCACAACATCTCCTTAAAGAACAACCAGGATGAACTTTAAAATTGTTCATCCTGCAGAGAACAAATTAGCAGAGCTAACAAACACATAGGCTGCTTTTGTGAACTACAGGAACTACAGTCCTGCACTCTGTGAGTGGCAGCTAAAGGAGATTGTTACTGTAACCTGCAGTTGCAGGAGCGAGAGCTGGTTCATGGTGCAGACAGTTTTCACACCTGATCGCTCCACTATTCATCGCCATTACGTGTAAATTCTACCGTTAATGTGGAATATTTTAGAAACCTTAAGTGCAGGACTCAGTGTACCCTGCAGGATCATTCCACAGAAGATCGGCCAAATAACTGTAGCATACTAATCGAGTTACAAACCCTTAGAAGATTATTTTGGCCGAGAAGGGTAGAAGATGAACCCGGTATCAAAATGTGGTTAAAAAAAAACCAGACTTTTCACCTGCAACAAACTGCTGTGACCAGCCTGATTTTTAAAGAAGTGCAATAGCTTGGCACATAGATGCCACCTTACCTGCTGCTTATTGCCTTTGCGAGTCAGCATGACAAACTGCATGGTATCGGAGATGTCCGAGTCTCCCTCGCTAATGCATGGCTGTCCCTTCTTCAGCTGACTCTTCAGCTGCAGAGGAATGGCAACATCCAGCTGGTGCACCTTCACCGCCTCGCCACTACGCTGCTGCAGTGACACAACACACAGTGAAGAGTCAGTCTGCGAGGTCTGGATCAAAGCTGAGGAGACCTGTACTACTATGTTTTCTTATGTTTGTAAAGTGCTTCTTTTCACTGAGCAAATTCATCATGTCCAGAATATCCCATCATTATCTGGCTTACATCAGCAAGATGGCTACCAATGCCATAAGGCTACCTGGGTTTCAATCTAGCTGTGAGCATGTTCACATAAAAGAGACAAAGAAAAACAGTGTAATAAAGGCCAAAAGCTACAAATCTGCTGTTAAAAGAAAAACGCTGCATGTAGCTATGAAACTGTGCACGTGTTTTTAGTCGTTATTATGAGTGCAGAAAGGATAAGTAATGAAAACACTGCAAATAATAATGTTAAGCAGATTCATCCAGACAAAGAACAATCAGACTAAACACACCTGTATACTTTTAAATAAAGGCATTTCTACAGACGGTGTGCCTTTCCTAAACCAATGGTACAAAGACTTTTTGAAAATTTTACATTTCATAGTTCAGCAAGTGCAAAGCTTGGTAGTCTGCTTTTAGGATTATGCTGCTTTATTAAAGCTTAACAATGACATTGCTTGTAGTCAACATGAGGTGGTCTCTGAAAACGTAAACTTTCATATATCTGCACAGCCAGGCTCAAGGAATCTTCCCGAATGGTGACGCTCGTTTCCGGTGAACTGATTACGCAGAAAGCAGTGATTTTGTGCATATCCATCTCTTATCCGGGAGACAACCTGTTCTGAGGCAGGTTAGGTGTGCACTTTAAGTTACCATGGTGATGTACCACAGTAATAAGTGAATCCTGAAAACCCAGGGTTACCCCTGCTTCATGCTACAGGCTTCACCTCTCCCTCTGTTTATAAATTTCAAGTTAATGGGAGAAAGCATACCTAATCTTTTGACACTCTTGTAAGTTAATGGACAGTTGCAACTGACAAATAAAGGCTATCTCATCATCATCATCTCATCATCGTCTGAGCCTGTGATACACTAGCTTCTGTCTGAGGGACATCATAAAGATTCTTATCTCCTGATTACACTCTTCTCTTTGATGTTTTTAGAATTCAATCAAAAATTCAGAGTGCATGTGTGTGCGCGTGTGTGTGTGTGTGTGTGCGTGTAAGTCAGTAAAGCCTTTTGTAGCATAAAAAGTACTTCATGGCCAGTGTGGCGGCAGGACGCTATACCTGCAGGTTTTCCAGCATCATCTTGTCCAGAGCCTGAATGAAGTCCTCGTCCTCAGCGCATGCCACGTGCTTCAGCCCGCCGCCACGGATGGTCACCTCCTGCACACACAGGCAGCAAATCAACATCAGCAAAAGCACAAATCTTTAAACCAACAAAATGTATTAAATCTGGATTTATACACAGACATTTCCCATTGCTTACATTGTTCTCCTCGTCAGTCTCGTTCTCCTTGTTGGAGTCGGTCAGGTAGTCCGTGTTCTCTTCTTCCTCTTCCTCCCTCTCCTCCTCTTCATTCTCTGACCCTTCCTGTTGGAGAAAAAAAACCCAACACAAAACAAAACAAAAAAAACAGTCATAGCTATATTTCTGTTTTTGCTGGCCATGCAGCTCTCAGGTTTTTTGATCTGCAGCCGGGTGTGCATGAGTGTGCGGCTGTGTTGGATGTGGGGGTATTATCCGAGTTCACCTAATGACCAGGAGAATACTGCGGTGGGTACCTGACCACTATCTTGGAGTTTTGAAACCAGATGTTTCACTTCTGGGCACTGGGCTCCACCACCCTATGCTAGATGCCACTGTTAACTTTAGACTTTAGACTAGGGTTGAATATTTAGCATTTCCTGTAAGTTTGTTCTGTTGCAAGATGGATTTTGTTTGAGGAAGAACGCCAGAATGGGGGAGTCAACACTCACATCCTCTTCCTGTTCGTTCATTTCGCTTTCATTGCCCGACTGCTCTTCGGTCTCGGCGCCTCCCTCTTCATCATCGTCCGCGTCATCATCTTCCTCGTCAAGACCCTCCCCTTCGCTCATGGCACTGGAGCGGCCGTCCTTCTCCATGGCCAGACCTGCACAAGAAAACGTGGAAAGATTCCTCTTTAGGACACGTAAGACTAAAACAATCAGGAGAAATTATATCATAAATGCCTCCGAGCCCAGCCCAGCCTGGGAGAGCAGCTTTACTCAAACAAAACCCTCAGTTATATATAGAACAAATATTCCAGAGGAAAATTGTTGTTTCTATGAAGCTCGTCACAGAGCATAATTATGCAAGAAAAGGTAACGGCGAAGAAATTAAGTCTGGCAGTGGCGTGGAGTGGAAGATCAGGTCTTGTGTGACTCAAGGACTGAGGAATGTCCGATCCTGGTTGAAGTATGAAAGGTAACAATAGCTCCACTGTTTAGCTTCAGGGGCCTTCATCAATCACACTCCTCTCCTACATTCCCACACACAAACACACGCTTACTGCTTATCTACCTGCATAAAGGTTTACACACATAAACACAACAGTGATGGAAAGCTACTGATTACATGTACTTTTATACAGTTTTGAGGTACTTCTGGCTTGTGCTGCTAATCACACCGATGGGGATGTATTAGCAAAGCAGCTGTTAACCTTATCTCTCTCTCCCATTAATGCCTCTTTGGAGGAATCCAACTCCAAGGAACTACTTTCCCCCCCACTTTTACTCTAAATAACTGAGTACTTTACAGCTCATGTATCTGTACTTTTACTTGAGTACAGGATCTGCGAGGGTGTCCTGCTCTCAGAGGGCGCAGCTGTGGTTTACATTTTTCTCAGCACATTCCAGGTCAACACCTTGAAACTGTTAAACAAAGCTCACGTTGCTGCGCTGTTATCAGGCCACAGAGTCAGATACACCTGCTGCGCAAACACTTCCTTCTTCCTCCTCTCCAGATATCATCGTCCTGATTGTGTTTTGGTTTTTACATTCCTGAATATTCATATTGTCTCTGAGCTCAGATTCTGTGTCGTAAAGATTGTAGTTTCGGGGTTCGAGAAAGAGGTGTTAGGGGTTGCAGCTTATTTACACCTCAGTGGTGAATCTTAACCTCCTAAGACCCGAACTCTTTCATGGCATACATTTTTAATTTCTCTTTGCTATTTGGGCTGATTGGGACCTGATGAATGTAAAAACAGAGAATTACATGAGAGTGCTAGAAGAGGTGTACAGACAGCACTTGAAAGAAAATCTCTTAATCGTCACATTTCAGACACTCAACAGACAAAATGAACAAAACAAATGAGTGCATGTCACATGTTTTATCAACAGCACACAAATGCATCTTTGGTGAGATCAGATCTCTCGAGGTTATCAGGCTAGATTAAACTGAGGTCCAGAGGAAGTCTGAAACAGTCGTCATTGATTTTAAAAGATCCTTCCTGAAGTCTCTGTAATGAGTGGGAGTGCATGTATTCGGCATTTTAAACAATGAGTTCAAACCTGTTCGACAGACAAAGCAGAGGGAGAGAGAGGAGCGACACAGCATGCTCGCTTGCCCTCCCACACACTGGGGAATGCTGCTCTGCCAGGACAACGGAGAGCAACCAAACCGGCAACACCAGCTGCTACACCAACGGCGTCATGCTCCACGCACATTAAAGATGATGACTTAGCGTCACCCTCCTACCTAGTTTGACGAGCACTTCTCTCTCCAGGTCGCTGACTTGCTTGATGGCCTCCTCCAGGGAACTACTGAGCCTCATCTTAGGCCTGAGCAGCTCCAGCGTGTCGCTGATCATGTAGTCGATATCGATGGGGAACGGGTGGTCCTTGGTCCACACGTCCAGGCTCTTTTTCCACCATATGTACCGCTGCAGACACACAACAACATCTCACTTACTTCACCCCTGACCAGAACACCTCCTGAGCAGACCTCACAGGTCTGCCAAACTCAAAACAGTGGCACAGTGATTATACCCAGTAGATTTTCAGAAAATATCAGGGTTCCCGAACATAAAGTATAGGCACTTTAGGAGGTTACGTGCCTGGAAGTAGATGAGGAAACAGTCTAGCTTCCTCTTGCTGGAGCCTCGATCGAAGTATTGGCCGCAGGTATCAAGCAGGGTGCAGACCAGGCGGATGCGGAACAAATGCTCTGGGGGGTCCAGAGGGCTGGGATTGCCGTCCTGATTCACGCCGAAGGAGATGAAGGAGAAGAGGGTGCGGAAAATGACGGCCGACTCCACCATGCGGTAGTTGTAGAGCTCGCCCAGGAACTTGGCGCTGCTGATCCGCCGTTGGTTGAACTTGGGCTGGTTGACCTAGGAAGGAAACAGCGAGGGAAGAAGAGGAGATCCTAAATTGAGATGTCCAACAATATAATATAGGATGCTGCAGGGGAGAAGAAAAGGAAAATGGAGGAAAATTCTTAAAGCTTTTTGCTGCAGGGCTCAAGACCGCCAACGTCCTGGTTGCTAGGAAAAATGCTTGAATTTCGACTGGCTAGACTGTTTTGAGGTCAGATGGAGGCCAGATCAGGGTCAAAGGGTAAGCATGGCTTCTAAAATATGCAAGTAAGCATTTGCAGCTGTGACACAGGCACAACTGTTTGTGTTCAATTATTTTTTTGTAAAATCACAACCTCAGCCAAGCAAATGGAGTCCGACAACATTCCAACGTGTCCTGCAACACGTAGCAGACACAAATGACACAGCAACACAGGTGTCCGCTTCAATCAGCTGCCAGTCAAGCAGATAGCATCGGGGTTTTTTGATCGTCCTGTCCATTCAATGCTCCTGATCTCACCTCTCCTGCACTAAACGTCCCAAATATGTGACACACGAAGCATCTGCAGCTTCAAATTACAGCGAGGTTAAAGACGTCCAGAACAGTTATTACAACTCAAAAAAACAAAACAAAACAAAAAAAAACCTCCTCAGATTTTCATTTTTAATTTCCGCTTTTTAGTTTTGCAAGTAAAAACAACATCTTTAGTTTAGTTTTTAGTATTTTTTTTTAGATAACTGCAGTTAGTTTGTAGCCTTACATGAACATGAATAATTTCTATCACTCGACTGGAGATCCTTTTTATTTTTTGTGTGTAAGCAAACATCAGGGCCAACTGAAACAGTTTTCCCAACATGTAAAAAAAAAAAGAAAAAAAAGAAAAGAAAATGTAGGAAATAAATACATTCAAGAATATAAAGAACACCCGCTCTTTGGCACTTATTAGTGAAGCATGAATGAAAAAAAGGACTAGATTTCTCAGGAGAAAGCTGAAGAGAAATAATATCGACAGCAAGAAGGAGCAACGTCCTTCTAGCTTCTTCGATATGATCTCTGACTGAATGTGACCGGAGTGAAAGTAAACAAGCGAGCTCGAGAGAGAAAAAGAAAGCAAGCTTCGCCATGGTCTGATCTTTCCACAGTCTGCAGTTAAATAAAACCTTTTGCACACATTCAGTCTGCTCATTGTCATGGATACCAGAAAGGAACATTGTGGGTCAGCATCAGACTGATAATACATTCCAAATGTTGGGCCAGTGCATCCCTAATGGCAATAAATATAGAAATTACTGATCAGAGAATCAAATTACAGTCCTATAAACTACTAAGGGGTCAGTTAAGGATGAAACACAAAACATATCTTGTTTTCAGACTTGATTGTGCTTCTCCTTACCTCCATGCCGAGCCGGATGTCCTCCAGGACACCGTCCACCACGTGGATCCCCACGTCCTCCTGGTAGGCCACCAGGCCAGCCAGCAGGTTGGCCACACAGTGGATGCTGTTGTACTTCACGTTCCAGATGTTGACCATGCAGCAGATCAGGTAGCTCTTCACCTCGGGGTCCTGCCATGGCAGCTTGCGCATCTGCCTCAACACCTTCTCTGTGGTGACCTTGGACAGGTCCTTGTAGAGCAGTTTGCAGATGTACTCCTGCAGCGGCGGCCTCTTCTTCTTCACAGTCTTCTCCATGGGCGGCGGGTTGCAGTAGTAGTAGGCGTTCTCCACCATGGTCACGTAGCGGGCATCAAGGTGCTGGGCCTGCTTTTTGCGCATCATTTGTTCCTGGAGCACACATGGGACAAAAGTCAGGCTAAAAACCACTCATTTATCTTCATATTCAAATATTTTCTCTGTTTTTGTCCTTTTCTATATCACATTCTAGTTATCTGCTTCAAAGTGAACAGAAGCCCAGCGAAGAGGACCAGTACTGACCAGCAGGACGCTGGTGCGCAGGTGAGAGTCGGGGGATCTGAAGAGGAAGCGGCCGCAGGTCTCCAGCAGTGTGCAGGCCATCTCTATGTGATGGTGCGTAAAATCAGACAGCAGCATCTGGAGGAGGAGGAGACATGGACAGAAATCTATAACAGCTAAGCTGGATGTCGTCTCGCCGGCTGTGTTGTTATTCTGATGCATGCACACAGCAGAGTGAGCTCTGGAAGCATTTTGTGCTTGTTATCACAGTGAGGATGAAGGTAAGTAAGTTTAGTTTTTCACATCTTCATCTTAATGTGGCATTTTGTTTGTGATCTGATTGGATGAGCAGAGATGTTGCTAAAAGTGTTTGTTTTCTTGTACAGGGATTTAAAGACAAACAGCCTGATGTGACTCAGACAGTGGCTTCTTTCACCCACCTTGAGACACTGAAGTGTGTCTGTCTTCGAGAACATCTTGAACTTGGCCAACTCGCCGATAAATCTGACGGTTTTATTCTTGGTCTCGATGTTGATCTGATCCTTCTTCCGAATCTAGAAACACAGATTCGATTCATAATGTTGGAAAGTGTTTTTAATGCAAACATGATGGAAAAAAGAAAAGTATGACAAATCTATTTAAAACCTGATGTAAGTGAGCAGAGGACCTACATGAAACCTGAAGTCTCCCTTCAGCATGGAGCACAGGTCCTCCGCCACGTCTGACATGCATGGATGCAGCGTCGCCACCAGACGAGAGTAGAAGGGCAGGAGATCCAACCTGCAACAGGAGAATGACTCAGTGCACCTCTCACAATCACACAATCAGTCATGATGATAGCACCCCCTTGTGGTGCTTAAAGGTAAATGCTAAAACAGATGAAACCTACCTCTGTCTGGGGACAGTGAAGAGAGCACGGACAAGCTTCCTCCTGTTAGACTTGGTGTTCATGTTCATGCAGAAGTCCATGGCAGCCTGTAGGAATCACCAGAGCTCATAAACCTTTACAAACTATCCAACATCTGGAAGCTCATTGTTTTCCTTGGATCAGTGTGTCTGTCCTCACCTTGTCTATGAGGTCTCTGTTGACACAGTTGGGAAGCTGCTGGATGAAAGCATCCACGATTAGCTTCAGGTGAGACCCCGTGTTAGCTTCCTCGTCCTCTTGTTCTGCACAGACACAAACAAATGTTCACTTTGTATGCAGTTCAAATGAAACCAATGCAATGTGTATGTTCCACTTATTGTTCATAGTTTTGTCTATACAAGGATTTCTGCACCATTTTAAAAACTCAAAGTATTAGGCCACATCTCTTAATCTCTGAATTCAGATATTTTTAGTCCTACATCCATGCAGTCTTCCTTTTTGTGAAACAAAAAAAGAGGATGCCACTACTGCAACTAGTCAGTTCATAAGATTTCTTACCTCCTAGATATTACAAAATCAACTGTAAGTCAGCGCTGCTTCTGTGAATCAACTGCCCCCATCTCATCCTGCTGCCGTCATCCTCCTCTGTCACACCAACCCTTGTACGTCCTCCTTCACTACATCCATCCTTCCTCTCTAATCTTCTTCTTTTCCTTCTGCAGCTTCTTTTCCTTCTTGTCCTCTGCAGCTCCATCTTCATCATCCTTTATCTGATATATCCACCAACCCTCCTCTGCACATGTCCAAACCACCTCTCTGTCTACTGTTACACTTCTGACCCAAGCATTAGGTAAATTCATACATTCCAATCTGTAGAACCTACTTGCAGAAGACCCAGTAAATCTCACAGACTGCATAAAAGATGGAGTAGGTGCCATCTAGTGGTCTACAAAAAAACAAAGCCAATACTTGAGTGACTTAAGCCTGCATTTCTTCTAAAGGCCAGCAGAGAGCGCTTCTGCGAGCTGTTAAAGAGACGTTTATGATGAAGCAGCCTTTGGCTCCTCTGATATTTGACCTCAGTAACCATTTTCCTGATGAGTTTATGGGCTAGTTTTAAGTCCTATTGTTCATTTAGTAAATTATAGTCTAATCAGATTAAAGGACAAACCGGTGTATTTTCATTGGCTAACTTGTGATTAAACACTGTCAGCCAATGAGCATGCAGTAACACATCATCACAGAAGTAGTACAGTAGCTGTTTTCTGGAAAATCCTGTTTACCTTGTTCATCGAGCAGTTTTTTGGCCAGCTCTTCATTTTCCACCTCGTCTGGTCCCTCTAGTTCAAGAGGTTCATCTGTGATGTCCAGAGCCTCGAGCTCCAGCTCCAGCTCCTCTGTTGTGCTGCCCGCATCCTTCCCCTCTCTGCCATCTGAACCCAACAGCAGCACGGTCAAAACAAAGTACACAAATCTCTTCCTTTTTTGTAAGCATGGTTGTTTTATAACATACCTTTGGCATCCTCCTTCTCTTTGCCCTGACTGCTCTTCTCGTTGTCCTTAAAGAGGATGGCGGGCACAAATGCCTTCAAGTCCACCAAGTTCTCATAGAAGTTACGAGCGTCTTCGTCTTCCCAGATCCCTCCCTCCAGGTCGTACTCTCCAGGCTTCCCGGGGGTGAAGATGTCGATCCCGGGGCCGTGCTCTGTGACAGCAGAGCCGTGATAATATCAGATATTAACAAAAAATTGACAGGGTATAATATGAGGAAGAAAAAAAATGTGAGGCCACACACCCTCCTGCACAGTCTTGTCCTGAGGCAGCTCGGGCATGTTTTCGTCCAGCAGATCAGCCAGAGACTGAGTGTTGGCCAGCAGCTTCTGGTAGGAAGTGGCAAATTCCTCGTACTGCTTGTGTCGGTCCTCGCTCAACTCTCCTTTGGAATGCAGGATCCGCCTGAAGAGGACAAAAAGTTAGGTATGCTCAAACAATCACGCAGTGGTTTCCCATAACAGCTGAACCTCACCTGTTCTGTCTCTCAATGTTCTGCAGCTCCCGGTGGTCCTTCTTCAGGTGTTTGGTGAGAGATGTGAAGTATTCCCGCAGAAGATTCTGGAAGGGCTGCTGCTTCTCACTGCTGATGATCTCGCTGGGAGGGAAAGCCAAGCCAAACTTCTCGGCCGCCAGTTTCACCTTGCGGGGCACCAGCCCAGCAATGTCGTCCCCGCAGTGCTTACAGAAGCTGATCACCACGGAAACATGGGTGTGTGTCTCGCGGTCAGCCCCAATTATGTTTTTCAGCTGCTCGTAAATGAGCGAGAGACCCTCTTTGTCCGTGAAGAGACCGACGATGGTGAGCTCGGCGATGAAGCGGAGGTCTGTGCGCAGCTTGCTTACGTTGGGTGCCTTTTCCTCCTTCCTGGCTTCAAAGTGCTTCTTCCAGGCCTGCAAGAGCAACGGGGCAAACTCGGCGTACCTCTGGTGGAAGAGCGAGCACAGATGGACCGCGCAGCCGACATCTGAGATCTTCAGCTTCGCTTCCACAACGGAGCTCACGGCCTCACCGATGTACTTGCTGAGGTTGAGTGAGGCAAAGTCGTTGGAGAGTGAGTCTCGCTGCTGCTCGGTCAGCGTGCGCAGCTTCTTCACGAAGGCGGTGTTCTTTTTAAGGCTCGAGTCCAGGCGGCTAAAGAAGGCCTCTTCAGGACGACCCTCCTGGGCATTCTGGTTCTTGCTGCGCAGTTCCTTCCTACACTGATGGCGCTCCCATGCCTCCTGGTACAGCTGATGCCCCTCCTCCTTCTCCCTGCAGAGATGGGGTGACCCGCAGAAAGAGGCGTGATTAAAGCAAGATAGTGAAACCAGTGCAGTTGTTTCGGGTGCTACGGTGGCCCTAAGACTAACATCAGGGGTTGAGATGGATGGTGGTGATCAACTCTGGCTCTGCGAAAGGTCAAGTCAAACATATACACGCTGGACCAGCAGACACATCACTTCCTCTTATGTTTATTTCTTAAATGAAGGTCATGCTGACATCAACATGCTTTTAAAACATAAAAAAACATGTTCTTGTATCGGGTTTTTAAAAGTAGGAGACACAAAAGAAAACTTTCATCTGCACACAGTGTATGACAAACTTTTAACTTAAGGTTTAAGTGGCTGAGCTTTATCACTACATTTTTTACATGTTACTGTATTAAGTATTTTACACAAAGGCCACATGGAGATATTCAAATAAACTCACCTGATCAGCTTGCATTTGAACTGAACTACGGCCATTTTAGGGAATCTAGAAATTTTGTGTAGTTCATTTATTACATGCAAATTTACAGCTTTTAAACCCAACAGATTAAACTGTGCACAAGCAGATGAAGCACTGATGTGGAGAGGTTTTGTATTTCTAGTACATTAGGACCCCATTAAAGATCATCTTTGAATTCAAAATGTTCTTAATTTACATTTATCTTCAAATTTATTAATGCTAAATTAGAAAAACTACAGAGATTCATCTTGGGATAAAGATGTAGGTCAAACCGCCATTTTATCAGCTCTTATGTAGCCAAATCTCCATTTTATTGTGAATTTTTGTGCAGTGTATTATTCTACAGACTTTAAAACAAGTCTTTGTATGCCTTCCCCACTCTTATTATGCTTATATACTAATGAGCCTCAGCATAACCACTGACCAAAATTTGTGCTGGATTTTGACGATAATGTTGTTCTTCTATATGATGTGGACCAAGATCACAGCCCTGCGCTTGGCAGATTTGTTAACATTGGTGTGTCCACACCTTCCTCCAATAAGTGTGGCTAAGATTAAGTAAGCGGTAGCATTGATCTAAATGGCATTTTAAACATTGCTAAAATCGCTATTAACTCAGAATTTAACAATCAAGATGACTTACTTGAGGAGGGCAGCCTCCTCCTCACGTTGTCTTTTGGCTTCCTCCTCTTTAAGCTTCCTCTCCTGCTCCTCCTGCTGCCTTTTCTCTTCCTCTTCCTTCTTCTTCTGCTCCTCCTCTGCCTTCAGTTTTTCCTCCTCTTTCTTCTTCCGCTCCTTCTCCTCCTTCTTTTTCTTTTCTTCCTCCAGCCGCTTCCTCTTCTCCTCCTTGCCGCCGTCTTTTTTGCCGCTCATTTTGGCCTCGTCTTTGGCCTTGTCCCGAGCAGATGCCGGCCTCCTCTCAGCCTCCCTGTCCTTCTCCTTTTCCTTGTTGCTGAAGGTGCAAACATCTTTCTCATCCATGTTTACTGAGCGCTTGCGTTCAGCAGGCATACTGAGGAAGGACAACGAGAAAAGCTTAATGGCAATAGATGCTGCTGTATAAGTTAAAGAATCATACAACCATCTGTGCTTTTTTGAAAATATTTCCATCAGCCTCTTACTACTGAAATATTAATTATCAGCTTTATTATTAAATATTCTGATTTCCTTTGATTCTATTCGACCATCCAATTTAAGAAAAAACCCTCAGGAGGGTATGGAACTTGTTGTCCAAAATCCTCAAATCAACAATCCAACCATTTACGATCAAACTAACTCAGCTTATATGGGTCCAAGTTACATTTACACCGAATAATACAGTCAAGTATAAAAACATTTATACTTTTAATTTATTTTTTTTACATGCACATTCCACTGACAATGTGACATACAGTGCTGTACTTTGCAGCTGAGTTTCATTCCTGATGTTACTGAGGTAATAAGCTGCACATATAACATCTATCTGCAGATAATAGTGCACTTATAACATACTGTAAATAAGAGAATACATGAAAATATGGCACCTGCATTTTAAATTGAAACTCTGATAATAACCTGCTCCCAACACAGTGATGTGTTCAGCATCAGTTACCATGGTGATTTAGCCAGCTAAAAAGAGAGACACTGAAACCTCTGATTTGAATCTCAAGACAGCTCACTAAACCATTCATCTCACTTCAGAGTACACCCCTCTGGACTCTCACTGTGGGTGGGGCTGCAGGTACACTCAGTAGCAGTGAACTAAGTGAGGAAACGATGTACAGTATCTCACAAGTACACCCCTCACATTTTTGTAAAGATTTTATTATATTTTTCCATGGGACAACATGAAAAGTCATGTCTGTTCTGTTTGTAAAAACTTAAAAGTTAAAAATAACAATTTAAATAAAATAAATAAATAATAATCAAGTGGACCACTTGGAAAAATAAATCCTTTGGGCATTTCTTTTGTCCTTCAGACAATAATTCTGATTGTTACAGTGCTCAACGGAACATTCAAAAAAATAAATAAATCTATTGGGCCATTTTCATTTAGGCATTTACTCACTTTTGTTGGCAGCGGTTTAGGCAATAATGGGTGTGGGTTGAGTTATTTAGAGATGACAGCAAATTTACACTGTTGTACAAGCTGTACACTCACCACTTTATATTGTATCAAAGTGTCATTTCTTCAACGTTGGCCCATGAAAAGACATAAGAACATATTTACAAAAATTTAAGGGGCAGACAGATACATCTATATCAATTCATTTTGAAGATGTTTTGAAACAAATCAAAAATAAGTAACTAAAATTAAACATGCACACAGACTATCGTTGTACTGCTGTGTGTGAACCGCACAGATAAGCCCAACGATTTCCTGTTTACCTGACACATTAAAACAAATTCAGGATTGATATAAACTAAAAGTCACGTCTAAAGTCTCCAGACACAAAATGGAGGAAAGGTCATCGTGATGAGATGTCATAAGGGCCTAAAATTAAAAAATAATTCAGTTTAATCAAACATTCAGACAGAAACTCCACGTAAACACGGCTGAACGGGCCCTGCAGGTGAGCAGGTAAAACAGGCGAGAAGCTCCTTAAAGCTGACACCTGTCCGCGCGTGTAAACGCCGGTTGGTTTTTAAAAAGCCAAGCCGTTTTTAAAAAGAAGAGATTAACGTTAAACGTGTAACGTTGTTCCACTGTAAACGCTACGTTCAACAGAATCAACCTTTTGGGGTTGAACTTGTAATGTTAAAGTCAGCGTGACAGCCGCCCACGCAGACTCCGCCTGTTATCCGCCAAACCTCCGCTACACCTGCGTCAGCCTCCTCCATGTGAACAGCTTAGCAGAAGCTTCACTTTAAAAGACAAGGAGAAAGCCGCGTTCACAGCGCCCAGCAGACGCTGCGACGTTTTTAAACGAACAAACAAATTTATAACAAAAAAGAGCTAGCGTTAGCACGGCTAGCGAGTTTAGCTCAAATGGACTTAGCGAAAACAGCCACAAACAAACGCTTAGACAGCGCAAAACTGACAGACAGTAATTACAACGCAAATTTACAAACATACAGCAAGCACTCCCTGTTTAGAGAAGCCTGGTTTCTTCTAAATAATATGTAAAGATGAGCGGGGTTACCTGTTAGCCGTTGCAAAACAAACATCGGTTCATCCGTGCTGGTTTCCGGGTGAACAGCATCAGGACCCTCTCGTTTTGGAGTTCCAAATTATGCCTGATTAAAAATATATAAGTTACCTTACATTTTTTCCGATACATGAGAGCATTTTTATTCTGGGCTTTCTAAACGATTACCTTAACAATTTAATCTTCAAAGAAGTGAATAATATTGTATTATATATTAAAATTATTGTCTCCCCAACAGCCAGCATTCCAGACTGCTAACAGGTCAGATAATATATACATACATATATATGTATGTATGTATGTATGTATGTATGTATATATATATATACATACATATATATAAACATTGCCAGGTTTTTAATGTTATGCATTGATAACAGAAACTGTGAAGGACAAAAGAGTCCTACTGAAGAAATAATTATATTCTGTCTGCAATTTTAACTGTTATTTCTATTTATAATTTTTCACCACTAGTTAACAGGAGCTTTAGGTTACCTGTGGGTGATTATTCCACAGTCTTCTTTTCGTTAATCACTAATCAGCACACGTCTGGGCTGTGAGCAGGTATTAGTTATATCTGTGAAAAGGTTACAGTTGATAATGGCTGTTTAATGCCCTGATATGACTCAACATGGGTACTGCAGGTTTTCAACAAGCAAGTAGAGGTGTTATTATGGACTTTCTTCTTTACCGGTGTCAGTTATTTGCCTTTCAGTTACTTCTTAAATCTCTTAAATGGTTTTTTACTTCATGCCTTTGTTCTTTTCCCTATATTTGGTCTATCCAGGTTTAGCTGTTCACATCTGTGTCTTCTTTACCAATCAGCCCTCTGCATATATTTTGACCTACTACCCCCTTTTCCTAATCAGTTTATGTTGATTGTAATGGAAGAAATTATGAATTCAAGGAAAGATGCAAAGGGAAATTCATAAGGACTTCAGAGGATCCACTTCCACCTTCAGAGGAGCTCCACTTACAAAAGCCTCCTTAATAATGTGACATTGCATGTTGTTGATGCAGGTGTGTAGACAGACTACCAAAAGATGAAGGTGTGTGTGTGTACATGTGTGTGAATGAGAGGAAGACAGGTGGAAAGGTGAACATGCAAGTAGAGGCAGCGAAGGTGGATGAGTTTAAATACGTGAGGTCAACCATCCAAAGCAACCGACAGTGCACGAAAGAGTGAAGAAGACAGGGTGGAGTGGTTAGCACTGAGACAGACTGACTCCCGTCCTATGGTAGCAACCCTCAACCGGATAAGCAGAAGAGAATGGATGTATGGTTTAGAAGACGTTGGCAGATACAACAAGACAGAAAGGCTAGTAATAGAGATGAAGATGTTGAGATTTTCATTTGGACCAGTGGGGATATTTCAGGTTGACTGGTTGACAGCAGACAAAGGCTGAGATTGTTTGGATGTGCAGAGGTGGGAAGTAGATTAAGAAGATGGAGAATAAGCAGCCTAAAGTTTAGAGATTAAAAACATATCACTGGGTTATGGCATGAAATGAAAAACTCAATATTTCAGGATATTTGTAGATTCTATCACCTGTCAGTTATGCTGATTGTCTTTAATGACATTTGAATGGTGGTTTGCTGTGAATTGTGAGACCACATGATCTCCTTTGTTTTTAGAAAATATTAAACAAGGTCGTAAAGGAAGCACTGAAGTACTTTTCCCAAGTATTCACAGAATTCAGACAGCTCTTATTGTGGCTGCGCTTCAGGGACACTTCACTCAGTTAGAAACTTTCCCAAGAGAAATGAACTATTCAGCTGTGGCTATAGTTCTGCCTTTCCCTCTTTTCCACTTTCTCTCATTGTGCTTTTCACAAGTCTCTGATTCCTCTTGTGATTTTAGCAGTATGTATTTCATCAGCTTTTAAGCTAACTTTTCCTTTTATTTTTATTCAGCCTCCCAGAGCCTGCATTTTAGTCCTCTCTTCCCAAAAATAACACTTCTGAATACCATCTATACATACCCACAGTGGTAGCAGCAGGATGCCCGCAGTATGCAGTTTAATAACATCCTCAGAGAGTAGAGATTTATTTAAACACACTCTTTCCACTTGTTCATTCATCTGAAATTCCCTCCTGGCACAGCCTTGCTGTGTGTGTGTGTGTGTGTATGTTACAATTGCAGCTTTATTGGCACGGTATGAATGAGGCACACATGCATGTGAGGGGAAACCCAGGGACGCTCCACAGCGAAGCCATTCACTGGAGAACTCCACTTAGGTGTGGTTATATTATAACATGCTTATTACAGATGACAACAGTGTGCTTTTTTACGATGTCATGTCTGGACGATTAATGATGAAAATGCTGCCCTTCCTAAAGAGGGTGTTTAAACCATTCTGCTAACTTCCAACTCCATATTTTACAGTCATGCAAAGCTACTGCTGTAAAGCTCAAACTCAGTTCATCCTCACCCTTTAAACCAACTCTCTTCTCATTGGCTGCCTCCAATACACAGGTTTGAACAGCAGGTGCGTAGAGCTTCTGTGCACAAGATGTCCGTTTATGCAACATTCCTTCTTGCTTAATACAAAGTGAAGAGTAGATAAGACTGCATGTCAGAAATTTTGGCTCAGACTTTGGCCACATTTAATAAAAGAAGTCATTTTAATAGCATATTTATGATAGCAAGTAAACAAGATCATAAAGACTAACGGATGGTGTTTTTTTTTCAGGAGCACCACATCTAGATACTTGTGTACCCTCAAACAATGCAAACTGCCACTAAATTTGTTTTTATTCAGCAGGCTGAATTTGCTTAATACAGTGAAATATAAACAAGAAAGCTCTACTGAGCATGCTCAGCACAAGGATGTCAGATTGAGGACTACATGTTCAGAAGCTGCTGTACATCACAAAGTGTCATGAAGAAGAAATCACTGTAGATGCAGAAGATTAAAGTTTTATTTCAACAGTTCTTTGAGCAACTGAATATTTCTCCAGATATGTAATCCACAATAGCAGATCGTCATGCTTCGCTGAGCCACGTCCCCAAAATCCCACCTGTACCATCAACAGGGTCAAGATAAAGGATCAGAAAAAAACCCCAAAACAATGCAATATGTCTCTAAATAACAGCTACACAAGCTAAGAAAATTTTATCAAAAAAATACTAATTTTAAAAAGTTACATCAGCAATGAATGTGGCTAAATCTGAAATAAAACTAGACCTATCGCAGACTCTAAACAACAACAAAACCCCAACAGATTAATGAATCATTCAGGGCAGTGTCTGATTTGAAGGGCCAAACAAATAACGTTTGCAAAATCCACAAAAATTTTACACAGCAAACTCAGTCCTGCTGAACTGCAACGAGTCACTTTTCAGCTCAGTAATAGGAGCCAGAGACTCAGAAATGGAAGAAACCATCATTTTATAAACCAGTTCACTTTGACCCATTTCTGCCTGATTGTAAAGTCTTCCACAAATTTTAGAAGTTTATGGAGAAGTTATTTAGTAACTGATTATTGAATATTGAACCTCATTTATCACTTCATACCACCTGTAAGTTACTGGTATTTGACTTGCAATCAAATTAATTTTCATCAGTCTATGGAAATCACTTATACAGAGAGGCTAATAACAGAAAAGCTTCTGCCACTGACTTCTTCTTTGGAAAACTGCTGTAGCCCCAACAGTGTCTGAGTTTCTGTGTTCATGATCTGTAAGTCACTGAGATGATTTAATAAGTAAAATCCTTCAAATTTCACTTCAAAGCAAATTGGTTTCTTCCAGTGGCTGATGGATAACAGGTGGGACCTGACAGTATTCACTATGTAAACTTGTTTAAACATGTCCATGCAGATTGCTGATGGATTCCCATCAATGTCTTCTGCCTTCATGTCTGGACTATCATAAATGTCAAAGTCCTTCAACTCTACAGCTGATGTGAGTACCAAAAATCAGAAAAAACAGCAGATGATGATGCAATTTTTCTAATATTACTGTAATTGCAATATTTTTTTTCAGCCTCCAGCAGCAGATGAAGGTTTGGTGTCCTGAAGGATCTTTCACAGAGCTCAACTGCAGCCTTCTTTTGATTGGTTGGTTTAAACCACACCTCCATCCATCTGTGTTAAAGCTGCGTGATGAGAGTGATTTAACACTTGAGGAGCTGCCTTTGTGATGAGTTTCAGGTTTCTTTAAGACTTTGGATCAGTGCTGCTGAAGCTCAGTGGAAGTAGTACGAACAGCAGTGTTAACATGCCATATACGTTTAAATCTGACACGATCCACGATGAAATCCCTTCTCTTCTAAAAAAAATACCTGTAATAAAAATGGTAAAAATATCTAAAGAGGTATCTCCAGCCGGTCTCACTGTGGATGGCCAATAGCAGGAGTCTGTGCAGCAGGCCAACATGTAAAGATGGCCTAGGGTCTTTGAGCCAGCCGGCTCTTCCCTTCTTCCTGCTCCATCAGCTTGAAGTGAGTGTAAGACAGGATCCCTGCCAGAGTACAGAGGATCCCCAACGCCTGAGTGAGAGACGGGAAGAGAGTAGAAGGTTTGGAAACTGAAAACTGCCTGATTTGACTCATCAGAGCAGCACAGGAAGACTCACCTGGTTGAGTGACAGTGGGTCATGGAAGAGCAGGTATCCACCAACCAGTGTGATGCAGAATTTAAAATGACCAAACATGTTATAGCTGTGAACTAGAATCAGGATAACAACATTTATGAATGTCATCTGAAATATTTGTACCAGAAGGACCTTGAGGCAAACCCCTCAGCACTATTCTGAAAAGACCACAACTCTTCCAGAAGTCTCTGAAGACCTCTTCAAGATGTTTAATTGCATTTTTGTAAGATTACAGATTCATCCATCCACCAATTTATTTATTTTTTACCACTTATCTGGGTCAGAGGTGTAAGAAAAGCAATCAGTGGAGAAATGTACAGACCTTTCTCTCTTTTGTGACTTTCTGGAAGGCTAACATGTTCAACATGCCTTAACAACACAAGTTAGATGCCTGAACTACATCAACTGCCTACTTTTGATTTAGATGAGCATCAGGTTAGACAGCTCCTCACAAAATACCAATAAAACCAGAAACCTAAACCCGCCTTAAAAAATTCTTAAAAAAAAAAAAAAGTTCCAAAAACCTGGGTGAGTCCTCAAAACCTTCTAAGAAAACCAGCAAAATGATCAAGAAGACATGAAACCTCTAATAAAAGTTCTCAACCCTTAAAGAGGTGTTTTGTTTGGAGTTCTTGAATCCCTAAAAAGCTCCTCACAAAGACTTCAAGATGCTGAAACACAAAAACTGACTCAAGGAGGTTTTAAATCTTTCCAAGACATAAACAGGTTCACTGTAAAGAACTTCTTAAACACCCTTTTAAGAAGTTCTGCAACCCTTTCAATAAGACTAGAAAGTTTGACACATATGTAGCTCCCAAAGCTGCCAGAGAAAACCAATGACTCCCCTGAAGGAGATCAGGAACACAAGAAGTCCAAAGAAAGCCTCATATTTGCACAAATTACTTCAGTTTACTTGTTAAAGTAAACTCCAACGAGATCCACGACAAACTGAAGCAACCACTGACATTGCAAGACCTCTTCTGGCCCACAAGTGTTTGAGGATACGTAACAGGTGAGGTGTTTCCAATGATCCAGTAGATGGATAGGTTGACCAGGAAAGCCACCACGCCCGAGAACAGCACAGTCATCTAGAAGGAAGAAGAAAGCAGCCAGAAGAAAAGGAAAACACTGTTACCAGCTGCTCCAAATCTCAAACTAAGACTTGGAACATGAGTCAAAATGTATTAAATTAAACACTTCTATCTATTAATACATATAGCAGTATTTAATAACCAACTGACCAATGTGACTATCAGCAGAACAGACAGGCAGAATAAATGCCCCGCTTTTAATGTCTTTGATAAAATGTGGCAGACTATTACTTGGAAAGTCCCAGACATTAGATCCAATTGCAGATGATGTAGCTGCAGTTGTGTGCGTCTTTTTAAATGGTGTGTGTGTGTGTGTGTGTGTGTGTGTGTGTGTGTGTGTGTGTGTGTGTGTGTGTGTCATGTTGAGTCTGACCAGAGCAGGCAAAGACCAGGGTCCAAATATTCCTCCAGATCCAGTCAGCGGCTCAAACAGTGGAACGATGCAGAGCAGGAAGGCTGATGATAGAGGAGCCTAAAAGGACAGTCTGTGCAGTAAAAATCTACAGCCATTGCATTATATCAAGTATAAAATATAAATAACATCCTACTATTACTCCAAAGCTCTCAGCTAATCTGTCTCTGACCTGTAATGTGTCTTTAAGACACATTGCTTAATAGACACTGAAGCTGATTAATGTTTGATTTTACTGCTCTAGTCTACACTGTGTTGGTGAGGTGACAATTGTCAAACAATCATTTTTAATTAATACATTTTAAATAATTAATTTTAAAGTTGTTGTTTTTTTAACAAAAACCTTGAAAACTATGTTAAATACGTGGTACTAAAGATCTAGTGGACAAAGTACTTTTTAATTCCAAGTCCAAGTCCAAGTCCAATACCATCATTTGGAACTGAATGGTACAAACAAGCTCCAAACCAAACATCAGCAGATCTCAAGGCAATTTGCAAGTCATTATGAAGAAGCCCTACATGACGGTAACAGGTCCTGAATAATTTATATCAGCAAGTTACAGAACAAGCCATAGGCCAATGTCAACAAGCCCCAAATCATCTGAAAGTATCAAAAAGTACCAACATAACTCTAGATGACAACTCGTAACAAGTCCCACATAATTCTGTACCAGCGGGTCCAAGAAAATATCACGAATCCAAATCAAGACACAATTCAGCAACCTGCAAATCAAAAATGAAAAGTTTAAGTCTCTAAGAATCCCAAGACAAGAATAACAAGTCCCAATTCCAGTTTTAATGTAAGTCCAAACATTCCTAGAAATATACTTATTAGTCCTAGGAAATAATCCAAATGAAATGAATAATAGTACAAAAATTAAGCCCAGGGTCTAAAGTCCCTATCCAGTTTGCTGTCCAAAATCAAAAGGCCAGTTGTTCATCAACAAGTCCTGTAATAAATCATTAGCATTACAAGTTTCAAGCAAAGGGAAACAAGTCCAAAATAAAATATTAGCAAGTAAACAAATATTAAAAGGCTAATTTCCAACTCCAGTTCCAAAAAAAATGCAAAGAAGTCCTGGGACTAAATCTGAAAGTCTTAGGCCAAATCCCAAATGAAAGGGAACAAAGTCCAAAGTCTTGCATCTTCAGTCTGGTTCCAAGTCGAGGCAAGCCAGCGAGTCTCCAATTATGTCCCTAAACTAAAGCTCCAAACCTCGGGCCCCAATAAAAGGAAATAAATCCAAAATCAAGTCTCTGGTCAAAATAAATAAATAAAATCAACAAGTACAAAAGTCTTGTTGCAAATTCCAAAATAGAGTTCCAAATAAATTCTAACATCTTATAAAATCCACAGACAAAATAATAATAAATAATGACCAACAACTCAAGGTAAGCAAAGTAAGCAGTCCAGTTCTAAACCCATCGCATAATAAGCAGCATTACATAGGAAAACTGATAAGATTATCTAACTCTAGATACTGAGTATTCAGTGATCTTTTACTTGGTTTGTGGCTGGGTCTCACCTGATAGTATAAAAGCTGCATGGAGTTCACCTGGAGCTCATGTTGCTTTGCCCCCACCCACTGAGAGAGAAATGTGGAGAACAGTTAATTACTTTACTTCAGTCTCTGTGGAGTGTTTTGTCAGCATATACATTTACTCACCACTTGGTAAAGTGACGTCACCAGAACTCCAAGAGACGCGAACACAATCCCCAGCAAGTTGAACCGCACATCATAGTACGAGTTCAGTATCACTCCTAATGTTATGGGTACCTGAGGAGAGGGGAACAGATTGTGCTGACATTGTTTCTCACTTACCCCAAAATGACCCAAGCCCCAGTATCCTGTAAGAATCATTCAGATTGGCATGTTTCTACAGCTCTAACAAGCAGATGGGACTTTGCTAACCAGTGTAAGTTTAATCTTGGTGGAGAAGGTCTTCTTGTAGTAGGTGGTCTGGATGAGGATGATGACGGGAGTGGTCATTGCTTTAGCCAACTGGTACGTTCCTATCGAGTTGTTCTGTAGGGAAAGGTTGGTAAAGACCACGAACCCGCAGAAGCTCAGAGCCAGCCACACGATCCTGCGAATCGGAAGGCTTTTTGGAGAAAAAACATCCATTTTCTGGCAGAAGTAGAGTCCCAGCCAGGTGACCACAAAGTGAACGAGGGTCAGGGTCATGTTGGGGAAGCCATAGTGTACGTAGATCCATTTGTTGATGAAGACGATACAGATGGAGGAGAATAGGTTGACCAGCAGGCCAGCAACAATGCGCTTGTTGGCTAAAAAGCTGGCAGCCATGATCTGGGAGGCCTCAGAGTTAAAGTTACTCAGACGGAGCTTTGTTGAACTTAGCTGAGCTGCTCACACTGGCCAAAGAGAGATACGAGTGTTAGAAGGTCTAAAACTAAAAAAAAAAGTCAAGACGCTCATGGTACAATACAAGCTACAAGCAAGATAAGTGTTTTTCTATTTTGAGAATCCAACAACTACAATAAAAAAAAAAAATCATTAAAAGGTTTAAAAAAGCACTGAATTAACTATATGAAGGTAAATATATTATCATATTTATACATAGACCTCAATTTTTGAGTCTCAGACGTAATTGAGCAAACTAACTTAAATATAGGGATTATTTTTGGTACTTGGATGAAAGTCAGTGATCACCAAATGCTGCATTTACTACTTTGAGATGCTCCACCATGCCTTTACTTCATCTCCTGTCAGCTGCTGCTTGTTTTATTGAGTCTTCAGTCACAGAAAGGCTGTTTTATTGGTTTGAGATCAGGTGACTGACTTGTCCAATGAAGAATATCACATTATTATTATTTTAGTTTACTTTTGCAGCCTTCTTTAGGTCATTATGAATTTCCACTTTGAAGCTATCTGATCGGTTTTGTGCCATTTGTCTGATTGTGAGCAGCGAGTACAACCCTTTACACTTTGCAATCCATCCTCATGTTTCTGTAAGCAATCACTTCAATAATAAGCATTAATAGTAACCAGTATTTGCACCTTGTTGTAAATCATCTCCATTTCCATTCATGAAGTCATCCCTTAGTTATAGTTATAGACTTTGACTGTGATACACTTGCCCAAGTCTTTTACTTGGTTAGATGTCATAAAGTTGTTTTTATTATCTACTTTTATTGTCTGTAGTGGCCTTGTGGGCCTTTAGGTGCTGCTGGGCTGAGCAGTGCGTTTACTTGGCGACTTATGAAGTTTCTGCTCTCTATCATAGATTTATTTGTGTTTTTAGGGTAATAATGGCTAAGCCACGTTAGGCGTCCCAGTGAACAAATAGTTATGGACCTAACTGAATATTAGAGATTAATATTGGTGTTTTTACTCCAATACACTGAAAGCACACAAAAGAAAGTTCCTTAAATTGTAATCCAGTGTCGTAAATAGCATAATAATCGTTAAGTCCTCTCCAAGCTTTCAGACTACCGGAGGGAACATTTTGCCGTTTGTAATGGTTAAAGGTTAAAATAACGGAGTTCTGCCTGATGCTCGGTCTTACTTTATGTTTTACTTAAAACCATTAGGTGGAAACCGGTAGAGCTACTCAGTTCACAGCTCCACTCACATCTAAAACGATACGTAGTATATATATTTTTTTTTTTTAAAAAAGACTTATCCGCTTCTCTGTCTGTCTGCCACGCACTGAATAAAGTTTACCTCGGGTCATCTTTCCATTTGCCTCCCTGCTTCTCCTCCGTCTCGCCTCGCTGCCGCCAAACAAACACCGGAGAGGTACCGGTCTTCCCCGGCGTTCGACGCTCCTCTCCCGGCCTCTGCAGTGCCCAAATCCCCGCTGCTGTGCCGGAGGAATGTCTTCCCTGCTCTTCCGCAGATCGTAACACAGCCGTGACTTCCAGCAGGAGGAGAAGGAAAGAAACACCGAGTGAGTGAATGTGTTCCTGCTTCCTCCCAGTTTAACACCGTTTACCGTTTGTGTCTATCAAGCAACAGCGGCTGCTAACGGACCGGAGGGAAGAGGAGCGCAGAGGTGGTCTATGTGGCAGAAAAACTAATGAGAAACTAAGCCGGGTGCAGAATTGCTGAAGGGTTTTCCAGCCTGTTTAAATCCGTGCCAAAGCATCTCAGTCTGATTTAAGTCAAAACTGACTGGGCCACACAAAGAAGCTAAAGGGCAGCAGCCCCAGACATTCACACTACCACCATGTCTGACTGTTAGTATGATGGTCTTTTTATGAAATGTGGTGTTAGTTTTATGTGAGGTGTAACAGGACTTAAACCTTCCAAAAGTATATTTTTCCCAGAATATTCTGTGGACTTTGGGATCATCAAGATGTTTTTTGGCTAATATGAGACTAGCCTTTGGCCTGTCTTTGGTCAGTGGTTTTCTCCTTGGAACTCGCCATTTTTTGCCCAGCCGTTTTCTTATTGTTGAATCATAAACTCTCGCCTTAACTGGGGAAGGTGAGGCCTGCAGTTCTTTAGATGTTGTTCAGGGGCTTTTGTGACCTCCTGGATGAGTCATTGATAGGCTCTTGGAAGATTTTTTGGCTGGCAACTCCTGGGAATTTTCACTACTGTCGCAAGTTTTGTGGATAATAGATGTCACTGTGGTTCACTGGAGTCCCAAAGACTTGGAAATATCTTTGTAACCCTTTCTAAAGTGATAGATGTCAGTGACTTTGGTTCTTATTCATTTCTTTATATCGTGGCGTTATGTGTTGCTTTGAGATCTTTTAGCTTACATCAGACAGGTTCTCTTTTAGTGATACAATAGATCTGGACGTAATCAGATTTTAATTTTTTTTCTATGATTAATAAAATACTTAAGTTTACAAAAAAAAAGTGGAAACATATACAAGGCTGGATGCAATCTAATTACAACTCGTGGGGGCAGCAGTGTGAATTAAGAGACGCAGTCTGCTGAGAATTGAAAAGAAGTAGAAGAAGCAGCCCCGTTAAACCTCGTGAAGCGGGAACTGACAACTCACCGCTATGGACTGGTAAAAACATTATTTTTAAGCGTTATTCAGCAGTTATACACATTTTACTCTTATGTATGGTTAGTTGGGCATGTGTCTGGTGATTACAGACCGTTGGCCTTTTATTTAATTCGCGAGTGTGCTAAATTCAGGGACTTCAACTTTGCTAGCTAACGTTAACAATGCTAACAGCGCTAATGCTGCCGTTCACAGTGAGTGGCGATGCTAACCGGCTAAATGCTCTGGTTTGGGTACAGTTGACAGTCGGTAACAAGAGCTGCTTTCTAGGGTGAATAAAATAAGAACTAGTGGTTTAATAGAGCTGTTAGCAGCCAGTATTTTGGAAGAACTACTGCAATTAGGGAAGTATTACGTAAAGTTAGATTTACGAGGTTATAACTGAACTACGTTAAGTGTTATAAAGATTGCAATATGTTGTTGTTTTATGAGTACTAACTTTTGATATGCTCTCAGCTATATATATCGTGGCAACATTGTTTGCTGTAGTTGTTTTATTTACATTGCATGGGTTCACACAGAACTGTGACGCGTCTTGTTAGTTTAGGCACAGTTAAAGCCAGTGACTAAAATTGTTTTTTAAAGAGAACCGTCGGGAAGTGCCACGGCTTTTTGTGTTGAACCCAACAGTAACCTTTTACAAGTGATTAGAAAATTAGTAATTTAAAAATTTAAATATAATGTCAAGAACAAGGTTGATGTCCAGAGCTGTGGCAGCTACCGAGAGATAAAGATGATGAGCCATACCATGAAGCTCTGGGGAAAGAGATGCTGACGCTAAGAAGTGAGGTGATTAAAAAGCAAGAAGCAATATGGCTTCACGAAAGGGCAGGTTTACAGGATCTTAGTGAGACCTGCCAAAATGTATGGTTTGGAGACGGTGGCACTGAAAAAATAGGTTGTCAAGCTGAAGTGACCAGGATGGACAGGATTGGATATAAGGACAGCTCGGGCTGAGATGGTTTGAACATGTGCAGAGGAGGGATGGTGCATATATCCGACAAAGGATGTTGAAGATGGTCTCTGGAGATTCACGGATGGTGTAAAGGTGGACTTGGAGAGAAGAATTTTTGGGAAAGGATGACGGGTAGGGAGATGATCTAATGTCGCAACCCCTAAAGAGAGCAGAGAAAGAAAAAAAGATGTAAATTCAGTGGTGTAAAAGCCTCTGAACTGCACATACATTAATATGTTTATAATTCTCTAGGTAAGGTGCTTTCTTGTGCTTCATCTTGTCCTTCAGGGCTCAGAGTGAGCTGCCGTCTCCGGTGGTTCGAGATGACGAGGTAACGGTTGCTGCCCGCAGGAGGAGGAAGAAAGTGGCCTGTATCCTGCTGCAGAAAGACTTTAACCTGATTCCTGTCCAGCCCCTACACCAACCCACTCAACCCAGCATGTGCTGATGGGTCTTTTAATAAAGGGGAAAGGTAGAAATGTAGCTGCAAGCTTTATGGTACATTCACCTTTCTAAAATGGGAACAGGAACCTGTAACCCTACGATTTAAACTGTGATTTGTCCCCTCTTGTCCATTTTAGATGGTGGAGTCTCAGAATTGGAGGGCTTTATAACCTAGTTCAATTAATGTTGGTTGGTTTGGAGTGCTTCATTTGGTGGAGCTTCCACACAAACGCATAAACACAGTCCAGGTGGGACATGGTGTATGGGTTGGATTATAAATGAGCTCCCATTGGTGTGTTATTGTATGGTGCAGAAATTGCTGTTATTATATAATGTCATGGTTAAGATCTGTAGTATGAAGCAAGTGCAACAAATCCTAAAATCCCAGCAAGAGATTCTGGGTATCATGATGACGATTATCAGCAATCTTTCTTGATCGTTTTTTTTTATTTTTTAAAAAAAAGTGGATTTTTTATTTTACTTTTCTAATGCAATAAACTGACTGATTGCCGCCTGCGTCTGTGTTTAGTATGGTGGCATAAGTAGACTGGAAGTGCTTAATTTATCTGGGGTTTTGTTGTGTGGAGCTGTTTGCTACAGTGTTCATTGATAAAGTAGAAGCTGCTTGTTTTCCTGACTGTTGCTGTCAGTCCCATCACCCGGTAGCGGCAGCCCTGTCATTTCCACAGTGACACCAGCCCGGCCCCTGCTCAGGAACACACCTGCTTCACTCTTCAGACAGGCGGGTAAGACACACACACACACACACACACACACACACACACACACACACACACACACACACACACACTACAGGTATCAGAGGCATTTATATTTGACTAAATCTCCACTCTCTTCTCATTCATCTGTTTGTCTCAGTTACTCCCAGAGTTCCAGATGTTTCATCCATTTTGGCCCCAGGAGGCCGAACGCCTCGATACACTCACACGCCCAGAAACGCACTCAGCAGTCTGGTAAGACACACACACTTTTCTATTGATGTATATATATTTTGTTAAATAAATAAAAACGTGAGTTCTTTGCACTTCTACTGTTTTCCATGACACAAAGAATGGTGTCTTTGTGTCAGTGATGTCGCACACTTTCTTTAATGTGAAAATACAGACAGCAGAAAAAACATATTGATTAGTGTGGGTTTTTTTAGGTAGTTGAGTTGTGATTGGTGGAAATGCTGTCACTAACCCAAACAGGCCAGCTGCTGACCAGTTAGCTTGCTCAGATACTCCAGACCTTCAGTGTATCAGTTTTGTCAAACCCTGCTTGAACTTAATGATGTATTACTTACAATCATATTTATGTTGAACTCATTGCCAACTCCATAATGATGGTGTGTGTGTGTGTAGAATTTGGACGACAGTGATTGGACTAACAGCATGTACACGTCGCCTGTTTCGGGTCTGGAGAACACGAGTTTCTTCAGAGACGATATCGGGAACCTCAGCTCAGCTCTCCTAAAGGAGGATGACCCAGGAGAGGCTGGTGAGCAAATCACCTGAGCATGCCCAGTTACTCTGCAGGTGTCTTGTTGTTCCCGCTAACGCTCCGGTTTTTGCTCCTTTAAGCCGCTGCCAGTCTTTTCCCAGAGTTCCTCGGGGCTTTTCTGAAACACTCTTCCTCGGCTGTGTTTGAGCTACTGGATGATTATCAGGCGCTCTGCCAGGATAAGGTAGGCGAGTTTGCTTGATGTGGTGTGAAAGCTGTGCTGTGCTCATTTTAAATGCTCTCTTGTCCTCCGTCACATGCCTTAAGGTGGATGTGCTGCAGTCTGTGGTGCTCAGAGCGGGTCAGAATAGTAAAACAGCTGGCGTCCGTTGGCTGCTGCAGCAGGAGAACTGCACCTGGAGGCTCATCACCTCGCTCTACAGGTACCTAATTCACTGATTCACTTTCTGTAACTAATTGGCTGTCTGCTCAATTTTCAACAATCAAATGTGTTCATGTAGAGATCGGGTCCAGTTGGCGCTGGAGGATGACCTCATGACAGACATGGTTGTGAGTAACGTATACTGGGTTGTTTTTGGCCTCTTTTAAAACTACTCAGAGCTCTAGCTTCAGTAAACAACACAATCACAGCAGGAATCTGAGTCTTCTGGAAGCTGTAATGATTACCTGTTTGTGTTTGTAGGTGCCCAGCGAGAGCGAGAAGGTTGTAGTGGAGCAGCTTTTCCAGAGAGATGCCGTCATACGACAGAGCCAGGTAGCTAACACACACACACACACACACACACACACACACACACACACACACAAAAGAAAGAATAGAATAGAATAATCCTTTAATTGTCCCACAAGGGGAAATTTGGGTGTAACAGCAGCAAGAAAGACACATATACAAACAAGACACAGAACAGAAACATACACAATTTATACATATTTACATCAAGGACAATGGTTACCAAAAACAGTACTGTACCGTTATTAAATTAAATAAAATTAAATGAAATTAAGAGGCAAACCCTGGTTAAAGTGTGAATCGGTTGATAAAATAGTGCAAGTTACAGCGCTGATGTAAACCTCTGTTTGTTGGGAGCAGTTTTCATGGTACAGACTGACAGCTGCAGGGAGGAAGGACCTGCGGAAACACTCCTTCATGCATCGAGCATGCAGCAGTCTGTCACTGAAGGAGCTCTGCAGTTCAGCAACATTTACATGCACGGGGTGGGAGACTCTGTCCATCAGAGAAGTTATTTTGGCCAGAGTCCTTCTGTCTCCTACCACCTGCACTGGGTCCAGGGTGCATCCCAGAACAGAGCTGGCCTTCTTAATGCGTTTATCCAACCTCTTCCTCTCAGCTGCCGATAAACTGATGCTCCAATATACAAAACTCTAAAAAAAATGACAGATGCCACCACAGAGTGATAGAAGGTCTTTAAAAGCGCTCCCTGGACTCCAAATGACCTCAGCAGGTAGAGTCTGCTCTGACCCTTCCTGTAAAGAGCATCAGTGTTGTGGCTCCAGTCTAGTTTATTATTCAGGTGAACACCCAGGTACCTATACGAGTCCACTATCTCAATGTCCACTCCCTGGATGTTCACCGGTGTTAGTGTGGTGGGTCTGTTCTACAGGGCAGATTTAATCATGGATTAGCTGCAATTAGGGTTACATGATTTCTGTCTTTTTGTTAGATTTTAACAGTAAATCATTCAAAGATGAAAATGGTGAGTTAACTTGGGTCTTTCTGGATCCAGCCTGCACCATTAATGAGTTTATCTCAACTCTTGGGACTTGTGTAGCTTATTGATCTCAACCCGACCATCCTGTGCTCCTGCACAAAACTAAAGTGAACCTGTACCACATGAAATTAAAGCTGTGTACTTACATTTCCATTGTTTCAACACCAAATCTTTAAGATCTTTAGTATTGGTGGTTGTGGTTTACTTTATTTGTTTCAGTTCTTAAGAAGCCCTTTCCCACTAGTACCTGCTCAGCTCAGCGCAAATCAACTTGGTTTTTAGGGTTTTCCATTAGGTGGTATTACCTGGTACTGGGTAGTTTTTGTTTTAGTAACCTACTCAGCCGGTGTTCCAGCTGAGCCGAGTTGATCCAGAAATGTGACGTCAAGAGACTGAATGCCACTAATTGGACAGTCAGTGTCATCACTCGATGAGTCATGAGTAAGTCTTTCACAAAAATTAAAACTTGCATTTTTGAAACTCAATGAGGGAAACCAACGCACACCATACTGCCTTCATGTTGTCCTTATAAAATGACCTCATGGTTTTGTGAATGAATAAGCGTGGAAATTTTGGTAAAGTCTTTTGATCTTGATGGTATCTGGACTCTATATTTCCTGTGATCTAATGAGCCGATTGTAAGGCTAATTGTTGCCCTGGTGGTTGCTGTGTTGCAGCTGGTCGTTGATTGGCTGGAGAGCATTGCCAAGGATCAGATTGGAGATTTCTCTGATAACATCGAATACTACGCCAAAAATGTGTGCTGGTGAGCCCCTTTGTTTATTTATGTAAGCATAAAGGCCACATTGTAATGTGCATTAAAGTCATCGGTGGGGTATTTGTGTTTTAGGGAGAATACTCTCCACGCACTGAAGATGAGGAGGAAGAGCGGCACCACCTTCACAGTCCCTCTGGTCACTGAGCTGGTGAGGCCTGTTACTGCAAACATAATCACATAATTTCTTTGTCCCCTATGTTTCTGAATGTATCCATAACGTTTGCGTGTTTAGGACCCAGATGCCCCCCTCCGGCAGCAGCGCCCCCTGGCTGACCTGGACAGAGAGGACGACACCCGGCTGCTGAAGAACCTGTTCACACTGATTAGAGCGGGGATGACCGAGGAGGTGAAGAGACATTGAGACGCACAGCAGGGGATAGAGGGGCATCAATAAACTAATGTTTTTATTAAAGTTCACCTTCCAGACAAATTCAACTTAGTGCTATATAAGACTGAAACCAGTCTTGAAACTCATTGCTACCCGGAGTGGGAACCGTAGTCTCAGGTTCACGCTCTAATTCTCATCACAGCCTCTTCAGTCAGGGTAACAAAAAATCAAAACACACTCAGTGTTTTGTTTAAAAGCTGAAACAAGTCAAGCTTTTAGTTGTGTTTCTCTCTGCTATGATCCATAAAATATATAAGCTCTGAAGGATTTCCACCAGGAAAGCTGTAAAGTCCGGTGGCTTCAGGATAATCAGAGGCAGATAATTTAATAGTGCACTTTATTGGTGTTGTGCTGGTGCTTAGGGTGATCTTACCTGAGACATCATGGAGGATCTTCCAATCTCTTAGGTGCACCATCAGGACAGGAAAGCTGAGAGGAGCTTGGAGCACATAATGAAAAGTTTTGATGGTCTCCGGTGGATGCTGTGAAGTTTCATTTCCTGTTCATGTCTTCAGCGGTTTGTCTTTGTGTTTTTTCAGGCTCAGCGGTTGTGCAAACGCTGTGGTCAGGCCTGGAGAGCAGCAACTCTGGAAGGCTGGAAACTCTACCATGACCCCAACATGACCTCAGGTACTGTCTGGCCCCAAAGTAACGAGCACAAGGAGTGATGTTACTTAAGTTTAAATATCTGTGCTCAGCCATCCAAAGCAACGAGAGAAATGCTGTAAGAAATCTGAGCCTTTCTGCTTTTCAACATAATGACACAGAAATGCTGCTGTATGAAAGAGCGGAATCTGTCAGCATGACCGAGATTAATTGGGAATAATCTGTAAGGAAAAACAATGTAAAATTACTATTTGAAGTTCAGGAAGCTTATTCCCCAGACTGACCTGTATTCATAAAGCAGAAATTCACAGAAATAGCCCTTTTTGCCCTTCGGCTCTGAAAGGCTGATGGGGTGGTGACATCACCCCGCAGAGTGAGTGCAACAACTTGAGAACAAAGTGATATAGAGCTCAAATTAATAGGGGCTTCTACCAAAAATCTCAGACTGGTTTGAATCTCAGTGACCTTGACCTCAAGGTCAAAGGTCCAGTTTTTTAAAAATCTTCTAAATGTGATAATTGAGGAACAAGGTGACCTAGGAGTTTAAAATTGATGATAACAGGGGTGTCTACTAGGAGGCTGACGGGTACTACTGCCGGCTACCTGTGTGTGTGTGTCTCTCTCTCTCTCCGTGTGTGTGTCTCTCTCTCCGTGTGTGTGTCTGTCTCTCCGTGTGTGTGTCTGTCTCTCTCTCCGTGCGTGCGTGTGTGTGTGCGTGCGTGTGTACAAGTTGTTTAAAAAAAAAAAAAAATCTGTGGTAGATGGTGAAATAACATCTTTCTGTCTTTATGCCATTTAATTATTTACCTATTGCTTAATAACTTTGGTGTAGTGTGAATGGCCATTGGGGAGGTCTGAAGAAACTTAAATTTGACACACCTGCTTTAATTGGAGAAAGGAAGAGGAACCACCATGATAATTACAATTCCTGAAGCCTGGGCTTGCTGCTCACAGTGATCATTAACTGTATCCATGTTTAATATGTACATACACCATTGTAACAGTATTTATGACAAGAAATAAGGAAACGCAACAGGACCCTAATTAAAGGAATTTCTGGGATTTTTCCCACCTTTTTAAATACAAAGTATACCTGTACGATCCTTCTCTGCATGACTGTCTATCTGTCCTGTTCTCTCTGCAGGTGGTATCGAGTTGCAGCCAGTTGAAGGAAACCCACAAAGAGGCATATGGAAGGCCTGCTGCTGGAGAATGGCCGAGGAGGTACGTCATGCATTACCAAATGTGTGAGAAATAAGAAGACTGAGCTTGTGTTCAGTCAAGCTTGAAAATGAGAACAATAAAGCAAAATAAAATGTGTGTTTTAGGAGCAGTTAAACAGATATGAGAGGGCGATCTACGCCAGCCTGAGTGGGAATCTCAAACCGGTAATATAACCAGTTTCTGTGTTAATCAGAAATCAGCAGCTCAGAGTCACCTCTGTGTTTACGGTCAGTCGAATCCTAGATAATGGCAGACCTGACTCTGTGTGTGTGTTTGCGTGTTAGCTGCTGGCAGTGTGCGAATCGTGGGAGGACTGCGTGTGGGCGTATTTCCGAGTGATGGTAGACTCACTGGTTGAGAAGGATCTCATGTCTTCGGGTATGGCTCATCATGAGGTGGAGACATTACCACGGGAGTACCTGGAGGCCAAGTACGACACACACAGAATAAAACAAATAAATTAAAAAAACAAAACTGCTTCGTCTCTGATCTACTGCCTCCTCTTGCAGCTGGACCATGGAGAAAGTGTTTGAGGAGCTTCAAGCATCTGAGTCAAAGGTAAAACCGGTTCTAACTGAATGTGATTGGTGGGACATATTGAAGTTGCACAGCACAGTAAACCAGTGTTTGTTTGTTTATTTTTCTGTGCGCAGAGGGTGCTGGAGGAGACGAGAGAGCATTATCATGTCATCCAGAAGTTTGTCATCCTGGGGGACCTGGATGGTAAGACCAGCTCTGACCTGACGGGTCGCATCAAACATGTAAGCTCCAGTTTCTCATGAACCCCTTTATGTTTGTGTCTCACTCAGGCCTGTTGGAGGAGTTTTCTGACTGGCTAACTGCATCTAAACCCCTCCCCTCGCACCTGCTGCGCTTCATGACTCACCTTGTGCTGTTCTTCCGCTCCCTGGGTTTGGCACTAAAGGTAAAATTCACGTTAAAGGTTCTTACAGGTCATTTTATGAGAAATTTTCGCTTTAGCCTGTATTTAATTTATAGATACTGAGAGCTGATTGGATCTGATGTAATGTAACTTTAACCTCACTTTTAAATGTATCTTTCAGCTTCTTGCCTAAAGTAAAGAAGACAGGACTGACAAACTCTCAAAGAATAAATAATTAATCAACAAAACTGCAAACAGTGAATCACTTTTTCATTTTTGGTCATGTTTCCAGCCTTTTTTTTTTTTTTTTTTTTTAATACAAATTTTGAGTGTAAAGAATTGAGCTGGTTAGGTGTGAGGAACACTGTGTAGTCCAACAAACCAGAACCAGGCTCTGAGAGGAATTTAAGGGGCTCAGTTATATTTTCAGTGAATGAGGCGTTCACATCGAGGATAATCAGTTTGTTTACGGGTTCACATTTTTAAATGTCGTGTTCCCGCCTCTCGCCTCTAGGAGGAGGTGTGCGTTGATGTGGTGAAGGCGTATGTCTCCCTTCTGATCCAAGATCAGCAGACAGACCTTGTGGCAAGCTACGTCGGCCAGCTTCCCGCCGACCTTGCAATCTCTCAATATGCTGCGTTCCTGGAGACCGTCACCCAGCCGGAACTCCGCCCCCGCTGCCTGCAGCTCGCCACTGAAGCTGGTGAGACAGACACTGTTACACACTGAGGTCAGTAAGAGCAGACCCTTTATCACTGAAAGAAAACTGACCATGTGTGTGCATAGGTCTGGATGTTTCTGCCGTAACCAAGCTGGTGGTGGAGACTGTGAGAGAGACAGACGACACAGAGTTCACGCACCACAGCCAGACGCTGGAGACGGGAACTACAAAGGTAACGACCAAAGTGTTCACTTTGGATTTAGTTTCTCTTATGAGGTCATTCAAGTAATTTGTCTAAATTATAACAAATGTAACTTTGCACACGTGTGGGAATATATTAGGGCAGTGTTTCCTAAAGTAGGGGGAGCGCAGAGCCATTGCAGGGGGGGGGGGGCAGGATAAATTAAAAAAAAAAAAAAATGCTTGGACACTGCTAGCATAATGGACAGGGTTTTGATGGGGCTTCCACACAAATCCAAAGCAGAAGATGAACAAACCTTCGCCACATATGTTTCCAAACCAACTTCCTTTCAAGCCAAAGACTAGAAAATATGGTGACGCATATCTTGCCTTTGGCTTCACCTGCATTTGTTTCCCCTGCTTTGGGAGCATGCGCTGGGCTGTCCAAATCACGGACAAACAGTATCCTGCATTCTTGATTTTTAGTTCACAAACACTTCTTATAATGAAATTTTGGTGATGTTACCTCTTTATACAGGAAAGTTACAGTGGGATACAAGTAATATCATGCTGATCCTGCCACAATTTGTTCCCCCGGTTAAAATAACAAACAGTATCCCACAGCTGTTTGTTTTTAAACCCATTTTGCACAGAGACATTTTTTGAAAAATGTATTGATAGTAGTATGTCTGTGAAGGTTCTCAGTCATCCAGGTCATCGTAGTCAAAGGAGCTTGCAAAGAAAAGCGTCTGGACTTCTTTAAGTTACTTGAAGACGTTTCACCTCTCATCCGAGAAGCTTCTTCAGTTCTAAGGTCAAATGGTGGAGAGTCCCAGATATAAACCTAGTGGGAGTATCCCCCCACAGAGGGACAAAAGGACCCCCTGATGATCCTCTAATCGCCTGAGCCAAGGTGTGAAACTGGGTGTGGGTCCCAATCAGCCAGAGTTTTGGGTGTGTTCATTGTGAAACCTGGCCCCACCTTATCATGCGAATTCCTGAGGTCAGATGGCCCAGGATGTGAGTGGGCGTTAAGGCGTCTGGGAAGGGATCTCAAAACTGGATTATAGATGGCAGAGAGTTGGTGTCGTAAACCCCCGCCTCTGTTCAAAGATGGGCGCTCACAGTGGACATAGATGGCTTCTTTCACTCCTCTTTCAAACCATCTGTCCTCTCTGTCCAAAATGTGAACATTGGCATCCTCGAAAGAGTGTCCTTTATCCTTAAGATGCAGATGGACTGCTGAGTCTTGTCCTGTGGAGGTGGCTCTTCTGTGTTGTGCCATGCGCTTGTGAAGTGGCTGTTTGGTCTCTCCAATGTAGAGGTCTGGGCATTCCTCGCTGCACTGTACAGCATACACCACATTGTTAAGTCTGTGTTTTGGCGTTTTGTTGCCCAAAACGCGGGGGCGGGCTAGCAAAAAGTTTGAGAACCACCGTATTAGGCCATGTGTCACACCTTTGGTTTAAACCTTTAAAAACTCTACATAAAATTTTTTTTATGTGGAATATCTTAAAGCTAAACTGCCTTATTTAGCAGAGGTATGCAGAATGTTCCAGTGTTGGTGAACTGTGTGGAAACGGGAGAAGATATTTAGGGCCACTTGCACAGTTAAATTCAGCAGCCGTCACGCACAATGTCTGGAGAGTGTGTGGTTTGAGTGCTATGAGAGCTTCACGCTCTTGCAGGTAATTCTGCTCGACTCGACTGACTTTTCACAGGAAGTTACCTGCGAGAGAGTGACTCTGCAATGAATACCTGCACCCTTGAAATTAATTTGCTAAGGATTTATTTTTTCTTGCACCGAACTTCTGACATAAATATTATTCCATATACGCAAATCTGCTGGGTCGTTGATGCGCCGTATCTCCACTTTTCAAAATTAGAATACTTACATAATCCCTAAGGGAATTATGTATTTTATGGCAGTTTGTTTGGAGCTGGCCTATATCAAACACAAGCAGAAACAATAGTATGAAGTTCAGAGAGATAACAGGAGAAATTCACACAGCTGCAACAACGTCTGTTTCCGTTTGACGAGTCTGAATGATGTTTTCTGTTCAAGCACGTCTTGATCAGACCAGCTAATTTAGGGTCCATATGAACAGTGATCTTCTAATCCAAGTGTTCATCAGGCTGAAGATGTTTTGTTCATGTAAACATGGCTACAGTGATGTTGTGCTCTGATAGGAGGACCAAAGGAAGATTGATGTCATTGATTGGCTCCTGTATGACCCTGCCCACCGAGCTGAGTCCCTGAAGCAGTCAAATGCCATCATGAGGAATTTTTTGGGTACTTTTTTTCTTTTAGCTGTTTATTTATTGATGGTTTTGTTTGTTCCAATTAAATTGCAATTTAGTGGTCAGCTGACTTCCTTCGTCTGTCGTGCCTTAGCTCTGCAGAAACATGACGCAGCCAAGGCAGTGTTCTCTAAAGTCCCGGAAGACTCGATGAGGGAGATCTGCTCCCAGTGGTCAGGAATCAGTCAGACCACGCCGCTTCCTGCTGAGGACGAGAATGCCATCAGAGAACACCTGTGCATCAGAGCCTACCTGGTCTGTTAGCAACACCTCTCTTCATGTTGTTTTTATAACCCAGTTCACTGAGATGTATTGGACTGAACGTATGCTTTGATGGTCCTGCAGGAGGCCCACGAGGCGTTCACTGACTGGTTCAGACACAGCAGTTCAGCCCCACAGAAGCCGGCACCGGCACCCGAGGCCAAATTCACAGAGAGGGTAGCCAATGAGATGAGGGAAAAGGAGTACCAGGTATTTTTATTTTTTTTTAAATTTTTTATTTAGTTAAGGCATCAGTATTTAAAAAATAAAAACTTTACCACTGCAGATGTTCCACATGTGCATTGTCTGGTTTTTCAGGCCTCGCTGTCCGCCTGGTCCTGCCGGTTGGATGCTTTGACGGAAGATGTTAAAGAGAGAATCTACAATGTTCTGCTGTTCGTGGACGGAGGCTGGATGGTTGACAACAGACAGGTTACTGCTTAAATCGCAACATACAAACTCTAAAAGATTAATTGAGGAGCATCAGCTACATTCATAACGTGACCATGTGGTAATTTAATATTTGGTTGGTTGTGTTTTCAGGATTCGGAGCCAGACTCAGAGCGCAGCCACCAAATGGCAGCTTTGCGCTCTCTGTGTCTTCCACGCCTTAGCTTCCTGCTGCTCAGCGTGCTGCAGAGCTCCTCGAGACACCAGGAGGCGCTGCGGCTCGCTGACATCATCTCGTCTGACCAGCACCGCCTCTACCAGGTAACTGAAGCCTGCATGAACTTCCGACTGTCAACTTATGTTTTCTTTGTCAGGGTATTACTCCAGGAAGCAGGTTTAGCTATCAACTGAGTTTGTTAATCCTGAGTTGAAGGGAAACTTTTTTGTTCCAGAAAGAGAGTTGACTTCAACTCTTGAGTCGATTACCATGGGAGCAGACAGGTTTTCTTCAGCAGGCTCTTTTTCTCTGACTCCACCCCTCCTGCTACACCTGAACCGCCTGACTGACACTCAGTTTTATTTTCTCATTAATGAAGTCGCTGTCCAAGCTCAGAGCAAGGCCATCAGATGATTTTACAAGCACTGGAATCCCAGTGAGATGTGTTTAACATGCACACTTTTATAATCATTCATCAGTTTATGTGGACAGAGACATTATTGGACAGTGATGCCGCTTTCAGATTGTCTGTGCCTCTAAAACATTTACATGACTGAGAAACAAACAGATCTGTGCAAAGCTACAGACACAGATCACACTGATCAGTGATCTCAATGATCAGTCATTGATCATGTTGTACTTAGTCACTGATGGAAAAATGTCTCACAGCTGACTAACTGGAAAACGAGGCAATGTGGGATTTACAAATTTATGCCTAAGGTGCATTTACCGGAGTCTGCCAGTATTCTTACTTTTATTTATTTCGTTTTGTCCCTCTCGGGTTACAGCTGATTATTTACATTTAAAATCAAATATAAAATTAGGATTCCATCTTCAGCTGATGAAAATTAAAGTGGGGTAAATATGGGGTAATATTCAATATTCCTCTAAAACGACCCGTTGCCATGGTGAATCGTGCTATTGGAGGTCCATTTATGATGAAGATTTTCTTTCCCTACTTAAGGACAGACTTAACTTGGGGTGAACATACTCGGAGTTGATAGATCATATTCACATCAGCTGTACTGGAACGTGAAACTCAAGTTTGTAGAAATTCCTGGTTTCTGTTTCTTTGTTTTAACTCTTTATTCCTCTTCGCTTGCTCTCAGGTGTTCTCTAAGGAGGAGCTGAGGAGGTTTCTGCAGAAACTGAGGGAGTCGTCTCTCGCTCTGTTGGACCGAGGAGTCGACCCGCTGGGCTACGAACTGCAGCCATGAACGAAGAAACACACACACATAGCAGTGTTTGAAGCGCTGCTGATTTTTGTTTTGTTTTTTGATTGTCTGTTTTTTTTGCAAAATAAAAAAATAAAAGCCTGTTTCCTGTAGTGCCTTGTGTATTTTAATTAGAAGCAAGTCCCAGTACATGAGCTGCCACAGGTGCCAGTTTGGGTTTTAAAATTAATATATGTACATATAAACAAATTCTTTATTTAAAAAATATACAGTTATTTATGTTAGAAATATTTCCAAACCATGTGCTACTGGGGTAAAATATACATCAACCTCAAAAATATGACTTGATTGTAACATGAATACTTTTACAGCCTCCACTTCACCCCACACTTCCCACAGCTCTGGGTCATGTCAAAGAAATTTCTTTAAAAATGGAAAGCATGATCATATGTATAATTTTGAGGTAAAATCATTTCATATAAACATTAGCAATTTACCGATCATATTTTAACATGTCCTGCTAATGTAGACTGGCCTTTATTTTGAAATTAATCATTTATTCTTGTATTTTTTTTATTTATTTATTTTAACAGAAACAGGAATTTTATGGCCCAAACTGCTCAGATTGGATGAATTTAATGGTTTTATTGTCGTATCAGTGTGTTTGGCGATTTGAATTGAGAAAGTGTCGGCTTCCTAGCCACTAGGGGCGCCATCTGACTAAGTCACAGTCTTTGAGTGGCGAGCGTTGTAAACACTAAGTAGAAGTGGCTCAACTGTCCGGGAAACTGTTGGATTAACGTCGTTGTTGGATATTATTTCATCACAAGTGAATTAGAAATGTGCGTAAATAACAGCTAAACTTTTCTGTGCCAGATTTTAGCGCTCTTAACTGCAGCAGAAGTCCGCGTTAGCAAGTTGTTAGCATATTGTGGCTAGCAGGCCGCGGAGCCTCGGGGTTTCCTGATCAAGTTGACACGCGTTGAGAAGTAGCGCCGTGGACGCTGCTTTCTAGCAACTCAAGTCCGTCTGCTCAATCCTGGTAAGATAAAAAGATCACTCTAAAATAACCCTTTGTGCTTTAACACTAATGCTTTTGGTGGGTTTCTAGTCTCTGCGTTTTTTTAATTACTGTTTAAAGGATATGTAAAACGTATATTTAAAGCTTCAGCGTTAGCCGTCAATACCGCAGGGAAAATTGGATTTAACTGTTCAGATTGAGACGTTTTTACATCTGATTTATGGTAATGTGTTACTAGATTTTGTTTTTGCTTCATGCATAAAGTTATAAGTAGATGTGTGTTTTTATCCACTGTTAGCAGCCAGCAACTGAGCTCTTTAGTACCTCGTTCTGCAGACAAAACAATAATCGGCCTTTAATTTTAGCTCCTGAAGTCTGCGGTCAGTTTGAAGTATCTGCTCATTAATTTTCCTCCGATGAGTGTGAGATAATACAGTTAGAGGTGATGAAAGGTTCCGGCCGGGCTCTCTCAGATCTGTGTGTGTAAGACACAAACTCAGACAGAGGAGAGTGAGCGGGACATGTCCGGGCAAACCTTCCTGCCTTTCTGAGTTGTCACGGTTTAGCAGCTGACTCACAGCCGGTCAGCTGTTTGCGGGGAAAAATTACACACTTGAGGGCAAAAAGCAAAGCCAAACAAGTACAAAGTGTACTGGCTTCACCTTGGCAGCTCTTTTAGGATCCTTAAAAAACAAGAAGTTTATTTGTATGTAATATCAGTTTTGGATACTAGTGATGTGCTCATAAAAACAGAAGACATGGGGAAGTGGTGCACACAGGAACAGCAATAAGATTACTCAGGCTGAAGTAGTAAAAGTAGCACTGTAAGATAATTAGTTTAAGCATTTTGTGTATGTTCACAGTTCAATGCAGATAAAGTTAATAATAATAATCCTTCATAATATACGGTTGAACATGTTTATTTGCCTCACATTGTTGCATTAATTAGATTATCATAGTTGTGTTAACAATTTGTGTTAAATTTTATTACATGCAGTTTAATTTCTGGGTCTGAAACGGCGAGCAAAGCTTTCTTCATAATGTAGTTTTATTCCAGGTGGAAGACTGTGAGGTACAGAGGTTACAGCCACAGCAATGTGTAGACAATGTGAAACAAAATCAATAGATTAGTAATTTAATAGGGAAACGGTGACCACATGCTGTTAGTAAAACAAAAACACCTCAGAAGTTAAATCATTACAAGAAATAAGAGGGTTAATAAAAGATACATAGTTCAGTAAAAAAGCATAAAACAATCATCTTTATTTATCTCTGGATTTATTCAACTTAGAAAAAAAGAAAAAACCCGAACAACCAAAGCCAAAAACAATACAATTGTTTTCATTTTTGATGTGATGGATTTTGTGCTTTTAATGAAATTATGTTGACTTGCTTTAAGATGGCTGAGAATATCTCGTATTCTCAGCAGTTTCTGGTCTGTTTGCTGCTTTAAATCAGAATATACTCTAAGCTGCAGAGAAGCAAAACAAAAGCAACAAAGTTGTTTTTTTTTACTATTAAAACATATGTTATAATCTGATTGTTTTTGTTGTTGTTTATTTGTAATAATTGTCAGTGTTTTCTGAAGTTAAACATCAGTGAGGGTTTTTCCAACACAGAGGAACCCCCCCCCCACTTTTGTTTATCCAGCGATCTGAAAATGAACGTATGCAGACAGACAGCATTAAGCCAATCCTAAAGCTCAATTTTGAGCCTGGTTGGAGGTTTTATTTACCCAAGATTAATGGAGATTTTGATCAGATATTTAGCAGTAACCGTCAGATGCTTTTTTTTTTTTTTTTTTTTGTCAAATGAGTTGGGTGCCATCCCCAAAGAGCAAACCTGAACCTGGGAATACCACATAGTTTGGCCCATACAAATATTTATATGTCATGTATGTTTTGTTTTTGTTTGCTGATTATTCCTGCAAAAACAAAAAGGAAATCTTTATTAGAAAAATGTGAACTTTAAACTTATGTCCCTGGTGAGCTGGTAAATCAACAGATAAACTTATGGCTGTTTTTTGTTGAGCGTGACTTGGAGTGCTGCTGTCATGTCTGGCGACCCCGGTGTACTGTGGACAGGTTGGCCTTCTCCATCTCTGAGCCGCTGCCATTTGTAGTTTACACCTCTGAACTGTGTGGGTGCACTTTAAAATAAAGTCCTGCACCTCTGTGGAAACAGAGCTGTCTGTTTTTGCTTTGTTTTTTTATTTTTACAGTTTCCAGCAAAGTTTCACAGGCGGTGCTTTCCAGGGTTGTTGGAAAATTTAAAATCCATTATGTTACATTATTTAACAGAAGTCTGTGCATTTCAAAAAGCTACATTTAGTAAAAAACAGAAGTGTGAAACTGACACTGAAACAAAGAAAAAACATTTAAAAAATATATTTTTTAATGTATAATAAAAAAATAAACAAGGAAAAAAAGAACTGAAAACAGAAAATTAAACAAAAAAAGAAATAGAATAGAAGAACTCTTATTTATGACTTATTTTAATATATTGTCTTTTAGGTCTAATTTTGTGTTTTTGACTTGAGACCAGAAAGAAAAGGTATATGTAAAAAACACTTTTGGTTGGAATAAATAATAAATTGGAGAATTAAGTATTGCGCTGATCTTCCCGGTTTCCTGTGCTCAGATCAAGCAGGTGTTGCGCCCCTGATTTGGTCCTGGTTATCTGGCTAAGACTAGTCCTGGTTAGTGAGATAACCAGCACTGTGGTTAGTGTGGTTATGTAACTTTGATAGGATGAGTCAATGCAGACTAGCCCTGGCTTGTCTACAGAAGCTCTATGATTGAATCAGCTGTTCCAGTCCTACGAGTACAGCTGAGTCAGGGCATGATAGGCCCCAGTCAGACTAGGCCAGGCCTTTAAACTGGTCTAGTCCTGACATGTCTGAGCAGGTCTATAAGAGGCTGCAGCTCTGCCCTGCTCCACTCTCTCTGCACTTTATCTGCCTTTATTTGCACAAGATGAGCTGCTAAAACTGATTTATTTCCCCTGCATATACTGGTAAGGACTTCATTTTATTCCTTAAATACTGGAAAACATTTTAGACTTTTAACAGCTGATTAATTAAGCATTAACCTGGTGCTAATGCAAAAAGATTGGATGGTAATTGAGTTGATCTGTCTGTCAGGTGTCGTGTCAGGACTACACGTCTGTGTTGTTAAAAACAAGCAAAGATTCAGTAACTTTTTAAGCAAAACTGACACAAAGTTAGTACAAGCTTCTTTGAATGTTTTCTGTAAATATGTGTTTTATATCTGTAAGTAAATTCTGTTAAAGTCTGACAGTGTGATGTTTTTTACATTTTCTTGCTTTATTTGCCTGTTGAAAAATGTTGAAAAGTGACATTCTGCTCTGAATGAAAATTTGTGATGCACCGGTTATGAAATCCTGGCTCGGTATCAGTGTGGCTGGGAGCCTGTGCACATATTTGTGGTTATTTATATTCCGGTTGTACATCACAGAAACAAAGAGATCTTCCATAAGTTTGATTTTAGAGCTTTTCATCTTAACACCATGTCAGGTCACAACTGATCAGATACTGTAAATATGAGCAACTTACATCAGTAAATGTCCTGTTAATTACAGTCACAGGTAATATCTGCACTGATACCTGTGCTCCTGAGTTTACAGTTGAACTCAGTATTTAGATCAGATTATTGCTCAAAGAGGTTTCTGCCCTCCACAAAAATAAAAATCACCAGGCTTTAGGGCTGTTCGATATAACGATATGAAAACATCTATCGTTTCATGTTACGCTATTGTTTGTTTTGTGGTGTCGCTAAACAAGCTGTTTACGGCTAAGGCTGCCACAAACGATTATTTTGATAGTCGACTAGTCACCGATTATTTTTGCGATTAGTCGACTAATCAGATCATGCATCCATTGGACGTACAGCGTACAGCTCATTGCACCAGCAGCATCTGGTCTTATATAACTATCATTAGCTTACAGCTTTAAGTGTTTAAGGTCTGTGCTAACTAAAAATAAAGACAAGATGATAGTTTATTAAATTTTAATGAAATTTGCAGATTTTTTCGGTGAAGTTTAATAAACTCCTTGCTATCTAAAATATAACAGGACACCGGAGTATATTCTCGAGCATCTCACACTTCTGATAATCAGTTGTCTGCTTGATGTTTATTCAGCTGTGTAAAAACTATAACTTTAATCTCAGCCAAACCGATTTACTCAGGAACAAATAAAATACAAAAAAAAAGCCAAACAATGACATTTTTAAGTTATCTAAGTGACTTACATATGTTTAACCTGAGTAGCGAAAGACGGTGGTGGGTTTGAAAACGATTTGCCAGGAGTCCGGTGTTCTCGTGGGCTCTAGTGAGCCTTGAACCCCGGCTAGCTATCGCGCTAGCTTTTGAAAATATGTGGTGTCTTGATAAACTGAGCAGATATTTGAGGTTTACACAGCTACATTCTCGCCTGAAAATATGTTAAACGTTTATTTTGTGACCCAGAAAGAATAATAAGAGTAATATTAAAACTAACTAGCTGCCGCCATTGTTGGAAACTGAGCTGGGACACTGAGCTATGAATTCTGGGACACAGCTTCTTCTTCGGGGTTTAACGGCAGCTGGCATTTTTTGTTTATCAAATAGGGAAATACACAAACCTCGGTCAGGTAGGGTGCCTCAGACTTTCAGGTGAAGATGCACTGATCCATTCCTAGTATACAAGTTCCTTGACTGCAGGTGTTTTCAGTACAGAATGCAAATCCTGTACCAGTCTTGAATGAATAAGCTGAATTTTGTAAATGCACAAATGATTATTTTTTGCTTTGCTGCATCACAGAGTAATAAATCTAATAATCAGAGGACAGATTTCAATAGATTGGCTACATTGATCTGCTTTTTTCATTACCGATATCTGATTCAAGTATCAGCTCGACACGTGAGTGGTTTCTTCAGTTAAATGATCCACAGTTGGAGGCTCAGCAGCCCTCGTCCAGGGCCGAGGTTTTTCCTCCAGATGTGTTTTTGTGTAAGCAAAATAAAAACACAGAAAAGGAACCGGCTGCTCTCAGTCAACACCAGGCGGTCGGCATGCTCTGTATATTTTAGATATTTTATTTTATTGTTTACTCTATTTAATTTGTAAAATATGTACACACACACACACACACACACACACAGACATACATATTTAGTATACACATTCAGTAATATGCATACACTCTTATATTATATTATATTTATTCATATAATTCTCAGATTTAGCCATTCTTATATTTTGCTTGTTCTTATGTTATTGTACTTTTGCACACCTCTGTTGCTTGTGAAGCTCGCACACAAGAATTTCACTCACATGTACTGTACCAGTGTACCTGCACATGTGATGTGACAATAAAAGTGATTTGATTTGATTTGCTTTAAACAAACCTGCATCATCTTAAAAGGTTAAATTAACTTTTTAAACCAGGCAGATTAAACGCAGATGAAGAAGATGATAATATTTACACAGTAAACCCGGGATTATACTTTCTGTATCCGGGTTTATATTGCGGTGCCGCAGATGTAGGGGGAGGAATTTGAAGAAATATAACTAATGCTAATGATGAATGCCTAATCTGTCTTACGCTGTGAAAAAGATTAACTTTAGGAGCACTTTTTCCAAATCTATCCTGTTTTAAAAATCCTGTACTGGTTTATGTAATCTGTCATAATCTGCTGTGTGTTGGCGTGCAGGGACAATCAGCTTCACCATGTCAGCCGACAGTGATACCAACACCTGGACCACGGAGGACGACAACAAACTGGTGAGGGCGGCAAGTTCCCGACTTCTCCATGTGCTCGTAACTCTTCACTGACTGTGTGACTTAACGTTTTTCTCCCTGTGTGCGTTCAGGTGAGACCAAAGGTAGAGTTCTGCTCTTTGCTGCAGCACGCTGGAGCCACTAAAGATGTTTTCACCATGAAGGAGGTACAGCATTTCCATTTACTGCTCCACCGGGAGCTTTGAGACGGTCTTTCTGTCGGCTTTGATGTGTGAGGGGTGTCGTCAGGTGGTGTTAGGACTGTTACCAGACCTGCATTAACAGACAGAAATGAATGAATGAACCCAGAACTTCCTTTACTACCACTGCCCCCTCCTGCCTAAAACACCTGCCTCATACTGCATTTGCACACTTTATGATGAAACATCGCCACCTTGTGGTGAAGTTTGTAGTCATACGTTGCAGATACTGATGCAGTGCGTGATTAAATATGCTTTTTCTGTCCAAAAATCTGCTATCACAGCAGCCAAAACATTAGACACAGCTGTAATAAAATCGGCTGAATAAAGTAAAATGCAGGATGAGCTCAGCAAAGTAAAAATTATAAAATGTGATATATATTGTCTCTGGTGGTGTTACGATTACATATTTAAAAATCGTTATCAGAAACGCGCATGTCATCTTATTCGGCCAAGTTTGTGCACACTTACAAGATGTTTGAGTCCAGTTCACTTTGCTCTTTGACATGCAAAAAAAGAAAAATGTTTTTAAAAAAAAGGCAGGATGTAACGAAAGACAGAATAAAAAAGCGAGTTGCAGAAAGTCTTAAGAAACTTTACAAACTATAAGTGCAAAACTATTTTAAGTGTTTGATTGTTCTTTTTGCTTTCGTACAGCTAAACAGGAAGCAATTTGCTCATCGCGCGTCAATAGCGGATGTTCCAGGCTCTGGTTGCCTAGGTAACCCCTTTATTGTATTTACTACACTGAACTGCGCTCTTATTCGCTTCAGTTGCTTCTTTAGAAAAGTCCGAAGGCTAGCGTGGGAACCGCCCACCCCGAGTTGCCGGAGGTGATTTCGCACGCTGTCGTTGCTGTTATTGACATTTGTGGTACTCGGTTGACACGTCACTGCTGGTTGCCCCTGAAAGTTTCAGACTCTCTGCCGTTATTGCTGATATCGTGATTGTGAAGCTTCTCTTTTCCATGGGTACACTGGTGTGATCGAGCTGCGTGGTAGCTGGAAATTACTGGTCACTGCAAAGATCTATTACCAATGCAGGAAAAAATTGTGTTTTGGCCTTTTAATGAAGACGGCGTGAAAAAAGGAGAACTTTGAGACTCACCTCAGCTCTCCTTTAGTTCATCCTCATGATTTTTCCAGGATTCCCTATTCGACTCCTTCTCCCTCTCAGTCTCATGTCAGCAGTGTTTCCCACATATAGACACTTTTTAATTTCTGGACAGTCCCCCTGCCCGTGGTCTTTTATTTTGAAGGTTAAATCCTTGTCATTTGCATCTCACTCTTATGCCAGTCTTCAGTGTCATTTTGATTTTCTCTTTTGCAGTTCACAAACCTTAGCTCCACCATCGTGGAATCCAAATGGGGGCAGTGGTCTTCGTTGTGTTAAGCTCTATAAACAGACCCTGCGGTTGTATTATTTGTTTGCACCGTTATTTATTTATACATTGTTTTGTTTTCTTTGTGAGCTCATCATCTGTGACTTGGATTTCTGTTTTTCTCATTTGTTGCTGCAGCTTAGATGTTGAGAAGAAAACGCCCACTAACAAAAGCTACAAGCAGCCCATATTATTAGGATTTTTCCTGCATATTAACGATTTTTGGTGCGTTTGAAAAGGAAATAAAATTTGTTTTGGAAAATACTTTACTAATAAATTCCATGTTTGCTCATCAAAAGCCCCAAAACCAACAGGAACATGCAGAGTTTCCAGTTTTGAGGCAAGATAAACGCTGTAATTATGTGTGATCAACAAAGAACAACTGAACAGTGTTTTCTGGATGTAGAGAAAAGAGAACAAACTCAGCTTATCCTTTTTCAGAGTGCATAACTTCAGTTAATCTGACTGCAGTCTTGTAATGGTGGTAAAATTGCTGATGTTTAAAAACCACAATAACAAAACACCCAAACGTAATAATTAGCCTGTGCATCCTACAATCATCCCACGATGTATCTCTGTGTTTTTGCAGGTAATGTTCTACCTGGGTCAGTACATCATCCAGAAGCAGCTGTACGACCAGAAGCAGCAACACATCGTCCACTGCGCCCAGGATGCTCTGGGCCGTGTGCTGGGAGTCGACAGCTTCTCCGTGAAAGAGCCGCGGTGAGTGAGTGGTAGAGGATGAAGCTTTTGGTCCTTCAGACTCACTAAAAGGAAAAAAAACCCCTCTAAATAAAATATGTGATGTTTTCCTGTTTCAGGGTTCTGTTTGCAATGATCACCAAGAACCTGGTGGCTGTCAGGAGTCCAGGTAGGAATCACATTTTGCACACGAGGCGCATTATTAAATACAGCTACACCTTTGTGGTCCGAAAATATCCAGTCTTACATCCCCTGAAGTACCCATGGGTGGAAAGCCAAGGGGCTAAAATTGATCTGTTTTGGTTCTGTATAAACACCAATTGACTCCAAATGAACTTGTTTTTCTGACTTTTGGGGAAGAAATGTCAGACCTCCACCTGCTTTTTCCTTCTGGAGGATAAAGGCATACTTTATATTAAAATATTACTAAATATTGAGGGTGTGTGTGTTTGTGTATATATAGATGATATCCTGCTGGTCTGACTCTGACAAACACTCTCTTTAGAATCAACAACAAGTCTGAGTGAGCCGCACAGCAGCAGCCAGACAGACAGAAGGACGGAGGTAAGACGCACACCATGTTTGGATTCTCTACGTCTATTGTGTTTTTGCCAGATAAACCTTCGATAATTCTAGCCCGGGTTTGTTCCTTCACATTTACCCAGCTTCCTTTCCCTCGTTGCTGATCGCTTTTTAAGTGCTGTGAGTGCAGCATTTAAGAAGTTTAGAATAAACTCGAAGTAAAGTTTCACCTTGTGCTATTCACACAAGGCTATTTTGGACCATTTTACAAGCTCCAACCTCTGAACCATTCCAGCTTACGAGAGAATTACTTCCAGGTGCACTCAACTCCAGTTATGAGTCCACCTAAGAAGCAAAAACACTGCTGCAGTCTTCACTGAGGAATATATTTACCGACACTTTCACTGACTTCCTTCTGAATTACAGACAGAAACATTCTACTCTTACTGAGCACTCAAACCGCTATTATAGTGAATTCCTGATTGAGTTGGAAACTCAGATTTCTCAGCAAAGCAGTCCCAGTAACCCCAGCTTAACAATCCAAGAGGGCGGCGGTGAACGTAAAGAGCAGGCAAACTGTAAAACTTTGAATTTGTGCCGCTGCTTTTTGTGGCTAAATAATCCAAACGTACACTTTAACCACGAACGAGCTGCAGCCGAATTTTTAAAGACAAAAAAAACCACCAAAAATCAACAAACAAAGTGTTTTGCTGTATTCCTAGTTAACTCAATTGTGGCATTAGAACACAAGTCACATTATCCTAGTAACACACATACTCAGACACATCTGGCTGCACACCAGGAGGCTCCAGTCTTTCCTTCTTGCCTTTGTGTGACTTTTTTGTTTTGTGTTTGGGAGAAATTGAACCTTCTGGGGATGATGATCATAAACAAATCTAATGTGTATGATCTAATTTAAAAGTCACATGGAGTTTGGTGATTATTCTATGGCCCAACAAGAGTTTAAAAGTTTGAAAATCAGCTCAAAAACGTGTTTGTGCTTTCAGGCAGCAGAAACAGAAGGTCGCTCTTCATCACCTGACAGGAGGAGGAGAAGGAGGAGGAGAAGGTGGAGCTGCAGGAGCAATGAGCCAGGTGAGTTTCTCCTCAAGAGGTACCAGCACTAACTCCACCACCATTTCATTCAAGGTGTTTAACTGTTTAACCAAACTCCGCCCACCTTTTGTCTGCAGGTCCCTCACACAGTGTAGACGACGGGGATGTTGAAGAAGACTCAGAGGAGGAGGAGGAAGAGGGAGGCACGAAAAGGAGACGGTCTGACAGCTACTCGCTGACGTTCGACGACAGCCTGTCCTGGTGTGTGATTGGAGGACTTGGGAGCGGGCGAGAAAGACACAGCAGCCAATCATCTGACTCGCACAGCACAGTGAGCATGACGCACAATCAGTGGTTTATTGAGCCTGTGTTGATGTATCATGTGTAATGTGGACTCTGTGCGTGTTTAGTCTGGGAGGTCAGAGGTCACGGATGCAGCGTCAGACTCTGACAGCGACAACTTCAGTGTTGAATTTGAAGTCGAGTCCATAGATTCAGATGATTACAATGAAGATGATGCTTCTCTCTCTGCTGATGATCAGGTAAGAACCACTTAATAGACCGAGCTGGCCATTAAACATCTACCTTAGCTCGACACCGTTACTAATAGCCATCTTGTCTGTGTGCTGCAGGTATATGAGGTCACAATCTTCGAAGCAGATGACGACGACTCCTTTGATGAAGACACAGAGATTACTGAAGCTGTGAGTTGCTGCGCAAACACACAGATGACACAAAGGCACACACTTACGCAAGTTGTTCAGGTGTAATGGAGTGTTTTCCTCTCAGGATTACTGGCGCTGTGCGAAATGCGATGAGTTGAACCCTCCTCTGCCCAGAAACTGCCTCCGCTGCTGGGATCTGCGCCAGGATTGGCTACCTGATGTGTCCGTCAACTGTGCCTCCTCCAGCCCTAAAGCCCTGCCCACAAAGCCGACCAACCTATCAGCTGCCAAAGAACCTCCAGGTAAATCTTATCATGACTACAGAAACCAAAGTAGTTTGTTTTCAGGGTAATGCTGTCAAAGAGGTGCAAACGAAAGAAGGGGGACACAGACGTTTCAAAAAAACAAAAACAAAAAAAAAGCACAGAGCCGGTGTTTTCAAATAACAAAGGGAAATCTCCAGTGAATCAAAGACGAGTGTAAAGGTTAGAAAACCCTCAGGATATCTTCAGTCTATAAAACCAGGTCAGATGTCCCTGTGTGCCAATGTCAACACACCTGTGCAGAATTACACATCACTCAGATTATTTCATATTAGTCAGACACAGCCTACCTAAAACCACTGGTGATGATTGTCTACATCAGAATACTGAATCGACAATTTAGAAAACCAATCATTAGGCAGAGAGGAAAAAGAGACAAGCTGCTGCTGTACACCTCATCTCAGATCTATGTAGCTGATACTCAATTTTTGGTGCACATCCCTATTTGCAGACACTTTCTAATGAATAGCCAATCACAAAATGAATGTAGAAATCATTTTCAAGTCTCTTATTATTATTATAATTAGTAGTAGTAGTATTAGTAATCGAATAATTTAATTAAAAACGCTCCAGAAGAGCACAGAGATGTTCAGTTCAGGTGAGAACCTGCAGGTGCTGACCGGCTCACTTTTTCCTCAAGTGGCCACTTGAGGAACTGCAGCTTGCTGTCAGTTTTATCTTCGGTGACAGATAATCTGCTAATCGATTGATTGATTTGTGTCCTGCAGGTTCTGACATGGAGGAGAACGGAGTCGACGTTCCAGATGGGAAAAGATTAAAAACTACTTCTCCTCTGCACTCGCAGTGTGCGTCCGACTCCACCTGCTCCTCCGCTGCTGCTGACTCCGCCTCCTCCGCACCAAACTCCCAGGATCTCCTCTCATGCTCCCAGCCTTCCTCCTCCTATTCACAGGAGAAGCTCTGGACTCCCGAATCCCAGCCCTCCTCTTCCTCACACTCATCCTCCATTGATTCTCAGGAGCTTCTCCCACCTTCCCCAACTCCAGCTGCAGCTCCAGCTGCTCCTCCTACCATGCAAGTCCCCGATATGGAGCGCAGCGTTTCGGCGGAGTGGCGTCTGCCGGACTCGTGCCTGGACCCCTGCCTCATCTGTCAGTCGCGACCAAAGAATGGCTGCATCGTGCACGGACGGACCGGACACCTTATGTCCTGCTACGTCTGCGCCAGGAAGCTGAAGAAGAGGAACAAACTGTGCCCAGTCTGCAGGCTGCCCATCCAGTCTGTCATCCTCACCTACCTCAGCTGAGACCACGCCCTTGCCCCCACACACCGCCCATTCATGTGAGCATTCACAGCTGGTGTTCTCACATGTGGACTTCCACAAACTTCAGAATAACTGCAGATTTACTTTGACTAAATCCCAAATAAAATAAACTTTCAGTTCTCGGGCACATGCGGGCACTTTCTTCAAAACTAGAAGATTTTCTTGAAAAAGTTAATAATTCTGCTATTTGAACTGTTTCTCTGTCCTTGAACCTCTGGAATGAGCCCGTCAAGGGTCTGTCGGGTAACGCCAAGCTTCCCATTGCCTCGTGTTTCTTTTTTCTTTTCTTCTTCTTTCTTTTTAAATGGTTGGTGTCATTTCTTATGTTTTGCTTTCTGTATTTTGGTGCAGCTTACATAAACACTCATCTTCACTGGCCAATCTCAGGTCCACGCCCTCTAGGGCTCCACCATCATTATGAAAGTCCTACAAACAGAAGCCCCCAGAATTTCATATGAACAGCAGTGGAAAAAGACCAGAATATTAGATCTGAGATTTTTCTTTTTCCTGCTGCATTTGAAAGACTTTTTATTTAAAAATATTTTAGAAGCTCACAAAATTAACTAAATCTATAAATATCGGTGAATATTAAGAAACACAGCTATGACTTTATTCTCAAAACACCTGTGTGTGGTGTTAAAGACATACCACCTTAAACCAAGGCTGAGTTCTACCTTAATGTAATACCATTTCGCACCACAAGATGGTGCATGAGTAAATGTAAACTTTATTTAATGGTAGCATATATTGAAAAATGGAAGTAATGCTAAAATGAACGAAGAAACTGCTGGTGGTGAAAACTAAATTCGGCAGAGGCTATTTCTGAAAAGTTTTAGAAATTTTCTTCACTAAATATAATAAATCTTTAATCAGAAAACAGATGGAGGTGGAGCTCAAATGTGAGAAGTTGTAACTTGTTGAATGTTTTTGTGTCACCTTGAAATTTGATGGAAACATCTCCACAGCTAGCTTTCAGACATTTTGTGGATCTTTGAGGTTTTTTAAGCCGACATTGTAAAAAACAGGAGATTTTTGTTGTCAGTTATTTTGAGGCTTAAACCACATTTAGTGTTCTGGTGTGGACAGGTGTGGCGCTCTGTGGCAAAGAGAGATATTTTTAGAATGTGTTAATTATATTTTGTATGATGCAAACTTTAGAAGCATCGGCTGTGTCTTGTAACCGGCACTTGATCCTGAATCATTTCTGCGCCAGCTCTCCGTCGCCTCCGCCAAGCTCGCTCGCTCCTGGATCGCCTCGTTCTGCATCTCAGCTTCTCCCTTGAGATGAGTTCACCTTAACCGGATTAAAAACCCAAAGGGCTCTGACGCTGCATGGTGCACGACGCCGCCGACACCTGAAAGTGTCCGGGGGTGCTAACATCGAGCAGTGCTTTATTTTAGCGGCATTTAATTTCTGACCCTTTTTTCGGAAGTGTCATTGAAAGGAACCCAAATTCATTTTCATGCGTATATTTAACTACTGGAAATTTCTTTGACATGTTTTCAGGTTTTTCTGGAAATTTCTTTGAAAGTTGTTTAATTATTGAGAAATTATTGCCGTTAAAATGGAGTGTTGAACATCTTTGATATTTATTTATTTAAAATACTCAAGTTTATTTAAGAAATGTTTCTGAAAGCTTTTTATGGATAATAAGATAAATTTAATGTTTCCTGTGAAACTAAATAAAGTTTAACTTCTCTAACCACGGGTCTGTCATTTATTTTTATTTTTTTGAAAGTATTTTTATTGAAAAAAGAAAACAACAGTACTTGCAGTTACCGAAATACAATCAACCTTTCTTCATTTTCCTAAGTAAATAAACTTATATATATGAAAAAAAAAAAAAAACAACGCCCCCCCCCGTCCCACACAGATCAACACAACCATCAAACATATTAAAGGAATATAACAGTACATTTAAGTACATTTAAACAGGCAATACCTCTAGACTAGCAAAATAAGAGATAAAGGGTTGCCACTTGTGAAAAAATTTGGCTGTGCAACCTCTCAACGTATATTTAATTTTTTCAAGTTTTTAAAAAAACATGACATCTTTAAGCCACCGGGAAATAGTAGGATACTTAACAGACTTCCAATGCAACAATATTAGACGTCTCGCTAAAAGGGATGTGAAGGCTATAATATCCTTTTGTGTGGAATCAAGTGTAAGTGAGCGAACAGGAATCCCAAATACAGCAATCAGAGGACAAGGATGAAGAGTTACCCCAAGAACAGTTGACATAATAGCAAAATACCCTGTCCAGAAACCTTGTAGCTCAGGACACAGAAAAAACGTGGCTAAGGTGACAAGGAGAACCATGGCATTTATCACATTTATTTTCCACTTCTGGATACAATTCAGAAAGTCTAGACTTAGAGAAATGCACCCTGTGTATGACCTTAAATTGAATAAGTCCAAGACGAGCACAGGAGGTGGAAGATCGTACCCTCGCTATAGCCTGTTCCCAAGACTCCTCATGTATTCGAATTCCTAGTTCTCCTTCCCATGTACACTTAAGCTTAACATTAGAGTGGTTACTAAAAGACAGAATAGCATCATAGAGTTTCGAAATGGTTCCTCTGTGATGAGGAATAAATGATAATGTAGTTTCCCACTGCTGTTCTGGAGGTAAAGAGGGGAAATTTGGGAAACACTTGGCAACAAAATTTCGAATTTGAAAATAGCGAAACAAATGGGTAATAGGGAGATTATAACGAGAAGACAAGTCGGGAAAACTATCGAAAACACCATCCACATATAAATGTTTGAACTGTTTTATACCCTTGTCACACCACACTGAGAATGTCGAGTCCAAAAGTGAAGGGGGAAACAAATGGTTGTCGCTTAGAGGACCCGAGGAAGACGGCATTACAAAATTAAAGTGACGTCTAAACTGAAACCAGATTTTGAGTGTGTTAAGAACCACCTGATTATCAGTGTACAGAGAGGGTTTTACGGGTAAAGAGGAATAGAGCAAAGCCGGTAAAGAAGAGCCCTTACATGATGATAGCTCCAATTTACACCACGAGGAACCAGAAGATTTTAGCCAGTAGCAAAGTTTATGGATGTGAGCGGCCCAGTAGTAGGCTAAAAAATTAGGTAATGCAAGTCCTCCACTAAATCTGCATCGCTGCAGCAAAGTTTTAGAGACCCTAGGTGGCTTCCCTCCCCAAATGAAAGAACCAATAATCTTGTCCAGTGAAACAAAAAAATGTTTCGGCAAAAATAAGGGAATTGACTGAAATAAAAATAAAAATTTTGGTAAGATGTTCATTTTAACAACATTAATCTTACCGATTAAAGAAAGGGGGAGATTACCCCATCTTTGAATATCAGATGTGATCCTTGATATAAGAGGAGACAAATTTGCTGATTTAAGGCCAGCTAGAGAGCGAGTAGGGTCTGTCATTTATTTACATTACAAACACATATTTTAAGTTTGGAAATACAATTCCCATAATGCTTCTGGAAACAATCTTCACACCTTTCCTTTTGTATGGGGTGAGAAATATAACAGTGTCCTAAGTATTGGTAATTACCACAAGGTAAAGCACGTGAATTTTTGTTATTAAGGCTACGTCCACACTAATGCTTTTTCGTTTGAAAACGCATCGTTTCTCTCCGTTTTGGCCTACCGTCCACACTGTAGTGATGTGTCAGTCGCGAACAAAACGGCTTATAGAGCTGGGTCTTTGACGTGAACGACGCGAGCCGGCACCTCATCGCGAGCCGTGGGTTTGTTTTTTTCTTTTTCTTTCTCTCACCCTCTCTCTCTCGCACTTTTTTCCCGCTTCACTCCACATGCGAGCCTTGTGCTTTACGCTGGGATGAGGTGGGAGGGGCGGTAGTTACACTCAGTAGCACAGGAACAGAGCCGGAGGGAAAGAGAGAGAAAGAGAGCCAGGGACAACAACGTTACATTAGAAAGGTATAGTAATCATCCACAACTATTTTCAGTTGCAGATGATAAAGGATTCAGAAAGTTTATTCATGCAGGTCCATATGACAGAGAATATGCATCTTCTTTTTGTTTTCATATTTTAATTTATATTTAATTGTGTTGTGGTTTGCAGTGTTTTGTGTTGTTTCACTTTAAATTTGTTTAAAAGGAAAAAGCTGAAAATTTAAATAGTTAAAAGTTGAAATGGGTTTGAATGAAATTGGTTTTTGTATTATAAGATTTATTTATTACATTTTATGTGGAGTGAATAAATAAAAGTCTATTTATGGTGGCCCCTAGAGACAAAGCACGTACAAACTTCAAAACACGTACAAACCCTGAAGCACGTAAAAACTCCGAAGCACGTACAAAAGACAACAGAAGTGCTCCAGGATGCTGGGCGCAGTGTTGAGCTTTTGTTACCTAGTGGCGACACAAGCCAGCAAGTACCAATGACCGGATTTGGTGTGTGGTAGTAACAGGTAAATGAACTTTTTTTTTAAATTATTTGAATATGTATGAGTGTTTGTGTATAAATACACAAACAATACACATATGCTTTCAATTGTGTAATTTAAGTGATCTAGGTAGCTCTGTTTTGGAAGTTCAGTTAACGCTAGAAATGTGTTTTGGAGTTTGTACGTGCTTTGTCTCAAGGGGCCACTGCATATATTTATATATAAACATATATAAATAAAACCACTTTTTTTACATTAGTAATTCCTTTTGTGCATGATTTTATATTATTGTTAATAATAAATTAATTAAAGCAACAAAACAATCTGAAGAGCCGGTTCGGACCCGAAAGAGCCAGTTCGGAGCTGAAAGAGCCGACTCTTTTTAATGAGTCGAGCCGAAAGAGTCGGTTCTCTAAACAGTGCCGGAAATCCCATCAATACCACACTGGGACGTCATTTTCAAAACGCTCTCGAAAACGCATACATTTGAAGAATTATGCGCAGTGTGGGCAGCGAAAACAGACTTTTGAAAACGATGACGCACGTTAGTCATGTGATGCAGTCATGTGACTAATTGAACAAAGAGAGCGGAGGGCATTATACAGCAGTTGTTTTTTTTGCTCTCAATTTTGACAGCCCTGATAAAGGTTAATATCAGTCTGTACATGCTCCAGATAGCTTTTCTTCAAATTCTTTAATTCTCACTCGCTTTGCCAACTTTGTAGTTTTGTGTTACTCGCAGCAACAACTGCACTTCATTGTTAGTCCATTTAAAAAACTCGGTGCTTTTCCTCGAAATTTTGCCGCGACGTTTCAAAGAGCCGGAAAGTAAATAAACGGCATACAGAAAGGAGGCAGGCCGAATCAGCTTGCGTTTCACGCATGCGCAGTACTGGAACGTAAGAGTTTTCGGTCGTTTCAACGTGGACACACAACTCTGTGAAAACGACTGAAAACGCCAGTGTGGACGCGGAGCATTTTCAGACGAAAAATCTATCCGGGCTAGTGTGGACGTAGCAGTTTACAGTTATTTTCTAACGTCTTTACAGTTACTGCTCTTACACAACTGCGTGTTGTACGAATTCTCCCCCATCTCCTCTTCATAATATTTCATGTCACAAATGCTGTGTATTTGCCTTACCTCCGACTATTTATTGTTTTCTTGTTGAATATCATTGTCTGTGTGTTACTGACTGTCACTGTAAAGAATGAGGAGAAGGACAGCACGTCCACTGTCCCACTGAAGTTGGGACCTCTTAAACAGAATGCAACAAAGCTACTTCAGTCTGCCGAACATCAACCTGTATCCACGCTTCAGGAACGGAAGGATAAATATGTAGAAGAAGCGTCAGACCTCCAGACATTAGAAGGTGAGGTGGAAGAAGGCCAAAGCTTCATACTAACTTTTGATGAGCCTGAGCAGGGACAGTGTGATCTGCTGTCACACCATCCCTGCTCAGAGGATAAACCTCTGGAACGTGAGACCACACAGGCTGGCAGATCCCTAGCTGATCCATAATTATATTTGGGTGTCGCCACTTTAACTCTGCTCAGGATCCTCATCTATGTCCTCCTTTGAGCTTCCATGTGCTTGCTTCCAATATCTGACCTTCTTCCACCTCATCCCCTGACAGCAGAGTATGACTCCATTTCCAAATGCTGTAAAATGCTCTCTTCCTCGCTCAGCCCTCTGTCATGTTAGTGCCACGGATGACCCAGGTTTAGGTGAGTGTCAGGTGTTGCAAAAAGCTCGACTATGAGATGTTAAAAATTCTGATTTAATGTTCAGACGTGTCTTTGTTTCATTCCGTTGTTTCAGGTTGTGAAACTTCTGAAGTTAAAAGACATTTGAACCAGAAAATAGTGTAATAAACGCCCTGATGTCTGTTTTTTAATCATTATACTTAAATAACCTAAAAAAAATTGTCAATAAGCTGGCTTACAGTAAGCAACCTCTCCTGTTGAATGACAAATTTTTCCACCGCCCTTTATTCCGAACCCAGTGATCTCCACTAGGTTTCCTGGAAAAACAAAGAGGAAGTTCTTAAATATGATTCCTGTATTCTCTATCCATTCCTTGGAAGTTTCCGTATCCAACATATCCATGACGCCTCTCTGTGTGAGACATCCTGAAACCCTTAAAAGCAGCTCACTCTGCTGCTCTCCTCTCACTTCACTTCGCTGCAGTCAGAGCTCGTCTGGACTTTGGGAACAGTACTGTTATTCTGACTGCATTTTCCAGCCGCAAAAATGGCTCAGATCAACATCTGCCTCAAACGCATCTTCATCGTCTTCAACATATTCTTCATGGTGAGTAAAACAGAAATAACCACATTTGCCTCCTTTTTTACATGTAAATGAAACCGAAGCTTAGAAGAGTAAAATAAACCGACATCAACTCAACATGTTTGTTCTTACTTTCAGAGTTTGTTGTTGTGCTCGTGCACATGTGTGGCTGTGCAGTCATTTCATGTCCTGGTTGTGTTTAAAGGATCCAGCAGCTCTAACCAGACTGTTTCTTTTTGTTCAGGTTGTTGGTGGAGTGGCCATCGTCCTCGCTCTGTGGTGCCAGTTCTTCATGAACATTCGAGGAGGATACAACGTGAGGACACATTCAAACATAAATGCAACACGTGGGGACAAACAGACAAAGCCCACTAACCTTTTCGTGACACTTCTGTCCACAGCTGGAGGGTCGTGCCACCAAACTCTTCATCCTCTTCATCGTGGGCTGCATCACCATAATGATCACCATGCTGGGAGCCTATGGAGCCCACAAGGAGAACAAAGTGGCCCTGATCACGGTGATTACATTTTCCACTCATTAAATTAAAGAAAAGAAATGATTCAATAAATCTTATGAAGCCATTTAGTTCAGAATGCTGTAAAAGTTATAATTCCATCACTCTGATTTCTACTAAGCCCCACAGATTAAAGATATTAGATTAAAAGTATCCCTGCATGTCTCTGCAGTCCCTGGTGTACACGGTCATTGGATGTTGGCTGATGTTAATAACTGGAATCCAAGCTGCCATCACACGTCCTCAGGTAAAGGCCAGGATGTGCTGCTGTGGAGTCGAATCATTTGACATGAAGACAGACTTATAAACCTTTTTTACATTATTATAATCCTCAGCACATATAAACTCTTTTTTTTTTTTTTTTTTTTACCATTACCTGAACCCTTAAGATGCTTTTTAAAAGTTGTACTATGTAAATCTAATCGATGTAAACATAATGTCTATGTTTGCAGCTCAGGGGCATCGGAGTGGAGACATTCAGCAAGTTTGTGCCTCTGGACAAATCCTCGACATACGTGAGGAACATGACCGAGGACATTCAGAAACAGGTAAGATATTGCCACCTGTTTTATTTTCCTGCATTTACATTTACTGTTTAACCAAAAACTACAGTCATGGAAAAAAGAAAGTATCCACTGTTTAAAAAATGCAATGTGGTCCTTAGTGGGTTTTATAATCACTTAAAAATAACCTCAGATGAGATGTCAAACGAGACATATTACACCGTGTGGTAAGTTAAATTGTATAAAAGTAAACTAAGTCCTTATTGTTTCAAATGCAGTTGATTAGTTAATCATTAATAAGTGTGAGCACCTCTATAAAAGCAGAAGCTTTGGCAGTTTGTTGGTCAGGTGTGAGTTAACACAATACCACAGTCACTGAGTGGACCATGAACTCCTCTGTGTTCCTCTGTCTTATCCTCCTGAAGATGAGTAACCCTCCTCTTTCTTCTCCTGCTGTTTGTAGTTTCACTGCTGTGGTCTGTTCAGCTACAAAAACTGGGAAAACATCCCCGACTCCTGTGTGTGCAGCCAGGAGGAGGAGAAGGAGGGCAAGTGTCAGACTGTCGAAAACAACGTGAGTATCGATGCACCTGCTCGCTTCACTGGTCACGGTGTGTCAAAGTTTGTAACGTCTTTATTTCTGTAACTTTTCCAGACTTTCATGCTGCAGAGAAAGTCCGTCTACACTACGGTGACCGACCCAGCACCATTTTGAAAAAGCTTAAATCATCTCTCAGTTTATATCAGAACCTGACAGTTTTCATTTTTCCTTCTATTTTCAGACCTGCTTTCCCACCATCATGGACGACATCCAGTTTCATTACAACATCATACTTGTGGTCAGCTTCACTCTGGCTATTCTAGCTGTGAGTATTAATCAAGGATTCAATAGTGTAAATGTCCACACTATAATTTACAATCTGCATTCTCTGCCAGGGCAGGTAGCAGCCTCGGCTGTCAATCAAATGCAGGGCTGATCATCAGAAAATGTGAACACCTCTATAAAAGCAGTTTACTGTTTTGGGACAATCAGGTGTGTTTAAACACAAGGAAACGATTTTACTAGGAGTGGATGGAAGTTCAAAAATCCCACAAACTACAGTCAAATTCTACAGACGCCTGTTAACAACTTAAATAATAAAGTTCATGACTTTACAATTTGAGAAAGACGATACTTTGGGACTAAAATGGAAATTTCTGGTCATAATGGAAAGCGTCACATTGGGAAAAAAAACACCTTATATTAACCATCAGCATGGTGGTGAAGGGGGTGGTGATTCAGGCACCTAACATTCAAAAAGTCCATATATAGTTCAGTTAAAAGGACTAGATGTTACAGTCCCTGCTAATGCATTGCTTTAGATGGAGAGACTCTTGAGGGATGGCTGTTATGAGGAAAGGCAGCCCAGAACTTTGCCAGCAGCACACGTCGTTGTGTGCCTCAACTTTCGGTCTTTTACCCAGGCTAATCTGCCATTTTCCTTCCTTGGTTAGGTTTAGGGGTTAGAGATCGATCTAGATTATCATTTTAAATTTGGGTCACATCATCAGTAGTGGACCTTGCATTCATCAGGTGTTTCGGCCATTATCACTAGACACCCTCATCCAAGGAGACCCTGCCAGGGTTGATCAGTCCCTGGAGTGTGTCACTGGTTTATGTTAAATTGTTATTTCTCTTCTTCTTTCTTCTGTTTAGTTTCCTACATTTTCTTTTTATCTATTCACTGCAACTGAGAAATAATACTTACCTCTTTAGCATTTATGGAGCCTAACTTCTTCAAAGGGATAGAAAAGGTGATAGAGAGAAGTAAGACAAAAGGGACAAGATAGGAGAGAACAGAGAGAAGAGCCTGAATGGGGGCGCCCAATCTGGCTTCCCACACCTCCCTGCCGGATCGGGCTGTACGCTCTACCTCCCCACTGCCTCCCAGAAAAGGGAAAAAGAGCAGAGAGGAGAAGAGCGGAATATTTCTTTTGGTTAGCTGACTGCCTTAGCTGCCCAAGTGATGTCAGCCCTTTTTAATCATAGCCAGTGACTGGTCCTCTCAGCAGTGTTAGCTAGATCTCTTATAGCCTGCCATTGCGCCTGTCCTCTGATCCCATTTTTTATAAGCAGTTTTGCTGTTGTACTGGTAACAAAGCCCCTGCACCTCACTTCCACCGGGCGCACCTTGATCTTCCAGCCTCTGTGCTCTGCCTCAGGTGCCAAGTTGGCATAGCGCAGTTTCTTACGCTCAAATGCTTCCTTAATTGCTTCCTCCTATCGTACCGTCAGCTCAATGACATACGCAAGTTTTCGGGAGTTAGACCAAAGGACGAGGTCTGGTCGCAAAGTAGTTGTTACGATCTCTGTGGGAAAAATTTGCCTCTGATCCAAGTCCACTTGCATCTGCCAATCCCTGGCGGCCTTCAGTGGGCCCAGGTCTGGGTTTGAGGGGCTTGTCCTCGGCTTGTCTCCTTCCCGGACAAATGTTGATGAAAACTGATGCTCCTCTTGGTTCATGAAAGGTTGAGCGTTAATGGATTTTCTTTTGCACTCAACTTTCTCGGCTAGACACCTGAGAACCTGGTTGTGTTTCCATGTGTATCTGCCCTGAGTAAGGCTAGTCCTACAACCAACCAAGATGTGCTTTAGTGTGGCTGGGACTATACACAGGGGGCAGGATGGGTCCTTTCCAAACCACAGCTGCAGATTTGTTGGGGAAGGTAGCACATCGTATGCCGCTCGGATGATGAAACTTAGTCTATTAGACTCCATGCCCCAGATTTCACTCCATGAGAGTTTCCTCTTTTCCACACTCTCCCAATTCATCCAGCGACCCTGTTTGGCCAGTGCCACGGCTCTGGCATGTCTGGCTGTTTCCTCCTGTCGTCGCACCTCCTCCACTACCATTTTCCAACGTTCGGTTACAGATGCCTGTTCCCACCGAGGTGTTACTGCACTAAGACCAAATCCTCCTCTACCCTGTTGGATGTGACTCACCACGTCACAATGCTGAAGAGCGGATTTCGCCTGTAGCACAGATGTGGCTGGGGTCCACTTACTCCCCGTTGCTAGGGTGGGAGTGCTGCCTCTCACTATGGGGTCCCGGGAGTCCGTGAGTGACATCTCAAGCCTCACTTTTGCACATTTAAACTCCTTAACCAGGCTCGGGATAGGCAATGACAGTATTCCGTCACTGTAGAGTCCAATGCTGCTGAGGCACTTGGGAAGTCCGAGCCACTTCTTAAAGTAGGATCTCACTAGCCTCTAGTCGATTGGCATGATTGAGTGAGACCTCGTACATTGTCAACAGCCACAGTAGTCTGGGTAATAACCCAAACTGGAAGCACCAGAGCTTCAGTTTTCCTGGGAGTGCAGTGTTGTTAATCCGCTGGAGGTCGTCAGCCAATTTAAGCCTTAGTTGTTCTAGTTGCCACGTATCGTTGAGGTCTGCATTATACCACCGTCCCAGGCTCATTATGGGTTTCTCTAAGACTGTTGGAATTGGTTCTCCACTGATATAGAATTGCTCGGCTGTCAGTTTTCCTTTTATGATGGAGATTCTGCGAGGTTTACTTGGCTTAAACTCCATTCTTGTCCATTCTATGTTTTCCTGGAGCTTCTGTAGCAATCGCCTAGTACATGGTTTTGTTGTTGTAATGGTCATGTCATCCATGTAGGCCCTAATGGGAGGAAGACGAAGGTCACTCTTGAGTCTTTCACCTCCCACTACCCACCCAATAATATTGTGGGTAAATATGTGCCAACAAAGTCTGAATTCTCCATGTTCAAAGTTAGAAAGGTATGGTATCTATTGCAGAACAAAAAATAAATTATTACTCAAATCTTCTTCAGTCAAAAAAAAAAAAATCTTCTGGGTAAACATGTAGCAGCTTAGTCACTAATATTGGTTCACTTTAAAAACAAAAACTTGAAGACAACCAGATGTTTAACTAAACTTCCTGTGTTCCCCTACAGCTACTTGGCATGATTCTGTCCTCCATTATGATCCACCAGCTGTATTACCCCAACAGACCCACCATCATGATCTCCATGATGCCACCAAAATACAAGGAGCTGCACAACGCCCCAGCATGTTAGTCAAAATACAATGGACTTCTTTTCTTTAGCTACCTCGGTGCACTGCATGTTGTTAGCCCTCAGTCATAAAAGGCTGATCGGGTATTATCCTAATGCTGCTGGGCGGGCAGACGGTGTGGACACTCAAGTTTGTGAATGCCATAACTCGAGAACGATAGTGGCGCAGGAACTTCTAAGTGATACCACAGGTGTATCTACTAAAAGTCCGTAAAATGATTCAAAAAGCAACGCCAAAAGTGACAGTGATGACATCACTACAATGTGATTGGTTACTTGGAATGTTAAACCAGGACTCAAATTAGTATTGCTGATCCAGGAACAATGTCAACATGACAATATCAGACCGTGCATTAATGTAACTGATTCTGTTGTCATGGTAACACTGGATAAAAGAACAGCCACATTCCCTTGTTACGTCACGTGGCGCTTGCTAGTAGCTCAGAGAATTTGAGGATTGCAGTTTGAAAACTGAGGGCTGTGCTAATGCAGCTGCTTGTAAAAATGTTTATAAAGGAAAATATTTCTGTATTTTATTTTATTATTTTTGGAGTCTTCTTTGTGTCATATTTAATCCTTCTGGTGCAAACTGTAAATGTAAATGTCTTACAGGATTAAAAGATAAGAAAAGAAAATCTGTGTTGGATTAAAATCTTGTTCTGTTTCACTGATGTTTGTTTAAAAAAGGAAGTTATTGTATTCTTAGTAATTGGTTAGTAGAGAAAGGTCACGGGCCACGGCAGCACTCAGTGAGAGAGAGGCATCCTCAATCTGTCTTGTTTTAATGGAAAAATTGGAATGTAACAATCTAAACCACTAACAATGTAAAAATGCTAACTTGTCTTGTGTGCAGCTCTCCTGGCAACTTTTGTGTTTACAGGGCACAAAGTGCTGGTCAGGGCATCCTAGTTGTGTGTATAGATAGTGCAGGTGGGCGGCAGTAATAACAGAAATTCAGTGTGAAATTACAAGTAGTGATGGGATTTCCGGCTCTTTTTAGAGAACCGGCTCTTTCGGTTCGGCTCACTAAAAAGAGCCGGCTCTTTCGGCTCTGAACCGGCTCTTCAGGTTGTTTTGTTGCTTTCATTTATTTATTATTAACAATAATATAAAATTATGCACAAAAGGAATTACTAATATATGCGGTGGCCCATAGAGACAAAACACGTACAAACTCCAAAACACATTTCTAGCATGAACTGAACTTCCAAAACAGAGCTACCTAGATCACTTAAATTACACAAATGAAAGCATATGTGTATTGTTTGTGTATTTATACACAAGCATTCATACACAGGGAGTGCAGAATTATTAGGCAAGTTGTATTTTTGAGGAATAATTTTATTATTGAACAACAACCATGTTCTCAATGAACCCAAAAAACTCATTAATATCAAAGCTGAATGTTTTTGGAAGTAGTTTTTAGTTTGTTTTTAGTTTTAGCTATTTTAGGGGGATATCTGTGTGTGCAGGTGACTATTACTGTGCATAATTATTAGGCAACTTAACAAAAAACAAATATATACCCATTCCAATTATTTATTTTTACCAGTGAAACCAATATAACATCTCCACATTCACAAATATACATTTCTGACATTCAAAAACAAAACAAAAACAAATCAGTGACCAATATAGCCACCTTTCTTTGCAAGGACACTCAAAAGCCTGCCATCCATGGATTCTGTCAGTGTTTTGATCTGTTCACCATCAACATTGCGTGCAGCAGCAACCACAGCCTCCCAGACACTGTTCAGAGAGGTGTACTGTTTTCCCTCCTTGTAAATCTCACATTTGATGATGGACCACAGGTTCTCAATGGGGTTCAGATCAGGTGAACAAGGAGGCCATGTCATTAGTTTTACTTCTTTTATACCCTTTCTTGCCAGCCACGCTGTGGAGTACTTGGACGCATGTGATGGAGCATTGTCCTGCATGAAAATCATGTTTTTCTTGAAGGATGCAGACTTCTTCCTGTACCACTGCTTGAAGAAGGTGTCTTCCAGAAACTGGCAGTAGGACTGGGAGTTGAGCTTGACTCCATCCTCAACCCGAAAAGGCCCCACAAGCTCATCTTTGATGATACCAGCCCAAACCAGTACTCCACCTCCACCTTGCTGGCGTCTGAGTTGGACTGGAGCTCTCTGCCCTTTACCAATCCAGCCACGGGCCCATCCATCTGGCCCATCAAGACTCACTCTCATTGTGGAGACACAGAAAGACACACAAAACACCAAAGCATGCAATTAATACTACAAAAAAACAAAACAAAAAACAAATCAAATGTAATGCCAACCCAAAAGTTTAGTGGAGGATTCTCTCCATTCTTTTCCACCGTGCTATACTCTGCAACACTAATATCCTCAGTTAGATGAATTGGTTTTACATCAAACATTGTGCTAGTCTGAGAGCAGGGATGTGAAACATAAGACCGAGGGCCAAAATTGGGTCAGGTTACCAACTGTGCCGTATGTACACAGGAACGTTAGTTTGCAAAACTGCTCAGATGAAATGATCTTTGATTAGACAATTGTCAAGGATGGTTGAAGGAGGACCCAAATGCATAACTTTTTGAATGGAAAAAGTGTTTATTTACAATGAAAAGAAACTATGAAACAGTGCCAACAATCCGCAGTGCATGTGTTCCCAGTTCACATGCTGTGATTCTTCTCCTTGATACGTGGTGATGTTTTGTCCTCCTCGATGCATGTGTACAACAGTGTGCTGCTCCCTCCACACGTTTCCGCAATTCACCTGGAAACAAGAGATGCCACAGTGAGTACAGCCCCATCCACCGGCCAACAAAAACACTTTAAGCATTCCAACAGGAAACAACTGTGAACTAACTAACTGTGTTAGTGTAATGATCCCACGCCAACTACCTCTCCACTGTTCTCTTAAGTAGGATTATCCTCAGGTGTGTCTGACTCAGAGGTGGGACTCACGGGAGACTCTCCAGGCCTGGTGTGGCAGCAAAACTCTCTCTCTCTCTCTCACACACACACACACACACACACACACACACACACACACACACACACACACACACACACACACGTGTACACACGTGTACACAGGGAGACGCGGGACCAATAGCAGATCACACCAACAAACAGCCACAAGCGATCCAGAAAGACCAGTAAACTAATAATTTTCCTTAAACCCAAAAATGACGCATGAGCTCTGGGTCCTCAGACCCAGGACCCTGAAGATAATCTACTGATAATTAAATTTTTTGTGGCACAACTTGTTATATTTGTTCAATCCAACATGAGTGAAAACAGCATTTTCTTTATTTTTCTGAAAGAGAATTTCATGTTAAAAAGTACTCTATATGTTCTTTTAACATAGTGAAATTCAGCTCTACATCATTCAGAAATTATCACTAGTTGTCTTGTGCAATGTAAAATTTTGCATTTGTGCGAGTTTAAACACGGGACATTACAAGAACACTTGAATTTTTTCCATGGCTTAACGAGGCAATAATGACACATTTTTTCATGTATTTTTCCCAAATTACAGATTTCTGCAAAACAGTGACGTGGGACTCATTGGAGGGTAGTGTTTGCATTGCTTTGCTCTGTCTGACAGCTCGTTCACACTCGGAGGACTAAAAGTGCTCTGTGGATGCTCAAAGTCTTTGTGGGTTGAATTATTCCACAATGAAAAATGATTAGGAATCATAAAAGAATCAAGTATGATATGCACAAAAAACTACAAAGACACAAAAAAGTATAAAACTTACTTTAAACAAAAAATAAATAAAACCAAAAGTATTATTTAATAAGATGAAACTATAAAAGTAATAAGGGGGAAGTTAAAGTCAATGTAATCTGTATTTGAGTGCAGTACTCATACTGCTTTACATTTTAAATCACTGCAGAAATGTGATGATATAACATAAAAAGGATGTAACATCGCTGTGTGTTAGTGTAATACTCCTATAAATATATCTCACTATTTAAAAAACTGAGTACATTGTGTGCAGATGCAGTAAAATCTACTTTAAACTGTAGAGCAATAAACTGACTTTCAGTAAGTCGGCTCCTCCTGCTGACGACAGATTCTCATGAAACTAAAAGGAATCGTGTCTCCACATCTGGATTGTTTTAAACGGGGCATAACGCCGCCCTCTCCTCCACTCCAGCCAGCCTGAGAACAGCTTCCCTCCCTGTTCACAGCAACAACTATTTCCACTGGATTTAACTGGAAGGAGGAAGACCCTGTGTTCAACCTCCCCTTCCTAATCAAGCATTCCACAGAAGTTTCCACCTCTAACATACCGGAACTCCCGCCCAGCAAAGCCCTGAAACCCTTAAAAGCAGCTCACTCAGCTGCTCTCCTCTCATTTCACTTCACTTCGCTGCAGTCGGAGCTCGTCTGGACTTTAGGAACAGTACTGTTATTTTGACTGCATTTTCCAGCTGTAAACATGGCTCAGATCAGCAGCATAAATGCCTGATCTATAACTTAAAATCTGCATTCTCTCCTTTTAGTCACTGTTAGTCACTATTTATTATTCACATCTAAAATTAGGGTTATATCTTTTTGTTGACTCTAAGGTCCTTAGATCCTGTGCCACAGTGGGGAGAAATTCAGCTTTTTTACCATCAGGCAGAGATGTTTTTGTGGTCAGATATTGGGAGTCAAATCTGTTGTAAAATTGTTTTCAGCAAAGTTTGATACCCCCACCTTTGACATGCTGAAAAATTACAGCATCTGTTTCTGAACAAAAAGGAAACTAGTACAAAATCTAATTCCAAAAAGTAAAAAAAGAATTTAATAACATTAAAATTTGTTAACTTGCAGAAAACCTGATGCCTAACTCATCTTCCTGTGTTCCCCAATAGCTCCTTGGTGTGATTCTTTCCTCCATCATGGTGTACCACCTGTATCGCTCCAACAGCCACACCATGATGATCCTCACGAGACCACCAAAATACAACGAGATGTGCAAACCTCCACCATACTAGTCAAAGTATGATAGTTTTTTTTTCCTTTTGCTAGCTTGGTGCACAGATTTCTGGAGCCCTGTCGAGTCTGTTTTCTTGAATTTGAAAATGACATATTTGGTTGAGGTTCATATCATTGTGCCTTATGTCTTCATGATGAAGTTGTCTAAATTGAGATCATCAGTTTCAAGCGACTTGAAAAACGATACTTAGTAATCTTAAATTGAAATGTAAATGTCTAAAATTTGACTGGACTCTTTTAATTCAACCTTTATCAGAAATCCTTATTTTCATCACATTAACAATGAGAAAATGTCTAAAAAGGAAAAATAACTGAATCTAGCGATTTCCAAGGCTGAACAGAGGTGATGGCTTACAACACCAGCTATTAGCCACCTACTATGCAGTCTTGAGACCATTTCCAGCCAAATTATTGCTCACTGACACCTTTGACTCATGTGACCTGTTATGTTTCTAGAATGCAATGTTACTGTTACTAATTCTGTTTGCTATGGTAACATTTGATGAAATTAAAAGCCACATTCCTTTGCTACCTCATGTGAAGTTTCTTAGTAATACAAAGACAGTTAAGTTATATTTTGAAAACTGAGAACTGTGTTGATGCAGCTACTTGTAAAAATGTTTATAAAGGGAAATATTTTTGTATATTTTTTTGGTATTTTTAGTGTCTTCTTTGTGTCATGTTTGATTCTTCTGATGTAAACTGTAAATCTAAAGGTTTTACAGGATTAAATGGTGACAACAGAAAGTCTGTGTCTGTGTGAAATCTTCTTCTGTTGTACAAAAAAGGAACTTATTCTCATTGCATTTTTGTTGACTGTTACTAGACAAAGGTTATAGTAGAACTTGGTGAGCTGAGAAGCCTGCAGTCTGAGACTGAACTGCTCTGTTAGCATAATATGTTATGTGAAGTCTTTAAGATATGATCTTTCTCATATTTGCGTATAAACTTTGAATTTAATTGAACCATTGGAGAGAAGCAAATATGAGCGAAATAATAAAAAACAAATAAGTCTATGAACTCATTCTTCAACATCACCCTGAGACACAATGCTTCAAATTTTAGCAATATTGTGCAAATTAATGTGTTTAATAAGTGCGCTGAACAACATATGCTAGCAAACAAGAGATCTACAATTTCTCACAGTGTTATTGGACCCATCTAATTGCCATCTAAAGTAAATATCTGGTTAGAGATCCTGTTTCCAAGATTTTTATTACTGAGTGCAATAAACCTCAATTTATGTCTGAATTTAAAAATAGGCAATTAAAAGTGAACCAGGTTTTTTGTGATAAGCTTTTAGTTTAATCTGCAGAATTCTATATTTGGCTTCATAGATAAATACAGCACGGTGTCATCTGCATAGCAATCAAAATTTATGCAGTTTTTTTCTAATTATATTGCAGAAGGGATGCACGTATGTTATAAAATGTATTGATCCTAGCACCGAACCCTGTGGAACTCCAATACCGAGTTGATGAGCCTACTGTAAGAGGCCATAAGAACATTAATAATAACCTTCACTAATAATGTTTCTGTGGTGCAAGGAACTCTGTAAGTAAAAGTAAACTTAGAAATTGGTCTATAATTAGCTAAGATAACAAGGTCAATTAATGATTTAATTACGGCCACTTTAAAGCTTGTGATGCGTATCCTGTTCCTAAAGAGAGATTAATCAGATTTTAAATTGAAGTCTTATGTCAAAATTTCTTTGAACAGTCCTGTAGGAATGTGGTCTAAAAGGCACATTGATGGTTTAAAGGAAGAAATCAGCAAAGGTAACGTAGAAAGATTTATAGAAGTGAAAAAGGGATGATTCTGATTTTTCTGATAAGGAATACTTGACTCAGAACAGATCTTTTACTCCTCAGCCTCCCTAAAAAGAAACCTGGGGTTCTTCCTTTTTTCCCCTCAAACAGTGACAAATAAGATGTAGAGTAGCAAATAATTTTTCCAGACCAAACAAAGATCTAAATGAGTACAATCCCATAATCCTCTAAGGATACACTAGCAACGCTAGTTAGGTTCAGTGAGCCGTGACTCCTGCAGCTGTAGCTGTCCTCTTGTGATTCTTCCTCTTGATAAAATTGTTAGGTCATATGGGGGACTAAAAGAGCCACGTGCATTTTAAATGTTGGAAATAAATCTTTATTGTTTGAATCCATTTACTTATTTTTCTTTTTTCTATTTTAAAAAAGACTTTGAAAATCATTTTTTAAATTTTGAATTTGAAATGTGACTCAACACATTGAGAAATCATTTCATATGTAATTTATTATTCATTTAATTGATAATGAAAACTGTATTTATAAATCGATATTTCAAAATGTATTATTAATCCATGAATACATGCTTTGAGTTGAAAATTTAACAAAAAAAGAAAAAGTATTCAACTTTAAATAAAAACCTTATTTTTTATACAGAAAACAAAAAAAACCCCTCCTTTCTTCTCCTGCTGCTGTTTGTAGTTTCACTGCTGTGGTCTGTTCAGCTACAAAGACTGGGAGAACATCCCCGACTCCTGTGTGTGCAGCCAGGAGGAGGAGAAGGAGGGCAAGTGTCAGACTGTCAGAAACAACGTAGCAACCACTATCTAAAAAATATTTTGTTGGCTCAACTTAAAAAATTGAGGCAACAATTTCTACTCAGCTTTTTAAGTTACAAATTTTGCATATTATTAAGTAAATCCAGCAAGTAATTTTTAGGTTTGGCTAACTCAACTGGTTTAACACACCAACATGATTTACTTTGACCTCCAAAAGCATAATTAAGTTTATGCGACCTAATATTAATTTCAAATTTCTGGTAATATTAAGTTGAGAAATTACATTAGTTGAGTTACACTAACAAACGTTTTTACATATATCCTACTCACAATTATCCATGCCAGTTAGTTTAGGTTTCTATAGTAACTTTTCTAAAAAAAAAAAAAAAAAAAAAAAAAAAAAAAAAAAATCACACATAGCCATTTCACTTATTCCAATTGATTATTCTATTACAAAACATTTACAAAGTAATACACTTCTGTGTCAATACAACATAAATGAAACATTACAGCAGCCCTTTAATTATAAATGCCTGGGCAAAAAAATTTACTTCATATACATTAACTTAAATTGGTATCAACTTGGTCAACTTGTCGCAGAATCAAGGAAATGACAAATGATTTTGATGTTCAATAACGGAACAGTCCAAAGCTAAGGTTATATGGATTACGAACCTCTCTCAAAACTACACTCATCTAGGACTGCATACAAAAACATAAGAGGCACATCAGAATACTACAGTCCAATTCACATTTATTTCACGACAGAAGTTTGCACTTAAGAAACATTACCCGTGGACTGGCTTTAAGTCCATCAAGTTCCAGAAATACCTTCTGGAATACCTCTAGAGCAGGGGTGGGCAATCTCAGTCCACGAGGGCCGGTGTCCCTGCAGGTTATAGATGTGTCCTCAAACCAACACAGCTGATTTAGATGGCTAAATTAGCTCCTCAACATGTCCTTCTCCAGAGGCCTGGTAACGAACTAATCATGTGATTCAGGTGTGTTGACCCAAGGTGAGCTCTAAAACTTGCAGGGACACCGGCCCTTGTGGACTGAGATTGCCCACCCCTGCTCTAGAGTGTTCTTTACTTGTTTTGGGTAGCTCAGATTGAGAGTGTATATCAGCCCCATCATTAAGGCACACACTCTGGGCACATCAAGGTCTTCCAGACTGCTGCACGTCTTGTGACTACAATCTTTACCACTTCTTCTGGGAACTGTTCTTCACCATCCTGGCAAGTAGGTTAAATGGGAACATGTCAGTATTTTATGTGCCATTTAAAAATATAACACAAAAGAATGTGAGATTCACCTACCAGCTGTTCTCTGAAGAGATCCTCTTCTTTGTCTTTCCGATACAGCATCAGGCAACGGATTGCGACCTCTCTTCTTGTTTCCACCGAACTCTGGAGAATAAAAAAAGCAAAACAAAACTTAAACTTACAGTTTATTAGGTGAAAAGTCAAAACTGTTACATTTATTGGACTTGTGTTGTGCCAAATATTGATTTTAAATATGTTTTTAAAAGAATTAAAGATTTAATCTTTGTAACTTCAATTTAAACTGTTACATACTGGCCTGCTTTAAATGCACCCTTTGCTAGCAGTAGGATAAGGTGAATAAAAGTAAATGTAACCTAAATTTAGAGACTATTTCAAACTTTTTGTTGAGTTGTGTTCTAAGGATTAAACTATAATTGTTATGTGTAAGATATGTGAAAAAGTACCTGTGGACAAGTCTTGTAATGATGTGATAAACTAATAAAAGCTCCTATCCACCCTGTTGTAGGTCTGCCTATGCCACAGGTAGGCTCTGCTGTGTCCTTTGCATCCAGCTTTCCTAGCTATGACCAAAGAGGAATTTCCATAAAAGCTACCTTCAATCTAACTCCTAATTCGATGGCTCCGTAGCCACCTTTCTATCTCCCTTTATATAATGCAACTATTGTAGTAAGTGCTATGCATAAGATGGAGTTGTACAGGGAATGATTTCCTGTGGTGTTAAGAGGTGAATTTTGGTAATCTCAGTCTCTCACTAAACCCACTCCTGTGACTGGTCAGCACATGATGGAGTGGGTCGGAGGTATTGTTCAGCATTTTACTTATCTTGGACAAAAATTTGTGGTTACATATTTTTCAGTAGGTGGAAGAATAACAGAATCCTCCAGAAAGAGGAGCAGAGACATACTGGGCATAATTAAAAATACTATATTAGATTAAACTGAGGTCGCTATCCAGGACACGAGATAAGCTTTATTAATCCCAGAGCTGGGAAATTCACCAACATGGGCAGAGCAGGATAAAATAAATAACAAATAATAATAACAACATTACTATGATTAAATAAATAAAATAGATACAATGATAAAATATGTTTGACTAGTAGTGACAAAAAGAATGTTTAACAGTGAGATTCTGAGGTCTCAAGGTTGGCAAGTATGGCCACAACACCTTACTTTTTTGCCACGTGTATCGCAAACCACGTCTCAGCTGTTTGTGGAGATAAAATACGTCCGCACATGACTCCAACTACACTCAGCCATTGTTGTGAGTGCGCGCTAGCGGCTGCGAGACATTTATACAGCCGTATTTCGCACATGACTATGAAAGGCGGAAGAGGAAGTAGTTCCTTTGAATGTAGACAATCCGAATGATAGTTTCTTTCCACTGTGTTCCTGTTAATGATAAACTACAAATTTACCCTAAATTACCAAAATATCAATATTTTAATGTGAGAATCGATTCTAGAACATAAATGATTGGTATCGGAGGAATCAATATTTCAGGATCGATCTGCACATCACTAGTGGCCGCTTCCAAGGAGCGCAGCGGCGTGTCCGCAGCCGCTCTCAAGAAGGCTCTGGCTGCCGGATGCTACGATGTGGACAAGAACAATGCCCGCGTCAAGACCGCCATCAAGAGCCTGGTGGCGAAGGGCACTCTAGTGCAGACCAAGGGCACCGGGGCCTCCGGATCCTTCAAGATGAACAAGAAGGCTACTGAGAGCAAAGCCAAGAAGCCTGTAAAGAAAACCACTCCCAAAGCCAAGAAGCCTGCCGCGGCCAAAGCCAAGAAACCGGCAGCAGCTGCCAAAAAGCCCAAGAAGGTGCTCAAGAAAGCTCCCGCTCAAAGAAGTCCCCCGCCAAGAAGCCCGCCAAGCCCAAAGTCAAGAAAGCGGCCACAGTAGCCAAGAAGAAGTGAGCTGCCACCACTCTCACACTCAACAACGCTCTTCTCAGAGCCACCACAGCAACACACAAGAGCCACTTCCCTACACTCAATCACCACTCTATCATTCAGAATAATGTCCTTATTATTAAAGCACACGCCCCCCATTTTTCTCATTACATTTACAACTTGTATTAGTATCATGGTGCACATTAGTTCTGTCTTCACAAGTCTACAACTCCAGAAAAAGACAACAATACAAATATTAACTCAATATTTACAACCATACGTTCATAGTACAAGACATCACACCACTTCTTGTTTTACTATGTGACCCTATCATACAAGAAATACACCTTTAAAAGTTATCACCTACATTTTAAAATATTCTGTTAAAAAACAACAAATGTGATGGAAAATATTACGTTTATAGATGCATGTTATTATCCATATATGAGATATGTTTCACTTATATTTTTATTTTTTGAAAGCCTACACTGGCTGTTTTATTGGAAGTACAATGCAGTGGCGGAGCGGGGGGGGGGGGCTTACTGGGCTTAAGCCCGGGTTGTTTTTTCAGAAGCCCGGGGTCTTTTGAAGTGTAATTTTTTCATAGTTAGATGCCTGGCTGCTGACAACTGTATAAAACAAAAAACTACACACAATATTCGAAGCACATAGTGCACACTGTGGGAATTTACGACTGTGCGTAAATCCCCCCTAATATTGGTATGATCCGAGCTCAGGCACTAAGTGGGGCGGGGCAGCTGCTGCCTACGAGTGCGCTGTTGGAGAAGCGCAGCCAGGCAGACAGAGGAGAACTGAAGTTTGACCAGGTACCAAAGCAAATCATTCGTACTGTACAAATAATGTAAATATGACGGTGTATCACGAAAGATATCAAACTGATCACTTGACCCATATCACGTTACTTGCTCTTCAAGTGAATCAACAAATGGCGAAATGAAAAGCCGAACAACAACAATGCTGTTTCTTTAGAGAGTCTTAGCTTACATGTGTGTTTATTTCATATTTTCAGTTGTTACCCTCCACGGCTAAATAAATCGGTTTCAGTAATGTACTGATATACAAGAATGGACATAAGGGGCTTCTTTCAAAGAAAAAACTCTGGTAGTATTTTATATATTATGCTTTGTATGTTGTTCAGTATATTTCATGTATATGCAAAACAAGAGGAATTTCAATACACAGCAGTATATTCACAGTTTAAACCAGATATTTACATACACTTTAGGGAAAACACAAGAGCATTTTTTTTACTGTACAACATCAATTTAGAGTAAACTTGTTTTGTTTTGGTTAAATAAATATTGAAATATCTTTTGAATTAGTTAAATGTCAGAATAAAGAGAGACAGAGCTGTCTAATTTTTTTTATCACTTTCATCAAATTTAGGAGTACATATACACTAAGTTTATTGTTAATTAATAAGAAAACTCCAGACAATTCTATTCTGAGCTGAAGAAGCTTCTGATAGGTTAGTAGAGTCCATGTGAGTAAATTGGTGGCACACCTGTGGATGCATATAAGGCAAAACACAGAGCCTGTTTCTTTGAAATGGGAAAATCAAGAGATGTCAACCAAAACACCAGAAAAATAATTGTGGACCTCCATAAGTGTGGCTCAATTTTGAATACAATTTGGTGCCATTTACAATTAAGAAATACAGATAGTTTCTCTCTTTACTCTTAAATTTAACAAATATGTTTTTTATATTTATCAACCTAAAAAAATAAACATTTAGTCTGATTTGATGTTACAATTAAAAAAGTGTTTGTGTTTTTATCTGAAGAGTTTGTAAATATCTGGTTTCAACTGTATATTTGATGATTGTCAGCACAAAGAGGGAGAGAGAGGAACAGAGAGGGAGATGGAGAATGAGGACAGAACAGAGAAGGAACAAGAGCAGGTGAGACACACATGTGAGTCAAATGGTCGTTTACAAAAAGTATCACCGTATCATAGGTACTCATGTATCTCGTACCTAGTGTTTCTTTTTAGGTTTGTTATTTTTCAAATTCTACATTTATTAAGTTATGCAGGCTTGTTTGCACTACAAGGCTAAATAATTATATAAACTTTTCTCAATCTAAATAGTGTTCTTTGGTAGAATTAAAAAATAAGTGTAGTGCAGGTCTATGATGATTTTTGGTGCTACTATCATCTAGTTCTGATTCTGGTTCTGTCTTGGTTAAATCCCAAGTAGTCCTGATTTTGAACTGTTGTTGTCCTGTTTTAATTCCGGATCAGTTCTGGGTCTGGTTGAATTGGGGTTTAGTCCCTGTGTCTTGATACAGCCCTGACCTTGTTCTGCCTTGCTGCTTAATTAGAACACTAGTTTAAGGTGTCCTGCAGATGTGATATATATTTTTCCCTATATGAAGTCATTCTTTTTTGAACAAACCTCAAAACAGAGCCAATTAATCTTTCAGTTATTTCTACCCCCCCCCCCAAAAAAAAAAAAAAAAAAAAAAATCCCACATGCATACCACCCTTTAGGGCTAAGCCCCGGGTGTTTCAAATGTCTGGCTCCGCCTCTGGTACAATGTATAGTTTATTGATACCTAGCCAATATAATCCACTTGAAATGCTTTACTCAACAACCTTACCTGACTAAATCTAGGCCAGTTGAATTGATATTCGGTGATTTTAAGGACACACATTTTACTCCAAGCTGAACCCATACAGCTATTTATTTTACCATGTATTTATTTCATTACTATTTTCATAACCAATTTGATTCGTGTACATTTGAACGAATTGAGTTCTGTAGGGTTAAGGATGCAGGGAAATCCATTATTTCAAAATACAGTGTTGAGGTTTACTTCTTCTTGACCTCACCGATCCTTTTGATATCCCAGCTGAAGAAGAGTCCGGGGCTGGCCTGTGTCCCCCTCCTCAGTAGTTTTCCACTAATTCTATTGTTCAGTCTCGGAGGGCGGGTGTTTGTCCTCTCCCCAGGCTAGTAACTGTGTAACTCTCATTTTACGACAGGCAGACCCCCACTGTCAATAAATTCTTCCCTCCATACAGAGACACGCCAAAGTTTATAGATAAACCAACTGATTTGGCACGTTAGAGGTCAGGGTTCAGCAACTTAATGTCATTCTTGAGAGCTTTAAGGTCGCATGAAATGTTTTGAGCACACAAATCCACTATTGTCCTTAAAACAGGGGTTGACAATGTCATTCTAACAAAACCAACACTTACGAATCATTTCCTGTTCTTCTGATCTCCAGCTGCACCCTATTATCCAAGCAAACCTAAGTACATTGTATTGTAATCATTGTTTTATTGTACTCACAATAGACAAAAACCTAAGCGTAGACGTAAGTGACTTTGCAAAATGTCCCAAATTCAGCAGCAGTGCCGAACATGTCGCAAACAGCTCCACATTTTCCTCCCTCTGTACCTGGATAGTTCCTGCAGCACCAAAGAACTCCACCTGTCCCTCTCCTCCTCCTCATGTTCTGTGTTATGATTTACTATTGCGTTTGTGTTTCCATGAGCTTAGGATCTGCTTTTATTATCAAGCGAGTGAACCGTGATGCATGTTTACAGTCATAGTTAGGATATCACTAATGATTAGCTTCAAATTGTCCCCAAATTATTAAGCTATATGAGCACACCGAGGTTGAACAAGGCGCAGGCCTTAATCACACGGTGAGACACTGCAAACTTTTCTTTCAGTTTTATTTTTGGATGCAATGTTAAAATTTGAGCTTTATTTTTTTTATTCTTGCCTGATGACAATAAAGCAAACTGACAGTTTGAGTGAAAAATTGCAATTTTTTAAAGGTGCACTTGAATCCCTTACTGCGAAAATAATGGAATGAATTAAATGAACTCATTTATTTTTTCTTTTGCTGCACATTATTCATTGCCAACACAAAATCATGATGCATCTGCATTATTCTTTTCTTCCTGAACCCAGACGATGATCTTGAGATGAGAGCTCGACTTATTATCAAAGATTTAATGTGCAGTTTGTAAGTTTTGTGGTCGTCTTTCAGGAGATGTTTATTTCTTGTGTTTCAAGCCTCGCAAACTGCAACTTTAATCTGTGGAGCAATACAACCAGTGCAGTGTCTCTGGTACTTGATGGAAACACTGCAAAGCTCTGATAAGAATCTGGCACCAGATGACCACCAGATATAAATACATCTTAGCTTGTTTTCACTTTGATTTCTTTGAACCACTTTGGTACCAAAAACACTCAAGAAAGTGCTGTGTGTGGAATTTTCTCGGACTGTTATTGCAGTTTTGCGTAAAATAGGGAACTTCTAATCTTTTAAAGGTTTCTTTTCAGTTCAGATGTTAAGAAATGGAACACACGAAGCAAAATTTGACCGGCTTTTAAAAGCCACTTTAGCTAGAAATGTTTGAGCTCTGTTTCCCATTGTGTTACTGAGGTCAGAGCTCAGTCTGATTTTACAAATACATTTCAGTCACCACAGTGAAAGAAAGTAATTTCTGCCTCCTGCCCATTCTGGGACCTTACAGCAGCTTAAAAAACTGGCATATGAAAGACAAGCCAACTGGATGTGCAGCAGAGCTGGCTTGGCTTTGTGGCTTTTCTGAACTAACCCTGTGCTCAATTTAGATTTATATGATAAGACCTCATTATAATTGGGATTCACTGTCTCCTATCTTTCACCAACTCTTGCTTGTTTCTGCCTTCTTTTTGCCACCAGTGAGTGCCTTAAAGACTGGAAGAGAAAGTAAAAGCCAAAAAGAAAAGGTGTCTAGAAGGATGTTCATGTTTATAGCAGGTTTAATAACCACAAGATCACAGTGGGGGGTGGGGGGAACAAAAGCTCTAATAAATAATAGTTTTTAAAGTTTGCACACAACACAAATTTAATGCTACGGTCACTCTAGAGTGGTCAGAGACCGCAGTGCCACCAAAATTATTTAAACTGTGTGCAATGAACTTGCAATCTCGTTGCATTTGAAATGGCTGCTTGGAGGAGTGTCTCTGACAGCAAAATAATAAATAAAAAATATATTCAATCATCGGCCAACCACCACTTTTTTTCCTAGTTGCAAGGTTGCTGTTCAATTTTCTGTCCTCCAGTGTGACTGAGCCACAAATCATCAAACTATGGCAACCATATTGCTCTTCATCTCCCAAAGGTCTGGCAATTTTTAAAAGGAAAAGCAGAAGAAAAAAAATATACTGTTGAATTTTTCTTTATCAACACATTTTTAAACTTTCCTCTGCCACAAATGTGCAGGGGCAAAGGTTGGTTCACCCAACATTTCGTTCCATGTATGAAGACTACATATGTTAACATATATTCATTCAACCGGAGTTAAATGTCACCCACAGTAAACTGCAGTTCTTCTGGTCTGTGCAGAAGTTTGATGTGAATGTGTGATGTTTGTGGTTTAATGAAGTGGCTTTCAGGGTAAAGGTGCAGAAAATGTTGGAATGCACAGGGATGTGAAGTCAGTTTATTCGTCTGTTATTTGAGGTTTAGTGTTTTGTGTTTTAAATGATGTACAACTAAAGTGTATTTGAAAAATTTACGTTTTACGAAGAACACGTGAACAGTTTTGAGAGTTTCTAGATGTTAAAGAAAACCGCCCACTGGTACTGATGCTTTTACCAACAGCCTTTTCTTTGTACATCAGCGCTGCCATTGTTTGTCCTTGTACCATTGTTGTTGGAAACAGTTGGTTTGGAAGAACTGGACCAAGTTTAAAAGCATTAAAATGGACAGTAACAGCACTACCAGTAACCACAACTGGTCTGGACTGGACTGAAGCCCAAATCGGTGACTCTTCTTAGGAAGTGGAGAAGTGGGCAGAAAAATCCAGATCTAGGAAGTCCAAATATCCAATAAAGATTTATACATAAGGAAAGTTGTTGTGTTTCATTTTGTCATAGTGTGCCATCACACGAACAATCAACATACAATCTTTGACTTTAATCTTTTAGTGTTTCACATACCTAGAAGATGTTGTTTGGACCTTCTGTTAACACCCTCTGATCCTTCATGAAAAATTGGTTAAATGCCTCTTGGAGTGCCTTTCAGATCTTCCAAGTTGAGGACATCACTAATACACATTTTGTTCAACACTCATTCCACTGTGTTACACTAATTATGGCAACTAGACCAACCTGCTTGTTACTTTCCTGTTAAATACCGTATCGTTTTTAAAATCCTTTTGTATACTTTTAAAATTTTAAATAACCTGACGCCCAGTTACCTAACAGAACTTCTCGACGTGTATAGCCCCAAGAGAGCACTCAGATCCTCTAACCAACTGCTCTTAGTGCAACAAAGGCCCTGACGAAAGACTAGAGGGGACTGAGCTTTTGCAATTGCCGCACCCAAACTCTGGAATAATCTTCCTATCGATGTCCGCATGTCAGATTCCATTCAATCGTTTAAATCACGCTTAAAAACTCACCTGTTCCATCTAGCTTTTGAAGCAAATTAGTTTGGACTTCCACCTGGTCTGCAGTTGTGCTATGTAACTGTAACTATAACTGTTGCCTTTGTTGTAATCTGCTTTGCTACCTTGTGTGAAGCACTTTGATGGACACGGTCCTTTTTAAATGTGCTATAGAAATAAAATATTGATTGATTGAAATCTTGAACTGTAAGGGAGCACTTTAAGTTGACGGGGTTAAAGTTCACTTAGCTGGTTGAACTGAGATAAAGGTTACACTGACTGTGTGTGACATGCTCAGTGTATGGAGAAACTGTGACCATATGGATCATGTGACCTGTCTGTAGGTCAGGGGTTTTTTCCATCTGGTAAACAGTTTGACAGACGAAACGAAGCAGGCCTCCATTGAAGAACAGAGATTCCACAGTTCCAGTTAACTGGATGGCGAGCCAACCAAAGATCGTCGTTATTACGATCGTCCAGGCATCTTTGAAGCCAGAGCTTCGTTCCCATTTCATGGTGGGACAGATACCTGCGAGACTTCAGCCTTCCTTTTCCTTTTTTGGATGTTGTCAGAAGGTTAAATAAACAATTTTAAAAAGTTGACTTTCCTATGAAGTCTTTCATAATTCAGGCTTTACAGGGTTAAAAAATGTATTGAAAAGTATTCAATTCTTAACATTCAGACTTTGAGACCAAGATGGACATGAGTTTTGCAGTAAAAGCTTCAGATCAAGTCTAACACGCTTACTCTGAGGTGTAAGCGACTAAGGCTTAGGTGGCGAGTTTCAGGAAAAGTGAGTGAGCAGACAGGTGAAGTCCTTCTCCCTACAGGTACACAAGTCCAAAGGTCATTGGCTGGTTTTGAACACATTACGTCAGAAGAAGCGGCACAGAGCAGGTTAGTGAGGGATGGGACACAAAACCATTGTGGTGAAAGAATTCATGAGGGTTTTCAGAGCAGGTATGAGAAGGGCAACCTGAGCAGGAGGGCTCCACCCACAGGCAGAACTGAGGAGCCCACAACTCCACCTGAAAACTCAAAAAGGCTCTTAAAACTCCCTCTAGCATCCTCAGTCCTACTTAATCACAAATATGATTCTGTGTGAGTTGTAGCGTCAGTTTCCTGTTAGCTAACAGTGACACCTGGTGTGCTCTTGTGCTGCTGTAGTCTGTCAGCTTCGAGGTTCAACGCGTTGTGCATTCAGAGATGTGACAAGCTTGAAGCAGTCGGGCCGCTCTGACCTCAACAACGTCAAACTCTCAGATCTAAAGCTCGCTGGATATTTTCTTTCCATTCTCTGCAAACACACGAGTCCTACTTAAGTTTTGAAATCTGCAGCTTTGTGAAGAACTATATATATTTTTTTCTGTTTTCTGAATATAAACCAGCATTTGTGAGAGACAGCTGCAATGATGTTCATTCATATTGAGAGACAAAAGAGCTTCAGAGGATTAATCAGCTTTCGTCCTCATTTATTCAGGCATCACAGGAAGGCCTGTCTGCGTGTTTCTCAGCAGAAATCTGTGTTTAACTGACAAACACACACCTCCAACAGCCTGAAGCGAGGACACGGCGAGCTTTACTCAGAGGAGCCTCCTGTTTGCAATTCACAGGAATTGGAAGCACATCTGCCATCAAACTCCTGACAGACACTGGGCTCTGCCACGTTCATACTCCCTGCACAGATGTAGAAATTATTAGTGAATAATCTGTTTTTAGATTTAGAGCAATCAGGAATTTAAGAAAACCATGCTTTCCTACACTCAACACATGATAACCTGGTGAGATTCTTGAAGAGAAAAGAAAAAGGAAAGCACAAACTTGCGCTTAACCTACTCCCATTGTTTTCCCACAGAGCTCCCAGCTGATGTGTTCAGCAGCTGCCTGTGCAGCCTGAGTATTTGTCCTTTTCCCTTTATTGCTGTTTCTCTGCTTTGACCTTTATTTGTGTGTTAGGGAAGAAATCTCAGCAGCAAATCTCACTTTTTGGGGCTCTTGCTCTGAACAGATCAGCCACTGATGAAAGAAGTGACATCACTGCCCCTCTGTGTTCATAGCTGAGAACTGCACTGCAGCGCCATGAATTCTAAACATCTAGATTCAGTTTTTCCACAACCAACACAAATTTATGGAGACGAATAAATCACTTATCCTAGATCATGCTCAGCACGAGGTATAGTGTCGCTTTGGTATGAGTTCAACTTCACTCACCCATCAGACTATGTGTGCACATGTACACAGGTCCATAAGTAATTTGGTTTGATTAATTAAGATGTGCAGTGCAGAATTTCAGCTTTAAGTGTTTAAGAATTACACCCTGAATTTGGATACAGCCTGTGAGTGCCCGTTATGGGCTTTTGTAGGGCTTTGGAGCGTGATGTCACGGGGGTGGGCGTGGAAAGGATTTTGGCCCGATCCGCCATTTTGGGGGTCTAAACAAAGCACAAGCGAAAAAGGAGCGAAGGCACACACGACAGCCATGGTTCGTTCTTGCTGTGTGGTCGGCTGCAATGTTCGATCGCACGACCGGCAAGAGAATAAGCTTGAAAAGGGTTTGTCTTTTCATTCTTTCCCAACCTGGAAGCAACATGAGGCAGCTTGTGTATCGATGTTACCAAAGGAAGGCCTGGATAGCAGCTGTGAGACGAGCTGATATCCAGTTCTCTTCCATCTCCAAATATCTGTTGGTGCTCCGGACATTTTCATTCCGGTAAGTTGTAAATATGTTCATATCACTCTTTATAGCCTATTAGTTTGATTTTCGATGCACTCTGAGCTCATAGCAAATTAGAACAAACATCCTACTGAGTGATTTTGCAGAACTACCTTCTATTTATAGAGTTGCTAATTATTTGGCATTATTGCAGCAAACCAGCCTATGAAATGGATGAAACATCATGACTGGGTTCCAGCGCTACACAAGGGACCTGCTTCAAACATACCACCATGCCAATCAGATTACTTCTTCCATGTCAGGGTGAAGAGGTGACCCTCCTGGATAAGATGGTGAAGGTTTGGTGAACAGTGTGGTAGTAAAACCAGGGAAAAATGAAACCTGCTCCTGTTAAATATTCTTAAGTCTTTTGCTGTATAAATAGCGGTATTTTTTCAAAAGATACAGTAAATAAAGTAATGTTAGTAGTGGGTGATATCATGTAAACACTCATGATTTTATGTAAACATTTTGTCATTTGTAAACTATAAATGATATGGATTCTACATTGTAACGGATGTGATGTTCTATAAAGTGGTTTTAATAAAAAAAAAAAAAAAAGAGGCAAAAATTAGTTTGTTTCTTTATTATATTTTTGAACAGTAGGACTCAGTCAGTACATATTCAGTAAATGCAAATTATTTACATGGCAGTGCACAACAGGCATAAATCTAGACCCCAAGATAAAACATTATGGCATTATAGCAGTGACAACTCCTCCACAGTAGCAGGTGGGATTTTTCTTTTTTGAGGACGGCTCCTTTTACCTTCAATACGGATGGTCTGTTTATGTTTTGATCAAGAGCCTTTTTTTGGGCAGCTGAAGAGGAGAAGTCTATCTTATGGCCAACCTCTGGCTGTATCTTGGTCATATTACCCAGCAAAACCCAGTATGCAGGTTCATCTGTAACAGTCCTTGTGCCACAGATCAACACTGTTGCTTCTACATTAAACAGAAGAGCAGTGACATGGGTGCAGGTCTCCACGACTCCGGCCTTACAGGTGCAGTGGGCGTCTTCAACCTTCCCTGTGATGCTCACAGTGACCCATGGCTGCAATGCTGGTTCATTCAGTCTTTGAGTGCAGGACCTGAAACACACACAGACAAAGTTCATTTGAAGACAAGAACTATGAGCCAAGGCCGACATAAATGTGTTTTATCTACTTTATCATCAATGTAACAAAGTGTTTAGAAAGTTAGCACATACATGTAATTTTCATTTCTTTATGTGTCCATCGCTGCAAGTTATAGTGTAAATCTGCCTGTTCTCTGTCAGAAACCTGCCTGCAGAAAATGAACCTCAAGTATGTCATGTGTAATGTAATCACTTTAGAGATGGAGAAAGGATAAAGTGACAATTATGAATCATTTAATATGATAAGGAGATTCTGCAGGTCATTAATCAATGTATAAAATTAAAATAAAATGTATTTTTAGTGACACAAGATACAAATTTGTAAGCAAGATGTATAATTAGAATTATTTATAATAAATATGAATAAATCATTGCAATTTCTTTAACCATAAAGAATAACTAAATCCTTCAGGACAATGTCACAGCAATGCACTGAACTCACTATGTTATCCACCTAACAGCCTCCACATGTTCTCACTGTAATTTCCCCTCATGAATGAATTTATGCTGCACTAATGTGAATGTTTGCAGGGAAATCAAACGCATTTCACACGCAGTACTCGAGCTGACTTACCTTTGTTTGAATGACGACTTGTACGCGCTGATTCCACAGATAAGGTACGAAAATATGTCAGGCTACGTCAATAGCAGTTGGTCTTCAGGGTTTCTACTCCACAGCCGTATTTCATACGGGTCCACATTTCCAATGCAGCTATTTTCTGCAAGTACGGCTGCTTCCCCTCTGAACGAAATCGGTCTCTATACAGTCCATTCTCTGTTGAGCTGCTTTTAAGCATCTTGTAATCGTCGTTCCAACACAGTGTGTTTGTTTTGATTCGTAGACCCCGAAAATGATGCTGTGCTCGCACAATGCATTGCAGCGTGACGTCAACTCCAAAGCCCTATTCATGTGCCGCGTCTGCGTAGCTCGTGACGTCACGGAAAGATGAAAGGAAATTCGATTGGCTATGATCTGCTGCAACGTCACATAGGCATGAGGTCTTAAATACCTCTTGCCTATGTGACATTTAGACATTATGCTCATTTGTTGGCACATGTTGAACAGTCGGCGCTCTCTCAGGAAACGTCTCACGCTTTTAACACAAACCAAGAAAATAACATTTGTGACTCTGCAATGGCAATGCTAAAGGAAAATGAATATTCAATCGTGGTCACGCCAGACCAGATTTTGCCACCAATCAATAAGTACTTCAAAAAGCTCTCGGAAATTGAGTGGTACTTTATACAAAGTGGCACATGCAACGCCAACATACAAGGCATTCTTGCTGACATGCTTTCTGAAATCATTCAGACTGCCTCTGCCAGCATCCTAAAAATAGCCCTTCCTGATGTTCAGGATCGTAACGTGAAAGAATGTCTGGTGCTTTTAGATGAGGGGAAAATAAGGCCGTCCCTCGGAGACTCGATCTCAGCGGTCTTCGCCAGCGCTCTTAATGTCCCGAAAAAGCGATGTAAGAGGGCTGTAAAGCTGACACGCATGGTTGAGGAAGAGATCTCCGAAAAGATCAGCTCAATAGTTGCACTGCTCGCACAAAGCCCTGATTTCCCGGAAGACCCCACCATTTATGTTAGTGGTACATTTAGTAATATTAAAAAACTACACCGCATGGTTCGTCGCGCTGCCTCATGCCTTAAAGAGCTTGTAGGTAAGCTGCGCTGCCAGCGCCCGACAAGCGGGTCTGATACCAGTCCATTTGATTCTGATACAGAAAGTACGGATGCAAACATCTCAGTGCAAACACCAATCACTGAGATTTCTCTTAATCCCTCTCGCTCATGGAGCTTCAATGAAGAGATGATAGAGGATGAAAATTCAGATCAGGAGGGGGAAGAAATTGAGCTTCCAGAAGGATCAGGTGTAGCAAAAGAAGGTGAAATAAAACCAACTGCTGAAACCGAAAGTATCCGAGCTCTAACCCCTGTAGAACAGGCTGTAGTTGACGTCATCCATGAGATACTTGGTGAAATGGATTCAAGTAGCGTAGAGCCCTGTGAGAAATATCGCTCAAACAAACCTGCCTCTAATTCAGAATTATTTAATTCAGGAGACTTCTTCTCCAGATGTGTGCCATCCACCTCAAGCACTGGGCTAAAAGCACGCAAACACCACTTTTCCATGTTTGCAAAAAGACAGTTTGAAACAATGAAAAAAGAGCTAAAACACACAATAAAGACAAACAGGAAATATTTTGTTTGTCTAAATAACCTTTGCAAATACCCAAAGTATGAAACAGTGGCCTCTGATGAAAGCATAGTTTTCATCCTGCCAGGGTCAGTACCTGAAACTCCTCGTCCCCAGAGTGCAAACTCTGATCGAGCCCCTTCCCGAAATACGCTTCTTTGTTACCCAAGTTCTTCTTCAGTGGACTTTGACCATTAGATCAGACGTTAATCAATTATATGATACACTCACAAAGAAAGAAGAAGTCCCTATATTCGAAAAAACATTGGAAAACATTAAAAGTAGTGGGGAAATCAGAACTTTTTCTAAGGAGGTAACAGCTAAAATGTTCGATCTGTTTATGACGAATCGAGTGCATCAAATTCCCGTAGCTCAAAGCGGGAGATCCCTCTCAGACACAGTCATCTCCAGGACTCCACAAACAGTAGATGGCTCAAAGCGTCCCTTTTCTCCTGAAGTCCTCTATGTCCTCATAGAAGACGCGGCAGAAAAGTTTTTGCAAAACCTTTTACTGTGGGTGGAGAAAAAAGAAAATTATCAAATGATTAAAACTGAGAGGGTGTCTGGGGACATCCAGCACATTCTTAAAAGAACACAGACCCCAACACAGGAAATAAGAACAGAGTCAGATAACAATGGAAAGGAATGTGCAGCATCAACACCAAAACCCGGAAGCATTTCTCCAGAAAAATGCTCTCTGGTATCCATTGACTCACCTCCAATGGCAAAACCTAAGAGCGTTTCTCCAGAAAAATGCTCTCTGGTATCCATTGACTCACCTCCAATGGCAAAACCTAAGAGTGTTTCTCCAGAAAAATGCTCTGCAAGCATTTCAGGCTCTCTTAAAGATTCCTTTGAAATATTAGAGATGGGTGTTGTGTCAGGGTCGTCTTCTGATGTTAAGAAAATGTCCATTGACCTCTCCTTTTTGCTCTTTAAGACACTTCTTGTAAAATGTAAGTCTAAGACCATGCAGTCTGTGGCTAAGATCGCAAGTACTTCAAGAGAAATACACACTCTCATCAACCATCTGACAGAGTTGATACAGCCTGAACTCAGCAGCACAGAGTCCGCCATAAATCTGATAAATGACAAGGATCAGTTCATTAAGAAAATGGCCAAATCCCTCATCAAGGAGTTTGGCTCCCCAGACAATGTCTTAAATGCTGCGATGTCAAATGATTCATCTTTTGACAAGGCTGTGATAAGTCATTTGAAATTCGGGCTCCCCAGTCCTCCAGAAAAGTCCCAAATTTCCAGGTTTTTTTCAGCAGTGTTAAAAGCTTTTTTAAAACACTTTAGGTGCTGCTTTAAAGGGCAGCAATGATTAAATGATGATTTTGGCTTTTTCCTGCCGCCCTGCTTCTTTTAAAATCTTGAAACAGGGAGGAAACTTGTGATTTGGCACGTTATTTAAAAAAAAATCATATACAAAATATCATATATATCAAAATAATTCAAATAAAACAATAATATCAAATAAAAACATTCAGACTGTTGTCTTGTTTTTCTACGTTGTCAAATATGTAACAAGTTGAGTGTGTGTATTCTGGTCATTAGTATTTTTTTAATATTTTTTTTTTCATTTTTAATGTATTCGAGCTGAATTCGGGGTGCGAGGTAGTTGTTTACTACAGCATGTTTGTATAGACACTATGGAGTTCTGAGCTACTAGGAAGTAGGAAGAGGCTGACTTAACCACCCCTCCCTCCTCCCACACATACAAGATTTATTTAAATTTGTAGGATCTGATCTCTTTCAGAACCCAGCTTTGCTCTCAGGAGGTAGGAGTTAGTCTGAAACTTCAAAATGAGGTGGCCAGCTCTCTTCCATGTGTGTGACATAAGCGACAGAATCTGACAAAAAACTTGAATATTTTTCTGTCCTTTGAACATCCAATACGTACAAATAGAATAGAATAATGCTTTAAATGTCCCACAAGGGGAAATTTGGTTGCGTCAGCAGCAAAAAGAAAAACAAAAATACACACAGAACTGGACACAGAACAGAAACACAATTTTTACATATTTTACATACAAACCCAGGTTGTAGTGTGCAAACAGAGCAGGATACTGAAATATGTTTAAATAGTTAAGAATATTTAGAATATTTTGAAAAGTGCAGGTTGTGTATTGTACCTGTGCATTAAAAAGTAGACATGTAACTTCCAATAAGTTCGTTTATATATAGACTGAGAGAAGTAATGTGCAAGTTATAACAGCAGAAGTTGTTACAGCACTGATGTAAACCTCTATGTTTGTTGGGAGCAGTTTTGATTGTGCAGTCTGACAGCTGTAGAGAGGAAGGACCTGCAGAAACGCTCCTTCATGCATCTAGGATGCAGCAGTCTGTCACTGAAGGAGCTCTGCAGTTCAGAAATATTTACATGCACGGGGTGGGAGACTCTGTCCATCAGAGAAGTTATTTTGGCCAGAGTCCTTCTGTCTCCCACCACCTGCACTGGATCCAGGGTGCATCCCAGTAGTGATGTGTCAGTCGTGAACGAAAAGGCTCTAAGAGCCGCTAGTCAATGACTTTATTTATTTTCTGCTGTGTTTTACTTGCATCTATTTGAAAGATTGAGTGTAAACAAAAAAAATATTTTATTTTATGTGCTGGAATGTGCAGAAAATAGGTTTAAATGTTAAACTATTTTCTTCAAGTCAGAGAATGGTGCATATAATTTAATTTTTACTTGATGCATAAAGTTAAAAGGTTAAAACTGATAAAACAAGTAAAAAAAAAAAGACTTTTCCATTTGATTACATTTTGTATGATGGATTATGCAGAAAAAATAGAATTGGGCTGAAAGATCTATCACTTTATTACCTATTCAGGTTGTAAATCGTGTTTTTAAAAACTTTTGAAAATAAGTAATCAGTAAAGTAACGGAATTACTTTTTTGGGGAAGTAATCAGTTAGTTACTGATTACTTTTTTCAAGTAACTTGACCAACACTGCACTCCGCACACGAGCCTTGGATGAGGGGGGAGGGGCGGTAGTTACACTCAGTAGCACAGGAACGGAGCGGGAGGGAGAGACAGAGAAAGAGAGAGCCAGGGACAATAGAAAGGTATAGTAATCATCCACAACTATTTTCAGTTGCAGATGATAAAGGATTCAGAAAGTTTATTCATGCAGGCCCATACGACAGAGAATATGCATCTTTTTTTGGTTTTCATATTTTAATTTATATTTAATTGTGTTGTGATTTGCAGTGTTTTGTGTTGTTTCACTTTAAATTGGTTTAAAAGGAAAAAGCTGAAAATTTAAATAGTTAAAAGTTGAACTGTGACTAGTAGGTTTTTGTATTATATGATTTATTTATTACATTTTATGTGGCGTGAATAAATAAAAGTATATTTACGGTGGCCCCTAGAGACAAAGCACGTACAAACTTCAAATCACGTACGAACCCTGAAGCACGTACAAACCCTGAAGCACGTACAAACTCCAAAACACGTAAAAACTCCAAAACACGTAAAAACATGTACAAACTCCAAAACACGTAAAAACTCCAAAACACGTACAAACTCCGAAGCACGTACAAACTCCAAAACACGTAAAAACTCAGAAGCACATAAAAACTCAAAACATGTACAAAAGACAACAGAAGTGCTCCAGGATGCTAGGGGCAGTGTTGAACTTCTGTTACCTAGTGGCTACACAAGCCAGCAAGTACCAACGACTGGATTTGGTGTGTGGTAATAACAGGTAAATGAACTTTTTTTTAAATTTTATTTGACTATATATGAATGGTTGTGTATAAATACACAAACAATACACATATGCTTTCATACTTTCAATTGTGTAATTTAAGTGATCTAGGTAGCTCTGTTTTGGAAGTTCAGAGCTACCTAGTAGGGGTGGGTTTTTATAATCGATTCATCGATTAAAATCGATTCTGGCTTGATTAACGTGAAATCGATTCCTTAAAATCCTGAATCGATTTTTTTAATATAAATTTATTTTGCCCGAAATTCCAGAATCTCAGGTGAAAGATCACAAAATTTCAATAACCACCAAACAGCTAAGACAGTAAATGAGAGCAGGAACACGGATTCTGCACAAAGACATAAACACACAGCGTGGACCCCCGGATCAGAATCAGGTAGATGTCGCCTTTCTCAGCTGACAGTTGGGGCTGAAAGCCGACAGCTCGCTGATCCTGATCTGTCGGACCCACCGACAGATCAGGATGTTTACGCCCTTTTTGTGCTGATTCTAAAGCTGTTAGTCTGATCTCTCTCCAAACAATATTGACTGAACCAGCAGCAAAAGAAGATCCAAATTACCCTTCACATAAACATCGTCATGAATAGAGATTGAAAATGTGACGTCATTCAGGGGCAAAACCGCAAAGGATTCTGGGAACTCGTGGCAAGAGGTACTAGCGCACGCAGGCTTTCAATTGAAATCAGTTACACAGCGATAAAAAGAAACACAAAAAATGGCAAGAAGCTGTTGTATTATTAACTGCAATAGCCGGTCGCATGACAGCCACGGGAAGCCTACGGGTAAAGAGATCGGTTGTTATCGGATTACGTCGTTGAAGAGAAATTGTTCGAGCCATGTTTCCGAAGTAACAAACAGGCGACAGATGGCCTGGATTGCAGCCATTCAAAGACCAAATATAACGTCCCAGAACACTCCAGCTCACATGTTAGTCTGCTCCAAGCATTCCCACAAAGGTCAGTGTTTTGTAGTAGTTAATACGTCATTTTTCATAACATAACTGGTGATATAGGTTACAAGCAAGTCTGGCGCTGAACAGAAATTGTCGTGCTATGCTCCTTTGTGTATTGTGCATAAATAGTGAAGGGGCTGAAGGAAGAACTGATGTGAGTCGAGTGAGTTTCTTTTGCCTGGAGAAGCTGTAAAACAAAATGGAAAACAGATTGACATATGATAAGAAATGAATATTACTGCAAATCAAATAGATTCACTCACTTTAATAAGCTATAAGTGTACTGGTAAACACTTCTCATTTCTAATCATTACGCTTTGGCACATAACACCAGTACCTCAGGTAGACACAGATTTTAAGGAAGAGAGAAAACACCTGGACAATCTTCCATGTGTGACATTTCCTTAAAAAGACTTTTACAGTTGTTCTATAAGCAACAGAGGACAAAGACATGAAGAGGTTTTGATCAGTAACATAAAACAAAGCATAAATAAGGCCATTTGAAACACAGTCCAAGAGTGAGTGTTGTGAGCACAATGAGGACAGTTTTTTTTTTTTTTGCTTTACCTTGTGTTTTAACTTGATGGCCTTCGAGTATGTACGATCAAAATGCATCTGAGTGTACTTTGTACACTTCACAAAAGCAATTGGTAAGGGTGCTACAGGCGGTAACCATAACCAGGTTTATTTCAGAGTTTACTCAAGTGTGAATCGATACATAATGAAAGGTTTAGAACCAAAGCTGACTTATTAACATTTAAATAATTTCCTCTGGGACTAATAAAGTATTCTGATTCTTATGTTCTCTGTGAAATTTTACATGCTGTGTTTACATTAAACTGCAGCAATTAAAGACTTGAAAATATGTTTGGGGGGGGTTTGATGCAATATAAAATCCATCTCAGGTTTCAGACTTGAGTAACAAGTTTCACCTAATAACTGGAATAAACTCATAGTTTTTAGATTCACACTTAGATTTTTTTTTAAACATCCAGTTTATATACAGTAGAGCTCAGGCTGAGCAATAAGTGAGCAATCACTGGTCACTAGAGAAAAAAATGCATTCTCCATCACCAACCAATGAAAAGTTGAATTTCAGGGATTTAGCGGTTGCTCGAAGTCATATTTTTGGGTTGCCAGTGGGTCGCTGGTCGGTCTGTAGGCATGTGTGACTGGAGCTTTAAGTCAATTCAGATTGCTCAGTGAAGAAAATAGTAAAACTGAGCCTCATCAAATTTTAAATGCGAAAGCTCTTTTAGTCCAGTGGTTTAAAAACACGCATGATACATTCAAGTGCACAAATTTAATGTTTAACAAGAACAATCGTGTCACAGAAAAATAAATGGAAATTACATTTTATCTTTGCTCTGAAAGCTAAAATCTGGACTGTTGCACATCCTACATCCAAACAAAAATAACGAATTTAACTTTTAAAGAAAAAAGAAGAATATCAACCCTTGCACACTTTGGCACAAAAATTTCAGGCACGGTTTGTCTATGAGGAAATTTTTAACTGCAAAGTACAACGAAAAAGAGTAGGAAATATATCTGGTGAGATGGGATCTACTGTTTCTTCCTCTTCTGCCAAAATCCTTGTGAGTCAGACATTAAATTTGCCAGCGAGCAAGAATCTTAAACGACAGGAAGAAAAAGCACCTCGGGTTTAACTCACTTATACAAAGTTAGTAACACAATGCCGCTTTTTATCTTAGTGTCAAAGTGTGGCTGGGTGATTTTTTCCTACCAGCAGCTCAGTCTTTAAACCAAAAAAGAA